>NC_138906.1:680301-1280301 GCF_965231255.1 Vanellus vanellus
GGATGGGGATGGGGATGGGGAGGGGGATGGGGATGGGGATGGGGATGGGGATGGGGGTGGGGATGGGATGGGGATGGGATGGGATGGGGATGGGATGGGATGGGGATGGGGATGGGGATGGGATGGGGATGGGATGGGGATGGGGATGGGGATGGGGATGGGGGATGGGGATGGGATGGGATGGGGATGGGATGGGGATGGGGATGGGATGGGGATGGGGATGGGGAGGGGATGGGGAGGGGATGGGGATGGGATGGGGATGGGGATGGGATGGGGATGGGGATGGGATGGGGATGGGGATGGGGATGGGGATGGGATGGGGATGGGATGGGATGGGGATGGGGATGGGGAGGGGATGGGGAGGGGATGGGGATGGGGGTGGGGATGGGATGGGGATGGGGTGGGGATGGGATGGGGATGGGGATGGGGATGGGGAGGGGATGGGGATGGGGTGGGGATGGGGATGGGATGGGGATGGGATGGGGATGGGGATGGGGATGGGGATGGGGACCTGGGACCCCGGCACCAGTGCAGTGGTGGGCAGAGCGTGCCCCCACCCTCACCGTTGTGCAGCTGCGAGTGTCCTTCTGGCACCACCACACCGTTCACGGAGACGTTTCGGCCCCGCACTGACACCGTGTCCATGCCGAAGGTCATGTGCAGCGCCTGCGGCACCGCGGCGTCAGCCGACAGCAGCGCCAGCTGCCCACCGTGAGTGCCAGGGCCACCCGGACCCCACCGCCTGCTGGCAGCCATGGATGCCCGGGGACGCCGCAGCCACGCCGTGGGGACAGACCGATGCCCCCACTGCCCCCAGAGCCCACCACACACGGGGTTGCAGAGCCCCCGACCGCGCTCCCCCTACTCCCCACCGCGAACACCCCCAACCCCGGGGGCGGGGGGTACCCGGGGGTCGCCGGCGGCGATGGCGATGGCCCAGGTGCCGTCGGCAGCAGCGGCCAGGCTGTAGGTGCACTCGCCGGCGAAGTGGAAGTGCGTCCCGTCGAAGGTGCGGTAGCGGGATCCAGCCCAGGTGAGGCAGTCGGCCGAGGGACCCCGGTGCCGGCCGGCCGCTCCCCGCAGCGACGTGGCAAGCCACGGCCGCGGCGACGCCTCTCCTGCGGCAGAGAGGTGACGCCGCTCGGCAAATGCCCCCTCGAGACCCCCTGGAACCCTCTCGGGACCCCCGGACCCACCGAGGAGGGGCAGGCGGGTGCAGGCGAGGCAGGGCGCCGCGGTGCCGTTCCTCCAGCTGTGCCCCCAGGGGTGCCGGCAGCACTCGGCCAGGCTCATGGCGGAGAGGTTGTGGCCGCCGGCGTCATCCTGGCACTGCCACGTGCCGTAGCAGCGTCCCAGCGAGCCTTCGCCTGCGGTACAGGGATGCGCCTCGTCTCCACCGGCGAGCACCGGGCGCCTCGCCGGCTGGGTGCCGGGTGCCGGCGACGGCCCGGCAGTGCCACCGCGCCTCGCTGGCCGCCCTTACCTTCGGTGCAGTGCGTGCCGCTCCAGCCGGGGCAGCAGGCACGCACCGTGCGGTTCCACACCACCGGCCGCGTCTCCGGGGGTCTGCACGGCACGGGGAGCCCCGGCATCAGCCATGGCATCCCCCATGCCGGTGTCACCCCCGTGCCGTACACCACGCGTCCGCCGCGACGCTCACCGGTAGATGTAGCAGAGCGGAGTGCCGGAGTCGGGCTGAGCGTCGCGGTGGGGCTCGCCGCGGTCGCCGCCGTAGGTTTGGCGCATGCGGTCCCGGTCGATGCGCCAACCCGCCAGGCTGTAGTGGTAGAGGCTGGCGCAGGGCACGGCGTCCTCGCGCCGCGGCGTCACCTCCTCCTCCGCCGTCACCTGCTCCGTCCGCTCGCACCACCGCCTGCCGCCGCACCGCGTCACCCACCGCACCGGCGCCCACCACCCAGCCCACGCCAGGGACGGCGGCGGCGGCGCCGCCATCCCGGCCACCGCAGCACTTACCCGGTGGCCGCTTCCACCGTGGCCACCCACAGCAGCAAGGTGGCCAGGACCTCACCGGGCAGCCAGCACCGCGGTGCCGCGGCCATGCCGTGCCGTGCGCCGGCCACCTTGGCAGAGGAGGACCTGTGTTACTTATAGTCGTGGCACTGTGGGCGTCCCCGTGGCCGGGGGGGTCCCCGCGGCACCTTTGGTGCCGCGGGGACCCCCCCGGCCACGGGGACGCCCAGAATGTGCCACCGCGGTGTCATGCAGCAATGGGGACCCCAAGACATGTCCCCTCTTACCGCGTCTCCGTCCCGGTTGACTCCGGCACCGCCGACCCCCCCTCAACCCCTTCCCGGCTCCGCGGTGGGTTTTATGGGGTGGGTTCGGCCGGTGGGGGCCATCTGTGGGGCCGGCGATTGGGTCCGACGCGGCTCTGCTCAGCGGGGCCACATCCTGCATCCGGCATTTTTGGGGGATTAGGGATGGGATTAGGGTTCCCCCCGCCCCCTCCCCGGCACAGCTGGACCAGGATACGGCCCCCGGTTGTGCCCTCCCCCGACACGGATGTGCTGTGACCCCCATGTCCTGGTCCTGCTCATCCCATGTCACTGTCCCCAAAAAAATGCCGGGGGGGGGTGCGGGGCGATCCCCCAGGAAAGGGACCCCCACCCCACAGAGCCAGGGACACCCCGAGCAGCTCATGGGGCATCACCCCCACCCACCGCCACCCCCGTGGCCGTGTCCCCCCGTGTCCCCACACCACCTCCAACCTCACAGCTGTGTCCCCCCCGTGTCCCCATGTCCCTGTGTCCCCCTTCCTGCCACCCTCCCCACAGCCATGTCTCCCTGTGCCCCTGTGTCCCCATCTCCCCCCCATGTCCCCACACCACCTCCATCCCCACGGCCACGGCCCCCATGTCCCCCTCTCCCTCTTCTGTGTCCCCCCTCCTGTCCCCCCAGCTGTGTCACCCCATGTCACCTTCTCCCTGTCTCGTGTCCCCCCACAAGTCCCCACACTGCCACCATCCCCAGGGACGTCCCCATGTCCCTGTCCCATGTCCCCATGCCCTTTCTCATGTCCCCCATGTCCCCCTGTGTTCCCATGTCACTGTCCCGTGTCCCACCATGGCCCCACACCACCTCCATCCCCACGGCCGTGCCCCCCATGTCCCCACCTCCCATTTCCATGTCCCCCCTTGTGTCCCCGCGCCCTGCCCTGTCCTGCCCCCCATGTCCCCCTCTCTCTATCCCATGTCCCCACACCCCACCCATCCCCACATCCCCCCGTGTCCCCCTCTCCCTGCCCCATGTCCCCCCTGTGTCCCCACAGACACCTCCATCCCCACGGCCGTGTCTCCATGTGTCCCCATGTTGTCCCCCCATGTACCCCTTTGTCCCCCCGTGTCCCCCGTGTCCCCCTCTCCCTGTCCCATGTCCCCCGCCGTGCCCTGTCCCTGCTCCGTGTCCCCCCATATCCCTGCCCCGTGTCCCCCCCTGTGTCCCCACACCGCCTCCATCCTCACGGCTGTGTCTCTTCATGTCCCCACCTCTCTGTCCCATAGCTGTCCCCATGTCCCTGTGTCCCCATGCCCTGTCCCGTGTCACCATTTCCCTGTCCCATGTCCCCCCTGTGTCCCCCCGTGTCCCCGTCTCCCTGTCCCCTGTGTCCCCCCCATGTCCCCATCTTCCTGTCCTGTGTCCCCCTGGTGTCACTCCCATCCCCATCTCCCTGTCCCACGTGTCCCCCGTGTCCCCCCCCGTGTCCCCCTTGTACCCACCTCCCTGTCCCATGGCCCCCACCCGTGTCACTGCCATCCCCATCGCCGTCCCATGTGCCCCCGTGTCCCCCCGTGTCCCCATCTGCCTGTCCCGTTGTCCCCCCACGTCCCCCCGTGTCCCCATCTCCCTGCCCCATGTCCCCCTCTATGTCCCCCCGTGTCACCCCGTGTCCCCATCTGCCTGTCCCGTTGTCCCCCCGTGTCCCCCCCCGTCCCCCCCGTCCCCATCTCCCTGTCCCGTCCCCCCGTATCCTCCCCCCCGTGCCCCCCCCCGTGTCCCCCTCCCGCCCCCCCCCGTCTCCCCACGGCCCCTCCGGACCCAGCGGGGGGGGGACACACGCGGGACGGCCCCCGGGAGGGGGGCACTGGGCGGGGGAGGGCGGCAGCGCTCGGTACCGGCGGGGGGCGGGGGGGGCTCGGGAGGGCGCGGGGGGCGGGCGGGGGGCGGCGCGGCGCGGCGGACTGCCGGGAGATGTAGTCCCGGTTCCCGGTGCCCCGTTCCCGGTGCCGGGAGGGGGGTGGGGGGGGTCCGGCGGGAGGGGACGGGACGGAGCGGCGCCCGGTGGCGGGGGGGGGGGGGGGACGGACGGACGGACGGGACACGGAGGGGGGGGGGGGGGGGCAGCTGTCGGGGGACCGGCGGGGGCGGGGGGACCGGCGGCCACCGCGGGGGAGGCGGGGACCGGCGGCGGCGGAGCAGGTAGGGGCGGCGGGAGGGAACGGCCCCCCCGCCCCGAGGCCACGGCGACGGGCGGCACCGGGATCGGCATCGAGATCGGCACCGGCACCGGGATCGGGATCGGGATCGGGATCGGGATCGGGATCGGGCCCGGCGGGGGAGGCAGGCGCGACCCCCGGGGGGGACGGGGGGACGGGGGACACACGACCGGGGGCGCGGGGGGGGGGCGACGACCGGGCATTTGGGGAGGGGGGGGGCTTTGTGGGGGCTTAAAGGCGGGGGGAAACAGGAGGGGGGGGAGGGAACAGTGGCTTTTGGGGGCGGGGAGGGGGCAGAAAGGGGAGGGGGAGAAGCGGGGAGGGGGGCAGGAAGGGAGAGGGGGACACACGGGGCAGCGGGGGGGGGGACACACAGTGGCTTTGGGGGGCAGGAAGGGGGCGGGGGGGGATAGAAGGGGCGGGAAGGGGGTGGGGGGGCCGGGGAGGGGGCGAGGAAGGGGGGGGTGACCGGGGGGGGGGGGCAGAGGGCAGTTTTGGGGGGGGGGGAAGTGGCTTTGGGGGGCAGGAAGGATGGGAAGAACCGGGGGGGCGGGACAGGATGGGGCGGGCGGGGGGAGCGGGAAGGGGAGGGTGGAACCGGAGGGACACGGGGACCGGGGGGGGGGGGGGCGACAAGAAGGGTTTGGGTGGGGGTATGGGGCGCAGCGCGGGGGGGGGGGGAATGGGGGAACAGGGGGGTATTGGGGGGGGGGGAGAGCAGGGTCACCCCCCCACCCCCCATCCGTCCGGTGGGGTGCTGGAGGTGGGGGGGGGCTTCCCGGTTGACACCCCCCCCCGGGGACCCTCACTGTCCCCCCCCAGCGCCACCGAGCACCGCAGCCGCGCCATGAGGGAGAGCTTGGACGCCCTTCGCACCCTGGGTACGCGCTGGGGGGGGCGGGGGGGGCTGGGGACAAGGTGGGGGCCATGGGGGCTCCCCGGGGGGGGGCTCAGCCCGGTGCCGCCCCGCGCAGGTTCCCCCGTGGTGAAGCCGGAGCCGGTGCCGCAGGCGGAGGAGACGGAGGCGTCGAGCTGCGCCGGCTCAGGTGGGCACCAGTGCCGCCCCCCAGTCCCCCCTATCTGTGTGTGTCCCCCCCTCCACTCCCGGGGGGGTCCCCCGCAGGGCGAGGGGCCGTCCCAGAGCCGGGGAGGGGGACACGCTGGATTTGCCCCCCCACTTTGTGTGTCCGTCCCCCCCCCAGGGCGGTTGGTGGTCCCCAAAGCGGAGGCGATCGCCGCGGGCGATGGCGAGGAGCCGGGGGCTGCGGGGCAGCCGGGGGGGCTGGAGCACGGCGGCGCAGGTGAGGGCGACCCGCCGGCGTCGCCGGCATGCGGCACAGCCTCGCGGTGCACCGGCACCTCCGGCCACACCACCCTGGCACACCGGGGCCGCGCGGTGACAGCGGCTCCGTCCCCATCACCGGCGGCAGCGCCGGAGCCGCCTGTCCTTAGCGTGGGGTGCCGCGTGTGCCGGTGGCGGGGGGGGAGCGCGGCACATCCCCACTGCCCCACCGTCTGTGCCCCGCAGAGGACTGGCTGGTGAGGAAGGTGAAGGTGGAGGAAGAGTACGAAGAATGGCCGGCCGGCGCCGAAGCCTTTCTGGTGGGACAACCCCCATCCGGCGCTTTCCCTCACGCCGCCGGCACGCTGGGCTGCGCGGGCGCCTGCAAACTGGAGCAGCCGTGCCCGGAGGAGCTGGGTTACGGCGAGCTGCCCGCCTTCGCCCTCCCGCCCTGGCCGCTGCTGGGCCAAAGCCCGGTCAGCGCCGGCGCCGGCGGCTGCGAGCGGTGCTTCCGTGCCCAGCTCGGCCTGGGTGAGGGTGACACCGGGGGCTGCGGGCCCCCCCCGCGGCCCTTCGCCTGCGCCCAGTGCGGGAAGGGCTTCGGGAAGAAGGCGCACCTCACCCGGCACCTACGGGTGCACACCGGCGAGCGCCCCTTCCCCTGCGGGCAGTGCGGCCGCCGGTTCCGCCAGAAGATCCACCTCCGCTCCCACCAGAAGACGCACACGGGCGAGAGACCCTTCCCCTGCCCCGAGTGCGGCCGCCGCTTCCGCAAGAAAACCCACCTGGTTCGGCACCAGCGCACCCACACCGGCGAACGCCCCTTCCCCTGCGCCCGCTGCGGTCGCCGCTTCGCCCACAAGCAGCACCTCCTGCGGCACCAGCAGCTCCACGCCGAGCCGGCGCCGGGGGACGGGGACGGGGTTGTCCCCGTCGAGGAGAAGCCCTTTCCCTGCCCGGAGTGCGGGAAAAGCTTCAGCTGGAAGAAGAACCTGGCGTCGCACCGCCGGTTGCACCGGGAGGGACGACCCTTCGCCTGCGCCGAGTGCGGGCGCGGGTTCAGCGACAAGCGGCACCTGACGGCGCACCTGCGGGGCCACATGGGGCTGAAGCCCTACGCCTGCCCCCACTGCGAGAAGACCTTCAGCCACAAGCCCAACCTCACCACCCACCAGCGCACCCACACCGGCGAGCGCCCCTTCGCCTGTCCCCACTGCGCCCGCGCCTTCGCCCACAACCAGCACCTCCTGCGGCACCTGCGGGTGCACACCGGCGAGCGCCCCTTCCCCTGCCCCCAGTGCGGCCGCTGCTTCAGCTCCCGCCCCAACCTCATCGCCCACGCCAAGGCGCACGCCGGCGCCCGCCCCTTCGCCTGCCAGCAGTGCGGACGGGGCTTCAGCCGAAAATCCCACCTGGACCGGCACCAGGCGGTGCACACCGGCACCCGGCCCCACGGCTGCGCCCAGTGCGGCAAGCGCTTCAGCTCCAAGACCAACCTGGCGCGGCACCAGGCGGTGCACACCGGCCACCGGCCCTACATCTGCACCCAGTGCGGCAAGAGCTTCAGCCGCAAAACGCATCTGCTGCGCCACGAGCGCACCCACACCGCCACCGCCGCCACCTCCACCTCCGCCGCCATCACCTCTGCCGCCATCGTCGCCGTCGCTGTGCCCCAGCAGAGCTGGCCGGCCCCCGCCGCCCTCTGCCCCTGAGCGCCGGGATGTGCCGGGGCGTGCCGGGGACCCCGGTGGCTCCCAGCGATGCTCATGTCCTCGGCACCCTCCCTGGGGGGCGCACCGCGGATCCCGCGCGGCACGCGGCACGGCGAGCGGCTGCCGGGGGTGCCGAGAGGCAGCGCGGCCGATGGAAAAACCTGAAACTCGGAAAACTCTGCAGTGGTTTGAAAACCCGCCCGAGGGAGGGCTGGTCCGTGCCAAGCTCTGCGCCGGGGCCGGCGCGGGGTGCATGGGGGGTGTAGGGGGGTGTCCCCGTGGCGGCGGCGGCCGGCGGAGCAGAGGGGCAGCGACCCCCCCCCCCGGGGGCTCTGCTGCGGTAGGGCTGAACCAAAACTGCCAATAAACCCATTTTTGTCAAACTTTCCGAAGGGCGTCTGGGAGCTGCGGGGGCGCGAAGGGGGGGGCAGGGGGTGGCAGAGGTGCGGTGTCACCGTGCCCGTGGCGTGGGGACACCCCCAGGGAGAGCGGTCGCAGTGGGGTGCAGGCACGGCCGGGGCCCGGGGACGTCGCCGTGGCAGAGGCCGCGGTGCGGCACCGGCTCTGTCCCCACGGCGCTCCCCGGGCCGGTCCCGGCAGCGGGGTCTGCGGTGACTGCGTGGTGCCCGGTCCCCAGCGCGGCACAGCGCCAGCGCGGGGGGTGGGGCATGTGGCCTTGTGCCCGGCTGCCCCGCCGTTCCTCCTGCGGGCTCTCCATCGTACAGCCTATCCCTCCGTCCCTCTGTCCCAGCCGTCAGTCCAGCTTGCCATCCGTCCATCCGACTGTCCATCCATCCCTCTTTCCATCCATCCATCTCCATCCATCCATCCTTCCATGCCTCCATCTGTCCATCCATCCATCCCTCCTTCCATCCATCATCCATCCCTCCATCCATCCATCTCCATCCACCCATCCTTCCGTGCCTCCATCTGTCCATCTGTCCATCCATCTATCCATCCACCTATCCCTCCTTCCATCCATCATCCATCCCCCATCCATTTTTCCATCCATCCCTCCATCCATTTCTATCCATCCATCTTCATCCTTCCATATCTATCCCTCCTTCAGTCCATCCCTCCATCTGTCTGTCCACCCATCCATCCATCCATCCACTCCTCCTTCCATCTATCCGTCCATCCATCTCTATCCATTCAGTCCTCCTTCCATCCATCCATCTCCATCCTTCCATTCATGTCCATCCATCCATATCCATCTATCCATCCTTCCATCCCTCCCTCCGCCTCCATCCCTCCATCTCTGTCCATCTGTCCCGCCTTCCACCCATCTGTCAATCTCCATCCACCCCTCCATCTATCTCTGTCCATCCATCCATCCATCCCTCCATCTATACCCATCCATCCGTCCATCTCTATCCATCTATCCCTCCTTCCATCCATCCATCTCCATCCGTCCATCCCTCCATCTCCATCCATCCATCCCTCCATCTATCCCTATCCATCTGTCCATCCATATCCATCTATCCCTCCATCTCCATCCCTCCATCTCCATCCCTCCCTCCATCTCTGTCCATCCATCTCCATCCCTCCTTCCCTCCCTCCCTCCCCCTCTGTCCCCCCCCCCGTCCCCGTCCCTCCCCTCCCCCCCGTTCGCCCACCCACGCTGAGGCCGGTGAGCCCCCGGTTCAGTTGCCCGGAGGAGCTGTTGGTGGCCCATCCCCGGAGGAGGTGCGGGGCAGGTTGGAGGGGGCTCGGGGCAACCTGGGCGGAGGGGGGGGGGTGTCCCCCCGCGGGGGCGGCACTGGGCGGTCCCCCCCGGACCAGTGGGGGGCGGGGGGGGCTGTGGGGAGGGCGAGTGCCGGAGGGGGTGGGGGGGTTGGGGGGGGTGTGTCCCCACGCGTGTCCCGCTGTCCCCCACCGCGGTGGCCGCTGGCGGGAGGGCGGGGCCGCGGCGGGGGCGGGGCGGCCGCGCGTCTCCATGACAACGGGGCGGGAGGGGGCGGGGCCTCGGGAGGGGGCGGGGCCGCGGGGAGCGCCGGGAGCCGCCGGGCGGTGAGTGCGGGGGGGGGGAGGAGGGGGGACGGGGGGTCCCACGGGCTCCGGGCCCCACGCGTGTCCCTCTGCCCCCCCCGACACCCCCCGGCTGTGCCCCACGCGTGTCCCCCCCACCCCACCCCCAGTGTCTAGACCCCCCTTGTGCCCCCCCGGCTGTGCCCCACACATGTCCCTTCACCACAGGGCCCCCCACGGGTGACCCCCACGCGTGTCCTCGCACCCCAGGGCACCCCACAGTCTCTGGACGCCCCCGTGTGCCCCCACGGATGTGCCCCACATGTCCCCACCCCCCCAAGGCACCCCACGGCTGAGCCCCACACATGTCCCTGCACCCCACAGATGTGCCCCATGCGTGTGTCCCCCACCCCCCCACCCTAGGGTGCCCCGCAGTCTCTGGACCCCACACGTGCCCCACACATGTCTCTGCACCCCCCAAGGACCCCCACAGACGTGCCCCACATGTCCCCGGGCCACCCCGTGGGCTCTGGACCCCACATGTGCCCCCTCACCCCAGGGCACCCCATAGCTGTGTCCCACGCGGGGGCACCCCACGGGTGAGCCCCACACGTGTCCCCTCACCCCAGGGCACCCCATAGCTGTGTCCCACGCGGGGGCCCCCCACGGGTGAGCCCCACACGCATCCCCTCGCCCCAGGGCACCCCATAGCTGTGTCCCACGCGGGGGCCCCCCACGGGTGAGCCCCACACGCGTCCCCTCGCCCCAGGGCACCCCACGGGTGAGCCCCACACGCGTCCCCTCGCCCCAGGGCCCCCCACGGCTGAGCTGTGCCTGATCCGCACCGGGGTCCCCCCCCAGCTGCAGGAGCCCAGCGGATCCGTGTCCCCCCCAGTCCGGGATGGAGGGACGCGGGGAGACAGGCGAGGAGGAGGAGGAGGCGGAGGAAGAGGAGGAGGAGGAGGAGGAGGAGGGGGTGCGGATCACCCCGCAGCTGCTGAAGGCCAGCACCGGGGAGTTCGCCCTGGAGTCCATCCTGCTGCTGCGGCTGCGGGGCCGCGGCATCGCCCACCTGGGCTGCCTGGGCGACTGCGCCAACCTGGAGTGGTTGGACCTCTCCGGCAACGCCATCGCCCAGCTGGGCCCGCTGGCCGCCCTCAAGTCCCTCGCCGTCCTCAACCTCGCCCGCAACCGCGTCGCCAGCCTGGAACCTCTCGGTTCTTGCCAAAACCTCCAGAGCCTCAACGTCGCCGGTAACCGGGTGAGCAGCCTGCAGCAGCTGCGGTGTTTGACGGGGCTGCGGCGCCTGGAGAGCCTGCGCCTGCGCGATCCCCTCGCCCGTCTCGCCAACCCGCTCTGCGCCACCGCCCCGGCGTACCGCGCCGCCTTGGCCGACATGTTCCCCGGCCTCAAAGCCATCGACGGCGAGCGGTTATCCGGTCGCGGTAGCGAGCTCTACCAGCTCTGCCGGGATCTCGACAGCTCATTGGGACGCGGCGCGGGTAACGCCGGTGCCGGTACCGAACCGCCCCGGGCGGCTCAGCCCTGGGTGGAAGCGGGTTTTTGGGAACCGCGGCCGCCCCGGCGCAGCTCCATCATGGAAGAAGCCTACAAGCAGTTCGGGGAGGTGCTGCGGGAATGCCGGGAGCTGAGCCGGCGCGCCGACGACACCATCGCCCAGGCGGAACGGGCGCTGAGCAGCCGCCCCGACCCCAACTCCTTCGTCTTCTGAGCCGCGAATCACCGCCCCCACCCCCCCAACGCCACCGCCACCCTGGCACAGCCGTCACCGAAGGGATGCCGGAGGAGCCACAGGGAATACGGAGCAGCACCCAACACGGCCGGGTCGCTGTGCCCTGCAGAACCCCGGCAGGAGCAGAGAGGGCCTTAGGGGTTTTGAGACATCCCGGAGCTCTCCGGACCCAGAGGAGGGACTGTGGGGCTGGGGATGGCGCGTGTGGGGACAGGGGGGGACATTGCGGGGACATGGCGGGGCTGTGCAGTAAAAGCGCGATGTCCTCAAAGACCCCTCCTCTCTACTGCGTCATCCTGGGCCACAAGTTGCCAGAGGGCACGTGCCTCTACCCACTGCTCTGCCCGGACCCGCTGCGTCCCTGTCCCTCCTCCTGGGCTGGGGACGAGGGGGAAGGGGGGTGACACACACGGTGGCGGGGGGGGCTGGCACGGAGCCCCCACGGCTGGAGGGACACGCAGTGATCCCCGGTGGAAATAACAGCGGTGACAGCGGGAGCCAGAGCCAGGGTTTACTGGTGAGCTGTGGGGCAGGCGTGGGGCGGGGGACGCGTCCAGGACCCTCCGTTGATGACGTGGTGCTGGGGGGGGGGTGGCAGGCGGGGGTGGGGGGACGGGATGGTCCCCCGTGGCAGCGTCCGTCTCCTCGGGCTGGTGGTGGCCTGGAGAGGGGACACAGGGAGGGGCTGGCTGCGGGAGGAACCCCCCCGCACACGCGTGTGCACACACACACACACGCATCTCCCCATGACTTTGTCCCTGTCCCCAGGGCCAGCGTGCCCCAGAGGCAGCAGACCCAACTGGAGATGTCCTGGGGGGGGGGTTCTCCCAGCCAAGGACAGTCCCCAGCACCTGGGGGGGACCCCAGTGGGGCTGCGTGTCCCCCACCCAGCCACGCCGTCCCCAGCACCTACCGTGTGGGGACGTGGGGACGGCCACCTAGGCTGGCAGCCCCCTGGAGAAGGCGTACATGCCGGGGAGGTAGAGCGTGTCCGTCGCCTTGCCGGCCTCCTCCACCGCCCTGCACTCCGCCTCGTCGCGCTGTTTGATCTCCTGCGGGGCAGAGAAGAGGGGATGGCACCCACTGCGGCACCGCGAGGGTCCCAACGGGGGGTGGCACCTGCCACGGCACTGCGAGGGTCCTGGCAGCCAGTGGGGACCCATGCCGGTGGCCCAGGGGGACAAACTCACCTTCACCGCCATGTGATGGCTGGGGCCGCAGTTGTGGTACTTGTCCAGCACCTTGGGGACATCGCCGTTGTCAAACTTGTAACAAGCCACGCAGACAGGCTTCCTCTGGGGACAGAGCACAGCCTGTCACCACACGGTGTCCCCAGGGACCCCCGGTGGGTCCAGGCAAGTCCCCTGCCCTGCCAGGCCCGGGGACATCATTGCCATATCGCCGCTGCCAGGAACCGCTGTCACCTCCCCGGCACAGGCGGCAGCATGGCAGAGGAATGAGGGAGTCTGGGGGAGGCAGAGGGGCCGTGTCCCCATGGGATATGTCCCCCAGGGAAGGGGACACACTGTCCAGCAGCCCCGACTCACCCGGTTCTCCAGGGTCCGGCAGTTCTGCGGCCGCGGTGCCTTCTTCCCACAGGCGGTCTGCACCAGGCTGAGCCGCAGCTGGACAAACGTCCCCGAGGGGTCTTCCTGGGGGGAGAGGGGGACAGCCCGTCAGCCGTGGGTGGCTCCCAACACAGGCAAGTGGCCCAAACCAGAGTGTCCCCGGAGGCCCCCGGTCCCTCCCGAGGAACAGGCACATCTGAGCCATCGGTGCTGCCGGCTACACTGGGCTGGCCGGATGCCAGTGGGCCGCTGGCCCCGCGGCCACCGCGGCAGTTAATGAGTAGCTGAGCTCTGCCTGTCCCCCACGATCGGCCTGCCCGCGCTGCCCGTGCCAGCGGGTCTCTCCCCACACCCAGCCACCCCCTCCCTCCGTGACACCCCACCACCCATCCCCTCTTCCACGACACGCTGGCACTCCCCCCTCCTCCATGACACCCCAGCACCCGCCATCACCCCTCCATGACACCTCAGCACCCATCCCACTCCCGTCCATGACACACTGGCACCCACTGTCCCCTCCCTCTGGGACACCCCAGCATGCCCCCCGTCCATCCATGACACCCTGGCACTGCCGCTCTCCTCCATGACACCCCAACATCCATCATCCCCTCCTTCTGGGACACCCAGCACCCCCCACCTCCTCCGTGACACCCCAGCACCCACTTCCCCCCCTCCATGACACCCAGCACCCACCGTCACCCCCCCATGACACCCCAGCACTCATCATCCCCCCCATAACACCCCAGCACCCAGCGTCACCCCTCATGACACCGCAGCACCCACTCATCCCCCCATGACATCCCAGTACCCTGTTCCCCCCTGTGACACCCCAGCACCCACCATCCCCTCCTCCATGACACCCTGCACCCCTCACCTCCTCCGTGACACCCCAGCACCCACCGTCACCCCTCCATGACACCCCAGCACCCAATCATCCCCCCATGACACCTCAGCACCCAGTTCCCCCTCTGTGACACCCCAACACCTACCATCCCCTCCTCCATGACACCCTGCACCCATCATTCCCCGCCACGACCCCCCAGCACCCCTCTCCGACCCCCCGACCCCCCATCCCATCCCAGGCCCTCGGCCGCCATCCCCCCCCACACCCCCTGGGGGTCCCCCGCCCTCAGCGCTCACCCACCCTCTCGACAACCCCCTCCACCGCCCTCTCCCTGAAGAGGGCCTGCACGCTGCTGCGGCCATGGAAGGCCTCCAGCACCTCCCGCACCACCCGCCGCTGCAGCGAGGGGCCGGCGGCGGCCATGGCCACCAGGCCCAGGCAGAGGGCTAACGGGAACCTCATCCCTGCGGCCGGGCCGGGGGGGGGGGGCTGCCTGACCCCGCCGAGCCTCACGGGTCGGGGCTTCGCTCGGGCATTAACCGATTTCCTGGGAACTGCCCTCTTTTTCCGCCCCCGGGGGCGGCCGGGCCTCCTCCTCCCCCCCCACCCCCTCCCCGAGGCGGGTGGCGGGTTGCGGGAGGACAAAAGTCCCCAACACAAAGTCCAACGGGCCACGGTGTCCCCATCCCCCCCCCACTCCGGTGTCCCTGTGTCGTCCCCCCCTCCCCGTGTCCCCGCCGTCGTGTTTCCCCCCTCCCCCCTCACACCCCCCCGGGGAGGGCCGGTGCCGGGGAAATGGCGGCGGGGGGGAAATGGCGGCGGGGGGCGGGGGACGCTCTGGCCCACCGCGGGGGGAGGGGGGGAACACTCTATGATGACGCCGGTGGGCGCTCTGGCAGCGCGCCGCGCGGCTCGATGGTGCCGGCAGGGGGCGCTGCTGACGGCCCCGCGCCTGACCCGGAAGTACTCTCGCACAGCGGTGGGCGGGGCCTCCGCCGCCGCCGCCACCGCCTCCTCCCGCCGCCGCCGCCGCCGCCGGGCTGACGTCATCGCCACCGCGACGTCATCGCGTGGCGGGACATCGTCCACCCGTGAGTTTCCCCCCGGGGGGGGGGGCGGTGGGGGAGGGCTGCGGGCCCTGGCGGCGGCGGCACGGTGAGGGGCCGGGCCTGGGGGGCTCCGGTGAGGCCTAGCAGGCCTCGAGGCCCTGCCCGCACCCCTGCCCGCACCCCTGCCCGCACCCCTGCCCGCACCCCACCTCACCGCAGCCACACCAGCTCCATAACCGGCCCCGGGGAGCGATGCAGCCCCGTTAAGCTCAGCTGACGGGATCGTCAGCGTTCGGTGGGACTTAACGATCAGGGGCTTGGCGTGGCGGAGAGCCGTGTCCCACGGGACGTGTCCCCTCCTGATGAGCCTCCGCACCGGAGGATCCCAATACACGGCACGCCACCAAGAGGGTTGGGATCCCGGCTCCTCTCGCCAGCCGGGCTCCAAAAATTAGTTCTAATTAAGCTCAAGTGTTCGTCAGAGCATCCCGAGCGCTGCCAGGGCTTTTAAAGGGTGATGTGGGACTTGGCGCGTGGACACCGTCACCGCGCTAGCCCCCTCCTCCAGGCGCCGTGCCCTGCGTGGGGTGCTCGGAGAGGAGGGAGCAGAGCCGGCGCCTCCCGAGAAGGCGGGCGAGGCGTTTCTTTCCCACCAGAATTGGGCAGAAGGCGTTTTTCTGGTCGACCTCCGACGGGGTTTTGGGGAGGAAGGTTGGTCGGGGTGACCCTCGCTTCCACCGAATCATAGAATGGTTTGGTTTGGAAGGGACCTTAAAGATGATGTAGCTCCAGCCCCCTGCCCTGGGCAGGGACACCGTGGGGGACACCAGGGACTTCCCTGCAGCATGGCAGCGGGCCGGGCTGTGCCTTTGCCTTTGCCGGGCTGGCTCCCAGCTGCCGGGAGCTGCAGTTCCCCGTCCCGGGGGCCACCGGCAGCGCTCGGCGTGTGGTGACAGGCCTCTCTGCATGGACTACAAATCCCAGTAGCGCTGCCTGCGCTGCCTGCGGGGAAGCTTTTACTGTAAACAGAGTGAATCCGGGCCAGACCCCGGGGTCAGCGCCTTCCTCTCCCCTAAAATAACTGGGAGGAGGAGGAGGAGGAGGAGGGATACAGACGCCAGCGGAGCCTCTCCCGAGGCGGCTGAGCTCCTCCCAGCGTGCCGCGCTGCTTTCCCCGCTCACCGGCTCCTCTCTCTCGCCCTCCCAGGGACCCGCAGCAGCCATTTGGAGGAAGTCGGGGGAAGATCTGAGACGGTGGCGGAAGGCGGAGGGGAAGGAGAGCCGCCGCCCCGCGCTCTCCCCGGAGCTGATGTCCTCTCCCCTCGCCGGGCGGCCCCGAGGGGAGCCATGTCTGCAGGGGGAGCGCCCCAGGTACACGCGGGGTTGGGGGGGGGGGGGCGCAGCTTCTCCGTCCCTGGGGAAAGGCCGGAGCGGGGCCCGCTCTGACCACGTCCCTCTGCGGCAGAGCAGAGCTGCCGGGGCAGCCAGGAGGAACCCCTCTTTCATCCCGTGACATTTTGGGGGGGGCCTGTTGGGGTTTTCCCAGGGGCTGGGAGCTCTTCTGGTGCTTTTTTCCTCATTTAGAAATACCGACGCCCGAGGAGCCGCGTGAGGCCCTGCAAGACTTTTTCTTTTAAATTGGCGCTTCTTAAAGTTACGGCAGCGCGGGCTGGGCTCCGTGTCTTCCGCCATCTGCTCTCCTTGCGCTCCTGCCAAGCTATGGAGGGGTTTTGAGGGAAGAAGAGAGGAATCCTGGGGCGGATTGGGTGTCGAGCTTCCCGGGAGAAGCTGCGCTGGCTCCTTACAGAGATTTCCTCCTTCGGCCCTGATCCTGGCTGGGTTGGGAGTGGGGCTGGGTGGTCACACCCAGGCGAGGGATCCGCTTGGGAACCAAGTGATCTCGTTAGAGGGGGTAGTGAGCGTGTGGCTTCAGCCCTTTGTGAGCTCCGCTCGAGCGTTTTTGTCAAGCGATGCTCTCGTTGATGAGGAAACTGAGGCACAGAGGAGAAACAGCTTTTCCTGTGCCGAAAAAGTCAGTGGCAAAGCGGGAGGTGTCACCATGAGTCCCTGTCTTGCCTTCCTCCGCCCACCTGCTCTGCCTGCATCCCACTGCTCCTGCTCCTTTCCTGAAGGATTGGAGCTGCCTTTCGATCCGCCGCGTTCCGGGGCTTGGGGGCAGCAGTGCCCGGCATTGTGCCTGGTCTGCCGGGCAGAACCAGCACTTCCATCCACCTCCTCCGGTGCCGGAACAGCTTTTCCCAGCCATCCCCAGGGAAGAGGGCCTGTGATTTCTACCGGCAGCGCTGCTGTGGATCCAGAGTCCAAGAAGAACACCTTGGTGGTGATCCCGCTGAGCCAGGACCCCTCGGGGGCTCCCTGAGGGCCCGGGTGTGTAAAGTGTCATCTCCGGGCAAGGTGCACACCTCGCCGTGGGTCAGGTCTCGCTGGAGTGGCCCGTGGGTGCTGATCCAAAAAGCCCATCACCCGTCCTTCAGACCACAGAATCATTTAGCTTGAAAAAGACCCTTAAGATCCTCAAGTCCAACCGTCACCCCAGCACTGCCAAGCCCACCACTAACCCATGTCCCTCAGCACCACGGCTACGCGGCTTTTAAATACCCCCAGGGATGGCGACTCCACCACTGCCCTGGGCAGCCTCTGCCAGTGCTTCACAACCCTTCCCGGGAAGAAATTTTTCCTCATATCCAACCTAAACCTCCCCTGGTACAACTTGAGGCGCTTCCTCTTGTCCCATCGCCTGTCCCTTGGGAGCAGAGCCCGACCCCCCCTCGCGACCCCCTCCTGTCAGGGAGCTGTAGAGAGCGAGAAGGTCTCCCCTCGGCCTCCTCCTCTCCAGGCTGAACACCCCCAGGGCCCTCAGCCGCCCCTCGCAGGACTTGTGCTCCAGACCCACCACAGCTCTGTTGCCCTTCTCTGGACACGCTCCAGCACCTCAATGTCTGTCATGTCGTGAAGGGCCCAAAACTGAGCACAGCACTCGAGGTGGGGCCTCACCAGTGCCGAGGGCGGGGGGACGAACCCTTCCCTGCTCCTGCTGGCCAAAAAACCCAAAGAAACACGCCCAAAAAAAGCAGTGGCGATCTGCTGAAACGCTTCTCCTCTCTCCTGAACCAGCCTGCCCACGCCCTGAACCTGCTCCCTTACCCCAGGCTGAGCGAGGTGCCGAGAGCCGGACACGAGCTGGATGCTGTCGGTGCGGAGATCCCGTCCGACCCCTGCACAGGTGAGCGCCGAGGACGGCACCGCGCCGGGCAGGCTGCGCCGGCATGGGAGCAGGGCTTGTGGATGCGCTTGTGTGTTCTCCGGAGTACAGCCGGTCCTGCGGTAACACCCAAGTCCGACTGACTGCCGGCAACGGTCTCCTCTTGACCAGGGTGGGGGGGTGTAAAGATCGTATGTAAATGTATGCAAATGTGGCACCGCTGGGAGGAATCCCCAGCCCAGGGAAGGTCCTTCAGCCCCTCCGCCAGCCCGGCTCCTCTGCTAAAGATGGAGACTCTTCTGCTTGGGAGGGTCAGGTTGGAACTAAAGGCATTTTTGCGGTAGCCTTTGAAATCCGATCATAAAAGCGTTGCGCGGGAGCTGAGGATACCCGGGTGAGTGTGCGAAAGACCACGGAAAGAGTCGTTTTCCGAGGAACGGCCCTCCTTCCCACCTTTCGCCTCACTGGGAGGAGGGAGCCTGGTGCTGGTATTTCCTTTTATCTTTAATTACACTTCAGGCAGCAGAAGCTTAAAATAGATGAAAGCGATGCCCCCCGGCTTCGTTAATTTTAGCTTATGTGTGAATTAAACGCAGGCATCTCCAGCGTAACGATGGCTATGCCGAACGCGTGTTTTGCAGTGTGACAGTTCATGGTGACCAGCTCTTATCCCTCCAACCAGGCTACAGATTTTTCAAGCCGGGTGGTTTGTTCGGTATTAAGCAGTCGGAGGAGCCGTACGCCGAAGGCCAGCAGATGCAGGAGGAGAGCAAGATCCTCGTGAGCCCCTGTGCGGGTAGGTGCTCCCTGTGTCCCGCCGGAGGCTGTGGGAAACCGGCCTTGGCGGGGAATGTTCCTCTTGTGGGTAAAAGGCCATTTTGGGCCAGTTTGCAGCCGTTTTGGGGCAGTCAACGGCAAGTTTTTGCTATCGCTGGTGGTGTCAGCGCTGCTGGTGGTGAGGCGGGGGTGGAGCGGGGTCTGGGAAGGGGTCTGATCCTTTAGGGTGTTATAAACTGCAATGACTTAGTTTTAGGCGGCCCTGTGAGGAGCGGGGAGTTGGCCTCGAGGATCCTTATGGGTCCCTTCCAACTTGAGGTATTCGGTGATTCTGTGAAAGACTCTCCAATTAACCTCTTGACTCTTTTTGACATCTAGTGGAGCCCGGTCGAGTGAACAAAGTCGAGCAGCCTGAGGAGAAGCCCGGGGCAGCTGCCGGCTCCCTGGAGCTGTATCCCGCAGCCGCCAGCAGTTCCAGCCGCTGGTTTCATGGCGGGCAGCGCGCGCCCGAGCGGGCGGGCGTGGAGAGAGACGGCGCCGCCGGCCTCAGCCCGCTCTCCACCCGGGTGGCCTGCTGGGTGCCGCAGCTCGGCGCCGGCCCTTTCCGCTGCGCCCAGTGCGGGAAAGGTTTCCGCCAGAAGCAAAGCCTCATCACTCACGAGAGGATCCACACCGGAGAGAAACCCTACAGGTGCGGGGATTGCGGGAAGAGCTTCAGCCAGCGGCCCAACCTCCTGACGCACCGCCGCGTGCACACGGGGGAGCGCCCCTTCCCCTGCGCCCAGTGCGGTAAGAGCTTCAGCCAGAAGGCCAACCTCCTGGCCCACCAGCGCATCCACGCCGCTGGGGAGAAGGCGCTGGCGGGCGGTGAGCAGGAGGACGGGGCTTCCAGCAAGCCGAAGCTGCGATCCCAGCAGAGGAGTTACCAGGAGGACACCCCTTTCGTCTGCCCCGAGTGCGGGAAGAGCTTCAGGCAGAAGCCCAACCTCATCACCCACCGCAGGATCCACACCGGGGAGCGTCCCTTCACCTGCTTCCTCTGCGGCAGGAGCTTCAACCAGAAGACCAACCTGGTGACCCACTACCGCGTGCACACGGGGGAGCGCCCCTTCGCCTGCACCCAGTGCGGCAAGCGCTTCACCCAGAAAACCAACCTGGTGACGCACCAGAGCACCCACACGGACCTCCGGCCTTACCCCTGCGGGCAGTGCCAGAAGTGCTTCAAGGACAAAGTCTCCCTCAAAGCCCACCAGAAGACTCACGCCCCGCGCCAACGGCGCTGCCCGGGCCGCAGCCCCGCCGCCGGCCTGCCCTACGGCGCTGCGCCCACCCTGCTGCAGCCCGGGGGGCCTGAGCAAGAGGGGCCCTTCAGCCCCATGCCGCCGCTGCCCGTTCAGAAGATCCCCGAGGGCCAAGAGCTGTACTCGTGCACGGAGAAGAGCTTTCCCCAAAAGGAGCCGCTCCTGCCGCACCAGCCAGCCCCGCTGGGCGAGCAAACCTTCCCCTGCGTCCAGTGCGGGGAGGGCTTCTGCCAGAAGGTGACTCTCCTGCGGCCGCAGCACGGCCCCGCCACCGAGGCTCCCGGGGGCTGCGCCGCAGCTTTCAGCCACGGCCCACACCTCCTGGGGCATCTGGGGGTACAGCCCGTCCTGGGGGATGCCACCCCCCCGGCTCCTCCGGCCCCCGGAGCGGAGAAGCCCTTCATCTGTAACCAGTGCGGCAATAGCTTCGGCCTCTGGCTCTCCCTGGTGGCCCACCAGAAGACCCACATCGGGCAGAAGTCCTACCCGTGCCCTGAGCACGAGAAAAGCTCCGGCGACGAGCTGTCCCCCAAAGCTCCCCAGGAGAAGCCGGCGGAGGGGAGAGCCTGGGTGTGCCCCGAGTGCGGCAGAAGCTTTGCCCAGTACGAGCGGTTGGTAAAGCACCGCCAAAACCACCGGGGCAGAGGGCCCTACCGCTGCGACGTCTGCGGGAAGAGATTCAGCCTGAAGACCAACCTGGTGACCCACCAACGCATCCACACCGGCGAACGCCCCTTCACCTGCGGCGTCTGCGGCCGCCGCTTCAACCAGAAGGGCAACCTGGTCACCCACTACCGCACGCACACCGGGGAGCGCCCCTTCGCCTGCACCCAGTGCGGCAAACGCTTCGCCCAGAAGCCCAACCTCATCGCCCACCAGAAGACCCACAGCGGCAGGCAGCCCTTCACCTGCCTGGAGTGTCCCAAGCGCTTCAAGAGCAAGCTCTCCCTGCGGGTCCACCAGCGCGTGCACGCGGCCGAGCGGCCCCAGAGCGAGCCGGGCCAGGCCGCCGGCCTGCCGACCCACCCGGGGAGCCCCTACCCCTGCTCGCTCTGCGGGGAGACCTTCGAGGAACACGGGGAGCTGCAGCTGCACCGGCAGGGCCACGCCGGCGAGCGACCCCACGCCTGCGCCGAGTGCGGCAAGCGCTTCCGGCAGAAGGTGAATTTGGCTGTTCACCAGAGGACCCACACCGGCGAGCGGCCGTTCCGGTGCGCCGAGTGTGGGAAGGGCTTTAGCCAGAAGGCTCACCTCCTCCGGCACCGCAGGACGCACGCCGGCGGCATCCCGTCCGCCTGCTGCGAGGGAACCTGCCCGGCGCACCAAGAAGAGCCGGAGGGGAGCGGCGCTCCCCTGGGAAAGGCCTCCGAGCCCCCCGGCATGCTGCTGCCCCCCTGCTCCCGCGGAGCCGCTCACGGAGCGCTGGCTCGGGAAGAGCTTCGGCCGGCGGCACAGCCCCCCAACAGACCGGAGAGCCCCTCCGGAGCGGCAGACATCCTCCTGCAGCTGATGCAGGAAGACCATCACTTGGTGGCCGGCTCCCACCACCCGCAGGAGGGACCGGCGGGTCCCTGTCCCTGTAAATGCGCCGAGGGAGGAGAAGGTTTGAGCCCGAAGCCGCCGAGCCTGCCGCCGCAGTGCTGCTGCGCTGACTGCGTCAGCCAACGGCAGCTCCTCCTGAAGCCGCAGCCCGATTGCCGCGCGGAGCTCTGGGGCAAATACGGTGGCTGCGGCAGAAGCTTTGAGGAGAAACGAGTCCTGAGAGTGCCTGAGAGAGCGCACGGTGAAGAGAAACCCTCGCCCTGCCCCAGCTGCTTGTAACGCCCGCGCCGGCTGCCGAAAACCCGCGCCGGCTGCCGAAAACCCGCCGGCGGGCGAGGGACGGGACCTCATCGCTCTTGCACTAAAAGACACCAAACCTAACGAGGCGGCGGCTGGCGCCGGGGGCCGACCGCTGACCAAACCGGGACAGTGCCGAGGGAACGGCACGAGCCGGGAGTCGCGGTGCCTGCCGGGACGCGCTGGTGGTGGGGACTCGGGAATAGCGTGGTGGATTCGGGAAGAGGAGGCTCAGAGGACCCCACGGGCGGGTATCGGATGGGGTGAAGCGGGAAGTGGACTCGGACACGCTTGCGTCAGCTTTCTGTCTCATCGACATACCAAATCTAACGAGGGGATGGAGCTGAGGAGCGGTGACAGGACCCCGGATCCGCGGCGTTTGTGGCTGCACGGACCGTAGGGAGCGGGAAGAGCTCAGGATCCGGGATCCGTTGGCTTAAAAACCGCTTCCATCGTGCAGCAGACACGTTCGCCTCCGGGTTCAGCGGGGCGACGTGCAGACCCAGAGACAGCCGTGGGGCGGAGAGGGACCTCCGTGGGTCGAGACCCTCTCCCACAACCCTCCGTCCTTCTCTTCCGACCAGGATGTCGTTCCGCAAGGACGTGTTTGGGATGGAGAGCCGAGACCAGGAGAGCTGGGGAGAGGCGCCGGGGCCCTTTGTGCCTTGGAGGTGACCTCCTGCCGCTGCTCCCCGGCCAACGCCGCCGGATCCGGCCCGCAGCTTCCCCGGGAGTGGGGGTGAAGCGGAGGAGCTGGGCGAGCACCGGGAAAATGGGGAAACAGCCAGGAAAACGGCCTGGAAGTGCCTGGGCTCATCTCTGCTTCCGAAAGGGACCCGGGAGAAGCCTCTCCTCCGAGCCCAGAGGGGCCGTGCAGGGTGATGGGGGGTGGGGAAGGGGGGGGGATGTCGCTTGTGCTTCTCTGCTTGCTCTGTGGATAATTTTTCTGCCTCGCAGCTCTTTCTGGTACTCAATTAACTTCCAAATAGGTAACGCAGATGCGCCGGGGGAGCGGGAGCGGCCGTGGGCTGCCGGAGCCGGTGGCGGTAGCGTGTGGTGACCCCCGGCAGCAGCGCGCAGGCACCGGTTGCTTTTCTGCCGTCTCCGCTCGCCCGTCGGTGCGGCCGAGCCCGTGGAGGCGAAGCCGTGTCGTCGGGCGTCTGGGGAGGAGCTTTTATAAAGGGGAACAACGCGCTCGGGGCAACAGTCTCGCTTCGAAACGCGCTTTATCCGAAAGGGGAAACGAATCTCTGCCAGAGGCGGTGGAGGGAAAGTCTCGTCCCGTCGCGGCCGTCCCGTGTGCCATCGGCCGTGGCGCGGGCACCGTGTCCTGCTCCGCTCGGCGGTGCTGAGGGCAGAGAGTGTGGAAAACGCACGGGACGGCGTCACCAGTGTTGTGCCGCTCGCCGCCAGCGCCCAGCTACCCGCCTGCGTTTTGGGGGTGAATCCTAAGGGGTGTCACCAGCCCGGGGGGGACACCGTGACGGTCACGACTGGACCGGCGGGTGGGAATCGCCTGGCAGAGGGGTCCCGGCACCCGAAATCTGGCAGAGCGGGGTGTTCATCCTCACCCGCTCCCCCCTCCCCGGGGCAGACACGGCGCCCTCCACCCCTCCCCTCCGCTCCAGCAGCATTTCAGGTCATTGCAATTCTATTTTTTTGAGGTTATTTAAAATAAAAGCTTTCTCACAGCAGGCTCCCGCCTCCTCTCTCCTGGGAAGCGCTCGCGGAGAAGGGGATGATGGCGTTGCGGGACCCAGAGGAGCTGCGGCGCTGCGCGTTCGTCCCCGCGTCCGCTTTGCTCCTCTCCTTTAGTTTATGGTCGTGCCGCCGGCAACACCGCGTGCCGAAGTGCTGCTGACTTTGCCATCTCAGAGCAAAAAGCTCTGATAGGAACAAGGAAAACGTATGGGATTGGCAGCAAAATGGTGATTTGTAGCACTTTTTAGGGATGGGGAACCGGACAGGCTGGAGAGGTGGGTCCGCGTGAACCTCATGGGGTCCAACGAGGCCAAGCGCGTGGTCCTGCACGTGGGTGGGGGCAACCACCAGTGTCCCTCCAGGCTGGGGATGGAGGGATGGAGAGCAGCCCTGCTGAGAGGGTCTTGGGGGTGCTGGGGGGGGGAAAGCTGTCCCTGAGCCGGCAGTGTGCACTGGCAGCCCAGCGAGCCCCCGGCACCCCGGGCTGCATCCCCCGCAGCGTGGCCAGCAGGGCGAGGGGGGGATTGTGCCCCTCTGCTGCGCTCTGCTCTGCTCTGGGGAGACCCCCCCGCAGTGCTGCCTCCAGCTCGGGGGCCTCAGCGCAGGAGAGACATGGAGCTGGTGGAGCGGGACCAGAGGGGGCCCCGGAGCTGCTGGGAGGGCTGGAGCCCCTCTGCTGGGAGGACAGGCTGGGAGAGTTGGGGGGTTCAGCCTGGAGAAGAGAAGGCTCCGGGGAGACCTGAGAGCCCCTCCCAGTGCCTAAAGGGGCTCCAGGGCAGGGGGTGGCACTGGATGAGCTTCAAGGTCCCTCCCAACCCAAACCATTCCATGACCCCACGAGGGCCGTTCCCATCACCTCTCCCAGGCTCATGCTCAGCTCCTTCCCTCACCCCCCATGCTCCAGCAGCAGCCCCGCGCCGGGTGAAGCCCCCCGGGTGGTCTCAGGGCTCCGGGAGGCTGCTGGGGGGGGGGGCAGAGAGCTGCCGCTCCGCTTCCACCACCGCTCGGGGACAGATGTCCCCCATCCCACAGCAACCCCCCCACGGCCCCACCGCCTCCCACCAGAAAGGAGTGACACCAGCCCACCCGTGTCACCCCCGGCCACGGGGACACCCGGGTCCCACCGCAGGGTGAGTTCGAGGTGGGGGGGGCGGCAGGACCTTGGGGGGGGGCTTCAGTTGGCCTTGACCCGGGGGGCAGCGGGCACTGACTCCCCCCCAAGTTTGGGCTTTCCTTGGGCAGCCGGGCCGGTTCCTCTGGTTTTGGGGCATTTTGGGCCAGATCCAGGTTGGGGGGGGGAGGAATGACAGTTGCCCATGGGTCGAGGTGGGGGGAGCATCATTTGGAGGGGGGGGCAGGTTGTCCCCGGGCAGGGGGGGGCTCGGGGGGTGGTGGTGGTGCCTCTCGGGGGGGACAATGCTGCCGGGGGGTGTGTGATGATGCTCAGGGGGGGATACTGGTGTGGGGGTGATGCTATGGGGGGGGGACGATGCTGGGGGGGGAATGCTGGGGTTGAGGTGATGCTGCCGGGGGGGGGGGGGGGGGGCGGATACTGGAGGGGGTGGAAGCTGCTGGGGGGGTGTGATGCTGGGGGGGTGGATGATGCTGGGGGAGGGGGTGATGCTGCCCGGGGGGGATATGGTGCCGGGAGGGGGGTGGGGGGGGAAGTTGCTGCTGGGGGGGAGGTGATGCTTCCGGGGGGGGGGGGGGGGAAGCTGCCAGGGGGGGCGATGCTCCCGGGGGCGGGGGATACTTGGGGGGGCGGGGGGATGCTGCAGGGGGGAGGGTGATGCCGGAGGGGGGGTGATGCTTGGGGAGGGATGCTGGGGGGGGAGGAGGGGGATGCTGGGGGGGGGATGATGAGGGGGGAGTGCTGGGGGGGGATGCTGCGGGGGGGGGGTATGCTGGGGGGGGCGGATGATGTTGGGGGGAGGGATGCTGGGGGGGGAGGGGGGCGATGCTGCCGGGGGGGGGTGGGGGTGGGGTTGATGCGGGGGGGAGGAGAGGATGCTGTGGGGGGAGAGATGCTCCCGGTCCCGGTCCCGCCCCCCCTCGGCCGAGCGATGGGCGCGGGCGGGGCCGGTGCGTCAGCGGGGGGCGGGGCCAGACGGGGCGGGGCGGGGCGGGGCGGGGCGGGGCCGGCGGGACGCGGCGCGGCGGCGGCGGCGGCGGATCGGGCAGGTCAGCGGCGGGGGGGGGGGGGGGGGGGAGGAGGAGAAAGACACACACCGGGGGGGACCCCCGGGGGAAGGAGGGGGGGAGCCCCCGGGGGAAGGGGGGAGCGGCGCCGGGGACCCCCCCGCGGCGGCTCCGGGCGGGCTCGGCCCGGCGCACTGCGGCGCAGCCCCGCTCCCCCCCCCGGGGGCCCCCCCGGGGACCCCCCCACATCCTCAGCCTGGGCCTGGACCCCCCTGGGCAAAGCCACCCCCCCCGCATCCCCCAAGCCCGGAGCCCCTGCCGGTGTCTCACTAGCCCACGGCCACCAGGTCCCGGCGGGGCACGCGTTCCCGCTCCGGTTGTGGCCGAACCCCGACACCTTCATCCCCGGGGCTCCTCACGCCGTGTCGCCGCCGTCCCCCATAGCGGGAGACCCCGGTGCCACGGGCACGGCGGGCGGGTGGGTGGGATCGCCCGAGGGGGTGGGTGGGTGCTGGTAAACCCCAGTTTGACCAGTTCCCGGCGGTGCCGGCAGCCGCAGCCACCCCTGTCCGCGCTCCCCAGGGATGCGGGCGCGCTGAGCCCGGCAGCGGGAGCCCATGACGGAGCTGGCATCGCCCACGGGCGAGAAGCCCTTCGCCTTCCCCGGCGGCGAGGAGGGCCTGGGGGACGAGAAGGCGCTGGTGATCCACAGCCAAGCGGAGGAGGAGGCGGAGAAGGAGTTCAAGTGCATCCTCTGCGGGGAATGCTTCGGCCAGCAGCCCAGCCTCGCCCGGCACCAGAAGCACCACGCCGGCGAACGCACCTTCATCTGCGCCGAGTGCGGCAAAGCCTTCAGCCTCAAGCACAACCTCATCATCCACCAGCGCATCCACACCGGGGAGCGTCCCTACCAGTGCGGCGTCTGCCAGAAGAGCTTCAGCCTCAAGCAGAACCTGCTCACCCACCAGCGCATCCACAGCGGCGAGAAGCCCTTCTCCTGCCAGCGCTGCGGGAAGCGCTTCCGCGAACAGCGATTCCTCCTCAACCACCAGCGCACCCACGCCGAGGACCGGCCCGGCACCGCCGGCGAGGTCCAGCCCGGCGGCAGCCGTTCGCCGGAGCCGCATGAGGCGGCCGGCGGCCCCTTCGCCTGCGCCCGCTGCGGGAAGGGCTTCAGCTGCAGGAGCAGCCTGGCCACGCACCAGCGCAGCCACGGGGGCGAGCGACCCTTCTCCTGCCCCGACTGCGGCAAAACCTTTGGCCAAAAGGGCTCCCTGAAGATCCACCGGCGCACCCACACCGGCGAGACCCCCTTCGCCTGCGCCCAGTGCGGCCAGAGCTTTGCCCAGAAGGTCAACCTCACCGCGCACCAGCGCACCCACGGGGCCGAGGCCGCCCTCACCTGAGCCCCCCCCCCCCCGCCTCCCCTCCACCACCTCGGCACCCCCTGCCCGCACCGGCCTCCCTCCAACCGCCCGTCCCGGCAGTGCCCGTGCCACCCCCCTGCCTTCGGGGGTCCCCCTGCGGCCCCCCCAGCCGGTTCCCCGCCGAGGTGCTGCGGGACCACCCGCATTCCCTCCTGCAATTCTGTCCCCGGGGGGGGTTTGGGGTCACTCGATGCTTTCTGGGGGTTTTGGGGTGCGGGACGGCCCCATCGGCACAGTGCAGGGAGCTGCCGGCACGCTTGCTCGGGGCGCACAGCCTGGTGTGGCCGTGCCCGGCATGACCGGGCGCCAGCACCCCCAGCTCTGCCCGGGAACCCCCTCGGCTGCACTCCTCTCCCACTTCCCATCCCTCGTCCTTCTGCTGTGGTTTTTTCTCCTGACGGTCACGAGGCCGGTGCCGGCAGCACCGGGAGCCTCTGGCCATGCTGTCCCCCGCGCCAGGAGGAGCCTCGCGCAGCCCGCGTGGTTCCCCGGGAGCCCGTCCTCCCCTTCACCCGGCACTGCGGCGGCACAGCCTTGTGCTGCAGCTTAAACCCCCTGGGCCAGAGACCATGGAGGAGGAGGAGGAGGAGGAGGAAGAGGAGGGAGGCTTCCCCACGGCATCCCCACGCGCCCCCTGCCCTGGCTGGCGCGGCTGCGGTCCGGCCCTTCCCCACGTAACCCATGTGCCAGCGCTCTGCTGCGGTGAGGCAGAGCCCCCCGGCCCGGGCAGCGCAGAGGTCCCGGTGCAGTGCCGGCAGTGAGGAGCTGAAGGACGACCCGGAGGCGGTGGGGAGCACCCGGCCAGGAACATGCGCTGTTGGGGTGGTGGGGAAGACTGCGAGCACCCGGCGGCTCCGGAGACGTGCCGACACCAAACTGTGGCCAAGAGCCGGAGCACGGCTGGGAGAGGTGAGCCGCAGCCGGGACGGGAAAACCGCCGTTCTGTGGCGTGCTGGGGGCGAGTGGCTGCCGGTGGGGAGCGGTGCATGGCACAGTCCCGGCTCCCAGTGACGGCAATGTCCTGGCTGCTGCCAAATCCCGAGGGAGCTGGGCCGGGGCTCCCTCCCGCAGACCCCCCGCACCCTCGTGTCACCCCTCGTGCCATGCCGTGGGCTCCGGGACGAGCGTCCGGGCTGAGCGTCCCCACGGAGGGGAACACGTGGCACTTTGCGACACCCCGGCCTTCGCCCCACACCGGCAGCACTGCCCGTCCCCGGGGCAGGACCCTCCACGTGTGTGAAAACAAGCCGGAGCAGCAGAAACCAAGCATTTTCCAAACCCAGGGATTTTTCCCCAAAAAACCCCACGTGTTGCTCTGCACAGGTTGTCCTGGCAGGCGCCGCGCTGCCCGTGAGCTTCCCCTCGGTGCCGGTGCCCTCGGACGAGAAGCCAAGCCCCCCACCCCGCGCTGCCCCGTTCCCCCCCGCCGCTTCCTTTGCCGCCGCTGTGTGGGAATGCCGGTACTTTGATGTGTATCATTAAATGAATTAAACTTGGAAAAATCCCACGTCTCCATCTCGCTGGGAGCTCGTGGAGCCCCTCCAGGTCCCCGCGGTCCCCCGGGTCAGCCCGTCGCCGGGCCGGGGGAGCTGTGCCGACGCTCCCGCCGGTGCTCTGACCCAGCCGGGGTCTCCTGGAGAGCAAATGCAAACACGGGAACACATATTTAGCAAAAAAAAAAAAAAAAAACAACAAATTATATTCTATGTTTATGGTTCACGATGTGCCGTCAAGCTGGGAACCGCGTTTGAGTGAAGGCTCCAGGCGCTGTGCCGTGGCGGGGGCTGCTCTGCCGGGGCTGGGGGCTTCGGGAGCAGCCGCAGCCGCTGCTCGGGTACATCGAGGCCGCCCCTTGCCGAGGACGGAGCCGTTCGGTGTGACCAGTTCCGCACCGCCGGCGAGCAACGGGCATCGTAGCCTCACTCCACGCAGCACCGGCTCCATGCGGCTCCTTCCTCGCCGGCACAGCCTGGTGGGGTTTCTCCCCCGTGAGTGGGCGTTTGAGCCTCGTGCCGGCCACGGCGGGGTCCGCTCCCGTCTCCTGCTCACTTTTCCGCGCTCTCTGGGCTGCTGAAGGCCCCATGTCGCTTGTGGGACAGTGGCGGAGCGAGATGCCGGCTCACCGTCCCCAGCAAGCCCCTCGCAAGCACCCGTCCCGGCCTCTCCGTGCCCGTCTGCCGCTACCGCGGGGCTCGGTCACATCCCACCGTGGGGATCGGCAGCGCCTGTGCTGCGCCTCCGTCTTCCCAAGGGAGGGATGGAACTGGGACAGGCGGTGGCCAGGAGCAGGGAAACCCCCAACGTGAGCCCTACATGAGCTTGGGGATGACTCCGCGGGCTCAGGCCAGGTCTGGTGGCCGGTGCCATGAGCCGGGGCTGTGCCACGAGCACAGCCACCGCCGCCGGCCCAGCCGTACACAGCCCCGTGGTGCTTCTCGTGCTCGGCACTGGCATTTTGAGGATAACGTGCCGGACGGGGTTCCTGGTGTGGTTTACACGGCAGACATGGGGCATTTGCAGCCAGTGTGGGGAGCGTGGCCGAAGCTCTGCTGCCGGCGCGTGGGCTGCGGTGAGCACGGGGCTTCCCTTGCGGCACATCCCGGTGCCCTTCGGTTCTCTCTGCCCCACACACCCAGGCGGCACGGTCACCGTCCCGGCACTGCCCCGTCCCTCGTCGCTGCCGGGCTCTGCCCCCGCCGCCCACACTGGTTTTACGGCGGCGGTTCCCCTTTGCCCGACGCTCACCCTTCCACAGTCACCGGCGCAGAGCACACACGCCACCGGTGGGGAAAATCACCAGCGGAACGGGGCCCCTGCACAGCACCGGCACCCCGGGCTGTGCCCATGGTGGGGGGCAGCCCCATGTCCTGGGGTCCCTGGGGTCTCCGGGACCGTGTGGCACTCAGTCTCTGGAGCTGCTGGATCCTGGGGATCCCTTAGTCTCTGGGGTCCTTGTGTCCCTGTGTCCTGAGTCCCAATGTCCCTGACACCCCATGTCCCGATGTCCCTGAGAGCCAGCGTCCCCGTGTCCTGGGTACCAACATCCCTGTGCCTCAGGTCCCAAAGTACCTGACACCCAGTGTCCTGATGTCCTAAAATCTCAGGTCCCAATGTCCCTGTGTCCTGTGTCCTGATGTCCCTGAAACCCGCTGTCCCCATATCCCCATGTCCCCATGTCCCCATGCCCCAGATTGATCACTCCCCACACCAAGACCAGGTGTCACAGCTCCGGGAGCTCCGTGGCAGGTACTGGGGACCAGGGAGGGGGACAGCGTGTCCTGGAACCTGTCTGGCACCCAGACAAGGCCACGTCCCCACGGCAGGTCCTGTCGAGCCACAGAGGCAGTGGGGGGACATGAAGAAGCAGTACGTGGGTCACACCTGCGTGGATGGGAACGAGGGACCATCCCCCGGCTGCAGAAGTCACAATGATCTGAGCCCCCAGGGAGGTTTCGGGGGAAAACCCGCAGTGTCAGAGGACGGGACACCTGCCCCACCAGCGGGACATCACCGCTCCGGCGCGGAGATCCCACGCGTGGGCAAGGTCTCGCTTTCTCCTTCCCACCCCCTTCGTTTCCAGTAACAGGGGCTGAAATTCGGCCTCTTCCCCATTTCTCTGTGGTTCGGTGCTTTCGCCGGGGCCCCGTCACCGACATCCTGCCAGGCCGGCGGAGCCGCAGACGGCTGGGAACCCCCAGAGGACAGCGGGGCTGCGGTGGCCTCAGCCAACCCGGGCTGGCTGGCACGGCACCAGGAGCATGGCACAGGCACCCACGGCGGTGTGCCGAGGTACCGGGAGTGCTGCAAGGGCACCAAACAGCGGCATGCGGAGGTACCGGGAGCACGGCATAGACATCGACGGCAGCATGTTGAGGTACCGGGAGTGAGCCAGGACCACAGAGCACACCAGTCCTGCCCACCCCACAGCTTTTGTTTCTAATCGTCACGTCAGACGTGCGGCTGCGAGCCGGAGGTTTGTGGTCGGCGTGGGTCACGCCATGGGGTGAGGAGAGAGGCGGGCAGGAAGGGGGAGGCTGTCTGATGAGCCTTCCCCCGTGTCTGCCGCGTGCTCCGGCTCTGCCCTTTTAGGGCCCATCTTGCTGCAGCCCCAGCAGCGTTTCGGCACCCCGCCACCCCGTACCACGAGGAAGAGCCGGTGCCATGTAGGGTCTTCGTGCTGCCCCAGCCGCAGCACGAGGACTTTGCCATAGGCTGCCAGTGCCATCGCCACACACGGGGCCTTCCCGGTGGCTCCAGGAGCCTCCAAGGGGACATGGTCTCTGCCACCCTCCATCTCTCTGCATGCTCCCCCAAAAAGGAGCCCGAGCCCCAAGACAAGCCTTGCTCCCGTGGGCAGAGCAAGACGCCGGGCAGCCTCGCTCCATGCGCCGGTGGAGAAGCAGCAGGAGAAGGGACGAGCTCCACGGCTGCAGGGGGGACCTCCCGCCTCGGCGCCAGCCCCAGCCAGGCAGCACGCAGGTACGGGGCTGGAGGTGCAGGGGAGGGAGACATGCGAGGCTTCACGCTGGCTGGAAGGTATTTTTTGGGGGGGAGGAAGGGAGGCCAGGCATGCCCGGGCAGCCCGGAGAAGCCGCACAGGGAGGGAGCTGGTTTCTCCTGGCTGAACTCCTGCCTGCACAAAGCCTGTTTCGCAAGCAGGACTACCCAGGGGGGAGCGGGTTGTGCAAGAGAGCGCTTCAAGTGTCCCCAGGGGATGTTACCGGTGTCCCCAACTGCGCCAGACCCCCCCAGACAGCCCCGGGGAGGGTCTCCTGGGGGGACAGCCCATGCGGACACCTCAGGGACCTGCCACAGGCAGCGCCGTGGCACTAACGGGAGTCGTGTACATCTGCTTTTGTCCATCCAGCGTGGCCATGGCCATCCCCCATGCTCCCACGCCCACGCTGCCCGGGGACGGCGAGGGCTCGGGGCTGAGGCTCCTCCTGGTCGGGACGAGCGGGACAGGGAAAAGCGCCACCGGGAACACCCTCCTCGGAGAACGCGTGTTCAAGTCCAAGTTTGCGATCGAGCCGGTGACAGTGAGTTGTGCGCAAGCGTGAGGGCGCTGCAGTGGTGAGGACATCACGGTCGTTGACACAGCCGATATTTTTAATCCAAGAGCTGCCATCAGTGAGGCGTGCAAAGAAATTACTCATTGCATCAGGCTGTCCTCCCCAGGCCCCCACACGCTGCTGCTGGTGACCAAGCTGGGCCAGTTCTTCAAGGAGGACGAGGAGGCCATGAAGAGACTGCAGGAAATTTTTGGAGCTGATGCTCTGAGGCACACGATCATCTTACTCACCCATGCAGAGGACCTGGTGGGGAGGTCGCTGCACGATTACCTGCAGTATGGCGGCAGCGGAGCGCTCCAGGACCTGATCCTGCCGTGCGGGAGCAGACACTGCGGCTTCAACAATGGAGTGGTCGGTGCCAAACGGGACCAGTAGGTCGCCAAGCTGATGGAGATGGTCCACCACATGGTGCGGGAGAACGGGGGCAAGTGGTACAGCAATGACATGTACCGGGAGTCCTCTTTAATGCAAGAGAAAGTGGAGTATCACGTGGGGAGGTACGAAGCAGAGAGGAGAATGAGGGAGTGGTCCAGAGCTATGCCGTGCAGTATAGTTGTGGGTTGTGGGATAATTCTCCTTGTTCTTGCTCTGTTTTCCCCGAGTTTCCTTATTTTTCCTTATTCCCGTGTTTTGTGGTAGTGATGAATCACAGAGTCATAGGAACATGAAGGCTGGCAGGGATCTCTGGAGACCATCTAGTCCAAACCCTCTTCAAGAAGGGTCCCCCAGAACCGGCTGCTCAGCACCACGTCCAGTGAGGTTTTGGACACCTCCAGGGATGGAGTCTCCACCACCTTTCTGGGCAGCCTGTGCCAGCGCTCAGTCACTCTCACAGCAAAAAGGTTTCCTGATGTTTAAATGGAATTTCACATGTTTCCGTTTCTGCCCATCCGCTCTCGTCTTGGCACCACTTGGTCTCCGTCAAGTGAGGACAGGATCCCCTCAGCCTCTTCTTCTCCAGGTGGAAAAGTCCCAGCTCTCCCAGCTTCTCCCCATCTGTCAGATGCTTCCATGCCCCAGTCCTCTTCGCTCCAGCATGTCCACGTCCGTCCGGTGCACGGAGCACTCTGCTCCACTGACACGTGCCAGTCACAGCATCCCGGACTGGTGGGGGTCAGAAGGGCCCTCTGGAGCTCCCCCAGTGCCACCCCCCGCCAGAGCAGGGGCACCTCCAGCAGTGGCACAGGACACGTCCAGGCGGGTTTGGAATGGCTCCAGAGGGGGAGACTCCCCCCCCTCTCTGGGCAGCTGTGCCAGTGCTCTGCCGCCCGCACGGGAGAGAAGTCCCTCCTCAGGTTGAGGTGGAACTTGGTCAAGTTTGTGCCCGTTCCCTCTTGTCCTAGTCTCCAGCCCAGGAAGTCCCCATGTAATTACCACATATTTCTGAGGGAGATTATAAACTAGAATACTTCAAACCCGCCATGCCCGGCCTGGCGCCATCCCACCGTGGTGCCACGTGCGGCCCCGGGCACCCCAATTCACTGCTGTGCATGCAGCCATTGCTGCCACCGCTCTTGGAGGAGCCACCAAACACTTGACTGTCATGTGCGATGGGGAGGAAGAGGAGGGATGGCGAAAGACCTTCGCCGCCAGGCCGGGCACGTGAGGGTGGCTGCGGCGGCCGCGCTGTTCCTCAGGCCAAAGCGGTGCCTGCCCCAGGGCACGGTGTTGCGACCTGTCACCCTTCCCCTGCCGCCGGTGTCCATCGGGGAGCTGCATCTGGGGTCAGCCGGGCAGGGGACGTTTTGTTTTCCTCGCCAGGTCAGTGAGATGAGGGAAGAGGCACGCAGACAGCCTGGGCGCTCCGGCAGGGCTTTTCCATCAACGCCTGCGGCACTGAGGTCTGTCCCCAGTGTCTTGGGGCTTTCAGCGCTGTCCTGCAGTGCTGGTCCCAGGGGTACGGGCATGGGAGAAGACAGCGAGCTCCTCCCAGCTCCGGGCCAGCTCATCCGGGTCTCCTCTGCAATGCATTTTCATTACAGCAGCCTCGCCAGAGCCACCGATGCCTCGAGGGGCAGCAAAAAGGCTTCGCGGAGCTGAGAGCATCAGCAAAGCAGTGGGGTAAAAGAGGGGGGTCCCTCCGAAGGGTCTCACTGCTGGGTGGGCAAGCGATGGGTCTGTGCGGGGCCGTGGCGGCAGCCGGCACCTGCGGTGGCTCTGGGAACAGCACTGGGGGTGTTCGCTGCTCCCGAGACCGGGAAAGTCCAGCAGGAAACCAGCCCGGGGTGTCAGCCCCAAAGGTCCCGTGAACAGGCTTTTCCCGTGGATGCAGCAATAATGAATATAACTGCAGATAACAAAGCTCCGGCGAGGGAAGGGAAGCGAAGATAACCTTGGCTTTGGCACAAAGGGCAGCTCCCTTTCCTCATCCCTGTCCCATCCTCCCTAACCATCCCACACAGCCCAGGTTCTCCCAGAGGGAGGGAGGATGCCCTTCCCAGGACACCCCCTCGCAGTGCGGCGCCTGCTGAGTCTGCGGGGCTGAAACTCCTCTGCTCCCTGGGGAGCGGGGACCGATCGTCCTCCACCTGAGCCCCCCGGGACTCAGCACCGCAGTGAAAAACAGCCGGGTAAGGAACCAGCCACAGCCCTGGTCAGAGCTGGGAAAGGCCATCGTAAAACCAACAGACAGAACAAACCATAATTAAACCAAACCAAAAAAAAAAAAAAAAAAATTAAAATATGGGGCAAGTATTGCATTTCTAAATCCTGCAAGATAAGGTCAGCCCTGAAGCGGTCAGGCAGTTGGACTAGATGGTCATTGTAGGTCCCTTCCAACTGAACTATTCTATTCTACTCTGCTCTATTCTATTTTTTCTATTTCTAGTCTATTCCAATTTACTTTCTGCAAAATAAGCAAAGAATTAAAAATGGCTTAAATAATCAGAAAGTATGTGAAAGACTCATGTGACAAGTTTAGAGGTAAATAGATTTAAAAACTTCACTGGAGTAAAAATAAAGGAATTTCCTTCTGAAAACATTCCGGCAGGAGAGAGAACTGCCTTTTCCTTCTTTTGACCAGGATATTTGTAGGGTGCAGATAACCATGAGAAGTTAATGCTCCTGTAACGACCCACTGTGTTCTACCAGTAAAAACAAGGAGCTTATTAAACTACCATTATGGAAATGCAATCAAAATTTCCACCTCTGCAGACTTTCAGTTCTCATTTGGAAAGAAATATTGGCCAAGCCTTATTCACGGAAATCAGAACCCACACCCTAAAAGCAGGTATTACAACTTTTTTTTTTTTCTTTCTTTCTTTTCTTAACCCTGGCATAACAGCAGCAGAATTTAAAACAATTTACCGCAGGCACCCGCGTGCTTTGTCCCAGAGTTTGAATTTTGCAGCTTCTGATGGTTATGGATGTTCTTCTCCAGATAAGATGGCTGGAGTTTAACCGCTGCCTGCGAAGTGTGGCAGGGCACGTTAGAGAGAACGTGTGTGGGAGGAGGTTTCTCCAAATTGCAGATCAGCCGTGCTGAGCAAACAGCCTCGTATCGGCTCTCACTGCTCTCCTACAGCAGAGACTGCGCTGTCATCACAGAAGTACGGAAAATATCACCTCCTCCCGATGGGATGCGCTTTCTTGGGTACTTCTTCTCCCCACTGCTCTGTGCCCGCAGCCCACGCATCAGCTCTGCCTTCCTCCTCCACACGCGAGCAGAGCTGCCGATTTTCCCGGCTCATTGGACTGGAGAGGAGGTTTTTACTAGAACAAGTTTTGGCTTCAAAGTTGCCAAGTTGGGTGTGCGCATACCAAAATGGAAAGGCTATTCACGAAGTAGCCGCACCTCCGGTGAGGCTGGGCACTGGAAAACCCTCTCATTTCCCATGTGAACGCACTGAATCCTGAGGTCCATCTAGTGGCTGCTCCCTGAAGGCAGAGCTGGGGGCGATCCTGAGATTAGGGGGCCCACGGAAGGGGCCGAGCGGGGCGCAGATGGAAAGAAGAGGGTGCAACCATTAAACACCATCCCCCGTGGAACCAGGGATGGAGCTCGGCACTGCGGGAACTCTCCGGTCTCCTGCCACCGGCGCCCAGTCGTGGTCCTGCTGCCACAGGGATAAGGAGGAGCTGTGCAGAGGGGGCTACGGCACAGACAGAGGTGTCGATAAGGCATAAGCGGACAACGCGGCCCAATTCCCAGAGCAGAGGGAATGGGAGGGTGACTGGGTCCTTTCCACCGCCTCTGTCGTAACCAGGGGATGCTGCAAAACTATCCCCACACAAGAGATTGATGCAACACACGTAAACTCCACCTGAAAAATAACCGGAAAACTGGGGGGGGGGAGGAGGATGCAAAGGGTTCTGTGTTCATGCAGAGAACAGCTGAGGGCCCTGGGGACGTTCAGCCTGGAGAGGAGGAGGCTGAGGGGAGACCTTCTCGCTCTCTACAGCTCCCTGACAGGAGGGGGTCGCGAGGGGGGGTCGGGCTCTGCTCCCAAGGGACAGGCGATGGGACAAGAGGAAGCGCCTCAAGTTGCGCCAGGGGAGGTTTAGGATGGATATTGGGAAGAATTCCTTCCCAGAAGGGGTTGTGAAGCACTGGCAGAGGCTGCCCAGGGCAGTGGTGGAGTCGCCATCCCTGGGGGTATTTAAAAGCCGCGTAGCCGTGGTGTTGAGGGACATGGGTTAGTGGTGGGCTTGGCAGCGCTGGGGTGACGGTCAGACTTGAGGATCTTAAGGGTCCTTTCCAACCTAAATGATTCTGTGATTCCATGATTCTATATACATACCAAGATCCTGATTCAAAACAGAGTCGGTGCCCAAAGGTGATGATACACCAACTGCAGCACAACCCTCCTGCCCACGTATTCCTTCCGAGCCTCCACGGTGGTCCTGCAGAGTGATCCAAACATTCCCAGACTCCACTTGGGTGGGCAGAACTCTCCTGCACCACCCGCCAAGAGCACAACCGAAGCACTCATGACAACAGGAACCAGGGGGCGTAACTCCCTCTCTGTGTGATCCCTGCTGCGAGGGTCCCCTCATTCCACAGGGTTTATTTGCCAGAGTATGAGGATCCAATGCCCAGCCACAATACAGCCCTGCTGTGTGGCTTTGCCTCAGGCTGCTGTGAAAGAGCTTTCAGCTGCAGAGAGACAAGAAAGGTAAAAATTAGACATCGAGGCAGTGCTGTTGAGACAGGATCTTCGGTAAATCAAGGACTTGAGGAAGGAAAGTGGCATCATGGGGAGAGATAAAATCCTGCAGAAAAACAATCAGCTTATGAAGTTGGTCGTTCAGGCAAGGAATCCTTGGGTCAAGACGCGTCAGCATTGCTGACAGAGCTGGGGGCAGGTGGCAGCTCAGCGACACTGAGGGTCTGTTCCAGGGAGCTGCAGACACTGAGCCTTCCCCTCCTCACTGGCGCTGCCCGGACACCGCAGCCTCTCTGGGTGACGGCTCAGGGGTGCTGAGCACACCCGCGTGGCCTGACAGCTTGTTAAATCACAACTAGCTTTCACACACGCTAGCCAATAACGAGCTGCTTTACTCTTTTAGGTTGTAGATACCCCTGCAGAGTCCTCCAGCATCCAGATAAAGACGCCCAGAGAAGCCAATTCTCCAAAGGAGGTCCATAAAATGGAGGGCGGTGCTTTTGAGACCTCCAGCATAGAGTATTCTAGAAGGAAAATTCAGGGCAGAGTAGATGCCACCAACAGACTTGACTCCTGCCAAGGCCAGTCAAGAAAACCTGCTGCTTTTCTACTTCCTCCATTGGAACCTAAGCCTCATGGTTCACACACCCCCACCTCCCCATCCCCAAGACTCAACAGCCCGAGCGAGAAGGAGAGCAGAGGTGTCATGGTTTGGCTTCAGCTATCCACTAGAACCGCACAGCTGCTCTCTCACCCCCCCAGTTTGGATGGGGGAGGGAATCGTAAGAGTAAAAGTGAGGAAAAACTTGTTGGTAGAGATAAAGACATCTCAACAGGTAAAACAAAAGCCATGCACACAAGCAAAGCAGACCAAGGAATTCATTCACCACTTCCCACGCGCAGACGGGTGTTCAGCCATCCCCAGGAGAGCTCCATCACACGTAACGGAGACTTGGGGAGACAAACGCCATCACTCCAAACGTCTTCGCTTCCCTTCTTCTTCCCCGGCTTTATCTGCTGAGCGTGACGTCACATGGCGTGGAATATCCCTTTGGTCAGTCGGGGTCAGCTGTCCTGGCTGTGTCTCCTCCCAACTCCTTGTGCCCCCCAGCCCATCGCCGGTGGGGCGGGGTGAGAAGCAGAAAAGGCCTCGGCTGCTTAGAAACAACCAAAACCACCAGTACGCACTTGATGTCCAAAGAACCAAGTTAAAAGTTTAGCAACAAGTTTCAGCTGGGACATGGTTGAGACACCACAGGAGGTACCTGACGCGGAATAGGGTGTAAAAGGAAACAATGTGTCTTGGGTGTTCTTTTGCAGTTGTTGACTTCATCATAAGATAGCAAAAAATGTAACTTCTGGACCAAAGTCGAGCCAAGAGTGTATCCCGCCCTAAGGGTGGGTAATTATAATGCTAAAACACACACCCCTCTGTGAATAACGAGCATGCTAATCAGGTAACCCCCCTAGATGCTTTAAACACCAGCTTAGATGCATATGTATGGTTAGGAGTGATGAATGAATCATTATTAACCAATCAGTTGTATTTTGGCTGGTTTGAAACCTGCGGCGTGCTGGCTGCTGTTAAATGCCCGGCACCCGATTCTGCAGAACCCAAATCAAACCCAATCTCTGAGCTCAGTGGGTCGATTGGCCCTCGCACGGTGGGTGAAGAACAACCCTCATTTCGGGACAACACTATCACGCTATTCCCATCCCCAATCCCAACCACAGCACTACACCAGCTGCCGGTAAGAAGTCAGCTCCATCCCCGCCGATCCCCGACCCCTGGCAGGGCCCGGCGGCAGCGGGAGCTCATCCCATCCACTGTGTGCTGAGCCACCGCGACACCCTCACCTCAAAAACCCCCATTGAAGGGACCCCCCACCTGTACTTCACCATAAAGAAACCATTATCAATCCTTATCATAAAATATGATTGCTAATAATGACTATCACTGCTAAATAATTAGCAATGAGGTAAAACCCACCTAAAACCCCCCATGGAAGGGCCCCCCGCCTGTAATACACTATAAAGAAACAATTAGCAAGTCTTATCATAAAATGATTGCCAATAATGACTCTGATGGCTAAATAATTAGTAATGATGTAAAAATCTGTGCCGGGGGGGGGGGTGTACCGCATACCGGAAGCCGCCCAAAACGGACCAATGGCGATGCCACTGCCGATCACGTGGTACTGCTCAAAATGGCGGCGCCGACATCTCTGCCCCTTGGCAGTGAGGGGGTGTGGTGTGTGTGGTCACGTGCCCACCAGCCACACTTCCGGTTGGCTCTGACCACTTCCGGGAGAGGCGGGGCTCCGACCGGAAGCGCATGATGGGGAGCATAGAAAGCCGCGCAGGGGTGCTACGTCACGCGGCCTACTTCCGGTGTGCACCGGAAGCGCCGCTGACAGGCCCCAGCGGGGAGCAGGACCCCCCCCAACCCCCCCAGGGCAACATGGCGGGGCAGAGGCAGGTAGGAGCCGCCATGACACTGCTCCCCCTGGCCCCTCCACGGTGCCACCCCCCCTCGGCCCCCTCTGCTGCTGCTTCACTCCACCTCCTGCATCCCACTCCCCTCCCCTGGCGCCATTTTCCCCCGCCAGCCATCCCTCTCCCTTGACATGGCAGAGCGGAGGCGCAGTTCCTCCTTATCTGCCCCACAGCGGCGCTTTGCCGGGCGTTGGTGGGGTGGGCCATGCTGGGTCACCGCGGGCAGCCCTGAAAATGGACCTGAGCTCCAGGCGAAGTGTGTGGCTGGGATGTCGGTCTGTGAAGACGCAGAATCATGGAATCCTTGAGCGGTTTGGGTGGGAATAACCAGAAGGGTTTGGCTTTCACAGGCCGTCTAGTCCAACCCCTCTGCCATGGGCAGGGACACCTGCAAAGCCACTGGCACCCTGGGCTGCATCCCCCGCAGCGTGGCCAGCAGGGCCAGGGGGGGATTGTGCCCCTCTGCTGCGCTCTGCTCTGCTCTGGGGAGACCCCCCTGCAGTGCTGCCTCCAGCTCGGGGGCCTCAGCGCAGGAGACACATGGAGCTGGTGGAGCGGGGCCAGAGGGGGCCCCGGAGATGCTGGGAGGGCTGGAGCCCCTCTGCTGGGAGGACAGGCTGGGAGAGGTGGGGGAGTCAGCCTGGAGAAGAGAAGGCTCTGGGGAGACCTACGAGCCCCTTCCAGTGCCTAAAGGGGCTCCAGGAGAGCTGGGGAGGGACTCTGAGGGAGGGGAGCAATGGGATGAGGGGGAACGGTTTGACACTGAAAGAGGGGAGATTGAGATGAGATATGAGGAAGAAATTCTTGGCTGTGCGGGTGGTGAGCCCCTGGCGCAGGGTGCCCCGAGAAGCTGTGGCTGCCCCATCCCTGGAGGTGTTCAAGGCCAGGTTGGGTGGGGCCTTGAGCAACCTGGGCTGGGGGGAGGTGTCCTTGCCCATGGCAGGGGGGTTGGAACTTGATGTTCTTTAAGGTCTGTTCCCACCCAAACCATTCCATGATTTTATGATTCTATGGTCTTCAACTAGACCAGGTTGCTCTGGGAGAGGCTGTCCATTGGTGCCCTAAATCTTGCCCTTTGGTAGCTCTCCCAAGGGTGGAAATAGCGCCTGGAAAATAAAACCTCTGTGAAATCCTTCTCCCCCATGGCTGTGGGCCTTCACACGTGACCAAGTGTGCAATGCTTGTCTGGCAGGATCCGGTGACCTTCGAGGACATTGCCATCTATCTGAGCCGCGCAGAGTGGGACACCATTGCGGAGGAGCAGAGGGAGCTGTACCGCAGCGTCATGCTGGACAACTACAATCTCTTGACGTCCCTAGGTAAACCTGCACTTAACTCCGCCGGGGCACAAGGCAGGGGCCGGGGGCTTCCATCACATTTGACTCCATCAAAACTATGCTGCTTCCAGCACTTTGATGGGCTGATCAGCGTGGTTTGAACTATGGCTACAGGGTTGGGATAACTGCTCCGACCGCCTGCAGTCCCGGTGTCCTGCAGTCTCTTTGGGAGACCCAAACGTGGGATTGGAATCTTAGAATCGCAGAACAGCTCGAGTTGGAAGGGGACCTTAAAGACCATCCAGTTCCACCCCCCCTGCCCCGGGCAGGGACACCTCCCACCAGCCCAGGTTGCTCCAAGCCCCGTCCAACCTGGCCTTGACCACCTCCAGGGATGGGGCAGAGTGGACTGGAGTAGAGGGGCAGAATTACCTCCAGAATCGCCTCCATTTGGGTTTCTCTGAGCTGATGGCCCCCTCTGAAAATGTAACTGCGGGTGAGCAGCCTGCGCTGAGGCCAGGCAGGGACCTTTCGGGGTGTCCTGGCCATGGGTCAACGACTCTGTCCTCTCCCCTGGGCACTCAAGCTGCAGCGGGGCAGGAGTAGCATGTACCAGGCCAGGTACAGGGGAGCAGACCCATCAGAGTTCCCCAAACCAGTAAGATCCCTTCAGAGGACTTCCCCACTGACACCAGGATGGGACAGAGATCTGATTACCTGGGAGGATGTCCCCACCCAGGAGGTCCTCGTAGGATGAGCAGCAGATAATGGCTTGCTGGGAAAGCTGTCAGCAGAGTTGTGAGTCCGTTCTCATGGTCCCATCAGGGCTCTGCCCTTGTTCTTGTGAATAAAGTCATTGCTGCCAGCAGCTTCGGTGTCTCTTGCTTTTTTCCCCTATTTTGATGGTGTTTCTGCTTGGGCTCTTCTAGTGATGGTGAAATGCAGCTCAGCCTGTGACAGAGAAGACCTTTATTTTCTCTTGTTAACAATTTATTCCTACAGTTTGTGTTTGAACAACACCCTCTGCTCCACCCCCCAGGTTACCCAGGCCCCAAACCTGACATTTTATACCGGCTGGAGCGTGGGGAAGAGCCGTGGGTCTGCACACCGCAGAGCCCGGTGAGGTGGGATAGACCTGACAGCCGCTCTCCAGGTGAGCAGGAGCAATCTAAACCCCGTAGGACCACTTAACCTCGACGGAGAGTGGTGGCACGTTCCAAAGGCCGCCCCGAGCTCCTCTTCTCCGTAGCTGTGACCAGCATGTCTCTGGGGTTCCCGCTTGCCCTCCTGTCCAAATCCTGCCTGTTTTGAGGTGTCTCCCCCATTTCCCTGTGGCCCTGCAGCCCTCCCCACGTGGGGCAGCAGCAACATCAAAGGGAAACAGAGGCTGCCCGTCTCCCTGCACAAAACCTGCAGCTCCACAGAGACGCTGCTGATCTGTGCTGCTCGTCCCCCTCAACCCACGGAGAATCCTCCCCTGGTTCAGTCACCTGTGAGAGGGGTTGCGGCTTTCTGGCTGCTGGCAGCAGACAGGGCTTCCTCCTCTGGCCCCGTGGAGCAGAAGGGCTTCCCCGGCCAGAAGGGTGACATGCGTCTGGTTTCCGTGCAGGACACGACGAGGACAGGAGCTGGCTGGAGGAACCTCCCTCAGGCTGGTGGCCTGGTGCTGGTGGGCACCATGTGCTGGAGGAGAGGATGGAGACCCCCTGCCAAGGTGAGTCCTGGTCCTTTTCCTTCCTCACCTCTGCAGCAAAGAGCCCGAGGTGGGCTCCAGCCCCATCCCTGTCCCCAGCTGCCTGTGCAGCACCCGGTCATCGCTGCCAGGGCTTCTTCCACCTCTGCGCAGGCAGCATCCACAGGCAGGACTTGAGTCTCCTGCCCATCCAGACGGTGACTGGGGATGTGGAGCCCAGGAGGCCCCTGAACTGGGGAGAGTGGATTTTTCTTACTGGCTGTCAGCGTCTCCCCCGTTCCTTCAGCACGTTCCCTCTCTCCCTGTCCCATCATGGTGCGCCAGTCAGGAAGAAGGCAAACTCTTTCCAACCCTCTCTCAGCAGGACGGTGCACGCAGTGGCGTCTCCGGTCTAGAAGGCTGCTGAACAAGTTCAAGCGTCTCGGGGATAGGAGCGAGTTGCTGGCAGAGGTGGCCACCACAGGAGCGGGGCCAGTGGAAAGACGAAACCAGGCACAGACGGTCTTGTGGCCTGGGAAGGAAGGAGAAGTAGAGGATAAAGAAGGGATCACAGCAAATGTAAGCCAAAGCAGAGGATTCCCGCTTCATCCAGTGACAGAACAGCAGAACGAAAAGGCAAATCCTCAGGAGTATCTGCATGGTGACCACAGGGAGAGGTTTCCAAGGAGTGCCCCAGAAGGTCGATGCACCTTGGGAGAAGGGACGTTTTTCCAGGGAAATTCGGAACTGTCTATCGAGGAGCTGAATGAGACTATTTTGAAGGATCACTGTTACTGTGTGATGAGTGAGGCAGAGCTCTTGAGTTGCACCCCATGTCCGTGTCCTCTGGCAGATCATGACTACTGCAGAAACCACAAGGACGGTGTCTCAGCTGTTAAGGACCATGATTACTGTCACGTGCAAAGCATTTGTTGTCAGGGCGGAGTTAATAAAATTGTTCGTCTTACAGGTAAGGCTCGGGCCATGCTCCGCAGGCTGGCAACGCGAAAATCCCACATCAGGCGAATCATCAGGAAAGCCAAGCGAATTATGTGGCAGTACAAGCCTTGGGTCAACAAGAGGCTGGAGTTCCCTCAGGGTTCCTCTAGCACCGGCTGTCTTTCTGAACCCACTGTCCTTCCCGCTGAGGCAGGTGACCCCACGAAGGGAACGTGTAGGGCGTTTTGTTCTCCTGCAAAGCCAGAGGCTGTCCATCCCGAGTCTCGGAGTGAGGGTGGCTCCCAAGGGACGTCATCGGAAGCATTTTGTGCCCCTGTGGTGTCTTCTGAATCGGCAGCTGCAGTCCCAGCATCAAATGCAGCCGCAGAGGTGAAGAGGGAAGAGACACGCCCTGAGGCGTCCGTACACCACGAGGCACACAGGGCACGGCTGGTCCGGAGCCCGGACACTAAGCAAAATGTCGAAGGACACGAAGGCGTTAATTCAAATTATGTGTCACTGCATGATGCGTACAAAATGGTGATGCGGACTGTCGACCACATGTTGGACTCTGTCTGCCAGAACTTAGAGCTCGGTGGCTACTCTCAGCGTAAGGATCTGTGGCCCATCATCATTCAGATAGACAGCTGATGGTCAGCAGGATGTCGGCAGCGATGCTTGGGTCTGTCGAGGCGAACGGTCGGCACCTTCTTCCATGCAACAAAACCCACGAGTGATCTGAGAGAAGAAACACTGTGAAAGGTGCGCGGAGGTGGATTAGAGGATATAAAACTCGGTATGCGGCGCCTGCTGGGGAAACTGGGATTGTCTGGGAGACTTCGGGGAAAAGGGCAGGGTAAAAGGATGCACAAGAAAACGGAGCAAAGCGGAGAGGACAGGCAGCCGCATGTGAGCAGGCAGCTGGTCGGTACATTTTCTGGCCGGGCTGTGCCTGATCACTGCAGTCTTTCTTGTCTTCTCATAAAACTATTTCAAGTTATTGTCTGTGTTGTCACACTCCCTGGTCTGTCCCGTCTGCGCTTGCAAACAAAAGGAGCAGCTGCTCACTGGGCCTGGAGGGGAGGAATCCCTGGGGGTCGTCGGGACACAGAACTTGGCTGCTGTTAGTGCTCCGCAGGCAGCGTGCCCAGCTTTCTGGGTTTTCCCACTATTAATTTAAGCAAAGCAAATAGAGATAAATTGTTAGGCTACAGATTGTTACAGCTGCCGGCAGAAGACCGGTCCCTGGCCAGGAGGTGAAGCTCCCTGAATTCAACCGTGGGAGGTACCTGGAGGAATTGCTGGATGCATGGGCTGCCGGTAAGGGAAGCGGCAGCAGCTGTGGCAAGTGCTGTGAGGGCAGCTGGGCCTCGCCGGTGCCCGCGGGGAAGCTGAACCCCCACAGGAGAGGGAAGGGTGGACGGGCACCTTCCAGAGAGGAGAGTCCTGCAACACGCCCAGGGAACCACGACACTCGTTCCAGGCAAAGTTGAGATTACTCTGGTAATATTAGAAAAGCCTAATTTGGGTATAAGTGAAGCAAAACTGGGCTGAATCTGTAATATTTTGTATCAGGAACAGTGTGGCCAGCAGGACTGGGGCAGTGACCGTCCCCCTGTCCTGGGCACTGGTGAGGCCTCACCTCGAGTGCTGTGTTCAGTTTTGGGCCGCTCACGACAAGAAAGACATTGAGGCGCTGGAGCGTGTCCAGAGAATGGCAACAGAGCTGTGAGGGGTCTGGAGCACAAGTCCTGCGAGGGGCGGCTGAGGGAACTGGGGGTTGTAGGTGGGTTGAGTCCAACCGTCACCCCAGCGCTGCCAAGCCCACCACTAACCCATGTCCCTCAGCACCACGGCTACGCGGCTTTTAAATACCCCCAGGGATGGCGACTCCACCACTGCCCTGGGCAGCCTCTGCCAGCGCTTCACAACCCTTCCAGGGAAGAAGTTTTTCCTCATATCCATCCTAAACCTCCCCTGGCGCAACTTGAGGCCGTTTCCTCTTCTCCCATCGCCTGTTCCTTGGGAAAAGAGACCGACTGCCCCATCGCTACCCCCTCCTTTCAGGAAGCTGTAGAGAGCCAGAAGGTCTCCCCTCAGCCTCCTCTTCTGCAGGGTAAACACCCCCAGGGCCCTCCGGGGGCGGGTGGAGGGCGCCCAAGTGCCGCCCAGTCCCCAGGGCCGGCGGGATGGAGCCGCCTCCGCTGGGCGGTACAAAATGGCGGCGCCGGGGGAGAATCAGCCAATGGGGTGGCCGCTGAGCATCACGTGGGGCCGGGGGAGCGGCGCGGGGAGTTCTGGGTCAGCCACCACGACTTCCGGGTCATGGGAGCGCGGCAGGGCTCTGTCAGGGGAAGTGCGCCAGCGGATGTTTACAGGGGGAGGGCACGCCCCTTTCCGGCCCCGTTGCCGTGGTAACGCGTACGCGGCCTGCTGCTGCCGGCTGAGCCGGGGCCGCCGCTCCCCGTTCTCCCGCGCCGGGGCTGCCCCCGGGCTCGGCCCCCCCGACAGCCAGGGCAGGAGCGCGGCCAGTGGGGCTATGGGGAGCGATGGCCCATTGTGAGCCGGGCCTCCACGGGGCTCGGGGCCACCCCCGGTGTCCATCCAGGCTGGGGATGGAGGGATGGAGAGCAGCCCTGCTGAGAGGGTCTTGGGGGTGCTGGGGGGGGGGAAAGCTGTCCCTGAACCGGCAGTGTGTGCTGGCAGCCCAGCGAGCCCCCGGCATCCCGGGCTGCATCCCCCGCAGCGTGGCCAGCAGGGCGAGGGGGGGATTGTGCCCCTCTGCTGCGCTCTGCTCTGCTCTGGGGAGACCCCCCCGCAGTGCTGCCTCCAGCTCGGGGGCCTCAGCGCAGGAGAGACATGGAGCTGGTGGAGCGGGGCCAGAGGAGGTCCCGGAGCTGCTGGGAGGGCTGGAGCCCCTCTGCTGGGAGGACAGGCTGGGAGAGGTGGGGGGGTTCAGCCTGGAGAAGAGAAGGCTCCGGGGAGACCTGAGAGTCCTTTCCAGTGCCTAAAGGGGCTCCAGGAGAGCTGGGGAGGGACTCTTGAACTTGACCTGGACTACAAAGAACCAAGAATAATTCTAGAAACACACTCCTTTCCTTGAGTGTCTGTAAATGCTCTAACGTCGCCAAGCTTTGGATTAAAGTGGCACATGAACAATAAAATCTCATTTTCTGAGGCAGCCTGACAGGCTGCAGCCTCCTTGTTATCTAAAAGGTGTTTGATTCTCCTGATCATAGAATCATAGAATGGTTTAGGTTGGAAAGGACCTTGAAGATCATCCAGTTCCAGCCCCCCTGCCATAGGCAGGGACACCTCCCACCAGACCAGGTTGCCCAAGGCCACTTCCAACCTGGCCTTGAACACCTCCAGGGATGGGGCCTCAACAACCTCTCTGGGCAACCTGTCCCAGTGCCTTATAACTTTCAAAATGAAAAATTTCTTCCTAACGTTTAATCTAATCCTGCCCTCTACCAGTTTAAAGCCATTCCCCCTCGTCCTATCGCTACGTGCCCCAGTAAAAAGTCCCTCCCCAGCTCTCCTGTAGGCCCCCTTTAGGGACTGGAAGGCCACAAGAAGATCTCTCCTTCTCCAGGCTGAACAGCCCCAACTCTTTCAGCCTCTCCTCATAGGAGGAGATAATCATGAACTCTATGGTTTCTTGCTACAAATAATCTTAGCTCTAATGCAATGAGACCTCCAGACTCAGGGTGTTTTCTAACTTATTTCCCCCACTGTTCTGCAGTGTCATGGACCGAGGCCAGCGCTTGTGTTTGCCAGCTGGTCTCTCGGCAACCTTATTTACTCAGGCTTCTGTGTAACCACTTTTCTGGATTTCTTACTTTTTCTTTATTAAAATCCTTAAAGACCCCATGTCTCATGTGTGTAGTTCCTCCTTAATCCAATTCTCTTTTCCACAACGTTGTGTGAGTTGTTCTCTCAGAGTTTATCCTCTCTTTAACTCCCATTACTGGTGGAACTCTTTATTCTGCCTGTAGCATCCACATCCCCAGCACTGGCAAGCACAGAGCAGCTTTTTGGGGAGCTCAGGGCTCCCCCGGCACCTGGAGCTGCTCTGTGCCCATGATGCTGGTGGCCTGGGATTGCAGACGGGATGAAGAGATGGGTAGAGGAAGAGGAGGAAGTCCAAGACACCCATTTTGGGGAGATGCTTCCTCCATCCCAACCCAAATTGTGGAAGAGCAGAGGGGGCTCTGCCCCATCCCTTCTCCAGAAGTGACGGCGCTGCCCATCCCTCCGGCCCCACTGAGGTCCTTTGTTCTCCCCGGCATACTGCGGCGACAGCTCGCTCCGATCGACCACGGCCGGCAGCCGGACGCTGGGCTGGGTGCCCCGGAGCAGCCCCGGCCACTGACATCAGGGGCCAAGGTCCAGGCCGGGGGGCGCGCGGTGGCACCGGGACGGCCTGAGCCGCACAGCTGTGCCCCTGCGCGGCGCCATGAGGCTGTGGCTGCTCTGCGGCTTCACTGCCGCCGTGGTCCTTGTGGCCACGGCCGGAGCCGACCATGGCGACTTGAAGAAGGTTGCACGGGGGAGAGAGGTTGGTTGCGTGCGGAGAGGGGTTAAATTTGGGGAATAACAAGGCTGGGAGTGGGGGATACTGTGGGGAGGGCACCGTGGGGAGGGGGAAACCTCCCCTGGCATGACAGGGCACTGCTCTGGCACCATGGGGAGCAGACCTTGTCCCCAGGGGACACCGGCTGCACAGTCACCAGCACCCTGCGCCATATGGGGACAGGCCAAATCCCAGGAGAGCGGCTTTTCCAGCCTCCCCGTTCCCTGTGCTGCTCTGGGTGCAAGTGGGGCTGAGGACGGGGTCGGGACACCGAGGTCTGGCCACTCCTGATGGCTGACGCCGCGGAGGGGCTGCGCTCTGCCATCTGCTCTGCCGGAGCCCCTCTTGCAGCCCCAGCGCTTGCACAACCCGCAAATATTTCATCATGGGGGTGGCGAGGGGCTGAGGAGGAGGAGGAGGAGGAGGAGGAGGAGGAGGAGGAGGAGGAGGAGGAGGAGGAGAAGGAGGGAGGCAGTGGCGGTGGTGGCCATGGGTGGTCCAGGTGCTGGTGGTCCAACGTCTGCATGGGGGAACGGGGGCTGCAGCACGGGATGGGGGCTTCATTGTGGTGACAGAAAACAGGGGAAGAGCCGGGAACAGGGAAGGAGAGTGCCAAAACACAGCCCAAAACACGGCCAGGGATCGGGTGCCTGAGCGGGGATGGAGGGGGGAAGGTGGGGATGGCCTGGGCACTGCTGAGCACGGCAGCAATCCTGTCCCCATCCCGGGGCCGGCCATTTTCCGCTCGGCTCCTGCTCCCTATGCAGGTGCCAAAGGGACCCCAGGCGGCAGCGGGCTCCGGCAAAGCCCGTAACGACCCTTTCCTCCGCAGGGGATGAGCGGCGGGGGCAGGCGGCGGCCCCACAGACCGTGCTCGGGGTGCTTCTCTGTCCTGAGCGAGGTGAGCCAGCAGCGCCGGGCACCGGGCACACCGTACCACCAAGGCGGCCGCCACGGGGGCCAGGGAAAGCGGTGTGGGGGGAGAGGAGGACACTTGGTGCCGCGGGCTCCTCGGTGTCACCCTGATGGTGTCTGATGGCCCCTCGGTGTCACCCCAATTGTGTTCGACGGCCCCGTGGCACTGGCCGCTCCTGCACCCGTGTCTCTCCCCGCAGGAGTCGCGATCGATGTCCTGGCACACCGGCGAGGACGATGAGGTTCAGTCGGGCAGGCGGGTGCGTACGGAGCCAGTGGCGGAGGGTGAAAGGTCCGGAGGTGCCGCAAGGTGCCAAATGATGACGGGGAGGGTCACCCCACCCAGCCCTGCCCACGGGCAGCCCCCGGCCATGTCCCCTCCCCGGGACGGGCTGGCCCCAAGGCTCCCCGTCACCCGGGGCTTGGCGTGACGCTGTGCTCGCTCCCGCAGGAGAGAGCCAGGAGGGAGGACAAGGAACCGGCACGGACCGTGAGACACGCCGGCAACGTCCTGCTGCTGCGACAGGTAACGGCAGAGCCCTGGCGGGACCCCTGTCTGCTGGGCAGCAGCGAGACCCGGGGACGGGGACCCCCCAGCCATGGCGGGAACCCCCCAGCAGACCCCGCTGTGTCTTGCAGGAGGTGCTGAGCACCCGGACGGCGCGGCGAGGAGCAGTGCCGGCAGCCGGGCACAGCGCCATTCCAGGAGAGAGCCGGGGTCCCGGCCGCCTCCAGGTCGTGCCACGGGGACCACCCGCTCCCTCCCAGCTCTGAGGCAGCCAGGGGGAACCTGTGACCTGTGTCCCCCCCCAGGGCACAAGTGACTCTATGCCCATGCAAGCTCAGCCCTGCTGCCCCCCCAAAATGCTTCTTGGGGCTACTTCTTCCCCCCCCCTCCCCCCCAGCTTTGCCAAGCCACCAAATAAAGCCAATGAGCCAGAGGAATTGGATGTGTTTGGGGGGGTCACACAGTGGGTGACCCTCTGACAGGGATGCTGTGGCCACACTGGCCCGGCTCCCTCGCTGCCCAGGGTGGGGTGCCCGTCCCAGCCCGCCATGAGCACCTCTCCTCCCCAGGGAGGTCCCCTCATCGGTGCGGCCGGGACCCAGCCTGAGCTTGTGCCCCACCGTCACACACACCTACAAACGCAGACCCCACACAGCACCCCGGGGACCCCCGTGGTGCGGGGACAGGGTGGCACCGGGATGTTCCCCTCCCCGGTGAGCGCTGCCCTTCATCCCCTGCCATCCCGCCCACCCAAAACCGGCAGCGAAGGGCAACAGCCTGGCCCCACGCGTGGCTGGCGGCACGCCGGCCTCCGCAGGTGTCTTGCCTCAGCTGGGCGGACGAGGACAGGGAGTCCCACTCCCTGCCTAATTACTGTTAATGAAGGCAATAACCAGAAGCAAACGGGCGCAGCTGCACTAGTCAATGGGCTACCAGGCAACAGTGGCAACTGGGAATTCGCAGCCGATCAGGCTGTGATGGGGGCGTGCAGGGGGAACGTGCAGCGGCAGAGGAGCACTGTGTCCCCTGTCTGTCCTGTCCGTGTGTCTCTGGGACACAAGCTCAGCTGGTGGAACCACAGTGGGGAAGGCGGCAGCCGCATCCCCCAGCTGCGGCAGAGACCCCTGGGTCCCCAGGCACCAGGCTGGGCTCCAGTGGCCGGGACGGATGCTCCTGGCTGGGGCAACTGGGGACAGCGGCTTCTGACATCCCTTACAGACCATACTGGGCGCTACTGGTCTGTACTGGGCTCCAACAACCAGGAAGGAGGGTCCTGGCTGGGGCTGCTGGGGGCGGCAGCTCCTGACATCCCTTAAAAGTGGCCATGGGGCCGTTGGCTCCAACCTGTCCTGTCCCCCACCATGGGCAGCCGCGGGGCACAGCACGGTGGCGGTGGCGGCGGCGGCGGTGGTGGTGGGGACACAGCGTCAGCCCGGGGGGATGCATGGGAAAGGTTCCCACATCACTCGGCAGCGAGGGCTCGGCACTGACGTACCAGGCAGTGCCACGGGCCCCTCGGTGGGCTCGGTGCCGGCACAGGGGTGGCAGCGGCAGCTTGGCAGTGCTTGCAGCCCCTCTCCTGCCTTGGCCCCACGAGCACCGCTTCACGGCGCAGCGGTCGTGGGCCGCCCGAGCCAAGAACCTGCCTGGCACGGGAGGTGGGACACGTTGGGGTCCGTCTGCTCCGATAAGCACCGTGTGCCGTGGGGGGGAGCGCGGCACGGGCAGGGTTCCTGCCAGTCAGGAGGGGCCGAGCCACGGGACCCCCACGGTCGTGGGCAGCAGCCTGCCCACCGCCTGCCCCGCACCCCGGGCACTGATCCGACTGAGCCCTGTGGCGCTTCCCAACCCTCCCTGGCACCCACTGGGGCCACTGGCCCCAGGAGCCATGGAGGGGACAGCGGCAGTGCCACCGTCACTGCTTTAATGCAGGGATCGTGGGGGGACACACACTGCGGACACCCACAGGGGCTGGGGGTCGGGGGGGGCTGAGCGTAGGGAACAGGAGGTGTCCCTCCAGGGTGGCCGGAATCTGCCAAACGGCCAGAACCGGGGCTGGCTCCTCCAGCGTGGCCAGCAAGATGGCTCGGCCACCACATCCCTGGCCGGGGCCGGATCCTGCCATGAGCAGCCCCTCCGCTCGGGTTCCAACATGGCTCTGGGACCGGCTGCGGTGGGGAGAAGGATCCGGCAGCCCCAGGCCAGGTTTGGACACGGCCCCACAGAGCCCCGGCCGTGGCCAGCAGCGGGACAGCGTGTGCCGCAGCATGGCTCAGCCGCCCGCCAAGCAAACCGGCCGTCGGAGAGGGGGACAGGCAGCAGGGGCGACGGCGAGGCGGGTGCCAGTGGGCCGCCCGCAGCAGCACCGTGTTGTCGGCGAAGCGGAGCAGGCTGAAGAGCCGCGGCTGTGCCGGGACGGTGCGGACGTGCAGCCGGTGAGTGCTCTCGATCTGCAGCGCAGCCGGGGCCGGCGGCAGGCCCAGCGCCTCCGGCAGCACGGTCTGCAGGACGGCAATGGCGTTGGCATCCTCCACCCCCTCAGGCAGCCCCAGCAGCCGTAGGATTTTGTGCTGGGAGTGGGTCTCTGGTGCCCGGCACTGTCCCTCCAGCCGCCGGACAGCATGGCGGAGGCACTGGTGGCCATGGGTGAGGGCGGTCATCTCCACACGCTGGAGCCCGGTGGGGACGTGGCACCCGCTGGCCCCGCTGCAAGCCAGAGGGTGGGAGCTCAGCCCGTGCCCCGGTGCCGCCAGCCCCCTCCTGTGCCTCCACCCCATCCCAGTACCTTCTGCAGAGGGTCTCTTGGTCATCGTCCCCACAACCAGGGCGGATGTCGGGGTGGCAATATCCCGCAGGGGGCTCTGCCCCACGCATCCGGCTGGCGAGACCCCACAGCATCACCCTGGGGTGCAAAGGGCAGAGGGGGGCTTCAGCCCCCCCCCCCCCCGGGCAGCACAGGGGTACCCCCATGGACCAGACCCCAGTGGGATATCCGTGTTCTGCAGGGATGGCCCCAGGGAGGAGACCACCCCCCCAGGGATGTCCCTCGGGCACCCGACCCTGCAGGGGTGCCCCAGGGGACTGGACACCCCAAGGATGCTCTCCCAAAGCCCAGACCCCCCACCCAGAGACGTCCCCCTCCAAAAAGCAGTCACCGGCGTCCCGGGGTTGATGGCACTGAGGGGTCTGGGACAGACTGTGGGGTACTGGGGGTCAGGGGCACTGGAGGGTCTGGGATCAGTGGCACCAGGGGGACCAGGACAGTCAATGGTGGCCCGGGGTCGGTGGCACTGGGGGACCGGAGAATTCAATGGGGTGCGAGGTCGGTGGCACTGGGGGTGTTCGGGACAGACTGTGGGGGACCGGGGGTCACTGGCAGCAGGTGGTCTCAGGGTCGGTGGCCCTGGGGGGAGGGGTCCAGGACAGTCAATGGTGTCCTGAGGTCGGTGGCACTGGGAGGTCCAGGGGTTGGTGGCACCAGGGGGACCGGGACAGTCAATGGTGTCCCAGGGTTGGTGGCACCAGGGGGGGGGTCTGGAACAGTCAATGGTGTCGTGGGGTCAGTGGCACCGGGGGGGTTCCGGGACAGTCAATGGCATCCCAGGGCCGGTGGCACCGGGGGAGGGTCCGGAACAGTCAATGATGTCCCGAGGTTGGTGGCACCGGGGGTGGACTGTGGGGGGACCGGGGGTCAATGGCACTGGGTGGTCTCAGGGTCGGTGGCCCTGGGGGGGGGGGGTGTCCAGGACAGTCAATGGTGTCCTGAGGTCGGTGGCACCGGGAGGCCCAGGGCTCGGTGGCCCCGGGGGGTACCGGAGCCGTCAATGGGGTGCGGGGGGGGGGGGGGGGGTGGCCCCGGTGGCCCCGCTGACCCCGCGCGAGGTGCCACCGCGCCGCCTCCCGCCCGCCAGGGGGCGCCCCGCCCCGCCCCGCCCCGGCCTGGCCCCGCCCGCGCAGGCAGCGCCCCCTGGCGGCACGGCGGGCGGCGCGGCGGGCGGCGCGGCCGCGGGGCGCGCGGGGCCCGTAGCAGCGGCGGCGGCGGCGGCCATGTCCCGCCGGGGCCCCGCTCAGGTGAGGGCCGCGCCGGGGTCCGGAGAGGTCGGGGTCCCGCCCGCCGGGGCCTGCCCGCTCCCGGCGCCGCTACGGGCCCCGCCGGCCGCCGAGCCTGCGGCGCCACAGCCCGGGGGGGGTTCCAGAGGGGGGCCGGTGCTGAGGGACGGGGGGACACCCCGGGGACGCGGGGGGGGCGCCTTGGGGTGGGGGTTCAGGGGGGTTGGGGACACCCCGGGGATGAGGAGGGGTCCCCTTGGGGTGCTGGGCCGGGGGACACCCTGGGGACAAGGGAGGTGGGGGTCCCTTTGGGGTGCGGGTTCATGGGGGTTGGGGACACCCCGGGGATGAGGAGGGGTCCCCTTGGGGTGCTGGGGGACATCCCAGGCACGGGGGGTCCCCTTGGGGTGGTGGGCCAGGGGACACCTTGGGGACAAGACGAGGGGGGCGTCCCCTTGAGGCGCTGGGGACGGTGGGGCTGGGGACACCCTGGGGATGAGGAGGGGGTCCAGGGAGGCTGGGGGACACCCCGAGGGGCCTCCCAGAGGTTCTGAGGGATGATGGAGGGCTTGCAGCCAGGCTCCGGTGTGTCCCCTGGGGGGTGTGGGGGTCCCTTGGGTCTCCCCCGCTGCCCTTCACCTCTCTCTTCCCCACTGCCCCCCCAGGACTCGGGCACTCCCCAGCGCAAGGCCATGGGGTCACGGGCCACGGCGGGGCAGGCGGAGGCCCAGCAGCTGCAGGAGCTGCGGAGCCGGACTGAGAAAGCCGAGCGGAGGCTGCTGGCCTGCGAGAACCTGGTCGGGGAGCTGGGCAACAACCTGGCCGCCCTGGGCAACCTCCTGCAGGACTACGGGCACCTCCAGCAGCGGCTGGACAACGTGGAGAATCTCCTGAAGAACAGGAACTTCTGGATCCTGCGGCTGCCCCCCGGCTCCCGGGGAGAGGTCCCCAAGGTAACGGCATCCAGCCCGGCCCCTGGAAGCACCGGTGCCACCACCAAAACCCCTAAACGGCAGGGTGTAGGAAATGCCGGAGGGATCTTAGCAGTGGGCTCGGGTGGCTGAGTGTCTGCGAGGTCTGGACTTGCCGCTCACAAGCCCTGACCTGGCCCGGCACGCTTTGCTCTGTGCCAGCCCAGAGCTCCGGCAACCGAAGCCAAGCGCTCACTTGCACGCGCCTGGTTTCCGTGTTACCCAACCCCATCAGGAATCACCAAGCGCGTGATACTTGTGATTGCAGGTACCGGTCACGTTCGATGACATTTCAGTGTATTTCAACGAGCAGGAGTGGGAGAGGCTGGACCGCTGGCAGAAGGATCTGTACAGGGCTGTGATGAGGGGGAACTACGAGATGCTGATCTCCCTGGGTAAGGCACGGGGGCTGCGGCTCCGGCTGAGCCGCTCGGGTGGGTAGGGCTGGACTGGTTCCCACCGCAGCCCGACCGATGGCCTGGTTCGGTGGAGCTGGCCGCCCGTGGCTAGCAGAACCTCTGCTGGGCAGTCACACCCCCGTGTTTTCCCTCCTCCCTGCTCGTAAGCAATGTCTGTAAGAGATATCTGTAGTAAAGAACAGCGATAATAATACAAACAAAATTATACAAAATATCCATGTGAGATGCTGTTCCTAATGACTGCGTAAGTGGATTCCAGGGTCAGGGAACCGTTGTGATTTTCCAGTACAGTTCAGGAATTATCTGGGTGAAGTCTGATAATTGTACCCTGACCTAGTTCCTGTTTTCCGTCTGTTTAGCTCCAACGTGAAGTGACAGGGACACTTCCCACATACCTTGCTAAAGAACCGACCTAATCACGCTCAGTCTTCAAAGGACACCCGACATCTTCTTGGGTGATTTGGGCTGTAACATATTCCCCACCAAAAGCTGTTTCTTGGGTATGACTAGTAACGTGCTGGGCTGCGCAGCCACTGCAGTTGAGGCTCCACTTTTCTCAAGAATATTTTGTAGAAACAGAATAAACCCGTGCCTCTTGTGGTCCCCTCTGGCACAGACACCTCTACAGAGCAGGAAGTTTTCTGTCCCTGCTCTTCAAACCACTGCTAAAGCTAAAATGAGAGGAAAAGTAATTAAAGACAAACCTTTCTCTCTCCTTTAAGATTTTAGGTCACGTTCCATTATTTAGATATTCTCTGTATTTGAACTACAGCTGTGTTAATGGGCGAGTCCCAACACAGGACCGAGAAACCGACACCGCTGATTTTCCTTGTTTTGGTGCGAGTAATGTATTTGTGTCTCTGTACTGCCTGCTGGCTCGGGGGTTGGGGCGAGAAGGGTCACTCTGAGAGTGCCACAGAATGAAGGTGTAGCCAGTTCCTAATAAAACACGCTGTCCTCTGCTCCTCTGCCCTGTGAGCAGACTACGCCGTGTCCAAACCCGACATCCTGTCCCGGATCGAGAGGGATGAAGATCTCTGCGTGCGAGATGGTCAGGAGCTCCTGCTGACAGGCATCGGAGATGGTCAGGAGCCCCCGCAGGCACCAGAAGAGATGGACCAGCTGAAAGAGGCTTTGGGAGAAGACGCATTGCCCAAGGAAGCTGACACAGGTAAGTTAGGCGGGTGCCAGGAGGGGGTGGCAGTTCCTGCCTCAGCTTTGTCAGGACATCTCCCAGCGGTGTCTGTGTTAGGTATGAACTGCTCTGAGGGTTTCTTGACTGTATTAGCAAAACCTCCACGGAGTACCTGGAATCTTTCTTCCAAGAGGAACGGTCAGATGAATCCTGTGCAGAAAACCAGACAGAGCCTGTCAGGAGGAGCTGGGCTGGAGGCTGAAGCGGCAGGACACACCTCTTGGGATCCCTTCCAGTCCTGTTTCTGCGCAGTTTGGCAATCCTTCTTCACCTGATGGCATGCACAAGCCCTAGGGCTTCCAAAAATACTCCTGCTGGCCTTGGCCAGAGAGGAGATGTGGTGGGAAGTGAGGAACCCGGGAACCCGCAGTGGGAGGAGGAGGCTGGAGCAGCTCTGCTAGTGCTGGGGGCAACAGAAGCGGTCAGGAGAGCTTCGGGGCATGGCATGGGGGAGTTGGAAAAGTCAACGGTTAAGAGCGCAAAGGCCAGGCAGGAAGGTAGGAAATGCTGGAAAGGGACAGGCAGAACCTGACGGAGCCAAGAGAAGAAGAAATGCGTGGGCAGAGCTGTGAGCGAGAGCTCTTTGCTGCAGGAGTGAGGAGCTGGGGGCTAAAGAAGGCCCAGGAGAGACCGGGTGAGCGCTGGCGCGGGGCAGAGGCAGCGCAGGCTCTGTCCTTTGGGAAGCGTCACCCACAAGTGATACAAGCCCCGAGTGTGCTTTCGGGGGTTGGTTTGTCAAGTGCTGCCAGGAAGAGAGGAAAAAGATGTTACACAGACAGAGGCTGTCCCTCTCCTTTGAGATTTTAGTTCACGTTCTGTTATTTAGAGCTGCTCTGTACTTGAGCTACGGCTGTGCTCATGGGTGGATCCTGCCACGGGGCCAAGAAACCAGCACCACCTTTCCTGTTAGAGCCCGGATGATTTATTTGTGTCTGTCTGTCCTGCCTGCGAGCTCTGGGGTTAGGGCGCGAAGGGTCGCTTTGAGAGTTTGACAGAATAAAGGTGCAGCCAGATCCTAATGAAACACGATGCCCCTCTGCCCCGTGAGCAGACTACGCCGTGTCCAAGCCTGACGTCCTGTCCCGGATCGAGAGGGATGAAGAGCTCTGCGTCAAAGGTGGTCAGGAGCCCCCGCTGACACGTATCGGAGATGGTCAGGAGCCCCCAGAGACAAGTGTCCCAGATGGTCAGAAGTCCCCACAGACACCAGAAGAGGTGGACCAGGAGGAAGAGGCTTTGGGAGAAGACAGAGTCCCCACGGAAGCTAATACAGGTGAGTTACAGAGGTGCCAGGAGGACTTGCTTCCTCGGGGCCATTCCTGTCCCAGCTCTCTCAGCAGGTCTGGTGGCAGTGTCTGTGGGAGAGGGCATGGCAGGTCACCGTGCTTAAGAGGAGCATCGCCAGGGAAAAGCAGAAGCCCTGGGGTGTGTTGTCGAGGTGCTTCCAGGGAAAATGGAACGGGTTGGAGGGCCTGAACATGAGGCGATACGGGAATACTGCCTGTAGAGTTGGTGGGGAGGGTTTAGGAGGGACGAGCTTGCTCTGCAGAGGTGACAGCACGCAGCAGGCACCTTGGTGACTTTCCTCCCAGCTCTCCCTCTGCTTTTGGTCCTCGTGTGTGGCTTCACTCCAGTTCCTTTTAACTCCTCACATGCTTTCCATAGAATCATAGTATCATTTAGGTTGGAAAAGACCCTTAAGATCATCGAGTCCAACCATCACCCCAGCGCTGCCAAGCCCACCACTAACCCATGTCCCTCAGCACCACGGCTACGTGGCTTTTAAATACCCCCAGGGATGGTGACTCCACCACTGCCCCGCGCAGCCTGTGCCAGCGCTTCACAACCCTTCCCGGGAAGAAATTTTTCCTCATATCCAACCTAAGCCTCCCCTGGCGCAACATATGATGGCTCCTTGAGCCACAGATTTGTCTGGCTCTTCCGCACGCTCCCAGCACATCTCTGGTTGGCATCGCACCAAAGCAGGATGGTGCGAGCTCTCCACAGGTGTTAGAAACTGCTCTTCTCTGCAAACAGAACTCCCCATCCTGGTGATGAATGTCATGTCCCTGAGTGCACAAAAAGAGGAGCTGCACAGGGACGATCAGCCTGAGACAGAGATGGAAGAGGACGCAGCTGAGCCTAGCACCAGTGAGTAACCCAGCGCAGGGGAAACACGGGGCCCTGCGGGCAGGAAGCAGCTCGCTAACGTGTGTGAAATGGGGAGGGAGAAGAAAGTTTCAGGCCTGTCTTATCACCAAGCAAGGGAGGAGGGTAGGGTTAGGCGTTTCAGCCCTGTCATCTCTGCAGAAAGAACACCAGTCCCGTCGGGGTTCCTTCTCTCAGAAACGGGGGGAGAGCTGGCAGCAGTAGCACGCTTCCTTCCTCCAGCGTTGCGGTAGAGCTGGTGTTGAGCTCAGGTGGCCTAATGCTTCTCGTGGCACAGCCCTCTTCTTCTTGCCAGAAGCGGAGGGAGCAGGGGCTGTCGGAAGTGGGGGGCGGCCATCTGCAGGCACGCTCCGTTCTGGTCCTGAAGCTTTCCCAAGGTAACACGCAGAGCACTACTTCTTCCAGAGACTCGGAGCCCATGTCTGGCACTGGTGTGCAGAGTTAAACAAGTTCTGGCCATGGCTTACGCCGGCAGAACAGCCTGGCTGGGGGGGGGGGGCAAGGAGCTCACCACCACCCTCGGCGTTGCACAGCCCTCACGGGAACCAGTTTGCCTGCAACGTTTGGCATTTGCCAGCAGTGGCAAGCTTGACAGAAGCAAACAGCCTGCAGTACTGCAGACCATCGCTCTTCAATGACCTTTTTTCCCTGCTACATCTTGTGGCCATCGTTGGTGTCCTGGTTTTAGAGGTGGATCCTTTTGCACCACCGGCCCTGATGGCGCTGCGGCAAACCACAGCCTCGTTTTTCCTGGGAGCAAGAGGTCTGGATTGCTCAGGGCATGTGGGCAGGATGCTGTGGTGGCACCTCCACCTTTCCAAACTGCATTCTTAAATTTCTTGGTAGCTCCTCTATTGCTAAAAGCCTGCTCGGTGCTTTGGGAACCACAACCTGGGTTTCTGTCCCACACGATATCCTCATCTCTAAATTGAAGAGACATGGATTCGACAAATGGACCACTCAGTGGATACAGAACTGGCTGGACAGTCGCACTCAAAGAGTTGCGGTCAACGGCTCGATGTCCAAGTGTCTAGCCCAGTGACAAGTGGTGTTCCTCAGGGGTCAGTACTGGGGCCTGTACTGTTCAACATCTGTGTCGGCGACACGGACAGTGGGGTCGAGTGCACCCTCAGCAAGTTTGTGATGACACCAAGCTGTGTGGCGAGGCAGACACGCTGGAGGGGAGGGATGCCATCCCAGAGGGACCTGGACAGGCTGCAGAGGTGGGCCCAAGCCAAACTCATGCAGTTCAACAAGGCCAAGTGCGGGGTCCTACCTCTGGGTTGGGGCAATCCCAAGCACAGCTCCAGGCTGGGCGGGGAATGGCTGGAGAGCAGCCCTGAGGAGAAGGCCCTGGGGGTGCTGATTGACGAGAAGCTCAGCATGAGCCGGCAGTGGGCGATGGCAGCCCAGAAGGCCAACCGTATCCTGGGCTGCATCAGAAGTGTGGCCAGCAGGGCGAGGGAGGGGATTGTGCCCCTCTACTCCGCTCTGGTGAGACCCCACCTGGAGTACTGCCTCCGGCTCTGGAGTCCCCAACATAGGAAAGACATGGAGCTGGTGGAGCGTGTCCAGAGGAGGGCCACGAGGATGATCCGAGAGCTGGAGCACCTCTCCTATGAGGAGAGGCTGAAGAGTTGGGGCTGTTCAGCCTGGAGAAGAGAAGGCTCCAGGGAGCGGCCTTCCAGTGCCTAAAGGGGGCCTACAGGAGAGCTGGAGAAGGACTTTTTACTGGGGCATGGAGTGATAGGACGAGGGGGAATGGCTTTAAACTGGAAGAGGGCAAGTTCAGATTGAACATTAGGAAGAAGTTTTTCCCTGTGAGGGTGGTGAGGCACTGGCCCAGGTTGCCCAGAGAGGTTGTTGAGGCCCCATCCCTGGAGGTGTTCAAGGCCAGGTTGGACGTGGCCTTGGGCAACCTGGGCTGGTGGGAGGTGTCCCTGCCCATAGCAGGAACTCGATGATCTTCAAGGTCCTTTCCAACCGCAAAGCATTCTGTGATTCTGTGATTGTTCTGGGAGCGTGAATGACCAACGCCTGTGTTCTGTTTCAGAGGAAGGCTTTTTACTGGGAAATGAAATGGTGTGTGAACGGGCTTCTCCTCCTGAAAACATCAAGTTGAAGGAAGAGGAGCCTGAGGCATTGCAAGAGGTTTCTGCACCCTCTCCCAGCCCAGAGAGCCAGAAGTGCCCCAAAAGTGAGAAGCCGAAGAGCAAGAAGAAGCCGAACAGATATGCAAGCAACAGGCTGCTGATGGGCAACTGTCGGCGTGGTGACGTGCGCGAGTGGTCGCACCCCTGCACCGAATGTGGGAAGCGTTTCCGTCTGAAAATCAACCTCATCATCCACCAGCGGAGCCACGCCAAAGAAGGGCCCTACGAATGCGCGATGTGCGAGATCAGCTTCGCCGACAAACGCCACCTGGACCTCCACCAGAGCATCCACATAAAAGACAGGGCCTTTGGGGCCAAGGTCTGGGGGAACGTCCACCCAGAGCTGAGGATCCGGCCAAGGAGAAAGTTCTGTGGGGCTTTCTGCGGAGGTGCCAACAGTCTGAGCAACGGGACGTACGCTGAGGGGACCTGGCTGGGCCAGGCCAAGGAGAAGCTGGACAGAGGGAACCTGTCCAGCACGTGTTTCCCCCAACAGCAGAGTCCCAGGTCTCGTAGGAAACCTGTGCCAAAATGCAATCATTGCAAAAAGATTCTGTCTTGCACCTTTTCCCTTCAGCGGCACCTGCAAACCCACTTGCAGGACAGGCCGTACTGCTGCACCGCCTGCAAGAAATGCTTCACCCGCAGAACTAACCTCTCACGCCACCAGAAAATACACGACCGCCAGAAAGCCCTGGCTGCGCTCCAGCAGCCCGCCGCGGCCCAGCGCCCGACCGTCGCGCTAGCGCCCCGGCAGCCCCAGTCACAGGCGCCCGCGGGCGGGAGCACTCCTCGCCCACCAGCCCAGGCATCCGAAAAAAACATCAGCCCTGCAGCCACCGCAGCCAAAGCGGTTCCAGCGACCGCGCTCCCTCTCGGTTCTGCGGAACTCAGACCGCTGGACAAGAACTGCCACCACTGGGGTGGGAGAGCCGTCCAGCCTGTGGTTAGATTGGGGAACAGGGCAGCGGTTTCAGGGGTGACAGAGAAATGACAGCAGGAGAGATCCGAACTGCTTGTGTCACTGGAGAGAAACTGCGTGAGCGTTGATTTTTGCACATGGTGGGGCACTGAGGCTGTGAACTGTCTGTCCACTGGATTTTAGGAGCTTTCCTGAATTTTAGAAGGAATTGCAAGCATGGATACCAGCATAGAGAGCAAACGACGGAAGCCTCCAGTGATCCAAAATGCTTTACCATTCCTCAGACTCTCGCATCTGCTGGCTGATGCACGAAATTTTCCCAAGCTGACCTTCCTGGGAGATGACCGGGTACATCTCCTGCAGCCCAGCAAGAGGAATTGCAAACAGCCGTTGTTACTTGATGCTGGAGCTGACCCTTCGCGTTTGGACATACGATTACACGGTGAAGAGGACAGAGAGAAGGGAATGAAGCTGGCGAGCCAGGCGGGATTCCCAAGGAGCTCTTCACTTCACTGACAAAGTTTCTTGACCAAGACGCCGGATGAAGAGAGTGTGGCATCTCCGACACCCCATTGCGTCCTGGCCGCACTTGCTGAATCACCCACCCTGGTGAGGAGACCTGCTAACCCCTCCATCAGGTTGGGAACACCTGAGCATTGCATTAGAAGATACGTAGAACAAATCAAACCCCAATATTTTCCGCTTGCGAGGGGGCCGTGGCTGTTTCTGAGGTCCCAGCAGCACTCCTTCCCCAACGAGGCCAGCCCGCGAGAGCCCGAAACACCCAGGAGCGTCAATTCCCTCAGGACCGGCCTGCACAGATGGAGAGTCACTTTAGAAAGAATTCATGGGGGAGATTCCCCCTGCGCTGCAGCAACCGTTTGCGCGAGGAACCCTCCTCGTGTTGGCTGCGGAAGGAAACCCCCGCTCTCCCAATTGCAGGTGGTCTCCTTTAGTTGCGTGCTAAATCCCGCTGTAACTAATCCCATGGAAGACTAGTTCTGGTAGCTACCTCAAACATCTTGTGGAGTGAGACCTGCCCAGAGGCCCGCGGGTAACTGGAGCCCGGTAAGTGATGAACGCCAGCCCAGGCGTGGCTCCGGCGTCCCCAGGAACCACTCGAACCGCACGTGTCCACGGCCGGAGCCCTGCGTGCATCGCGTGCGCTGCTGGGAAGCACGAATCATGCGCAGAGAGAGGAAATCGGTCCTGGTGGCATCGCCGTGCAGACCAAACGGAGCAGCTGTTAGAACTCTTTAATTTTCTGTGTGGTTTTTGGTGTTTTTTTTTTTTTTTTCATCGAGTTGTTTGATGTAATTATTTGACATCCCTTAGGTCTCTGTCCCTCTCCAGGCAGGGAGTGTAGGGAACCAGTTTGCTTATCGGATTTTTCATTCCTGGCCACTTACGAGGTGTGAGGGGCTGCAGGGGGGGGCTGCTGCGGGCAGCATGCTTCGGGCACCGAGGAAATGCCCGTGCCGCATCCTGGTGTAATCCTCAGCGCCGAGCGGTGCCCGACCACCTCCCTGCACCGCAGGAGGCGCAGCGGTGTCAGAGCTACTCCTTGGGGACGCACACGACATCCCACTGCTCCTCAATTCCTGTCCGCCGGGATTGCAGCGTGCCGGGACTGTAGCGTTAGCCATGAGGAGGTGACGGTGGCAGAGGGGTCGGCCCCATGTCCCCAACAGGACAACGGCTCTGCCTGCTGCCAAGCCCTGGAGGATACGGGGATGGTTGGTGCCTTACAGCGGCGCGGTGCCGGTGGGTCTGGCAGTGAGCCGTGCTCTTGGCACAGCCTGTAGTGACTGAGCTGCTTATCCCTGCCCAGGTAGAGACCCCCCCAGTTGATCCCAGTGACATTTGTCAGTGGGTGTGATGGTATTGCTGGTGGGCAATGCCTCCAAGACCAGCGTGGGTGGCGCGGAGGGGTGGCCTCTCCCTCGGGCCAACTGCCCCAACCAGGCAATTTCTTCTAAAGCTGTTGGGACTGGGACCAGCGTTTCCTGTCAAATCCCAGATCCCGTTCTCAGGCTATGGAGTCAATAAAGTATTTGTCTGTACAGGTGCCTGGTTTGGGGGGGGAAAGCGGGGGGCTGAGCTGACCCCCTCCTGCACTGCCCGTCGAGGAGGAACCTGGAGCAGCTCAGGCGGAGCGAGGCAAAGGGCAGCTCCAGCCCGGGGGGGGCTCATGGGGGTGATTGCTGGCAGCTCCGTCACCTCATTCTGCGCGCGGTGGCACCGGGGAATGTCCCATGGGCGAGCGTACAGGGAAGGCATGGGGCTGTCACCTGCCATTGCAACGGGGGGGCAGGGGAGCCCCAAGAGTGGGGCTGGGGCAGCAGGACCACAACCTCTGTGTTCCTTCCCATCACTCTGAGGAGCCCCCGCGCCTCTGTGGCCACAAAGGGCCGTGCAGGGGGACGCTCTGGCCCTTTGCCACCACCCTGGGCTTCACTGTACACCCCCCAGTACATCCCTCACACTGGGCCCAGCACCCTGGTGTCAGCCCCAGGGCCGGGTAGGGGGACAGGATCCCCCCCTGGCGCTCTGCCCGGGGCAGCCCAGGCTGCTGGGTCCCCTCCCCCAGTTCCTGCCACCAACAGAGCCCCACTGCTTGCATGTGACATGGCCACCGAAGCCACAGGGGGGTGCGCTCGGTGGATATGGCCACCACAACCTCAACCTCAACCCATGGGTGAGGGCACAGCCACAGTAGGGGTTTCCCTGGAGTGTTGTCACCCACCGCTGTCCCCAGTGTGTCCATCAGGATGTCACCGCTGTCCCCAGGGCTTGCCCCAAGATTGTCATCCACGCATGCCAGGGTATCATCGTCACCCCCCCGGGCCAAAGCGAGGGGACACGAGCACTGCCTGTGCCTCGGGGTGCCACCATCTGCAAGTGCTGCCCCTGGGGACCCCCAAGACCAGGGCGGTTCCACCGGGGCACTTGGGCTGCGGGGCCCTGAGCTGGGGTCTCCCGTGCGGGGACAAACACAGCGGGCACAGGGCGCTGAGCCCCTTGGGGATACCCCAACCATGGCCAGGAAGGTCGAGCCCTCCTCAGGCGGGAGGATGAGCCACCAAATGGGACCGGGGACGATGGAGTGGCCCTGACCCGCCATGGGGAGGGCTGCAGGCAGGAGGGCGGTATCGCTGTCCTGCCACCCAGCGCTGCCAGGGAGACCCACGGGGCCCAGATCCCACAGAGCGGGGCTGTGAGTGGCAGCGTGGCATTCCTGTGGGGCGGCTCCGACATTCCCACGGGGCAGCTGCGCATTCCTCCCCTCCTGGCCCATCCTCCTCCTCCTCAGCAGGCAGCCCAGGGCGCCCTCGCGCTCAGGCTCCTGGTTTGCATTAGTTTCGAGGACTCGTCCCCAGGGTGTCCGACACCACCCGGGGCGAGGGCTGAGGTCTTCTGTCCCCAAAGGGCCTCGCGCCATCGCAGGCGATGGGAAGCAGCGGGGACACGGGGCGGCTGCCCGTGGTGTGCCGAGCAGGAGCCGCACACCCCCGGGAGAGGCGGATGTTGTAACTTACGGGGCCGCGTACCCAAGCTCCCTTTGCCGGGTGGAGGCGGCACGATGCCAGCCCCCCTCGGCCTGCCCCTCGGCGACCCACCCTGCAGCGCAACAGGAGACCACGTCAGCCCAGTCTTTTATCCGAGTCTCTTCCCGGCTCGTCCGATGACGCCGGCTGCTGCCCAGCCACAACAGCCCCTTCCCGGGCCACCCCACGCCCCCGCGCCACCTCCACGCTGGTAGTGTTTAGATAACCCTGAGTTCGCCCGCTCCGCTGTACCCGACACAGCTGCTCCTCGGCCGAATCCCCCTTCCACGGGGCAGCGGCACAACCCGGCTCAGCCCCGGCCACCAAACCTCCTCCGCTGCCTCTTGGGTCTCTTCACCCCCGGCGCGTTTCCCTGCCGGCGCAGCACATCAGCCTGCCTCCGTCCTCCTCTTCCTCCTCCTCCTGGAGACCCAGGTGGTGCGGAGGCCCCACGGCAGTGCCATGAGCCCCCTGGCGGTGCCATGAGCCCCACGGCGGTGCAACACCAGCTGCTTGGCGCGTCCCGTTGTCGCAGGCTGCTGCACCTCTGCGGAGCAGCCTGGAGAAACGCCGCCCCTTCCCTTCTCCAGCCCTCGCGCTAGGGATTATCCTGGGTCAAAGCTTTGCAGGGGCTGGTCTCCCCGTCACGGACGGGCAAGGTGATGGCGGGAGAGGTGGCAACGGCGTGGACCTTTTGGTGGTGGTTCAGAGACTGTCGGTGTCGGAAACTCTTGCTGCAGCCGTTGCACTGGAAGGGCCGCTGCTGGGTGTGCCGGCGCTGGTGCTCCTCCAGCGACGCTTTCTGGGGGAAGCTCTCCGTGCACTCGATGCAGCGGTAGAGCCGCTCCCCGGCGGCGCTGGCCCGCGGGGGCCGACCTGCCCACCCGCCCCGCAGCTGCACCCCGTGGATGCGCTGGTGCTTCTGGAGGTGGTGCTTCTGGATGAAGCCCTTGCCGCAGGCGGGGCAGCGGTAGGGACGCTCCCCGGTGTGGATGCGGTAGTGCTTGTTGAGGTTGGACTTCTCGTTGAAGCTCTTCCCGCAGGCCGGGCACTGGAAGGGACGCTCGCCCGTGTGCAGGCGCTGGTGCCGCAGCAGCGCAGCGTGGTGGGCCAGGCTCTTCCCGCAGGCCGTGCAGATGAAGGAGCCGTTGCTCTTCCTCGCCTGGCTCTGCTGCCGCGCCAGGAGGTTGCGCTTCAGCCGGACGCTCTTCCAGCCCAGTGGGAGCGCGCGGGGCTCTTCCCCTGCGGCGCAGGGACGACGCTCCTCCGAGCCGGGCTGCGACAAGGCCGTCTCCGCGGTGGTGTCTTCTCCCAGCGGCATTCCCTGGGGCAGGGCGAACGGCTGGTCAGTCCCCATGCCGAGCACGTGCTCTGCTGGGAAAGGCAAACCGGGGGCAGGGTGAGCTTCCACCGGCACCACCACGGGCTTGAATTCAGGCTGGGCAGCCCCGTGTTCGCAGAAGTCCCCTACGGCCTCTCCTGCTGCCTTCTGCTCGTCCAAGCCAGCGTGGCTCTCCCAGGGCGCCGGCTGCTCCTGGCTCAGGGGAACCTCCTCGTCCAGTCTCGCTGAGGGGGTCTGCGGCACAGCCAGGATTTCAGATCCTTCCTCCTGGGGCTGCTGCTCTTCTGTCTTGATGACGATCATCTCACCTGCTGAGAGACAGCCATTCATTCCCGGCAAGGAAAGCTCTCCCGTGCCCGCAGCCCCAGCGCGGGAGCGGGGAGCTGAGCTTCCCCTGCGGCGCGTTGGTGAGACCAAGCAGCAAACGTGCCGTTAGAAAAGGAGCCGGAAAGTTTTACCCAGAGCAAAGCGGGAGAAGGACACATGAGGCAGAGGGGGCATTGGCACCTCCTGGGGTTATCGCTGGACCTCAGGGACATTTGGCGGCCTGGCAATGAAATACTCGTGAAGAAACCAAACCAGAGGAAACGTGAAGGCAAAGCTGCTCTCCTGGCAGGAAATTTGTCAGGAATGGCAGAGTTTAGGTGGGTGAATCTGGGCAAAAGGATCAAAGCGAAACCTTCCGGGAGCAGGAGGGAGCATCTGCCTGCAGGGCCAGAGAGCCGCCCTGGCGCTAAGCCTTGCCCCAGCTCTCCCAGTTTTCCGCTCTTTTTGGCAAGGGGGCTCTTCTGGGCTTAAAGATCTGCTCTTAAAAGTTTTAAGGAGGCCCCAATGACATGGCTTAAAGTCCCGACGGTTCCTGACCCCGCGCAAGACTGGAAACGCTCCCCGCAGGGACAGGATCAGCTCGGCAGGGACGGGATCCAGCGGGAGCGACAGGGGCACTGCTGCTGGCACGCTCCAACCCCCGCGCTTTGTGGGCAGGCAGCAGCGGCGTGCGGGCAGCAGCGGCGTAGCCCAGCCGGCACAGACCCTGCCCAGCCCAGGCGTGTCGATAGCGCTCGTTCTCAGCCTTCGCTGTGACTCACCGCCACTGAGGTGCTCCGACACCGCTCCGTTCTCCGGCAGCCCGTGGGTCCTCGTACCCGAATCCTCCCCGTTTTCGGCCGGCGGTAGCAGAGCGGGTTTGGAGCTGGCGTCCCCGGGCCCTGGGAAGGAGGAAGCAGCGGTAGGAACTGCTGACGCTGGGGACCAGCACCAGCTCCCCTCGGTAAGGGGCTGCTCTCGCACAGCGGGAGCCGTGGGGTGCCCAGAGGGGTCCTGGGTTCACAGAGCAGCAGCTCAGGTTTCCCAGGACCATCAGAGCAAAGCAGGCTGACGCCAGCCAAACCAGGAACATTATTTCAGTTACCCCAAAAAGAAGCGCCTGTTGGGCACTCAGCCTTTAAAATTTCAGCCAAAAATAATTAGTGCTGAAATTTAGGACCATACGCAGCAAACCCCTGCAGGGTGGTATATGTACGGCCCGTGACCTGGCAAAAAACGGTGCAGGAAGGCAGGTTGCTGGACACAGCATGGGCACGTTACTTGAAATCCCCACCACGTACTGTCCTGACCGCGCGGGGAGGGCTGGCCTCTGCTCCCGCAGACCCTGTGCGGAGTCCCGGGGCACCAGCGGACGCCTGCTCCTCCTGCAGCGCGCGGGCTCACGGGGGAAAAGCCTCGCAGGGCAAATCAGGGCGGACAGAGGGCCAAATCCCGGCAGCGTCCGAGCACCCCCGCTGACAACACTGCTGCGTTGGCAGGATGAGGTGTTCTTCGGCTGCACGAAGCACAGTTGTCACCCTCAACCGAGAGGCAACAAAACCTTAAACGTGTAAAGGTGTCACCTCTCACTACCTGTTCTCCAAACACCCAGACAACGCAGCCACCTACAAGCAGTCATAAGCAGGACTCAGACCAGGGGATGATAACGTGTCCGACACGCGAGTGGAGACTGATCCTCACCAAGAGAGACCGCAGTCTCGTAATTCCCCTTCATCGCGATCCTGTAGAGCTCCTTCTGCCGGCTCTCCGAGCTGCCCCACTCCTGCTCCAGCAAACCGGCCGTGTCATCCTCACATGCCGCCGGCACCTGAAACCGCAGGAGGCACCTTGGCGCTTCCCCGCCTCGTCCTTCCCCCCTGCCCCAAGGCCCCACCGCTCCCCCAGGACAGCAGACGGCGGCGTAATGCAGTGAGGGGCCACAGCTCCTACGGAAAGGAGCTTTGTCACGGCCAGAACCCAGGGGACAATTTCCAACCGGCAGAGCGAGGCTGGCACGTTTCCCCCCCTACACACACAACCGTGACAGGTTCACAAGCACCTCTCCATCCCTTGATCGCCACCGCAGCCCCAAGCGGCCAGGTGAGCAGTGTCACCCCTCACGCGGGAGCAGGATGGTTCAGAAGCCACCGTCCCACCAGTGGGGTGACCAGTGAGACCCCACAAGGCTGAAAATGCTCAGGGGTGTTGTGCTCTGCTCCCCCACCTCACTGGGGACAGGGAAGAGCGGGAAGTCCCCGACTGCTGCCTCAGTGTGCCAACTCTCCAGGGAGAGCACCGGAGGGGCCGTGTCCGTGAGCAGTGACCTCTGAGAGCCAATGCCACAGCTCACTGGCCACACGGTGGCCTGGGGCACATCTCTGTGACCTTGGGCTCGTGCCCGTTACCTGGAGCTTGTCCTCGTTACCCTGGGCATGTCCCCATTAGCTCAGGCACGTCCCCCCTTAGCTGGGGTTCGTCCCTGTTACCTTGGGCACATCCCCATCAGCCGGGGCTTGTCCCTGTTTGTCACTGTGGGCACATCCCTGTCACCTGAGGCTCGTGCCCATTAGCTGGGGCCTGTCCCTGTCACCTTGGGCACATCCCTGTTAGCTGGGGCTCGACCCTGTTCATCACCGTGGGCACGTCCCCATGAGCTGAGGCTTGTCCCCGTTACCTTGGGCTCGTCCCTGTCACCTTGGGCACATCCCTGTCACTTTGGGCACGTCCCTGTTCGTCACCATGGGCACGTCCCCATGAGCTGGGGCTCGTCCCTATTACCCAAGACTCATTCTTGTTACCCTGGGCATGTCCCCATTACCTTGGGTTTGCCCCTGTCGCTTTGGGCACATCCCCATCACCCGGGGCTCGTCCCTGTCACCTTGGGCATGTCCCTGTTCATCACCGTGGGCACGTCCCCATGAGCTGGGGCTCGTCCCTGTCACCTTGGGCTCGTCCCTGTCACCTTGGGCACATCCCTGTTCGTCACCATGGGCACGTCCCCATGAGCTGGGGCTCGTCCCCGTTACCTTGGGCTCGTCCCTGTCACCTTGGGCACATCCCTGTCAGCTGGGACTCGTCCCTGTTCGTCACCATGGGCATGTCCCCATGAGCTGGGGCTCATCCCCATCACCCGAGGCTGATCCCTGTCACCTTGGGCACATCCCCATGAGCCGGGGCTCGTCCCCATTCGTCACCGTGGGCACGTCCCCGTTACCTGGAGCTCATCCCTGTCACTTTGGGCACGTCCCTGTTAGCTGGGGCTCATCCCTGTTCGTCACCGTGGGCACGTCCCCATGAGCTGAGGCTCGTCCCCGTTACCTTGGGCTCGTCCCCGTTACCTTGGGCACATCCCTGTCACCTTGGGCACATCCCTGTCAGCTGGGACTCGTCCCTGTTCGTCACCATGGGCACGTCCCCATGAGCTGGGGCTCGTCCCTGTCACCTTGGGCACATCCCTGTCACCTTGGGCACATCCCCGTCAGCTGGGACTCGTCCCTGTTCGTCACCATGGGCATGTCCCCATGAGCTGAGGCTCATCCCCATCACCCGAGGCTGATCCCTGTCACCTTGGGCACATCCCCATGAGCCGGGGCTCGTCCCCATTCGTCACCATGGGCATGTCCCCGTTACCCGGGGCTCGTCCCCGTTACCTTGGCCTCGTCCCCGCCGGGGCCCGGCCCGGGCCTGGCTGCCCAGCAACCGCGGTGCTGGAGCTGGCGCTCGACGTGCTCCAACCGCCGCGTGTTCTCCTGCACCAGGGCGGCCAGGGCGGCCCATTTACGTTCCAACCGGTTCCCGAAATCCAGCACCGCTTTCTCCAACCCGGACACTTTCTTCTCCGCCGTCTCCGCTCTCCCTTCCAGGCTGAGCAGCCGCAGGGCCTGCGATTCCACCTTCCTCTCCACCGCCTGCACCGCCGCCACCACCGTCCACAGCGAGATCTCGGGCACCGCCGCCGCCTTATCCCCTTCACCGGGGAGGGGACCGTGGGGCTGCGGCGGCAGCGGCTGCCAGGCCTCGGCCCCCCACTCGGGCTCCTGTTCGCGGGGTGAGGGGGGGATGAGGCGCTGAGGGGCCGCCACCGGCGGGCCCGTCCCCGTCATGTCGCCCCCCTCCCCCCCGCCTTTACCACCACCACCTCCGCGCCCGCCCGCCCCCAGCGGCACCGGGGCCCGCCCTGGTGTGAGGGGAAGGGGGGGGGGGGGGATCCGCCACCGCCGCCTCCTCCCGCCACCCCCCCCCCCCCCCCCCCGCCGGTACCTGAGCGGGGCCCCAACGGGCCATGGCCGCGCGCGCCGCCGCCGCCCCGCCACAGCGCCCCCTGCCGGCCCGCCCCGCGCGCCGCACCGCACCGCCCCCCGGTGCCCCCCCCCCCCCCCCCCCCGTTACCGGCACCGCCGCTCCCGCCCCGTATTCCCCCCCCCCCTCTACGCGGCCAGGACCCCCCACCCCGCCAGGACATACCCCCCCCCCCTCCCCCCGCGCCCGGTGGCTCCTCCGGCCTCACCCCCCCACACCACCACCGGGAGGAGGGCAGCAGCGTTCCCGGTACCCCCCCCCCCCGGGGGACGGCCAGGTTCCCCCCTCCCCCTCCGGAGCCGAAGGAAGGTGCGTTCAGCATCTTGGATTTCTACAGCATCTATTGGTGCTCTCCAGAAAAGGGACGAATGCGACACAGCGGCAGTACCCAGTCCTGGTGTCCCCCCCACTCCCGGTGTCCCATCTGTTCCCGGTGTCCCCCCCAGCTCCCGGTGTCCCATCTGTTCCCGGTGTCCCCTCCGCTCCCGGCATCCCACCGGGGCTCAGGAACAAGGAGCGACCCAAGCACCCCGGGTCTGCACTGGCAGGGCTGGTCACCCTCCATCCCGTGCTCCAGCTTTCATCCGACCCACACACGGGTGTGGGTCCGCAGAGGGCGAGAGAAGGTCCGACAGAGTCCTCCTGTCCCCGGGAGGACAATTCCCGGCTTCCCACCCCCTCTCCTGCCACACTTCCCCGCTTCTCGTGTCCCCGGGGGGAGGTTACACGGGCGCCGGGGGCACAGGCAGCGGGTCCCCACAGGCGTACAGCCTCTTCTGCCGCACGTGGATCCTCCGGTGGACGTTCAGGTGGTGGTGGCGCTTGAAAGTCTTCTGGCAGATGCCGCACTGGTAGGGTCGCTCGCCGGTGTGGGTGCGGTGGTGGCGGACAAAGTCAGAGGCCCACGTGAAGCTCCTGTTGCAGCAGGGACAGAGGATGAGGTGGTGGCTGGTATGTCGGCGCTGGTGCAGGATGAGGAAGCTCTCGCTGGAGAAGTTCTCCATGCATTCGTTGCACGTATACATCCTTTTCCCAGGTGACAGCGGGTACCTGGTGGGGCTGGGCTTCCCCAACACCGTGCCGCAGTCCTTGCTTGGGGTTTGGGGCTGGGAGGCCGGGCACGGCGCCCGGCTGGAGCACTCCTCCGCCTCCAAGGGTTGGCAGAACCCTCTGGCCGCCCGAGCCCGGAGGTGACGTCGGATTTTTTTCTTAGACATGAAGCTCCGGTCGCAGTGCGTGCAGATATAAGGCACCAAGTTGCTGTGGCTGCGCTGGTGAATGATGAGGTTGATTTTGAGCAGAAAGGTTTTCCTGCAGACGGGGCAGGAGTAGAATTTCTCCCGGGTGGAGTTTCGCTGGCAGGCGGCAGTCCGGCTCACGCAGGAGCCCTCCACGGGCTCTCCCTGGGAGGCAGGATCCGCCTGCGCCATCGCTCTGCAGACGTCGGGTATCGCCTCCTTACCCGGCTCTTCGGGAGCATCGGCCACCAGACCCTGGCCACCGTTCCCCAAATCTTTCCTGTCCTCTTCTTCCAGACCTTTTGAGGGCGTTTCAGGCACTACCGGCTTCTCCGCAGCGACCTCCTCCTGCGGTACCTCCGTTGGGATCCCCACCTCGGCATCTGCTGGAAATTTTGCAGAACCCAAACATCACTCCTCCGCTCGGCTTTGAGGACAAGGCATAAACAGCAAGGGGCTTTCCTCCCACCCCACTCCCCCCTTGCCTCCCACCCCCTCCCCAGCCAGCAGCCGGTACAATCTCAGCCTCGCTTCTCTTCCAGCTCAGTGTCTTCACACCTGGAGCGCTACGGCTCATCCCTGCAGACGCCCCAAGGGCGGTTCGAGATGACAAATGTCACCTAGGTAGGATGGGGGGACTCTTAACAGAAACATCAGGGCTCGTCCTTCGCAGCAAATGGACTTGGTGGGCTGGTTCACACCGTGCCATGCCTCGTCCTTTGCCGTTTCACGGCAGGATTTACCGTCAGAACCCGTCTGAAGCATGTAAAACCCTGTCCTGCAAGCCCCAGGCCCAGAGAGCCCTGTGCAAACCTCCGGCTGCTCCTCGAGGCTGCCAGCCCCGCCAAGGAGGGACAAAGGGCTCTGTCCCTGTACCTGCGGCAGCGGGAGGCGACGGAGACGGTTTCAGATTCACCGCTTCACGACAGCACGTGGAGAGAGGGCAGGAAGGGGACGGGGTCGGCTGGCTGAGATCTGCTGGCACAGCGGTGGCTTCATGAGGGAGGTGTGCTGCAAAGGCAAGAGGAACGATGATGACGATAGAGCCAGGCAGGGGCCCAGGACCCCTCACGTTAGCTGGGTTTGCCCACCACTCACGTGAACTGCAGTTCACCGTGACCGCCAGGCTCCTGCTTCCCTCCGGCTCCCTAGAGTTCCCCTCACAAGACTCTTTTGTCTTCATCTCCATCAGACCCTCATCACTCAGGCGGTCCGGCTCTGGGGAGGAGAAGGACACTCAGCTTTACCGGCAGCCAGCCGGGAGCTCAGAGGAGCACGCACAGGGGTGGGGGTCTCCCCACTTCCCAGGCCCACAGGGCATCAGGGTCCCTGCAGCACACAGCGGCAGCTGGGTCAGGGGAGGGTTTCCTTCCATCAATGTGTCCCAGCATACATTCCCCGCGTCCTCTCCCAGCACAGACTGTCCACAGCCGTCACAGGAGACACCTCGGTCCCTGCGGCTGAGGGCAGGGACTACACTCATGCCGGTAAGCGGCCGGGAGTCAGGATTCCGGCATGGAAGAAACCCAGCGTCACGCACCTCCGGCTGGCTCCGCAGATACATCTGCTCCCTCCAGGTCTGGCTCGGCCGGTGTGCACGGCTCTTCTCCTCTTTCCAGGCGAGATAAGAGTTCAGGCTTGGATAGATCACAGTCTGTTCAAGAGCAAGAGAGACATCAGGGGCAAGACACGACAGCGTCGTTACGGGTGCACCCACAGCCAGTGGACGCAGGGCCAGTCCCAGTCCAGAAAAACGGCACCTCCAACCGGGGCTGCGTCAGCGCCGGCACGCGGGAAGTTACGGACACAGACAGGGACCGGCAGGCAGCAGTTCTAGGAGAAGAGAGTCTAAAAAGCATTCTCCGGCATGTCTGACACACACACACACGGCAACAACTGCATGAAACTCCATCCCTGCTCCATGGCAGAGGGGAATCCCTGCAACAGACCCCCTCCCCCCCCCAAATTCACCTCTGTCCTGGTTTGAGTGACACAATTTCTTGTTCAGTAATTTTATTCTGCAGTGAAGTCTCTTCTAACACTTGGGAAAACTGCACTTTTAGAAGACTCTATTGTCTGAATTTGGGAAAACATGGACTTTACACCCAGCTGTGGTGTGTGGGTTTCAAGGTCTCGGTGTTTTCGAGCTCGCCAGGTGCGGGGACGAGGAGGAGCGAGACCCGGGCACTTGACCCATGCTGCCCAACGGGGTTATTTCACACCACGAATGGCACATTCCATAGAAATTAGGAAGTTTGCTGAGGAATTCTCTCTCTCCCTCAATGGCTGCCATCCTGAGAGCTCCTCGCCCCGGTGCCGGGGTCCTGAGCCCTTCCCTTCCTCCGGAAGCCACAGCGCTCGCAGTGTCCCACATGTGCTGTCCCCTGCTGGGAGTGCACGGCTTCTACGGACAGAATGGGCTGAGGATAATCCTTGTGTATTTTGTATTGGTGTCAGGATCAATATTGGTTCTTTAGTGTTATTAATGTTAATTATATAGTCTTATTCTATTAAACCTATTTATATTTCAACCCTCAGGCTTCCTTGGTTTTCCCCGATTCCGCTTCCCAGGTGGGGTGGGGCCATCAGGTGAGAGAGAATAATTGTCTGAATGAAAATAAATTATTGCGGGTTCCTCAAACCATAACAACCTCACAGACAGGAAAATACCCTGAAGCACAGGAAGGGAATGATGAGGCTCTGGACGGATTCTCGGGCGGCTGCACCTCCCCGCAGCTCCGTAGCCCGTCTGAGTACCTGTATCCGCTCCAGGGCGCCACATGTCGGTCCTGCTGCCCCTCACCAGGAGCGCAGCCGGCCCGAGCACACAGTGCTGAATGGCGACAAGAGGCACCGCCATGAGGTCCCTGTCCTGCTTTTCGCTGTGCCACCTCGGGCTGCGCTCGCAGGGGAGTCCCACAGCAAGAGGGGGCGGCCCTGGCTCCATCCCCCAAGCACTGAGAAGAATTAATTACGAGCACGAGGCCCCGGCTGGGCAAAGCGGGGTGTCGTGGAATCCCAGAACCGGTTAGGACGGAAAAGACCTTTAAGATCATGGAGTCCATCCGTTAACCTGGCACCGCCAAGCCCACCGTGTCCTTCAGCACCATTGTCCAGGTTGGAAAAGACCTTTAAGATCATTGCGTTCAACCAGACTTTTTGGAAAGTTCTTCTCCAGGGCTGCGCGTTTGAAAATCCAGCCAGAAGGACCTCAAACGCTGCCCCGTGACAGCTTCTCCCCTGCACGGCGGGAGCAACCCCAGCCTCGCTCCCCACACCAGGACCAACGGACGGCACAGCCGCCACGCTGCCGGGAAACCACACCAGGGTCTACACAGATGCAGAAGAGGGAATTTCTGCGGCGAAAAGAGGGAATTTCTGCGGCGAAAAGAGGGAATTTCTGCAACGACAACCCAGGGAGTTCAGTGTACCTGTTCCCCACGAGGAGAAGACACTGAGCGCTCGCTACCCCCTGCCAACCTCCGAGCACTGCCAGAAGGGACACGGAGGTGAGCGGATGGTTTGAGGGCCGGAGATCGCAGGGAAACAGAAAGAGGCAGAAAAGCAACCCCGAGAGAGGTCCCCGGGCAGTGACGGCAGCGGCCAAACCAGCGCAAACGGAGCCTACACAGGGACACCAGCGTCTCGTAGTTGTCCTCCATCACACTCCTGTACAGCTCCTTCTGCTCCTCGGCCAGGCTCGCCCACTCCTCCCCGCTGAACTGCACCGCGACGTCCTCGAAGGTCACCGGCACCTGGTAGCACCGGGGTTGGGCTGTAGGAAGGGGCAACTCCCCCCCATCCCCCCCCCCCCCCCCAGCTCCCAGCCCCTCCGACACCACCCCCCAGCCCAAAAAGCAGCGCCCCAAAAGCCCCATAAGCGGTTCCACACACTCACGCCCAGCCCCACACAAAGCCCGTCCCCCAACAGCCCCCTAAGCAGCCCACCAGGTTCACCCACAGTCTCCTAAAAGCCCACTCAGCTGCCCCCTAAACAGCTCCCAGCCCCTCAACGGCCCCATAAGTGACCCCCAGGCTCGCTCTCAGTCCCCTTGACCTCCCAACAGCCCCCTAAGTGGCCCCACAGGCTCACCCCCAGCCCCCAAAGCCACCCCTCAGCCCCATAAGGGAACCCCCCCAGACCCACTTCCAGCCCCCAACAGTCCCCTAAGTGGCCCCATGGCTAATTACCAGCCCCAAGCTACCCCTCAGCCCCACAACAGGCCCATAAGCGATCCTCCAAGCACACTTCCAGCCCCCATCACCCCACAACAGCCCCCTAAGTGGCCCCAAGGCTCATTACCAGCCCCAAGCCACCCCGTCAGCCCCACAGTGGCCCCATAAGTGACTCCCCAGTCCCACTGCCAGCCCCTGTTACCCTCCAACAACCCCCTAAGTGGCCCCATGGCTCATTACCAGCCCCACAACAGCCCCCTAAGTGACCCTCCAAAACCACTTCCAGCCCCCAATAACCCCCTAAGTGGCCCCATGGCTCACCCCCAGCCCCCCAAGCCACCCCTCAGCCCCACAACGGCCTCATAAGCGACCCCCAGGCCCACTCTCAGCCCCCAGACCCACTTCCAGCCCCCTAAGTGGCCCCATTGCTCACTAGTACCCCCCAGACACCCGTCAGCCCCATAAGTGACTCCCCAGTCCCACTGCCAGCCCCTGTCCCCCCCAACAACCCCCTAAGTGGCCCCGTGGCTCACTAGTACCCGCCAGCCACCCCTCAGCCCCACAATGACCCCTTAAGTGACCCTCCAAGCCCACCCCCATCCCCCATCGCCCCCCAACAACCCCCTAAGCGGCCTCGTGGCTCATTATCAGCCCCCACCCACCCCTCAGCCCCACAATGGCCCCATACGTGACCCTCCAAGCCCACCCCGAGCCCCCATCGCCCCCCAACAACCCCCGAAGCGGCCCCGCGCCTCCCCCCCAGCCCCCAGCCCCCCCCTCAGCCCCACAATGGCTCCACAACCACCACACGCCCCTCGCTCCCGGCTCCTCCCGGCTCCCCCCCGGCTCCCCCCGGCTCCCCCCCGGCTCCCCCCCGGCCCGGTCCGTACCTGGGGGACCCGCAGCGCCCAGGGAGGCCCGTTCCGCAGCGCCGCTTCCGCCCGCTCCAGCCGCCGTTCCAGCTCCTCCAGCCGGGCCTGCGGCCCCGCCATGGCCCCCGCCGCGGCAAACCCGCCGAGGCCCGGCCCGGCCCGGCCCGCCCCGCCCGCGCCACCGCCCCCCGCCCGCCCCCCCCCACAGCGCCCCCTGCCGGCCGGGCGGCTCCGGCGCCCGGTGTCACGCCGGGACGGGCTTTCCCCGGTGGGGGCTAATGGGGAGGGGGAAACCCCACGCGGACGCGTGTGACCCCCACTCCCCTCCCTCCCTCCGAATCGACCGCTTTCCCGGTGATTGGCAGCTGTCAATCACTCGCGGCGGGCGCGGCGCTGCGGACCGCCGGCCGGTAGGGGGAGCGCCGCCGCCAACGGGAGTGGGGCGCCCCCTGGCGGCTCCGCGGGGGGCGCGGGAGGGGGCGGAGCGGCGGCGGTGAGCGGGGACGGGGCTGCGGGGGAGGGTCGGTCCCGGTGTGCCCCGGTACCGGGAGGGAGCGGGGGCTCGGTCCCGGTGTGCCCTGGTGCCCGGCGGGAGAGTCGGTCCCGGTGTGCCCCGGTACCGGGTGGGAGGGTCGGTCCCAGTGTGCCCCGGTACTGGGTGGGAGGAGAGGGTCGGTCCCGGTTTACCCCAGGACGAGGCAGGAGGGGGGGGTCGGTCCCGGTGTGCTGTGTCCGGTACCGGTGGATCCCGACGCGGTTCCCCCCGCCGCAGCGGTCCCGGAGGCGGACGGCAGAGGAGCGGGAATGGAGCCCCCCCACCCGACCACCTTCTTCCCCACTGTTCCACCGGCAGCACCGGGCAAAGCCCCGAGGCCGAGCGGGACCACCAGCATCTCGCTGTGGACGGTGGTGGCGGCCGTGCAGGCGGTGGAACGGAGCGTGGACGCCCACGCCTCCCGGCTGCTCAACCTGGAGCGCCGGACGGTCACCACTGAGAAGAAGTACCTGGATTGCGAGAAAACGGTGGTGGATTTTGGGAACCAGTTGGAGAGCAAGCTGGCTGTGCTGGGCACCCTCATCCGGGAGTACGGGCAGCTCCAGCGGCGCCTGGAGAACATGGAGAACCTCCTGAAGAGCAAGAACTTCTGGGTGCTGCAGCTGCCCCCCGGGGGTGAGGTCCCCAAGGTAAGGAATGGCTCGAGGAGGGGGACACAGCCGGTGGCCAGAGCTGCTTTGCTCCTTCTAGCTCCTCACCTTCTCCCGTGAGGCCTGGAATGGTCAGAGAGTGTGAACGAACGGTGGAGCTTGTCATCTTTGGTCACCTTCCGTATGGCCGGTTACAAGTGGTATTCCCCAGCGCTCGGTGTTGGGGACGGTTCTCTTTAATATCTTTGTCAATGACCTGGACGAGGGGATGGAGTGCACCCTCAGTCAGTTTGCAGGGGACACCACGTTGGGCGGGAGTGTTGACCCGCTGGAGGGTAGGAAGGCTCTGCAGAGGGATCTGGACAGGCTGGATCGATGGGCCGAGGCCAACCGTGTGAGGTTCAACCAGGCCAAGTGCCGGCTCCTGCCCTTGTGTCACACCAACCCCATGGACGCTACAGGCGTGGGGCAGAGTGGCTGAAAACTGCCGGCGGAGAAGGCCCTGGGGGTGTTGGTCGACAGCGGCTGAACAGGAGCCGGCAGTGTGCCCAGGTGGCCAAGAAGGCCAACGGCATCCTGGCCTGTATCAGCAATAGTGTGGCCAGCAGGAGCAGGGCAGTGACCGTCCCCCTGTCCTCGGCACTGGTGAGGCCCCACCTCGAGTGCTGTGCTCAGTTTTGGGCCCTTCACGACAACAAAGACATTGAGGTGCTGGAGCGTGTCCAGAGAAGGGCAGCGGAGCTGTGGTGGGTCTGGAGCACAAGTCCTGCGAGGGGCGGCTGAGGGCCCTGGGGGTGTTCAGCCTGGAGAGGAGGAGGCCGAGGGGAGACCTTCTCGCTCTCTACAGCTCCCTGAAAGGAGGGGGTAGCGAGGGGGGGTCGGGCTCTTCTCCCAAGGGACAGGCGATGGGACAAGAGGAAACGGCCTCAGGTTGCATCAGGGGAGGTTTAGAATGGAGATAATTTCTTCCCGGGAAGGGCACAGGCTGCCCAGGGCAGTGGTGGAGTCGCCATCCCTGGGGGTATTTAAAAGCCGCGTAGCCGTGGTGCTGAGGGACATGGGTTAGTGGTGGGCTTGGCAGCGCTGGGGTGACGGTTGGACTCGATGATCTTAAGGGTCCCTTCCAACCCAGATGATTCGGTGATTCTATGTTTAGATTCACTGCGAAAGGACAGGTTGTGGCACGTTACGACAAACGGTAGGTTCTCCCCCCGCCCCGAGGTCCGCAGGCTGCATGATGGGGTCAGGCTCCGCACAGGGCGAGGGGAGAATATTGTGGAATTCGCAGTTTATTGGCACAAATTAACAAAAGTTCTTTAAACTGAAGAGCTGAGTCTACTCTCTTTGTGTCACGAGAATGCCCCAAGGCAGGAATTTTTTTCTCCTTGCAGCACGTTGTACCTATCAGCAGTAATAAATAGAAACGAGGACAAGGACGTTACTTCAGGATGTTTCAGTTCCAGACCCGGTGCCGAGTGTGTCACTTTTGCCATTTCAGGCCCCGGCGGCATTCGAGAGCGCCGCCGCTGACTTTTCTGCACAAGAGTGGGAGAATCTGGAGGACTGGCAGAGGGAGCTGTGCAAAAACGTGCTGAGAGGGAAGAACGAATCGCTCATCTCTCTGGGTAGGCATCATTCCGTCAGTTATTGCTGCTTCTGGACTAGCTCTGTTTTGGGGACTTTTTCCCACACCGGGATTTGTAGAAACGTGGAGAAGTCGGTGCCTGTTGCTGAGGGCAGCACAGCGCATCACCTCCAGTCCTTCCATCTCCAGCACTTGCCGGGGTTGGGCACTGGCCACAGCCACCTCCGTGTCGCGGCCCGCAGGCCCCTTCCTTCGGCCCCCGGGATTTTTCCCCGCTGGGGTGGGGTTGGCTGCCAGAGACGGAATCCGACATCTCCCCGTGGGCCGTGCAGAGGGTTCTCGGTGCTGCCAAGCGGTGGGTTGTTGCCGATGGAGCCAGTTTGGGAAGCGCAGCTGAGTGTGTTCATCCCTGTGGACACAGCAGGTATTTTGATGCAGCACAGCGTTACGGTTTGGTGAACCCACAGCGATTTATTGTCATTTAGACAATTATTCTATCACCCAATGACCCCTCCCCACCCGGGAAGGGGAATTGGGGAAAAACAAGGAAGCCCGAGGGTTGAAATATAAACAGATTTTAAGACTAAATAATTAACATTAATAATACTAAAGAACCAATATTGATCCTGACACCAATATAAAATACACAAGGATTATCCTCAGCCCATTCTGTCCGTAGAAGCCGTGCACTCCCAGCAGGGGACAGCACATGTGGGACACTGTGAGCGCTGTGGCTTCGGGAGGAAGGGAAGGGCTCAGGACTCCGGCACCGGGGCGAGGAGCTCTCAGGATGGCAGCCATCGAGGGAGAGAGAGAACTCCTCAGCAAACTTCCTAATTTCTATGGAATGTGCCATTCGTGGTGTGAAATAACCCCGTTGGGCAGCATGGGTCAAGTGCCCGGGTCTCACTCCTCCTCGTCCCCGCACCTGGCGAGCTCGAAAACACCGAGACCTTGAAACCCACACGCCATCGTTCCTACAAAGGCCATATTTTCCCAAATTCAGGCACTGGAGCCTTCTAAAAGTGCAGTTTTCCCAAGCGTTAGAAGAGACTTCACTGCAAAATAAAATTACCGAAAGAGAACTGAGTCCTGTGTCGCTCAAACCAGGACACGTGGAAACCTTCATGTCTCTGTTCCTCCACAGATTACGCCATCTCCAAACCTGACCTCCTGTCCCGGCTTCATAGAGAAGCGCCCTGCAGTGGGGACAAGGCAGCTTCGAGGGAGATTCCGGCAGAACCAAGTCCAGGTAAGAGAGGAATTACAGCTCTATTCTCAGGCGTAGTGTTTGTGTGGTGGTGTCACCAGACAGAGGATATCGCGAGGTGATAGTCCTGATTTGCTATGGGAGGGGATGTCTCAGATCTCAGGAGGAGCTGGTTCAGCGGGAGTAACAGAGCATTAGAAGAAAACATAATGGGTTTGATCTTTCTCATTTGTAGAGACTGTGCTGTTTAAGCCTGATGTGAGCAGCCAGGACAGCGGAGAAGGAGCGCAGTGCCTGACGGGACGGGAAGGCCTGGAAGGAAGAACAATGTTGGCTGAACCCGGAGCTGGTAAGCGTTGTTCTGCAAGGGTGTGCTTGGCCCCACGGGCAGGGAGGGGACACTCCTGGAACGGGGGGGGGGGGGGGGGGGGGGGGTGAAGGGGAAAGCCCTTCTCCTCAGGGTGGAGTAAAGCGCCCAGAAGTGGGAATGGGAGATGCTGGAGAGAGGCTGCATATGAAAGCAGGGTAGCTGGTAGCAAACCTCCCGGGCAAAGGAAGAGCCGCACGGTGCTGTGATAACCAGTAAAGAAATTTCCTCTTCACATCAACAGAATACGGCATTCCAGAGCCGAGCTTTGCGGGCGCTGTGAAACAAGAGGAGGAGCTGTGTGAGGAGGAGCAGGGAGCCACGGAGGATGCGGAGTTTATCGAGCTCAGCGTGGGTGAGTTCCGAGCAATCCCACACTGCGCAGTACAGTGGAGATGCAGGGAGTCCCCGACATTCCCACTGTGGGACAGCGGGATGTGGGGACCGAGGAGAGGCAGGCGGGGTGGTGGGGAAAGAGCAAGAGCTACGCTGAGGTTAGGAAAGCGGGCGGAAAGCGTACGGATCGTTTTAATAGTAGGAAGATTAAAGTGCCAGGTAGACAAGACACTGCAGGTGAGGAGACAGGCACCCGGGGAATAAACCAAACAGAATATAAGGAATCATTAGGAATGAAGTCAAGAACAGTTCTCAAAGTCTCCTCCAAAGATGGTGTTAGGCCAAAGTATCTGGGGTGAAGTTCTCTTCGCTCAGTCTTGAAAGGAACACAGTAGGGAGGGACGCGGTGCAGAGCAGAGCAGCGAGGTGGAGAGCTTCTGTATCAGGAGAGACTGAGTGCTATAGGACTCCGCGGCCTGAGGAAGGCATGGCAGAGAGGGGCATACGGCACGGGCCTGTGCCTGGGTGAGCGGGGAAGGAATGAACTCTTCGCTCTTTCTCGCTGTCCTGAGTTCCCTGTGAAACGAGCAGGCGTTTGGTCTACTCCGAGCAGGGCAAACTCTGCTGTGGGATGTGCGCATGCTGTAGAACCTCCTGCCACAGGGCACGGCAAAGGCTGAAAGCAAAGCGAGCTTAGAAGGGGTTTGGGCAAATTCCCAGATGGAACGTCACCTCCGGCTCCCACCCCGCTGCAGGGAGGCCATCTCCAGCGTTCGGCAAGATCGTGGCTGATGCAGAGCTCGGCTCTTCCCTGCAGCCCCTGGGCTCCTTGGCACCCGGCCCAGAACGCTCCACTCCTCCTTGTGGGTCCTGTCTCGCGTCCTCCAGAGCACATCTGCTGCTCTTCTCCTGGAATTTCTTCTGCTTGGTGGCTGCATCCTCAGAAGAGGGAGCTGTGCTCCAGAGCAGGGCCTCAACATCTGCCTAGAGGCTAGGGACATCACTGATGAGCTGTTATTCCCCAAAACAATGTAATATTTACTCGTTTAGTAGACCATCCCCAGCTCACCAGTCACTTCCTCACCCTCAGCCCTGGTCTCTGTTTATTCTCCTTGCGCCACATCAGAGGTGTCAGCGGGGCTTGCTCAGGTTTTGATGGTATTTGCCCCACTATGACTAAATCTTAGATGCTTTTTCTCATGCCCCTCGTGTCGTGTTGTCACCTCTCTGCTGTCAGTCACTGCACAGCACTAGTGAACTGGGAAGTGACACTATCCAGACAGGATCCCTGCTTAGAATTTGCCCTCACGCTGTCGACAGCTTTCAAAATGGTTGGGCGTTGGCAGTTTCCATCCTTGACCTTTGGTTGGTTTTCCACCAGCGGGTCATACCGACATCCAGGTCAACTAAAATGAAATGTTCAGGTAGGAATGAGAGTCGAGAGAAAGCTTGAGATAGGTTTATCGTGAATAGAAAACCCCAGGCACCGGCTTTGGAGATGAAAAGCAATGAATCCTCAGAGAAAACGTACTTGTGCTGCTTCAGTGAGGACTACAGAGGAGGCTTGTTCATTGCATACGTATCCTGAGCAGTAGCAGCACGTCTCGAGTCAAAACCGGCCACTGTTCGTGTGTCCCCTTTCAAGAAGGGGGCTACGCAGGTGGGTCACTGCATCCTGGGAGCAGAGGGAAGGTGGATCTCATAGAAAACAAGCTCTTTCTCTGAAGAGAAATACCTGGTCGTCGGTGTGGGGAGAGAGGCAGATGTGCTGCTGACAAGGGAAGCAAAGAGCTGCCCCAGGTCTATGAGATCTTAGCGCTTAGGAGAAGGAAGATGGCTGGAGATGGTTTTGGAAACTGCCGAACTCTGCTGTCTCAGAAGGCAGCACTTCCCTCTGCCCCCTCCCTCACAAACACTCGCACGCACTGCTCGGCCAGCTGAAAGGGAAGCGTCGCTGTGCTTTCCGCTTGTATTCTCTCTTGCGCTCCTTCAGCTGGCTGTTGGTGTGTGAGCACAGCTGCCTTTCACGCGCCCTGTGTGAGACAGGCCTCTTTCATCCACGGGTGGCGGGGGAAGGAGCAGGAGGGATTTCAGAAGCCTCTTGTGTCTCACACCAGTGACTGTCCCCTTTGTTTTTCTTGTCAGTTCCAGCAGATGAGGTGATAACATTCAAAATAGAGCAGCTGGACTCTGAGGAATGCTCCCAAAGCTCAGAGCCCCCCACGACTTTATCCGGGGAGTTGGAGGAGCTGGTTTTCCAGGGTCCTGGCGAGGCGCTGCCCTTTGATAGTCAGTACAGCTCTCCTGTGCATCAGGGAAACCAGAGCATGAGCCGGCTGGCGCCATCCACTCTGGGGGAAGAGGGTCTCAGCGAAAGCAATGCTGTCACATTCTATGGGCAAAACCGTCCCAACAAGAGACCTCACTCATGTGCTGCGTGTGGGGAGGGCTTCTGTCTGAAGAAGATGCTGATGACTCACCAGGAGAGCCACAGCACACAGTGCAGCAGTGAGCACGCTGGAGATGAGGAGGGCTTCCTCCATCAGCAGCACTGGCCGACCCACGTGGAAGAGAGGACCTGTGTAGCCACGGGGAGGTTCAAGAAGAACAAGAATGCAAAAGCCCCCATCAGCGTCCCAGCCACAGACAAGGTGTACGGCAATCCCAGGTGCGTGAAAAGCGTCAACACCACCAGCAGCAGCAAGCCAAGTCGGAGGGGCCACCCGTGGGGGAGGCCTTACAAGTGCGATAAGTGTCAGGAGTGCTTCTCCCAAAAGAAGAGCCTCATGATCCACAAGCGTACGCACTCAGGCCGGAGCGGAGGGGTCCTTTGGTGCTCATACTGTGGGAAAACCTTCAGCCACCCCTCCAATCTGATCCGACATCAGAGGATCCACACGGGGGAGAGGCCGTACCAATGCAATGAGTGCCCAAAGCGCTTCACACAGAAGCAGCACCTCCTCCAGCACGAGAAGATCCACCTGCGTGAGAGGAACTGTGTGGTCACGCAGAGTGCGAGGAAGGCGCCGCTACACAGCTTCTAGGCTGCACAGGTTCACGCAGCCCTACAGCCCCTGGAGGAGGTAGGAGAGAGTCTCTGCTGCTCAGCGTTAAAGTCTCTCTGACAATTTATCCCAAAGATCCAAACAAAGTAGAATTAGGATCCACCTTGGCACCGCTGCCCTTTTCTTCGTGGTGGTGATGGTATGCTGCAGTACCTAATAGTCTGCCCAAAACTCTCTGAAGAGCAAGTATGTTTCAGGCCTCTCTGAGTTCAAGTCAGTTGTTTGAACTGGTTCCAGCGAGGTTGAGGACTTTTTAAGCAGCTGCTCTTCTTCGCCTGGAGTTTCCCTGGCTGCTCCCCTTGACAAAGTTCTGCTGTTCTCAATATCATGGGCGAGTTTGAGTTGCGCGTTCGCAAAAGCCTCCTGGCACTTAAACACGTGCACAGGGCGAGGCCTCACTGACGGCTTGCGTGGATGCCCATCCCTTTGCCAAGGAGGAGCAGCCAGAACATTCCCAGCTCTCTCCGTGCCTCAGCACAGGCCAAATGACGTTTTCACTGCTGCTTCTGCTCAGGAAGCTACCTGGAAAAGAGGTTCAGTTTCTTCTCTAGAGCTTGAAATCGGATTTAGTTTGCCTTAAATGATGATGGTAGGGCCACATTCTGCTTGGAGTTGTTCTGGTGTGCGCTGGGACACGTTCCACTGGAGACTGAGTTTGTGCTGCAGCAACTGAGGGTAATTTGCTCCATTGCTTGTCACTTCTGAGCACACCCAAAGGAGGTGGTGTCACCCAAACCCCTTCTCGTACCTCTACGATATGCCCGGTGGAACTGAACGGGAAACCACTTATAAGCCAGAGGTGGGGCACACATTTCATATGCTGGGAATTTTTCCTTAACAGTTTGGGATGTGATTCCCAGAATAATGAAATATTTTTAGCAAATTGCCCAAATACGTAGTGCAACATCAGAGCTGGCGTTGCTGCCTGACCTGAAACTTGCTGCTTGTTTTCCTCATCACTAATTGGGCTTCCTGATCCCCAAAGTATCTGCCAAGGGGAGGGCTGCAGGTGTCTGGCTCATCCCCATGGGGCCAGACATGTTCCTCTGGCTCCAGCTGGCTGCTGTGGCAGATGTTTTCGTTTGGAAACTCCTTTGGCCAAGGAGTCAGGTCTCTTTCCAGGTTCATTGTCGCCTGCCCTGCCGGCGCCACGAGGATGATCCGAGGGCTGGAGCACCTATCCTATGAGGAGAGGCTGAAAGAGTTGGGGCTGTTCAGCCTGGAGAAGAGAAGGCTCCAGGGAGATCTTCTTGCGGCCTTCCAGTGCCTAAAGGGGGCCTACAGGAGAGCTGGGGAAGGACTTTTTACTGGGGCATGTAATGATAGGACGAGGGGGAATGGCCTTAAATTCGAAGAGGGCAGGTTCAGATTGAAGAGTAGGAAGAAGTTTTTCCCTGTGAGGGTGGTGAGGCACTGGCACAGGTTGCCCAGAGAGGCTGTTGAGGCCCCATCCCTGGAGGTGTTCAAGGCCAGGCTGGACGTGGCCTTGGGCAACCTGGTCTGGTGGGAGGTGTCCCTGCCTATGGCAGGGGGGTTGGAACTCGATGATCTTCAAGGTCCTTTCCAACCTAAACCATTCTATGATTCTATGAAGACAGGAGCACTCTGGTGCCTGCTTCGGCCCAGCCAGCAAGGCCAGCTCAGAGCTCCAGGCTGTTTAAGCTAATTTGATTCTTGCCTGGAGCAGATCGGGGTGAGCCTGTGTGAACCGCTCTGAACCCGCGCTGCGGGAGCTGGCACAGAGCCACGCGTGCCGAAGTGTCTTCAACCACCGCAGGTGTTTGCCCCGTGACCAACCGTCTGCCGCCTTTTGTCGTCCTAGTGCTGCTGAGGTCTTTGATTTTGCGGCTCCTGACATGTCTGAGTAGGTCTGTGTGTGGTGAGTCCCTCTCTGTGCACGTATCTATTTTTTTTCCCCAAATAAGAAATCTGTGAGGACAGAGGGGTTTGTGTTTCATCACTTCTCGGTGTTCAGTGGCCACTTGCTACCATAAAGCAGTGAAAGCAGTTTTTCTCCACCGTTTGGTGTGCTGAAGGAGAGTCTGTTGGCAGTTAGCGGTATGGGGCGTTTGATACCCAGACAAACAGTTTGGGTCTTGTCCAGTAAGCAGGTCAAATTAATCAGTTTTCCAGTGGTTTCCTACTGAGTCCGGTTAAACTGCTTCTTTATGTTTTACACTTTTGTTGCTTAGACTGTGAGCCTTCAGGGCAGGGAACTTGTTTCTATCTGTTTGTAAAATGCCAGTTACATTTGCAGCAGTAGATTTCTAATAACATTAAACTTGAATGGATTAAAGCTGGATTAAAGTTCTAAATGCTTCCTTTTTGGGGGGTCTTTCTTAAAAATCATTTTACCTGCTGGTAAATGGCAGTTTCTAGTACCGTACCTTACTGATGGAGAAACAAAAGTCTACCTAGAATCAGAAAGAGAATGGAGTGGGTTTTCATTGTTATTTCTTTTTTTAATATGGTGGTGGAACCTGAGCAGGAGAATTGTTTTCCGTGGGCATATCCGTGATCTGAACAGGGCCTGAATGGTGAGAGCATCTAAAAATAGGATGTAAATACGCTCGCTACACATTTCTCATCCTGCAGGCAAATCACATCGCTCCTGCTGCCAGCGAAAAGTTTGCAGCAACCGCAGCGTTGCAGTTGTTATCAGTTTAGCCCACTCGGTTGAGTCTAGGAAAGCAGGATGTATTCTGGGATAAAGATGCTGCTGCGTTCCCCTGCGGCCAGAACGTACTGAATCTTAGGATCACTCCAGCAGCACTTATTGGCTATTCGACAAACAAACAACTTCAGGCGCCTTTTCTGGGCTGTTTCTGCATCTTACAAAAGGACAATAACAAGAAACATCAAAGTACTGCCACATTGCCATCTCTCCTCCCCGTTGCACGATTGTCTTGTATGTTTTAATGCTGACCTCCTACTACTCCATTATTACTAGACATTTTAGTTTTAAACATTAGTTAAGGAAAAAAGGAAGAAGCTGTCATGTTCATATCTGAGATGCCTCTGCAGCCACAACTGTGAAAGAATCAGCGTTCGGATAGCGAAAAGATGAGGCATTTTACAAGGGTGAGCTGGGGAGCGTTATGCTGTCTCAACAGCACTCTCCTATTTTTAAGTGGGAGACTTCAAATGTTAACGGCTCTCTGAGCGTCAGAAGCACTCGATGTGCTTCATGTTTCATCACTTCTTGATGCTGCCTTTGATAATACGGATGAAGCAGTATTTTGCACAGTGAGTCATAGTTTCCCCATTCTAGCCCAGCTCCCCTGTATTTCGGAGGCAAATATGTATATTTATAACAAATCTCAGAACTATTTTGAGATTTCTGCTGCTTAAATTGCAAAAAATTCAACCCTGAATCCAAGAAGAAATGTCAAGTGACATAGAAATGCGCTGCTCTTCCAAGACCAAGAGAAAGAAGAGAAATCCTCCCCTTGCACAGATAGAGTGATGCTTACAGGAAAGAGAAGAAGCTACAGGGGAAGGCAATATAAGACGTGGTGATGGGGAGGGAGGGAGTATTTTGGGAGCACAAGGTCTCCTACACCCACCCTGAGACGCACTGTGGAGTCTCCACACCTCCCATAAACATGCGCTGAGCTTCTGTCATCCTTGGGCCCCTCAGTTCAAGAAGGACAGAGAGCTGCTGGAGAGAGTCCAGCGTAGGGCAACTAAGATGATTAAGGGAGTGGAGCATCTCCCTTATGAGGAAAGACTGAGGGAGCTGGGTCTCTTGAGTTTGGAGAAGAGGAGACTGAGGGGTGATCTTATTAGCGTTTATAAATATATAAAGGGGGAATGTCATGAGGATGGAGCCAGGCTCTTCTCAGTAGCGACCAGTGATAGGACAAGGGGTAATGGATTCAAGCTGGAACACAAGAGGTTCCACTTAAATCTGAGAAGAAACTTCTTCTCAGTGAGGGTGACAGAGCACTGGACCAGGCTGCCCAGGGAGGTTGTGGAGTCTCCTTCTCTGGAGACATTCAAAACTCGCCTGGACGCCTTCCTGTGCAACCTCATCTAGGTGTTCCTGCTCCGACAGGGGGATTGGACTAGATGATCTTTTGAGGTCCCTTCCAATCCCTAGCATACTGTGATACTGTCATCCTTGGGTAGTGCTTCTCAGCATGCAACTTTTCTCTGACCCTCCGTTACTTGGGCTGCTATAGCTGAAGTTGGAGTAGGACAGCAGCCTCCACTACAGCAGCCTCCCCTGCAAAGCCAGATATCTAGGCTGAGATATTCTTCGTGAAAGAAAGCAAAGTCATGCACAGAAAAACAGAGAAAACAATAAACCGACCCTGGCGTACCCAGGACAGCAACGTCTTACTGGATTCTCAAGTTCCAGCAAAGGCAAACTATTTTGCCTAAAAGCAGCTTAAGCTTTTGTTTGTTCATTTCGCAAGTACTTGCTGTTGTTAGAGCAATTCCATGGATTTTATTGCTTTATGACTTCAGATTTCTTTTTATAAAAGCCTCTCTGTGTGTCTTACCATGTAGAAGTAGGAATTCTTTGCATCCCGTGGAACTCTGGATTTTGGAGAGGTACTCCGGCTGTCCCACATCCAGCTCCTTACGTAACGATTAAATGCAAGACAAGGAGAACATGTGCAAGTACAGAGAAGCCCCACCATCCTCTGCCAGCCTGGCTCTCCTCGCAGGTCTGTCCCTCACCAAGAGGACCAGAACCATGTGCATGTCACAACAGATGTCACGTAGCACCATTGCCAAGTTCTTAAGCCTATTTCTGTCCCTTCCTGGAACGGGCCTGGTCCTTTCCAAACACTGGAGGGGAAGTCTTCTGCTCCAGCCACCCTCAGCATGGTCCTGCAGGATACACAACTGTTGTGCCAAGCCGAGAGGCCCAGCGTAGCTCAGCTGAACATCCCTGGAGCCCACCAACCTCTCGTGGCCCAGAAGCAGGTCCTCATCACCATGGTGCGGGACACACAGGCAAGATTTAAAGAAGACAGGTAAGAGAAGTTCATTGTACTACAGGTCAAACACCTGATTCCTGCTGCTGGAGGAGGCTATAAAGAGCTAACATGACTCAGAACCCTCCTGAGACCTACCTATAGCAAACATCTGCACATCAGCCATGTAGTTAATGTTAGCAAGCAAACTTTTAACTTTGCAGTTTTGATCACCTCTTATGGTAAGGGAGGTCCCATTTTGCATAGTTGATGGTCAGGCAGTTTAGCAAACTTGCCAAGTTAGGATAAGGTGAGGTGGTGATTTTTGGTGAGCCCAAACCCTCATGGCTCTGAGGGGACACAAAATCCTCATGGCTCTGAGGGGATCCTGAACCTTCATGGCTCTGCGTGGAACTGATCCCTACAGCTATGAGAAGATCCCCAACCCCTCACGGCTCTGAAGGGACTCCAGTCCCACACAGATCTGAGGGGATCCCAGCTGACCCTGAGCTCCCATGGCTCTATGGGGAACTGATCCCTCATGGCTCTGAGGGGACCCCAAGCTTTTGTGGCTTTGAGGGCATCATGAACCCTCATCTCTCTGAGGAGACATTTGTCCCTCAGAGCTCTGAGGGGACCCTGAGCCCCCCTGGGCTCTGACAGGACCCTGTTTTCTCACAACTCTGAGGGGACCCTGTGCCCCTCATGACTCTGAGGTGATTCCGATCCATCTCAGCTCTGAGGGGACTCTGATCTTTCATGGCTCTGAGCATCCTGCCACCCTCACGGCTCTGTGAGGAACTGACCCTTATGGCCCTGAGGGGACCCCAGTCCTTCACAGCTCTGAAAGGATACTGAGCCCCCATAGTTCTGAGGAGACAGTCCCTCATGGCTCTGAGGGGACCCCAGGCTTCACGGATCTGAGGGGACCCTGGTCCCTCATGGCTCTGAGTTGATATCAATCCCTCATGCTTTGAGGGGGATCCTGAGCTCCTGCAGCTCTGAGAGGATCCTGTGCCCTCATGACTCTGTGGGAAAATGATCCTTTGTGGCTCTGAGGGGTTCCTGAGCACTCACGGCTCTGTGGAGATTCTAACCTCCCTTAACTCTGAGGAGACACTGGTGCCTCACAGCCCTGAGGAGACCTCGATCCCTCATGGCTCTGAGGATCCCCGGTCCCTCCCAGCTGAGAGGGGACCCTGATCCTTCCTGGCTTTGAGAGGATCCCTGGTCCCTCATGGCTCTGAGGGGATCTTGAGCTCCCATAGCTCTGAGGAAATGCTGGTCCCTCACAGCTCTGAGGCCCTCACACTCCATGGCTCAGAGGCTACCCTGATCCATCATGGCTCTGAGGGGATCCTGAGCTCCCATAGCTCTGAGAAACACTTGTCCCTCATCGCCCTGAGAGGACCCCTGGTCCCTGATGACCCTGAGGGTATCCCAATCCCTCCTGGCTTTGAGGGGACCCCAATCCCTCATGCCTCCAAGAGGATCCCTGGTCCCTCATGGCCCTGAGGGGACCCCGAGCTTTCATGGCTGAGGGTACCCTGAGCTCCCATAGCTCTGAGGAAATGCTGGTCCCTCATGGCTCTGAGGGGACACTGATCCCTGATGGCTCTGAGAGCATCCCCAGCCCCTCATGGTTCTGAGAGGGTCCCGATCCCTCAGAGCTCTGAGAGGATCCTCAGTCCCTCATGGCTCTGAGGGAACCCCGATCCCTCACGGCTCTGAGAGGATCCCCAGTCCTTGATGGCTCTGAGGGGACCCTGATCCCTTATGGCTCTGAGGGAACCCCGATCCCTTCCAGCTCTGAGAGGATCCCCAGTCCCTCATAGCTCTGAGAAGACCCCGATCCCTCAGACCTTTGAGGGGACCCCCGTCCCTGATGGCTCTGAGGGCCCCGCGGTCCCTGATCGCCCCGAGGGGACCCCGTGTCCCTCCCGCTGCCGCCGTCCCCGCGCTCCCGCCCCGCCCCGCCGTCCCCGGGCCCTCCCGCCGGGGGGCGCCGCCGCTGTGGTGGCGGGGGGGCGGCAGGGGGCGCTGCGGGGCCGGTCCGCCGGGCGCGGGGACGGGGCCGGTAACGGCGGCCATGGCCGGTCCGCGGGTCGGGCGAGCGGAGGCGGTGGCGGCGCGGCTGCTCCGCCTGGAAGCCCGCCTGGCGCGGGCGGAGCGGCAGCTGAGGGCCGCGTTGGCTCTGCGAGGCCGCCTGCAGGCGCTGGAACGGCGGCTGGAGAGCGGCGGGGCCCCGCGGGCGTCGGGGAGGCGCGGAACCGGCGGCGGCGGCGGCGGCGGGCGGGAGGCAGCGCGGCCTGGGGTGCCGGTGAGGCCGGAGGAGGTGTGGGTGCAGTTCGGCGAGCGGGAGCGGCGGGCGCTGCGCGGTTGGCAGCGGGCCTTGCACCGCGCCGTCATGAGGAGCGACTGCCGCATGCTGCTGTCCCTCGGTAAGGGCCCGCCGCCCGCCGCCGCCTCGAAGCGGGAGCGTGGCCACAGCCGGCGCGGGGTCCCCTGCCATCCCCTCGACGGTCCCCGTGCGGTGGGGACCCCCCGTCCCCCGGCTGTGTCTTACCTCAGGTCTCCCGCAGAGCCGGACGCTGCCGGAGGCGATGGCCGGAGCCGGTGGGAAGATGGGGACAGGCCGTGCGCTCCGAGCTGCGAGGATGGGGACGGGAGAGGTGATCCTGCAGGGACCGGCACCGGTGAGTGGCTTCAGGCCGGCGGGATGTGAAGCGCCAAAACCCCGTCCCAGCTGGGCTCTCTTTGGGACGTCGGCCTCTCTCCACAGCACTGGCGGTGCGGAGCGTGGTCTTCCAAAGTCGGCTGTTGGGCACCTCGTCCCTCCCAGTCTTACCCCAACACTATATCAAACCACCTTTTTTTTTAACTCTCCCGGTTGCCTGTGCCAAACCTGCGGTCCCCTCTCTGTTTGGCCGTGTCTGCCTGGCCAGCCAAAGCGGGGTGACGGTCGGTTTTCCAATCTGAAGGCTGGCTGTCAAGAGGACTTTCTCTTCTCTGTGCACAAATGTACACAGTTTGGTTGTTTTTACATATGCACAAAGTATTCCTCTAATTCACCAATTGTGTTACGGAGCTATAAAGGTAATGCGCAGAGCATTAGCCCATCTGTTTTTCCTCATTTATTTCATAGACTCTTTTTTTCTTTTTTTGGTAAGTTTCATCCATAATTCTCACTAGTGCTTTTCTGACGGGTTAGAAGTGGTGCGCGTTTTACTGAGAAGCAGCTGAAAAGGGGATGACATAACTCTGGCAGAGCCAAAAGACAAACAAAACTTGAGAACGAGAATTCAAGTGGCACCGTCCTCAGCCGGGGCCCTGTAGAACGTGGTTTCATTTGCTAATGGGCGCCGCAACAAAATGGACGTTACTCTTGCAAGAAACTCTTGTGTGTTTCTGAAGTGCAAACATCTGCTGAGGGTTTTGTGACATATTTTAGGTCTGTTTAAGAGGCCTTGGTCAGCGAGAACTAGAACTGAATTGAGGTTTTCCCTAGAATGTGATCTAGAACAGAGCTGCTGTGCCTGGGATGGGATGAGAATTGGAATTAATTTTGTGTGTGGAATTAAAATAGCATTGTTTCCTATTAACAGAAGACAGCATAATCCATATTAAGCAAGAGGAAGAGTTGTGCGCTGCAGAGCAGCAGGAGGAGGAGGCTGGAGAAGCTCCTGAAGAGCCCTGCCCAGGTGAGTAACTGCGTACCTCGGAGGGAAAATGAAACAGAGGGATTAAAATCCAAGGGTTGGTTGGTTGGGTGGGTTGGTTTTTTTTTTCACCTCTTCTCAAGTATTCCAAATCTTTTCTAAAAAGCTCACAAGTTTTGAGCAGACTCGCCACCAGTCCTGACGGGTAAGGGCTGGTATTTCGTCTTTCCCTTCTCACAGCCATTTTGGAGTTTGCAGAGTATGTGGCTGGTTTTCATCCAAGTAGGGCAGTGTGGTATAGAAAATGTTTCATTCTCCCTTAAATTCCTCATTTTGCTTCCCTCAAGTCGATAGCTCTAAGTTAGTTAAATAATATAGTGCAAAGTGGGCCGATAGTCACTTTTTGGGGCCGATGCGTTAACTTGGAGAAGGCAAAAATCAGTGCCAGAATGAGGTCTGTCGTTGGTGCCGTCCGCTTCACAGGGCTGTGACAGCATGGAGGCAGGACTGCGCGCCCTGCTCTGGCTCCAGGGGGATCGGAGCTGTGGCACCTCCTCAGCTCCGCGTCCCCTGCAGCCTTCTCTTGCAGGGCCACTGTGCCTCTCGACCTGCGCAGCCAGAGGCCTCAGGTTGCCTTTTCCCACCTCCCTTCTCCTCTGTGTTTTTTCTGCGTACACGAGCAAGCGCACTGACTCCGTGGTAGTGCTGTCGCTGTACGGGGACACTGCGCAGCCTGGAGACCTCTTTCTTGCCTTCTCACTCTGCGTTACGAATAAACTATTCTGCTCTGGAGCTTGGCTGTGCTTACTCTTTACAAAAAGTAGCAGCTCTATATGTTGGCTTCACTGTCATTTTGCTGGGCTTCCAGCGTATGCAGCAAACTGGGATTTTTAGACCTTTCCATCGGATTTCATTTAGAGGCTGGGCTTGTGGGAGCTTGGCTTGGGGGAAAACAAAAATGCAAACAAGAGCGGGTTTCACCCTTGTGAAATCCTGAGCTTACGCTCTTATGATTATGCTTGTTTTGAATTTTCTCCTTTAGCAGAGCAAGCGTTTTATGAGCCTGAGGCTTCAAGTCAGACCAAGAAAGGCAAGGAGGCGTATGCCAGGGAGCTGCCAGGCGCAGAGGGCGAGGACCTCCCGAGAGACCCTGACGCAGGTGAGAATTCCCTGGCAAAAACTCCCGCTGCAGGAATTACCCCTCAGGTGGCTCTTCATGTCGTGTGGCTTTCCTGAGGCTTTGTTAGCACTTTTCTTATCTTTGTGAGTACCCGAATCTTCCATGCTTTGCATCTTTCTCCAGTGTTTCTCAATTGTGTAAATTCTCCCCAATGAGCAGGATTTCAGACTTACGCAACCAATGTTTTATCGTGGATTAAACAAGAGGAGGAGCAACGCTGCCCTGAACGACAAGACTTGGAGAAAGAAGAAATCTCTACAGATCCAAGTACAGGTCAGTAATGGATTTCAGCTGAGATTTGCGGGACAGTAAATCGAATTTAGAGCATTTTTAATACTATATTAAATGTCACGACCTTAAAACGTAAGCCATGAAAGGACTGGAACAAACCTCAGTCTGATAGTTAATATTTGTTCACAAAATTTCCAGGTTCTGTCAGCTGAAGAGGCTCCTTCCTCCTTCAGCTGACCTAAAACTGTCAGAGGCGTTGTCTTGGGTTTCTGTTTAGGCAAGCACAGCGCTGTGCTCGGGCCTTACGGATTGAGTTTATGCTTCCCGCTGGCTTGATGGTGTCTAAACCTGGTACCAGTGAACGTGGAGCCCCGACTTTGCGTTCCCAAGCAGGAGAGCTATCCTGCAGCAAAAGAGAAGGCAGCTTTAATGCAAAACACATTTATTTAGGAGGTGCTGTTTGGAGATGTACATGCTGACATTCCTTCTGAGGGGTTTTTGTGCAGAATGTGCTTGGAGCATGGGTCATGCTTGAGGTGGAGTTAATATTCATCTTTGGGTCGAGGCTTAACCTCAGGGGATGGTGTGCAAGTTTGGATAGGCATATTAAATTTAGGACAAGAGGAAACGGGCTCAAGTTGCGCCAGGGGAGGTTTAGGTTGGATATTAGGAAAAATTTCTTCCCGGGAAGGGTTGTGAAGCACTGGCAGAGGCTGCCCAGGGCAGTGGTGGAGTCGCCATCCCTGGGGGTATTGAAAAGCCGTGTAGCCGTGGTGCTGAGGGACATGGGTTAGTGGTGGGCTTGGCAGCGCTGGGGTGACGGTTGGACTCGATGATCATCTGCTTGGACTTGTGCAAAGCGTTTGACATTGTCCCACACGATATCCTGGTCTCTAAATTGAAGAGACATGGATTCGACAAATGGACCACTCAGTGGATACAGAACTGGCTGGACAGTCACACTCAAAGAGTTGCAGTCAACGGCTCGATGTCCAAGTGTCCAGCCCAGTGACAAGTGGTGTTCCTCAGGAGTCGGTACTGGGGCCTGTACCGTTCAACATCTTTGTCGGCGACATGGACAGTGGGGTCGAGTGCACCCTCAGCAAGTTTGCCGATGACACCAAGCTGTGTGGCGAGGCAGACACGCTGGAGGGGAGGGATGCCATCCAGAGGGACCTGGACAGGCTGCAGAGGTGGGCCCAAGCCAACCTCATGCAGTTCAACAAGGCCAAGTGCAAGGTCCTACTTCTGGGTTGGGGCAATCCCAAGCACAACTCCAGGCTGGGCGGGGAATGGCTGGAGAGCAGCCCTGAGGAGAAGGCCCTGGGGGTGCTGATTGACGAGAAGCTCAGCATGAGCCGGCAGTGTGTGATCGCAGCCCAGAAGGCCAACTGAATCCTGGGCTGCATCAGAAGTGTGGCCAGCAGGGCGAGGGAGGGGATTGTGCCCCTCTACTCCGCTCTGGTGAGACCCCACCTGGAGTACTGCCTCCAGCTCTGGAGTCCCCAACAGAAGGACACAGACCTGCTGGAGCATGTCCAGTGGAGGGCCATGAGGATGATCTGAGGGCTGGAGCCCCTCTCCTATGAGGAGAGGCTGAAAGAGTTGGGGCTGTTCAGCCTGGAGAAGAGAAGGTCTTCTTGCGGCCCTCCAGTACTTCCTACAGGAGAGCTGGGGAAGGACTTTTTACTGGGGCATGTAGCAATAGGATGAGGGGGAATGGCTTTAAACTGGAAGAGGGCAGGTTCAGATTGAACATTAGGAAGAAGTTTTCCACTCTGAGGGTGGTGAGGCACTGGCACAGGTTGCCCAGAGAGGTTGTTGAGGCCCCATCCCTGGAGGTGTTCAAGGCCAGGCTGGACGTGGCCTTGGGCAACCTGGTCTGGTGGGAGGTGTCCCTGCCTATGGCAGGGGGGTTGGAACTCGGTGATCTTCAAGGTCCTTTCCAACCTAAACCATTCTATAATTCTATGATTCTATGATCTGAAAGGTCCTTTCCAACCCAGACAATTCTGTGATTCTATGATTCTAAATACGATCGCCTGGGCCACAACCCGGGACCACTCAGTATAGATCTCAAGTGTGTAACTGAGGAGGGGATGCAGAGGAATATTTTGTATAGAAATCAGTTGGTACTCACTTCATGTGAGTTATTTAAACATTCATGGGCATGTGGTGGAGTTACTATAAAGTAAATCAAGGGATAAACTCTCCATATGCTGGGAGCTGCCTGGGAACTGCCGACATGAATGATTTTGCCCCACAGAAAAAAAGGTCATCTGGGATATTGCCCTGGTGTAAAGCTGGATCAGCTCCACCTAACTCCTCCCCGAAGGAGACCTGTTCCAACTGCTCTGAGAGAGCTCACAGGGTGGGCTCCCCAGCCGACTCTGTTCCAGACCTTCCAGTCCGTGCTTACACGTAACCTGGAGTTAACTGGGGTGAGAGGACATGCTTAGACAGTTGCTGTAGGGCAGCTGCTGCCTTTTATGTTCACGCTTTAGCTTGGCCTGTGGTAGCGTGTTTGTGTGCTGATGTCCTGGTACGCAGGCGGAGAAATAAGAGCTCAGGGTGTTTATGCGGTGCTGATAACTGTGGACTCAGCTGGCTGGCGTTGCTGAGAGACCCGTGGTCCTTCATGATGCTCAGTGGAGTCTTTCTGTAGGAAGTGGCAGGTGTTGGAAGGGCCACAGGTCTTAAGGGACAGAAAAATCACAGAGCGTTAGAAAGCCGGGCTGAAAAGCATTGATGGAAATCATCTGGAAAATAAAACACTGGGTATTTGTCGCAGGAAACGGTGATTACAGAAAGAGGGAATTTGCAGGTCAGCTGAACAATTTTGTCCAATGGCAAATCTGGAGCTGTGTCTAAGCAGCTACGGCGCCAGGTACCTTTTTGGGTTGGATTATCAGGAGTTGTACGTGTTTTCCGAGGAAAGCAGGAGAGGTGTCTTGGGGAGGGGCAGTCTGACTGACAGCTCTTAGTCTTTGAGCCAGAGCTGTGTGCCTGTCTGGGGATCACTTGTAAGGTGCAAAAGCTTCCTCCACTCAGCAGCGCTCTGAGCTCTCTGAACAAAGACACGGCCAGAGAGTGTCTCCCCCCAGAAGACCAGCCTGCAGAGGCAACGATTCATGTACAAGAAGGGCTGCACCCACACGGACGCGCTGAGCTGGCTTCGGTGCCTAAGCTTGAACCCTTGCTTCTCTAGATGCTCGGTGGAGTGTCCGGAGAACAGCTGAGAGCACTGAACTGTGACTATCTGAAAGGAGGGTGTAGCGAGGGGGGGGTCGGGCTCTGCTCCCAAGGAACAGGCGATGGGACAAGAGGAAACGGCCTCAAGTTGCGCCAGGGGAGGTTTAGGTTGGATATTGGGAAAAATTCCTTCCCAGAAGGGGTTGTGAAGCACTGGCAGAGGCTGCCCAGGGCAGTGGTGGAGTCGCCATCCCTGGGGGTATTTAAAAGCCGTGTAGCCGTGGTGCTGAGGGACATGGGTTAGTGGTGGGCTTGGCAGCACTGGGGTGATGGTTGGACTCGATGATCTGAAAGGTCCCTTCCAGCCTCGACAATTCTTGATTCTATGTGACAGTGTCTGCTCTGTCAGGGACCTTAGGTCTCACACTTCAGACATCTGAACGAGGTGGTGAATATAAGACATTGCATTAGTGATTTTTTTTTGTAGATTTAAAAAAAAAATAATTGCAAAAAGTTCTTCTCTTTTCCTGGAGATTTTGTTTCAGTGGAACGCTGGTATTTGCTCTCCCCCTTAGTATTAAAATCTCCCATCTTACTTTCTCTGTCCATTAGGGTGACATGGCTGTAGACTTGGAGGGATACTCCTAAGAGACTTCCTTAATTGAAAGACTCTGAAATCTATCTGTTTCAGTGCACAATGAAAACACGAAGAGGGACCCTTCGGCAGATTGCTTTGAAAGCACGGTGTGTGACTCAGAGGTACCAGGAAGACCTGGAGAGAAGTTTTCCAAGGATCCTAGCCCCAGAGCGACATGGGACAGTCAGTGGAATTCAGAAATGATAGAAACAAACACCACTGGGAACAGCCTTGGGGGTGACGCTCGGTACGACCGAGGGTTTGGCGAGCACTTAGATTTCTTTAGCACTCAGGAAAACAGTGTCGGCAAGAGACCATGTGCGTACAACAAATGTGAGAGAAACTCCAGCCAGCACGAACATCTTCAGACTCCCCAGGGAGCCCGAGAAGGGGAGATGTTTCCAGGCCCTACGTGTGAGAAGAATCTCAGCGAAAGGATGTTCCATCTGCTGCACTCGCAGCTGTGTGCTCCCGGTGAGAAAGAAATGAACCCCATCGGGCAGGGGGCTGCTCCTGCCTCCGGCGAGGGGCTGCCCACGGGGCCGCAGTTGGCGGCCCGCACTGAGCGTGGACAAAACCCCGCAGGCGGAACCAGGCTTCGTGACCATAACGGCCTCGTCGGAGACGAGCAACCGTCTGCAGAGAGCGAGGAGAACTTTCCCGCAGAAAACCCGTTAGCCGGCCCCTGCTGGGATCACCCACAGGACAAGTCGGAGGCGTGCAGCAGATGCAGGCAGCACTTGGCGCCCAGGGGCAGCCCAGTAAGCCAGCAGCAGAGCCAGGGCCGGGGCAAGTCCTACATTTGCAGCGACTGTGGGAAAAGCTTCGTTTGCCATTCGTGGCTCGTTAGACACCAGATGACTCACACCGGAGAGAGGCCATACAAGTGCTCCGAGTGTGACAAAAGCTACAGGAGAAAGGATTATCTTCTAAAACACCAGCGCCAGCACTCGGGAGAGGGGCTTTTCCAGTGCCCCCTCTGCAGGAAAAGGTTTGTGCTCAGGAGGAGTTTCATGAAGCATCAGGAAAGTCACGTGGAGGAGACACACCTGACGTTGGCGGGTTGGCCCTGTACAGAGATCAGAGGGTCTGTAATGCACTCCATATAGAAAATCCCATCCAGCCGGGGGGGTTGCGGCCCCCTTGGCTGTCACCCTTGCAGGGCCGTGGCAGGATCTCCCAGCTCTGTGCTGGACGGTGGTGAGAGGAGGAGGCTGTCGAACAGCCATCCTGAGCCCCCTCCCAGGAAAAGGGAGAAGGTTGGGGGGCTGTTTCCTGCAGACCGTGTTGAAATGGTCAGCGGAGCTGTTTCACAGCTTTCACCGGTGCCTGTAGCTGCTTGGGGTGTGTTGGAGCTGTGTGGGAAGTCTGCGGTGTTACTGCCAGCCATGAATCCACACGGGAGAGAAATCACATCAGCACACAGAACAATTTGTAACGCTTCAGGCTGGAGAATATCTGAAATGTTACCCCTAGGCTGCTGAGGGTCCAGAGTCCAGGGACTGGGCTGAAAACGGGTGAGTTAAAGTTACTAATTGTCCACTAAACAAGTGTCAGGAAACACGCACTCGGGTGGCATGCTTTGAGAAAGGAAGTGTTGACCCTGTGGCTGTTTGAAAAAAAGCCTCTTCGGGAAATGGCAGCTACAGAGGGGAGCAGAGCCTGAGAGACAGCTTGTTCCCGCAGTTAAATCACGGAGCTCCCGGGGTTCAGCAGCACAGAGCCCCGAGAGAGGATTCCCGAAGGCTGAGCTCCTCACCTGCAGGTGTAAAATGACCAGGGAGCCTGCAATATGGTTTTCATTTTGCATAACGTTAAAGTTGTGTTGCGTTTAATTTGCCACGTTGTTACAGGTCTTCTCCGTTTGTTCAATTTTCCAAATCCTACAAAACCAGAAGATGTAGATGCTCGTTAAACATTCTCCTTCAGAACCTGTATTATTGCTCATATTCAGTGTCTCTTAAGGGGGAGAGCACTGCTGAGAGTTTGACGTGTTGTGACACTGCAAAGACACGATTCATTCCTTTTAGTAATAAAAGAGTCTGGATATATCGTCTGTCACTTTGTTGTCGATGGCGTTGAGCCTCATGGAAAAAAAATGCAGAAGCAGCAGCACTGGCTGAGTCAGGCAATAGCCCGCTTTGCTTCAGAGCTCCTTCACTGTGAGACAGTTGTGACAAATTTTGTTAAACTGCCTTTTTTAAGTGCATGTTTCTGCTTAAGTTTTGTGTGGATGCTTTTTTGTCGGCTGGAAAATTCTCTTTTTTTTAAAAAAAAAGAAAAAAAGGATATTGGTAGAGAAATGTCATGCATTGCTCTACAGGGGGAGGAGAAACCATGAGCAAGGTTGACACAAGAGGAGAAACTGGGTCTGCCGTCCTCCAAACCCCTGTTTTCAAGGCAAAGCTTTGTGGAAATAACTGACAATGGAATCATAGAATAGTTTGGGTTGGAAGGGACCTTAAAGACCATCCAGTCCCACCCCCCGCCCTGGGCAGGGACACCTCCCACCAGCCCAGGTTGCTCCCAGCCCCGTCCAACCTGGTCTTGACCACCTCCAGGGATGGGGCAGCCACAGCTTCTCGGGGCAACCTGCGCCAGGGGCTCACCACCCTCATGGCAAAAAACTTCTTCCTCAGATCTCATCTCAATCTCCCCTCTGTCAGTGTCAAACCGCTCCCCCTCGTCCCATAGCTCCCCTCCCTGACCCAGAGTCCCTCCCCAGCTCTCCTGGAGCCCCTTTAGGCACTGGAAGGGGCTCTCAGGTCTCCCCGGAGCCTTCTCTTCTCCAGGCTGACCCCCCCACCTCTCCCAGCCTGTCCTCCCAGCAGAGGGGCTCCAGCCCTCCCAGCAGCTCCGGGGCCTCCTCTGGCCCCGCTACCGCCTCGGCAGAGCGGGTTTCTCTTCAGGCGGGGACGGGGCCGTCCCTGGGCCACCCCCCATCAGGCTCCCCGGGCCCTGCCCGCCGCCGGTTCTCCGTGAGGAGGCCCCGGGCCTGCGGGCCCCTCGTCCTGCGGGCACGGCCGGACACGGAGCCGCTTCCCGGGCGCCGCCGGGTGGGTTGGCCACTGCCCCACCGCTCCGCTCCGCTCCTCCGCCCGGGTCCGCCGCGGCGGGAGGCGCCTCAGGCCCGGCCCGGCTTCGCCGTTGCTGTGACAACGGGAAGGCGCCAAGCTCTCAGTCCCCATCTCCCTTCCCGTGAGGTCACGCTCACCCTCTTCCAATCAACAACCTGGTTTGCCGCGTGCTGGCCAATGGGAATGAAGGAATTGGCCCAACCCCCTCTTCTCGCGGAGGCAGAGCCGCACGTGCCTGTGATGATTGGCTGACCTTGCGCAGCGCGCTCCAATGGAAGGGCGAGCCCGAAGGGCGGCCGGCCAATGGCGCGGGGAGGTGGGCCGGCCCACCCCGCCTAGGGCTGGAGGCGCGTGGAGGCCAGCTCCTCCTCGGATTGGCTGCTGCCCAGGCGAGGGGCGGGGATTGGCGCCGTGGAGGAAAATGGCGGCGCAGAGGGGCCGGTGAGCGGCCGTCGGGGTTTGGGGCTGTCTGTGAAGGCCCGGGGGAGGCAGCGGTGTTCGTAAGGGGAGGCCTGGCTCCCCCCTCGGTGGGGAGGGGGGAGAATGGCCGTTCCGGGGGGTCCTGGGCCGTGGGAGAGGCCTGTGGCCGCCCCCGGGGGCGGGGAGGCCGGTGTCCCCCCGGCTCGGGTGGTGGCGGCCCTGGGGGAACTACCGAGCTCCTCCCGCCCCAGCAGTGCCGGGGAACGGGTAATGAGTGGGGTCTGCAGCAGGGCTCCGAGTTGGGGGAGTGCCCTGGGCAGAGGTGCCCGATTTCCTCCTGCGGCCGATAGCAGAATGGGTCACAAGCCATAGGCGTGCCCAGAAACACGGTGTGATGGTGACATATTTTATAGAAGCGTTCCCCATGTGCTCTGCAGAGCTCTTTCTCTACAAGGAGGTCGGGGGTGGGGTGGTGTCTGTCTCCTCTCCCAAGGAACAGCTGAGTTTCCAAGAGGAAACGGCCTCAGGTTGTGCCAGGGAAGGTTTAGGTTGGATATTTGGAGAAAATTCTTCCCAGAAAGGGTTGTGAAGCGCTGGCAGAGGCTGCCCAGGGCAGTGGTGGAGTCGCCATCCCTGGGGGTATTTAAAAGCCGTGTAGCCGTGGTGCTGAGGGACATGGGTTAGTGGTGGGCTTGGCAGTGCTGGGGTGACGGTTGGACTCTGTGATCTTACAGGTCTTTTCCCACCCAGCTGATTCTGTGGTTCATTTTTTGCAAGTTATTTGGCTATCGCCCTTTTGTTGTTGCCTTCTGAATAACCGTATAATAAGCTTTGTTGTGGAGCGTGGGAGGATTCTTCACAGAGATGCAAATTAATGAAGTGCATATATATGTGTATATAGCAGAAGTTAATTTAAATGTAAATCTGTGTAGTAATGGTTCATTAAGCTGATTTTGAAAGGTTTTGCCTTCCAGATTGTACGCTGTCGCTTTGAAGCGGGGAAACCACATGCTGTGGAAGAGGACCTGGCTCCTCCTCTCCGTGTGCTGCAGACATCAGCTGTGGTGAGGTCCATGTCTCTGGCAGCAGAGTTCAGCACCGTGTTTCACTTCATGACCTCACCTCTTTCTGTTTTTCAAAAACATGTTTGTTCTTGACAAGTTTAGGCCCGTTGAATACTAAAGTTGATTAACAACTGTTTAAACCCTCCTCCTGGCACGTTATTTTTGGATTTGTTCCTGTTTCTCATTTTATGATGGTTTATTGCTCAGCCCTGAACTGTCAAAACGCCACCAGCGGGGTGTACAAGAACAGTACCGTTACTTTCTATGGCTTTCCTTTACAAAATAAACCTCTCTTGAAGCAGTGGATTCATAACATGGGCCGGGACATGGGAATGCCATCCAAGCATCAGCGATTGTGTTCGAAACATTTTGAGGACAGTTCTTTTGAAATTGACCCCTTAAAAATTAGAAAAAACAGACGGCTGCTGAAAGAAGCTGTTCCCAAAAAATTCATTTTGGGTGAAGACGGCAACTGGCTCGTTGGTACACCTCGAAGTTTCTCTGGTGGGATAAGTAATAAAACTCGCAAACGAATCCGGAATCCTGAGCACTCGAGGGTAATTAAGATATTTGCTATTGTATTTACTTCCCTTAAATTAAAAGAAGATTTGCATGTAAAACACTTTAAGGAAGCGGCAGTAGGTGAAATGTGCTACGTGGCAGGAAAACGTTGCCAGCACCGCTGCGGGTTTCATTTTTTTTCTCCCTGGTCCTGCCGAGTGTGGAGGTGGCACTGGGAAGTCAGTGACTGGGGAAATTAAAGGCATCTTGCTGCTCTTTGTGCTCAAATTCCACTTTTGTGTGTAAATGTTAGGGGGAAAACCTGCAGTTTGTTGGAAATGTGGTCCCGGTTCATGCTGTAAAATGGATTCGCTCCCTGCAGACCTGTATTTGTACCTGACAGTCCTCCTGCTTGGAAAAATTTCCTTTAGAGTCGCTGAGATGATGTGTCGGTGGCACAGTGCCCACAGCGTGGGCGTCTGGGGCTGAGACAAAGGCTTAACTTCTGCTCCACCTTCTCCCTTGTGTATTTCGTTTGGATTGCGACCCCCATCTAGCGACAAATTAATGAACGTTAATTATTTCTCTTGGCAGCGGATTTGTACAGTTGGGTTTGCACGTGGTGCAAGCTGCAAAACGTGAACCGGCGAGATGTGCGTTAGGTTGAAAGGCAAATCAAAGTGTATTCAAAGGCAAGCGCATACAAACGCGGTACTCTGTAGATATAAAGCACAGGTGTAAAGTATGTCCGCTGCATGAACATATACACTGCAAAAAATGCAGCATTCATCTCTCACTATTTTTAGGGCTTAATTTTTTGTTTGTGTTAACTTTTATTATGAGGGAAGAACACTCACAGCCGGATCTAATAGGCTGTGGCGTTGCCACGGGGCTTTTTTAAAACACACTCTGGAATATTTTCTGCTTTTCAGTGAAAGGAAGAGCCAAATCTGGGGCTGGGTATTGATTGTGACCATGGATGGGTTTGTTTGGGTTTTTTTTACAACTAATTTTTGACCCGGTCTTTATAGAAATTCATTGTTTTAGTTGAGTCCTGTTATTTTTAAGTAATTTTACTCATTCTGAGCTACGTACAGAAATAACAGTAGAAGATTTGTATATAAAGTCCTTAATTAGTGTGCTGGCCATACATAACATGGGCATTGATAGAAGCAGTTGGCTGGTGACCACTTGTTTAATACTGTTTGAAAAAGAGGGCTTTCGAGGCTGTGACTCTCCAATGGCATTGACGCTGGAACGCTTTGTTTTAGGTCCCCGGGACGTTTGATAATGCTGCAGCGCACGAGGGGAATGACTTGGAAGATTGGCAGAAAGAGCTTTACAAGAAAGTGATAAAGGAGAATTACGACTCTTTAACCACGTTGGGTAAAGGTTAGTTTTCCCTTTCTTGCTGAAGGCTGACGGATCCGTGCTGTTTCCGGCCTGGCTCTTGTCTAACAGTGACTCCTCAAATCCTTTGACTTCTCGTGGATTAATCTTTAGATACCTCTGAGTCTTTGTGGGAGATGATAAGCTCCACAATCTTTCCTTTAAAGACTGAAGGACAGTCCCTTTTCTAACGCCTCTGCGACTGCTGCCTCCCTGCGCTCTGTCGGAGACAGATACTCCATCTGTGCGTGTAGGTGAGACTTTGTCTGCGTGATACGGGTGGAATAATAGAGGAAAAGGCTCTCCCCTGGGAGAGGGGTTTAGGATCTCTGGCAGGGCCCCTGGTAACGCGCGTGCTGAGTGTAAAACAAGGAGCAAAGGAGAGCGGGAAAGGTTCAGATACGCAAGATCAGGAGCTGTAATGACTTACGGTGTCATGAATCCTGTGGACTTGTTAATTATAGTTAAGTTGTGAGTATTTTTATTGTCCCCAAATCCTGACGTATGTTGGGTTTTGTGGTTTAAAAAGAGATTTGAACTATTTTGATGCTGGAATAGTCAAATAAGATGAGCAATGCCCTAGAAAATGAAGAAGTCTTATTGGTTACTTAACTATACGTTTGTTTGAAGTCCTTGTTTTTTTCCAATTTGAAGATGCGAACCCTCGCTGGCTCCTCAGCTTTCAGGTAGTTGCTTGGATTAATAGAAGAAGAACCTGCTGTAATTAGGGGCTGAAAGTGCATTTGCTTGTCCTCTGGACTGGAGGAGCAGGAGTGCTGTGAACCCCAGAAACCTCAGGTGTTGCTTATTCTACTTTGTGCTTTGTGACGCTCTTCAGTGCTGTTTAAGAAACGCCGCTTTAGCCTAACCTCATTCTGTTGCTGCTTCTGCACTGTCAGAGTTGAAATTACATGAAATAACGAGACAACGTAATTCCACTTTTTTTATATTTATTGTTCTTTACATACCTTTTTTTTTTTGTAGTGGAAAAGCTAGAGAAAGTTGGAGTCTGCAGACAGCTGCCTCTGGTTTTTGTACGGCTCTGATCTGTTAATAAAGCATGTGCTGTGCAGTGCAGGAGGAGGGATTAGCTGGAGGAAGATCAGTTCACGTATCAGAAAGGCCGTTAGGGCTGAGTGATAACACACAGCACCAGGCAGCTGAATTACGCTTTTATGGCTGTAATCCATTTGAGACCTTCCACTTCCAGACATTTAACTTTTCAACTTTTTGGATATAAGTTGTGGAATATTTTAAGAAGTCGGAAGACAAATATTGCTCGCCTGCTTCCCAGCCGCCCTCTTTAGATGCCAGAGCAGCTGCATTTGCTGTTACCTCCTCGTTGGACCTTTCCCCAGCTTAAAAGAGACAGCGGGTTATGCAGGTATTTGCTAGAAAATGGCATCACAAAGCCTTTTCTTACAGTTCTAGGAACAACTAGAAAATTGTTCCTCTGTGAGAAAGAAAAAGGCAGTATTTTTCATGTAAACTAACAAAAATGAGTTGTGTTACAAAGAAAAAAAAGGCCTAAGTAAACCCCAGGGCTCGGAGGGGTGAAGCTCCGAGGCTGACAAAAAGCTGTCTTCGGCACCGTTCTTTGTGCAGCGTCTCCTATGTCTACATCAATACAATTAAAGTGGGTTAGGAAATACCTTTGTAATAAGGGGGGGGAAAAAAAAACAGAGGAAAATAATAACCGTAATTTCGATGTTCTGTTTCTTGTGCAGACTATCCTGCTCCCAAAAGCAGCGTCCAGCCAAGAGAAGCTCTGCACGTGACGGATCAGCAGGATTTTGAGGAAAGGGAGATCCCCGCAAGTCCGAGCGCAGGTGTGTGGCGGCCTGAGGCTCGTCAGAAATTAAATTGGCAATACAGTGAAAGTGCATGGGCTTGGAGGATTAGAGGGAGGGGGGTTCTAGTGCATCCCTGCTTTTTTACCCCAAACTTGTTCTCTTTGTACGGATGCAGCCGCGGTGAATTGGGGGTGGTTGTTCTTTGGAGACTGGTGTTACACCACGTCAGATAAAGGGAGCATTTGGAATCTTTCTGTTCCAGGCTGCGGCCGTGCTGCAGTCAGATCCGAGTTGCAGTGTCACGCAAAGACTGCAGAAAATACGGAACTGCACAGATCATTCTCAGGAAGATCCCAAGACCCGACTCGCCAAATTTCAGACAAAGGGGTAACATCTGAGAGTCCCCAGAACTCAGCAGCAGGTCAGCCAAATCCAACGGGAAGCAGAAGAGGTAACAGCTCTCTTGAGGAAGGACAACCTACTGAATTCGAAGAGATCCTTTTTTATCAGCAGACCCACACAGGAGAAAGGCTGTATCTGTGTACAGAATGTCAGAAGACTTTTAAATTGAAAATTGGACTTCTGAAACATAAGCAAATCCACACCAAAAAGAATCAGGCGTCGTCATACATATGCACAGAGTGCGGCAAAAGCTTTGGTCGCCACGCGGACTTGGTTCGCCACCAGAGAACTCACACCGGGGAGAGGCCTTACAAGTGTACGGAATGTGAAAAAAGCTTCATGGAAAAACCGAGACTCACTAATCACTTGCGAACTCATAACATATACACGTAATCGGTGTGCCAGAAGCTTTCCTGGGATAGATTTTTCCACTCGGTTGTCAAAAAAAAAATCCCTCTCCTTCCAGAGATGATGGCTTATAGTCACGTAGTGATTATAGGGGAAGCTTTAGGGTAAGACAGTTTAATAAGACTGAATCAAGTTCAAGTATGAAAAGCAGCGGGTTGCTGCCAGCCTACCAGTCATTGATTAGGAGCTGATTTTAATTAGCATCAAGATGATTCATATCTGGGAGGAGGAGCTGTATGGAGCAGTGCTGACTGTACCAAAAGCATTATTATTAAAAAAAAAAAATAAAAATCTTCTGGCGCATCAACCAGCACGTGCTACAGAATGTCTGTATTAATGCAGAAGAATGCTGGGAGTCTTTCAGGTGTGAGAAGACTGAGAAAATGTCACGATCAGAACGGGGTCATCCGCGGAGCTGTGAGTGGGAAATGGAGCTGTGAGAGCATAGGTTCAGGTGAATGGTTGGGTGTAATGTAAAAATAGCCAAAAAAAAACCCCTCGTTAGTTCAGCAGTTACAGTCATAGGAGAGCAACGGTGGTAGTGAGAGCACTGTCACATGGAAACCATAGAATCATGGAATGGTTTGGGTGGGAAGGGACCTTAAAGACCATCCAGTTTCACAGTCCCCCTGCCCTGGGCAGGGACACCTCCCCCCAGCCCAGGTCGCTCCAAGCCCCGAATCTGGCCTTGAACACCTCCAGGGATGGGGCAGCCGCAGCTTCTTGGGGCACCCTGCGCCAGGGGCTCACCGCCCGCACAGGGAAACATTTCTTCCTCAGATCTCATCTCAGTCTCCCATCTTTCAGTTTGAAGCCATTCCCCCTCGTCCCATTGCTCCCGTCCCTGACCCAGAGTCCCTCCCCACCTCTCCTGCAGCCCCTTTAGGCACTGGAAGGGGCTCTCAGGTCTCCCCGGAGCCTTCTCTTCTCCAGGCTGACCCCCCCACCTCTCCCAGCCTGTCCTCCCAGCAGAGGGGCTCCAGCCCTCCCAGCAGCTCCGGGGCCTCCTCTGGCCCCGCTCCACCAGCTCCATGTCTCTCCTGCGCTGAGGCCCCCGAGCTGGAGGCAGCACTGGGGGGGTCTCCCCAGAGCAGAGCGCAGCAGAGGGGCACAATCCCCCCTCGCCCTGCTGGCCACGCTGCGGGGATGCAGCCCGGGGTGCGGGGCGAGATGCCAATTTAATTTCTAAGAGTCTGGAAAGGAGCGAGGGCACATATGCACAAGGTATAGGTGACGTTAAAGCAGTGGCCTCAGGGACAGGAGGGGAGTCCGCAGAGACAGTGTTTGTCGATCACGCATCTCCTCTCCGCAGGCTGGCCTTACTCAGCGTTTTTGCTTATTCCAGTTCAGTGCAAAGATTAAAAAAGCCGTGTTACCTCCAGCTGAAGCTTTGCAGTGAGCACCTGAGCAGAGTCGATGGCCTCAGCTTCTTCCCATGAGGAGCAAGAAACCACTGGTGCTGTGGTGGAGTTCGATGGCTTCTGAAAGGGACTAGGGGGGTACTCTTGGCCCCGAGGGATCCCTGCCCATCCCAAATATGAGAGTAACTTCCAGCAAACTCTTTTATCACCAGCTTCTCATTATTTCCTTGTCATTCCCCTGGGGACAGATTTTCTTCTGTTCTTCTCCCACGCAGCTTAACGCCGTAGCAGTCACAAGTACACTGTGCGCTCCCGCAGGAGAATTCTTTGGAGTGCGGTGATTCCTTGTGGAGCAAATCCTGTAAAAAGCCGTCCTACCGAAACCGCGGTTCCCTCTGTGAAACAGTGGAACACCTGGAACGTGGGGGCTGGACCCAGCGCGTGGTCGTGCGCCTGCAGCGGTTCGTTCTGGCGCTGCCGCGATTAAATCCTGGATGAAAGACCTCGTGTAGGAAGTTCTGCCTCCGTCCCCCACGTCCAAGCACAGAGCTAAGGAGCAGCCGACCAGGCAGAGATGGTCACTTAAATCTGAGATTTTTTGCGTGCGCCGAAATTCAAATCATCGCCTTATTTTCCTACGCGAGAAGCATCGAAAGGTTCGCTCTTCGGGCCGGCAGTGGGCACGGTGAGGGTGAGCAGCTGGAGCAGTCGCGACGGCCGTAGAGCACGTTCTGCGCGTGTTTCTACTGTAAAGATTGAGACGTGCTGGGGAAATCCAGAGCCGGACCCTCCTGAGGTGCCCCGTGTCCTGAGAAACGAGCGCCAGAAGAAGCGGGGGGAGGCGCCGTGTCTGCGATTTGGTGAAAACGTTCGTGTCCGTTTGCTTCCTCCTCTGAGCCGAAGGGCTCTTGGTGTGGCGGGCGGATGGCTCCCAACACCCCGACCCTCTCGCCCCAAACTCGGAGTTTCGAAATTGGGCTGTAGAAAGTGCAGAGGTGGTAATACAGAGATCCAGCTTAAAAAAAAAAAAAAAAAAAAAAGATAAGTTTTGTTGGTTTTGTTTCTAGTATAGACCCTCCCTCCCCTTCCGCTGACGCTGGTAGGAATTTTGCCTCAGCAGTGATTAAACAAATCGTTTATGCGCGAGAGTAATCGTTCTCTTCACGTGTCCCTTTATACTGTTAACAAACTTCAAAAATAGTGATTTCGGAAGCTGTATTTAAACATTGTGTTTCCAGTCCCCGTGGAAAAATAACTCTAAAGCCCCAAACATTGAAGATTTACACCCGGCGCTGAGGGACGTGAAGCGTTACTGCACCGCGGTTGCGTAGATGGGGCATTTCTGTTCCTTCTGCACCCGAGGAGCAGCTCACCGGAGAGCGAAACGGCCTCTTTTCAAGAAGACGTTGGCCCGTCTGCTACAACGCCCCGTCACTGTCCCTAAATTAATGTGCTGCTTAATTATTTTTTAAAAAAAAAAGAGTAGCATGAGGTAAGCATCAGAAAACGCCGCGAGATGAACGGTTCTCTCAGCCCAAAGCGTAGGCTGAGGGAGAACAGGACATACTTGACTCAAACGGGGTAAAAATCGGGTAATTCCGCAGTGCGGTATTGGCTGGGGAGCTTGGGGAGCCGAGGTGGGAAACGGGGAATGGCGAGTTCCGACACCACTTCTACTTCTCCGAGACTTTTTTGCAGGAACACACACGGGAATCGCGGGATTCTCTCAATTCTTCACTGGGAAACTCTCAGTTCTCCTGTAGCAGAGAGAGTAAGAGTTTTTTGTAGACGATGTTGTTTAATAATTGATGAATGGGCAGTGGGGTGGGTTGAGACCTGGCTGACAGATAGAGCTCAGAGCGTTGGGGTTGGTGGCGCAGAGTCTGGTTGGAGGTCAGTAAGGAGTGGTGTCCCTCAGGGGTCAGTACTGGGCCCAGTCCTGTTCAATATATTCGTCAATGACCTGGATGAAGGGATGGAGTGTACCCTCAGCAAGTTTGCTGATGACACAAAACTGGGAGGAGTGGCTGACACGCCGGAAGGCTGTGCCACCATCCAGCATGACCTGGCCAGGCTGGAGCGTTGGGTGGAGAGGAACCTTATGAAATTCATCAAGGGCAAGTGTAGGGTACTGCAACCTGGGGAGGAATAACCCCCTGCACCAGTACAGGTTGGGGGCTGACCTCATGGAGAGCAGCTCTGTGGAAAGGGACCTGGGAGTCCTGGGGGACAACAGGATGGCCATGAGCCAGCAATGTGCCCTGGTGGCCAAGAAGGCCAATGGCATCCTGGGGGGCATCAAGCAGAGTGTGGCCAGCAGGTGGAGGGAGGTCATCCCCCCCTCTGCTCTGCCCTGGGGAGGCCACATCTGGAGCACTGTGTCCAGTTCGGGGCTCCCCGTGTCAAGAAGGACAGGGATCTGCTGGAGAGGGTCCAGCAAAGGGCTACGGAGATGATGAGGGGACTGGAGCATCTCTCTGATGAGGAGAGGCTGAGGGACGTGGGGCTGTTCAGTCGGGAGAAGAGAAGGCTGAGGGGGGGTCTTATCAACACTCATAACTCCTTCAAGGGAGGGGGCCGGGGGTGGGAACAGTCTTTTTCCAGTGGTGCCCAGTGACAGGACAAGAGGGAACGGGCACAAACGTGACCATGGGCAGTTCCATCCCAACCTGAGGAGGGACCTCTCTCCTGTGGGGGCGGCAGAGCACTGGCACAGCTGCCCAGAGAGGGGGGAGTCTCCCCCTCTGGAGCCATTCCAAACCCGCCTGGAGGTGTCCTGTGCCACTGCTGGAGGTGCCCCTGCTCTGGCGGGGGGGGCACTGGGGGAGGGCCCTTCCGACCCCCACCAGTCCGAGATTCCGGGATTCTGTGTAATAAGACACATAAGCCGAGAATCCCTGTGTTTGCCTTGAGAAATAACATCCACGGGTTGGGAAATACAGAGAGCTGCTTAAACTCTTGGGTTTGTGTAGTCAGAGGAAAAAAAGCCAGCTGGTCGGCAAGGCGGGAGTTCTTCAAAGAGAATTCCCGACGCATTGATTGACTTGTAAGAAGCTTTAGGTCGTGTTTAATCTGCAGATGTGACGCTCGCCCCGCTATGTGCCACCTTGTCAGTAGGAACACGTCTGAGAATAAAATGGGTTTGGTTCGAAGAGCCCTTTACCTTCTCGGAAGGGGAGAAACAAGCTCGCGATGTGGCATGGGAGGCTTCTCTGCCGTTGTTGTTTTAATTCTGCTTTACGGGTTGCCGGCTGAAGCGTCCTCTCCCGTTCTCTTTTCTACGGTTTGCAAATTAAGGGGGGTCCAGCATTTCATGATTAACGTTGATAAACGATTGTTTCTTATAAAAGTTTGCCTGTGCTTGTCTCTCCTTCCTCTTACCCCATCAGGTGAAGGGTCTCATGCTGCACGTTCAACTGGTGCTGCCGCGGTGCCAATAAACACAAAACTACAGAAGCTGAGCTCTTGGACAAGCCCATTCTAGGAAGAGATCGTCTTCCCTTCTCGATGTGACTTTTTAGGAATACCAATCAAAAAAAAGAACCCCTTTTCCAGAAAGCTCCATCTGCTTTTGGGGGATATTTGGCCTTATCTTGTTTATGGTGCGTTATTCTAGTCCAGTCTCTCCCACCCCATCCCCATCCCCATCCCCATCCCATCCCATCCCCATCCCGTCCCCGTCCCCATCCCCGTCCCCATCCCCGTCCCCATCCCCATCCCCATCCCCATCCCACCCCCATCCCACCCCCACCCCATCCCCACCCCCACCCCCATCCCACCCCCATCCCACCCCCATCCCATCCCCATCCCCATCCCCATCCCCATACCATCCCCACCCCACCCCCATCCCATCCCCACCCCCATCCCATCCCCATCCCCATACCATCCCCATCCCCATCCCCATCCCCATCCCCATCCCCATCCCCATCCCATCCCCACCCCATCCCCATCCCACCCCCATCCCATCCCACCCCCACCCCATCCCCATCCCCATCCCATCCCACCCCGAGTGGGTCGCGTTGCGTACCGCAGGCGCTTCCCGTTGCCCCGGTGTGGAGGCAGAGCTGGAAGCGGTTTGGCGGAGGGTGGCTGGGGGGCACCGAGTAAAACGGGTTCGGAGCCGAGGGGAGGCGGGGCGGCTCTTCCCGCGGGGGTTGGTTGGGCTGGTGGCCTCCGCGCACGCCGTGGTTTAACCCCGGCCGACAGCCAGGACCACGCAGCCGCTCGTCCCCCTCCCCGGTGGGATGGGGGGAGAATCAGAAGGGTAAAAGTGAGGAAAAACTCGTGGGTTGAGATAAAGACGGCTTCATAGGTGGAGCAGAAGCCGCGCAGCCAAGCAAAGCAAAACGAGGAATTAATTCACCGCTTCCCGGGGGCAGGCGGGTGTTCAGCCATCCCCAGGGCTCCGTCACGCCTAACGGGGACTTGGGAAGACGAATGCCATCACTCCAAACGTCCCCCTGTTCCTTCTTCTTCCTCCCGGCTCTATATTCTGAGTGTGACATCATATGGGATGGATGTGGGATGTGGGATGGATGTGGGATGTCATATGGGATATTTCCCCTTGGTCAGTCGGGGTCAGCTGTCCCGACCATGTCCCTTCCCGACTCCTTGTGCCCCCCCCGGCCCATCGCTGGCGGGGTGGGGTGAGGAGCAGAAAAGGCCTCGACTGCTTAGAAACAACCCCAAACGGTGTTTCACCAATGATATTTTCATCCCCAATCCGAAGCACAGCACTACTGCTGCTGCCAGTAAGAGTCAGCTCCACCCCAGCGGGGCAGCCAGGTGCCGCAGGTACAGAGATGTTACGCCGGTGGCAGAACTTAAAAAAAAAAACCTACAGAAATTCTTAAATTTCAAAGCTGAGGGGGTGATTACTCTGCCTCCCGACCGCCGCATCCCGCGGGATGCTCCCAGCCCCCGGCACCCCTCCCTCCTCCCGAGGGGGCAAAGCCGCCGCGTCGGACCACGCTCTTAATTCCCCACCGCTGCAAAGAGTGGGGTCTTTAGCAAAGGCTGTCCTGCGTGATCAAAGCTCCCCCCGGGAGGATTTGACATCCCCGGGGAAATATTACCTACGCGGTACAAGACATCGGATAAATCTCAGGAATAAAACACGCAAACCCTGCCCGAGCCGACGCCGGCCGAATCTGTGGCCGAGGAAAAGAAACGCCCGGGTCCCAGCGGATATCCTACGTTTCTTCCCGGTGTCCCCAGCTCGGGAACTCCTGGTCTGCTCCGGCAGCTCAGTGCCAGGCGCAGGGAGCGTCCGACCCGGGTGAGCCATCGCAGGCGGCTCTTGATTTAACCCGCGCTTTTGCACAGCGCAGGAGCAGCCGTACCCTCAAATCCCACCAAAACCAGGAGAAACGAGAGGTCTCGTGGGAGGAGAGGCTGAAACGAGGGTTCCCCAGCCCCCCTGCCGCGTCCTTCCGCGGGGTCCAAGGAGCTCTTTTGGTCCTGTGCCCTCCCGGCGGCGGTGGCGGCGGTGGCCTTGCCCGGTGGGTGTCCTTAAACGCGTCAGGGGAGACCCGGGTCCTTCTCTCAGCCCTTGCCCAAAGGGGTTGGTGTCATACCCCGCGCTCTGCGGGTCACCGATGCTGAACAGCTCGGAGCAGGTTTGTCAGAGACACGTGTATTTTTTCGTAATGACCAAACCCGCTGCCGGCCGCGGTGACCGCGGGGGTCCCGCTGTCTCCCGTTCACCGCGGTGTCCGTTCTGCGCGGGTTCATCGCCGTGGCTGCCCCCCCGCGGGCAAGGACCTGCCGCCCGGGGACGGTGAGAAGATGGGAGAGTGGCCGGTCCCCGTCCCCTCCCGGCAGGGACGGCCGTGCCCTTCGGCAGGAGATGGCTCCTTCCCGTGCGGAGGTGGCGGGTGCGATGGCGGGGAGTGGAAAAAGACCCCATCAACAGTAAACTGCTATTATTTGGTGGTTTCCCAAAGAAATGGGGTTTCCGTGGCTGCGCTGTGTCTCCCTGCTGGTCCCCGTTGCCAAATGCCCCCCCCAAAGTCGTGCCGGAGGTGCTGCCTGCCGAGGTCTGGGCGAGGGGATGCGACGAATCCCGGTGGGACCGGGACGGAGAGGGCGGTGCCGGATGGGCGGCAGTTCTGCGCGCCCGAGCTGGTTTTTTCAAATTTATTTTACCAAAGACCATCATCTCCCACCCGCTCCCTTAATCACATGGAGAGAACGAGCTTCCCGAAAGCTGCTTTCAGCCCGTCCCTTTGGGGTCCCTGTCCTGCCTCCCCCAGCTTTGGGTGTCCCCCCCGCTGCCCCGTGGGGTGTCACCGGCGGCTCAGCAGCTCCCGCTTTGGGCCAAGTCCGTGCCCTCCGTCCCAGGGGACAGCCTGGTCCCCTCCCCTGCCCCAGGCATCGGTGGGTGCCAGCTGCTCCGGCTCAGCCCCGTGGGCGCTGGGCCATGGGGCGGGGGGGGGGGGCATTAGGGACGCCCCAGATGGGGGACGCAGCGCTGGAGGGGACGCGGCGGCGGGAAGCGATGGCATCTTCGAGCGAAATGGCTGCTCGGGCTCCCGTGACGCCTGCTCAGCCCGTTAACCCTTCTTGTCCCGCTGTCCTCTCTGCCCGGAGGATGGGGCCGTCCCGGTCCGTGTCCGGCAGAGCAGAGCCCCCACCGTGGCCCCCACCCGGACCCCGGAGCACCGCGGTGCCAGAGGAGCTTTTCCCGGGAGGTTTCCGTGAAGGCGGGACCGTAAGGTTTGGTTTTTTTTTCCCCTGGTCTGGCACCAGCGCTGTTAGACCGAAGTGTGCCGGAGTTGGGGTGAGGGCGCACAGGGGTCCCCCACGCCCCGTACATCCCCCCACGCGGGTCTCCCGTCCGTCTCTGGCCAGGACGGGGGTGGCCGGGTGCTCCCCTCCGGGGGGCTCCTGGCCCTCCGGTGTCACTGGGTGTTTGCTGGGGGGAGAAGGGGGGTGCCAGCAGCACAGCCCAAGAGCGGGGAGGGGAGACACCCCCTTCCCCACCCCGACCCGCCACCTCTGGGTGCTGGCGGGGACGCGGTGCCCGGCTGAGCGGGGCAGCCGGGGGCTTTGCCTTCAGGGCACCCACTGGGCTCGGTGCTGGTGCTGATCCTGGAGCCGGGGCCGATGCTGCGGATGGGGCTCGGGGCTGACACCGGAGGTGATGCTGGTGCCGGTATCAACACCAGTGTCAGTGCCAATACCGGTGCCACTGCCAGGGCTTGGTGCCGGTGCCACTGCCAATACCAGTGGTGACACTGGTGCTGATGCTGATAGCGGTGCTGGGGCTCAGTACCGGTGCTGGTGCCCGTGCCAGCGCTGGTGCTGGTGTCAGTGCTGATATCTATGCCCACGCTGACACCAGTACCGATGCCCGTGCCTGTGCTAGTGTCAATACTGGTGCCCGTGCCAGTGCCAGGGCTTGGTGCCAGTGCCCATACCAGTGCCAACAGTGGTGCCAATGCTGATACTGGTGCCAATGGCGATACTGGTGCTGGGGCTCGGTGCTGGGGTTGGTACTGGTGCCAGCAGTACTGCTGGTGCTGATGCTGATACTGATTCCCATGACCACACTGGCACTGATGCCCGTGCTGGTGCTGATACTGGTGCCAGGGCTTGGTGCCGGTGCCGATGCCAATGCTGATACTCGTGCCAACAGTGGTGCTGATGCTGATACTGGTGCTGATGGTGATACTGGTGCTGGGGCTTGGTACTGTTGCTGGTACCTGTGCCAGCAGTGGTGCTGGTGCTGATGCTGACACTGGTGCCCATGACTACACCAGCGCTGATGCCCGTGCTGGTGGTAGTGTCGGCACTGATGCCCATGCTGGTGCCGATGCCAGTGCCGGGGCTTGGTGCCAGTGCCGATGCCGATGCTGATACCAGAGCTGGTGCTGATGCTGATACCGGTGCTGAGGCTTGGTGCTGGTGCTGGTGCATGTGCTGGTACTGATGCCAACGCTTGTGCCAACGCTGGTGCCGATGCCTGTGCTGGTGCCGGTGCCAGGACTGACGCCCATGCTGGTGCCGGTGCCAATTGCAATGCTGATACCAGTGCTGACACCGGTGCTGATGCTGATACCGGTGCAGATGCTGACACTGGTGCCTGTGCCGGTGCTCGTGCCGGTGCCAGTGCCGCTATCAGTGCAGTTTGGATTCTGTCACCGGTGCCAGTGCCGATACCGACGCCTGTGCCGACACCGGCGCCGCTGCCGCAGCCCGTGTCGGTACCGCGCCCCGCCGGAGCGGGAGCCGGAGCCGGTGGCGGAGCCGGCGGCGGCGGCGGCGGCGGGCGGGCTCCGGTGCCGGTAGGCGGCAGTGCTCGGCGCTCGGCGCCGCTCCCTCGCTCCCCCCCCGCCCGCCGCCGCCGAGCCCGGAGGAGGCGGATGCAATTCCCCGGCTGCCCCTGGCTCCTCGGCGGGGCGGCGGGGCCCGGCCCGCAGCGCGCAGGCACCGACACCGGCCCCGGCCCCGCTCCCGGCCCCGCTCCCGGCCCCGGCCCCGGCCCCGGCGCGGCGGCGGGCGGCAGCGCGGCCCCGCTCCGTTCCGCGCTCTCCCCGCCGCGGCCCGCTCCCAGCCGCCGGGGCCCGGCCCAGCACCGCGGGGCCATGGCCGAGTGGGCGCCCGCCCAGGTAAGCGCGGCTGCGGCCGGACCGGACCGCACCGGACCGGACCGGGGGGTACCGGGAACGGCACCGGAGGCGGAGGCGGAGCCGACCCGGGGCGGCCCGGGCAGCCCGACCCGGACCACCCCCCCCACCCCCCCGCGGTGCCCCGAGGGTCCCCCTCCTCCGCCCCCCCCCACCCCCGGCACCCACTGCCCGCGGAGCCCCGGCGGCCCCCTGCGCCCGCCCGAGGCGGGGTGTCCCCGGGGACCCGGGATGTGGCCGGGCACTGCTGGCCCGGGGTGTCCCCAGCGCCCCCAGGATGTCCCTGTGCACCTCTGACCCGCGATGTCCCCGTACCCCCGGGATGTGGCCGGGCACCGCTAACCCGGGATGTCCCCATGTCCCCGGGATGTGGCCGGGCACCGCTGGCCCGGGATGTCCCCATGTCCCCGGGATGTGGCCGGGCACCGCTGGCCCGGGGTGTCCCCAGTGCCCCCAGGATGTCCCTGCGCACCTCTGACGTGATGTCCCCAGGATGTCCCCGCACACCTCTGACCCACAATGTCCCCATACCCCCGGGATGTGGCCAGGCACCGCTGACCCGGAGTGTCCCCATGTCCCCGGGATGTGGCCGGGCACCGCTGACCTGGGATGTCCCTGTGCTCCTGGGATTCCCTGGTGCCCTCTGACACGGGATGTCCCTGTGCCTCCAGGATGTGACTGGGTAACACTGACCCAGGATGTCCCTGCGTACCTCTGACCTGCGATGTCCCCGTGCCCCCGGGATGCCCCGAGCACCTCTGAACTGGGATGCCCGTGTGTCACCAGGATGTCACTGGGCACCTCTGATCCAGGATGTCCCCGCACTCCTGGGATGCCCCAGTGTCCCCGGGATGTCCCCAGGCCCCTCTGACCTGCAATGTCCCCATGCCGCCAGGATGTGGCTCAGCACCACTGACCTGGGATGCCCACGGTGCCCCTGGGATGTCCCTGGGCACCACTGACCCGGGATGTCCCCATGCCCCCAGGATGCCCCCCAGGATGCTCCGTGCAGGCTGCAGCCCCGGGATACCCCAGGCATCTCTGACCTGGGGATACCTATGTGTCCCCAGGATGTCCCTGGGCACCTCTGGTCCAGGCTGCCCCATGCCCCCGGCTGCTCTCTGCCACCCCCCAGCCCCATCATCCACTCACCAATCCAAGGGCCAAATCCTGCCCGGCCCAGTCGCTGGCATGTGATGGGCATGGTGGTGGCTGTAGGAAATGTCCCCAGTGGTGCTGGGGACAGCGGTGGCCAAAAACTCCCAAACTGGCAAGGGTGGTGCCTGCCACGGGGCTGGGGCTCCGGGCATGATCTGGCGGGGGGATGACCATGGGCGCCCTCCCACCCGTGCCCTCCCCACGGCCCAGGTGCAGGAGTGGAACGTGGAAGCCCCCCACCTGATGCCGCTGCAGCCGCCGCTGCTGCCGGAACGGGCGCATGTGCGGGAGGCGCAGCTCCACTCCGCCGAGGCTTCCCTCTGGACCGTGGTGGCCACGGTGCAGGCGATGGAGAGGAAGATCGACCTCCTCGCCACCCGCCTGCTCAGCCTGGAGGGTCGGTCCGGCACGGCCGAGAAGAAGCTCCTGGACTGTGAGAAGACGGCTATGGAGTTCGGGAACCAGCTGGAGAGCAAGTGGGCCGTGCTGGGCACCCTCATCCAGGAGTACGGGCTGCTCCAGCGGCGCCTGGAGAACGTGGAGAACCTCCTGAAGAACAGGAACTTCTGGGTGCTGCGGCTGCCCCCCGGCCCCCGGGGTGAGGTCCCCAAGGTAATGGCTCCCGGGGTGGGGGCTGCGGGCCGGGCAGGGGGACCCTTGGCTCCCCCAGGGAGCGGGCGCCGCTGAGCTGCCCGGGGCTTGTCCCTGCAGGTGCCGGTGACGTTTGTTGACATTGCCGTCTACTTCTCGGCGGAGGAGTGGAAGAATTTGGAGGAGTGGCAGAAAGAGCTGTACAATAACCTGGTGAAGGAGAACTATGAGTCTTTGATCTCCCTGGGTAAACATCCCTTTTCGCCCCTTTCCCGGTAGGACGGGGTGATGGCTGCGTCTCCCCGGAGGGTCACGGACGTGGGTGCCCTGGTCCCCCACGAGCGGTCGGCGGTGGCACACGCCATGGAGCCGGGGGCCTCCCGTTTCAGAGAGAGCGCCCATGCAGCCTGTGCGGGATGACGTGCCGTGCCACGCTGGTGCCGCCGTGTGGGGCAGCCCGTGCCGCCTGGCCCCCGGGGGGGGTGGAACGGGTCAGGGATCCTGCCAAATTTAGGGGAGATCTCAGGGCTTGTGTGTCCCCCGTCCGTCCCCTCGCCTCTCGGTGACGGGGAGGGTCGGGCGGATGCAGCCCCTCCGCCGGTGCCAGCCCCGCTGTCTCCCCGCGCAGACGGTGCCATCTCCAGAAGTGAGGCGCAGCCCCGCGGTGAGCGCGGGGAGGGACCCTGCGTCCCCGAGCAGAGGGAGCTGGAGCAGAGGGAGCTGCCGCCGGACGCCTGCGCGGGTGAGGCACCGGCCAGGAGCCGGGGCAGAGACAGGTCGTGTCCCCCTCCGTCCCTGCTGCCTCCCACATCGTGTTTCCCCCACCCCACTGCTCACCCTGGGGATGTTCCTTCTCCTTCCCCAGCGGTCCCGGCCCCCCGGACCCAGTTTTCAAGCCATGGCCAGACTCTGCTCCCAGCGGTGCGATGGGGCCACCACAAGTGACCCCAGAAAATCCCCCAGGACTGATGTTCCAGGGGTCTTGGGCATCCGTTGCTGGTGTACCCCACATCATGTCGGAGCCCATGGGCTGTCCCACAGTCACCCATCCATCCTCACGGGCTGTGCTGCTGTCACCTGTCCCCAAGGGCTGTGCCAGGGTCTTCCAGCCCATGGGCTGTACCACAATGACCTGTCCCCACGTGCTGTCCCAAGGTGGCCCATCCCCATGGGCTGTCCCATGGTCACCCATCCCCACGGGCTGTCCCAAGGTGACCCATCCCCACGGGCTGTCCCATAGTCATCCATCCCTATGGGCTGTCCCAAGGTGACCCATCCCCATGGGCTGTCCCATAGTCACCCATTCCCACATCGCCCCCGGGGGTGTCTGATGCCCCATAACTCCTGTGGGATGGGGATGTCCTGCATGGCCGGGGCCCGGGGGTCCCTCACCCCAAGGCGCAGTGGCCGTGGGGTTGTGGTGGGCGGCCGCAGCCCAGCAACCGGCCAAGTCTCTCCTTGTGAACAGAGTCGCTGATCTCCACCTCCGACATCCTGTCCCGGATCAAGCAGGAGGTGGCCTTCGTGGGGGAGCAGCAGTTCCCGGAGGAGCGGGGGATGCCGGCGGACCCCTGTGCAGGTGAGCTGTGCCGCACATCCACCGGCTGCCCAACACCGGGGGAGCCGCTGCCTCCCCCAGCTCGCTCGGGGCAGGATATGGCCCCGCTCGGCTGAGTCCCTGTCCCCGTCCTTCCCCGCAGGCGCGGACGCCCTGATCACGGCGCACGACTTCTTGTCATGGATCAAGCAGGAGGAAGAGCCCTGTGTCCGTGAGCCCTGGGAGCTGCCGGAGAGGGAGATGCTGACAGGTCCCGGTCCCGGTGAGCGATGCTGAGCCCGGCCTTGCAGGGCTGGGAGGGGGATGGGGTGGGGGGAGCACAACAGGCTGCCCACAACAGGTTTGGGGACATCGCCGGTCCCCCGGCAAGCAGTGACCGGAGCCTTTTCCTCCCCTGCAGCCGGCGAGGGGCTGCTGGTGAAGACGGAGGAGCGGTGTCCCCACGCCGAGCCCCCCGAGGAGGTGGGCATGCCGGGTGGCTCCGGGGAGTTGCTCTTCCCCGGCGCTGGCTTTGGGACCCCCGAGGGACAGGCAGCGGTGACAACGGCAGCGGTGGCTCTGCCGGCACAGCACAGACTGGGCAAAGCCCCCGGCACAGAGCCGGGGCCGGGAGCCGAGGCGGCGGGGGTCCCCACCGCGACGCCGGGACCTGCCGAGGAGCGGCCGCACGGCTGTGCCGAGTGCGGGAAGAGCTTCAGCGGGAAGAAGAGCCTGCGGATCCACCAGCGGAGCCACGCGGCCGAGCGCCCCTACCCCTGCGCCGAGTGCGGCAAGAGCTTCAACTGCCACTCGGGGCTGGTGCGGCACCAGATGATCCACCGGGGCGAGCGGCCCTACAAGTGCGCCGAGTGCGGCAAGTGCTACAGCCGCAAGGAGCACCTGCAGAACCACCAGCGGCTGCACACCGGCGAGCGGCCCTTCGCCTGCGCCGCCTGCGGCAAGAGCTTCATCCGCAAGCAGAACCTGCTCAAGCACCAGCGCATCCACACCGGCGAGCGGCCGTACCAGTGCCCGGCCTGCGGACGCAGCTTCCGCTACAAGGAATCCCTCAAGGATCACCAGCGGGTCCATGGGGCGGAGGCGGGCCCCCCCCCGCTGCCCCCACCCGGCATCATGCCCCCCGGGGACTAGGGGCCGCCCCACCGCGGACTGACACCCCCTCCCCGGGACGGGGACAGGCACCGGCCACGCAGCTTCCTACCAAATACAGGCGCCCAGCCGGGGTGGGGGGCGCGGGGAGCCCTGGGGGGGGCCGTGCACCCACAGATCCCCTCCCCCGTGGCCGGCCCCTGCCATGGACGGACGCTCTTTGCCCCCCTCGCCACTCGCCCCCCACCAGACAATCTCACTGCACAGGATGGGGAGCGGTTCCCTCCCCGCCACGTGTCCCCCACCCCCCCACCACGTCCCCCCCCCCCGCCTGCTGCTCTGCTCCTCACCCCCCCGCTGCTTATTTTTACTGCCCCCCTCCGCCGCCGCCCCGTGCCGTCCCGCTCTGTACAATGCTCGGGGGTGTAGTTTTGTATGGACAATGTGATATGGAATAAAGTCGTGCCGGGCTGCAGCACCTTTGCCCCCTCCCCCCGCCCCCCCCCAAGGGGTCCCCCATCTTTAATACCTAAAAAAAGATGGGGACAGACTTTTTATCAGGGCCTGTTGCAATAGGAGAAGGAGTGATGGTTTTACACTGAAAGAGGGGAGATTGAGATGAGATCTGAGGAAGAAATTCTTTCCTGTGCGGGCGGTGAGCCCCCGGCGCAGGGTGCCCCGAGGAGCTGTGGCTGCCCCATCCCTGGAGGTGGTCAAGGCCAGGTTGGACGGGGCTGGGAGCGACCTGGGCTGGGGGGGGGTGGCCCTGCTAACGGCTGGTGGTGGGACTGGGTGGCCTTTAAAGGTCCCTTCCCACCCAAACCATTCTGTGATCCCCCCCAGGTTCTGCAGCCACACTCCTGCCCCATCCCCGTGGTCCGGTACCCCGGGACGGCAGCGGCAGCACCTGCAAGCCCAGGGATGGGGAAAGTGCCAGGGAAAAAAATTACGGCACAGCATGGGGCGTGAGGCAGTGGGACTGGCAGAGCCGAGGGTCGCAGTGTCACCGGCTGCGGTGGCTCTGTGCCGGCAGGGCTGCACAGAGATCCCCCCAGCACCAGGAGCGGCTGCACCCACAGGTGAAACCTTCCAGGGAGAGGAAAGGACGGGCAACGATGCTCCAGCACACGTATGTGCACGGCCGGGAGGTGGTCGTGCTCCCTGCGGGGATGCGGGTCCCGGGTCTCCCTGGGCAGCTGCAGCCCCCAACACAGCAGAGACACCCCCCTCCCCTTGTCAAACCCTTCCCAGCCACGCCGATCCCCAACACTTCTCATTTTCCCTGCCGTTTCCCCGAGACGTGTGGGCAGCAGGCTGCGGCCAAGCTCTCCCCGGGACACGGACCCAGCGCTCACCTCCCTGTGCCCCCCCCCCCACCCCTCCACAAATCATTTCACCAACGGATAAAACGCAACCGGACGGCAATGCCCCGCTCCCATCGGCAGCGCAGGCAGCGCTCCCACGTGTCCTGCCTTCATTTGAACCAGGCGAACCCCCCCCGCCACTGGTCCCAGCTCCCTCCTACCCTTGATTTGGGTCTGTAAATCATTTCCCCCGTCTTTTTTAACCGCAGCCCCTTCCCCAGGCACCCCCGAGCGGGGCGTCACCATCCCCCCGAGGGAGCTGGCCACCCTGGGAGGCCCCGAGCAGAGCCGGTGACCCGGTAAGTGCCACGTCTCACGACGCTTTGCCCGGTGGCTACTGCCCACACGGCTGGCACTGGCAGTGCTACCTCGCTGTCCCGTCCCACCTGGGTGGCATTGGAGCTGCCACCGAGCAGGGACATGGCCGCGGGTCCCTGCAGGCTGTGGTTTGGGGGGGGAGCATCAGACTAAAGTGGGCTTTTGAGCTGTGGGGGCTGCAGCCCGAGGAGGAGGCAGGGTGTGCGGGGCTGGAGCTCCTTGGGGACCCTGCATGTTGCAGGGGACCCTGCACAATGCCTGGGGACACGGCACACGCCCTGGGGACCTGCACACTCCCCGGGGATCCTGCACATTACCTGGGGACACCGCACGCCGCCCAAGGGACCCCAACGCACACTGCCAGTGACCCTGCACAGCGCTTGGGGACCCTGCACATTGCCTGGGGACACTGCATGCTGCCCCGGGGGAACCACGCACGCTGCCCCCGAGCTGTGCACGCTGTGCCCCGCTTCTCACAACCCCAGAACCACGCAGGCGGCGCAGGCTGCTGGTTCCGAGCCCGGACAACACAGCCTGGGGCTGCAGGGGCTCCCCTCAAATGAGCCTGGGGTCGCTTGCCCCATGGGCTTGCCCCGCGCAGCCCGTACCGGGCTGCGCGGGGCAAGCCCATGGGGCAAGCGACCCCATATCGCAATACAGAACTCAGCCCGCAACATGAGGGGGCTGCCGGCAGTGCACCGGCAGCACCGGGGATTTGCACGAGGAGGGAACCACAGACAGGCGGCGAATTAGCAGCATGACACAGCAGCAACCGAGCAGCATTGGCACAAGCGAGCTGGGTGGCAGAGGAGGTTCGGGGACTTCCCCGAGGCTACGCGGGGAGCCAGGAGGGGAGAGGACACACGAGTCACGCTGTGGGGAGGCAGGGCAGGGGATCGGGGTCTCTTCAGTGCCGCGAGCACCGTAGCTGGCATCGCTGCTGGCTCAGCACAGCACAGCCGGCACCCGGCACAGCAAGGGGTGCGTGGCTTTGGCAGGCGGCACATGAAGGCTGACGGCGGGTGCAGCAGGTCCCGCTCGCTTGCACGGGATTCCACACACAGAGACAGCTTTTCTGTTTTTTTGGGGATTTTTTTTTTTTAACAGAAGTTTATGGTTATATGCAAATTAGGTCATTAAATGATTTGCATAAAATGTTCGCACGTCAGCGACTAAGTGTTCCTAACTCCCCACCCCCCGAAGGTAGTAATCCTACTCGACTAGCGCTGTCACACGGCCCCGCTGACACCCGCGCACGCACACAGCTCCCCGCTCGCTCACGCGTGCCCGGCCAGCCACGCTCATGGGCCCGGCCCTGGGGCTGCCCGTGCAGGCAGAGAGGCATGGCGGCCGGTGCAGGCAGGCCTCCCGACCGCTTGCGCGCCTTACACACGTGTGTGTATCACCGCCTTCCTCCCCGGGGTGTGCGCGTGTGCCCAGCGTGCTCTCAGCCCACAGAAGGCATGCACGGTGCCGGCCGCACGCGCCCCCTTGTACCTTCCCCGCATTCACAGGCGCCAACCTCGCCGGCGGCCGCACGCTCGCACACGCCTCCCGCAACCCAGGCAGCTGCCACGCACACCCACGCACACCGTTCCCTCACGCGCACGCCTCTCTGTCCATGGCCGGGCACCCACCGCGTGGCCGGAGCCCCGGGAGGTCTGCAGGCACACCATGTCCTTTGCGGGACAGCGTCCCTGCCTGTCCCTAGCTGTTGGTGAGGAAGAGTCGTCTGTGTCTGGAGGCAGAGCCGCGCGGCCGGCCCCGACGCCGGCCCCGGCCCCGGTTTCCGAAGGGGCTTCGGCTGGGCACGGCGGTCTCTCCCCAGCTGGCGGTCCCGGCCTGCGGCTCGGGGAAGCTGGGCTCGGCTTTGGGCTGCTCGAGGAGTGGGCTGGGGTCCGGCCGGGGCTCGGCCGGCGGCGCCTGGCTCTGCCGGGCGCTGGCCCTTTCCTGGCGCAGGTAGCGCAGCTCATCGCGGATGTCCGTCAGGACGCCGAGCAGGCGAAACTGAAGCTCGCGGTCGCGGGCTCTTTCCTCGCGCTGGGTGGCTCGTTCCTCCTGCCACATGGCCAGCTCCTGGTGGTACAGCTGGTCCCACTGCTCCTCCAGGTCCAGTAGGTGATGGATGTTAGTCCTCCAGCTCTCCCGGCGGTCTTCCCGCAGGCGGGAGCAGCCCAGGCCGCGGGGGGGACCGGGGGCGGTGGGGGCGTCCCCCGGGGGGGAGGCGGAGGAGGGCAGCGATTCCTCGGTCAGCGCGCCATGCAGCGGGGAGCGGGCCGGGGGCTCCTCCTCCGCCGTCGGCTTCTCCCAGGTTGGCCCCATCAGTACCCTGGGCAAAGCACCCATCTCCGGGCCCGGGCCCCCTGCCTGCTCCTCCGGGTGCGAGGAGTCGAGCCCTCGGCCCAGAGGGGGCAGGTCGGACACCCCCTCGTGGCCCCAGTCCGAGTGAGCGTCCACCGGGTTGAGAGGGTCCTCAGGCAGGGAGGTGACAGAGCCCTGGGAGCTGCACCGGCGGATCAGCATGGCCTGGCGGGACAGTTTTATATCTTCCTCCGCAGACATGGGGGCCTCGGGCCCGGGCTGCATCCCCACGGCCCCGCCGTGGCCCCTCTCCACCTCCCGGCCTTCCCGTTCCTCCTCCTCTGACATGGAGGCGTAGGAGACAAGGGACTCGTTTCGCAGGGATGGGGAAATGGCTGACATGTCCGGAGTCCGCAGCTCTGGTCCCGACTCAGCTGGAAGAGAAGAGAAGGCCTCCGGTGAGCCCCAGCCGCTGCCCCGGCCCCCTGCCCCTCCCCGACATACAGTTGTCCCCCTCACAGACATCCCTGAGGGACACGAGGCCAATGTGCCTCGTCTGTGCAGCTCTCGCCCCTACCTGCCTCACACACACCACCCGGACCCCGCAGCGAGCTCCCCACGACCCTGCGTGACGCAGGGACAGCCACAGCCTTTGCCTTCCCTTGGATATGCCGCCTTCTCCTACCACCGAACAATCCCCAACAGTTACAAAACTGTGCTCCAGGTTCCCTGTTACACATCTGCAGCTTTTTGGGACTCCCAGACCAGGAGACAATCGGACAGGCTGGGCAGGCGCAGGGAAGCATCTCCGATCGCGGTGTCCTCCGCAGTGCCACCCCCAGCGCCGTGCGACGCTGCGCTGGGACCAGGCTCTTGGTGCAAACCACCACCGCAACCTTTTACCGGCTGCCATACTCCCAGGGGATCTCCATCCATCCCTCCACCACCTAAAGCCCCGCAGCAGCCTGTCCCGCAGCCTTACCCGAACTGCTCTGTCCTTCCCCTCGGCTGTACTCGCAGATGACGGAGGGGTCGGGGCTCTGCACCGCCAGCCGGGGCACGGCGGAGCCCTCCACGTCCGGCAGGGATGAGGGCTGCCCGTTGGTGTCGATGTAGATGCTGGGGTGGCTCACACCAGGCTGCAGGTGCATGAAGGACTGCTTGGTCGCACCGGGGAAGAACAGATCTGCAGGACACAGAGAATCCAGCCTCAGCCGCTGCGACAACGGCACCGGTGACTCACGTGCCCCTATGGAAGGGTGGCCGAGGCCCCCTAGGAGAAGGGTCCCACAGGACTCTGCAGGGGAGCAATGCTGCGCGAGGGGGACATGGTTGCACAGAGGTGCAGATGCTCCTCCTGCAAGGCCAGCCCACCTGATCGCTCACCCTCATCCCCCAGGACCATCTTGAACTCGCCCAGCCCCGAAGAGGTTGGCATCCCCTAAATGTCCCATAAGGACTTCTTCCTCCAGCCCAGAGCTTTTCTGCTCTGCAGCAAGTCGGGCATCTGGTTCAGGGACCACCCGAGCCTGAAACGAGACCCACACCTCCCACCCATCCCCAGTGACACGATCCGAGCTGAAATCAAAGAGCAGAGGAAGGAGCAGGAACAACTAACCCTGGTGACCTCTGGGGACACGAAGAAGACAGACATGTTCCCTCTGGAAATGAAAGGCGGGTATTCGCCTCCTGGCTGGTAACAAAGCCCAGTGGGGGTGTACCCACGGGCCCAGCCCAGCACTACTGTAAGACCAATGTCAGGTCTTTCTCCAACATCTTCCCCCCGAGCATCTCTTGGGCATTTAAACCAAACAGGCATTGCCCAAGAGCAGGATTGGCAAGAGGTCTCTGCGGGAGGCCGAGACACAAGTTCACTCTGTAGGGGTCAAAGGCACAGCCCCATCGAGAAGGCATGGCCCACCCAGAGACCCAGCGGCTCCCCTGGCCACGCACGGCACCCGGGTGTGAAACACTGCAGTGTGATGTTGTGCTGAAGCAGCTGCTCCCGCTCCCTCTGACCTCAGCTAACCAGGGGGGACAGTGACCCTGAGAGGAACAGGGGAAATAATATCCCGTCCCGTCTTTTACCAGCTGCCTTTAGACAGTATCCAGCAAGGCCAGGCACTGGATCAAATTAAAGAAAGGAAAAAAAAACAATAAACCAAAAAGACCCACTCCCACAAAGTTTGAGGTGTTCCTGTTGATCCCAGGTTATTTCCACAGTAGATTTTTAATTCCAGCACACGTAGTTTCCAACCCTGGCGGTTTGCTACTCAGATACAACAGGACCATGGCCCTGCCGGATGCTGTAATCCGAACACAAACTGCGTACGAGAGCAAAACCCCAAAGTCTCCTTCCAGGATCCACGCCGTGCCGGCTAGCACAGAATGCAAACGCTCAGCAGACCCCGGAGCTCAGGGAGGACCGCAGCCTGGTGACGTGACCAGGCCGAACATCACTTGGAGAGCGCAGGCAGGGACACGCAGCATGGGACTCTGCTACTCCAACTCTCCCAGAGAACCACCACGACTGACCTGGGTCCAAGATGATTTCGGGTTCCGAGTCGTGGCTGGCCTGCAAGAAGGTGGAAGCCACCATCTTCTCCAGGGGCGTGAGGCGTGGCTTGTGGAGCGGCCCGCCGGCGCGGTTCATGGGCAGGTGCTTCTTGGAGGTGATCTTTTTCTTGACGTCCAACCGCAGGTCGCGCCACTTGTGCTTGAGGTCGTCAATGGAGCGTTCGGTGTAGCCCAGGAAGTTGACGCGGCTTTGGATTTGGGTCCAGAGCTGCTTCCGCCGCACGGGGTGAGCCCGCAGGGCTTCAGACCCATACAGGGCGCTGAAATGCCGGACCACATTCCAGACCAGAGTCTCAGTCTCGTCATTGGAGAAGTTGGCCTTCCTCTTCCGGCCAGACGCTGGCATCGCCTGCGAGGCTGCGGCAGAGGTGGAAGGGGCACAATTGAACCTCGGTCCCCACTCCTCTCTGTCAGCTCCTGGGGGGAACATGGGGCTGCGGGAGCCCGAGGGAGCCGCGGAGGAGGGAGCCGAAGCAAGAGCCCCCGAGGCATCCATGGCAGGGGAGGCTTGGGCCGGGGAGGATCTAAAGAGCCGCTTCGGCACACCACGCGGCAGGGGGGCACCTCATCCCCTCGCCCCGGCTCGAGAGCACCTGGGAGGGGAGAAAAGGAAAGGGCAGCGGTGGGTGGCGGCAGTGCGGGGTGACGGCGAGGGCCCCCGGCCCTCTCCAACCAGAGGCACCTGGGGGCCCCCAGCCAGCTACCACGGGGGCCGCGGAGAGGGTCATGGTTATGGTGCGCGCATTGGGACCGCGACAAAGGCCGTGGCAAGGGCCATGGCATGCACCTCGGGGCCATGGCGAGCGCCTCAGCCGTGGCACACGCTTCGGGGCCACGGCGAGTGCCTTGGGGCCAGGCTGAGGGCGATGGGGAGCGCCTCTGGCTGCATGGCAAGCACCCCAGGGCCACGGCAGGAGCCACGGCAACAACTTCAGGGCTACAGCGATCGCCCCTGGGCAAGTGAGCACCACAGTGAGGGCCCTGGCCATGGTCAGCACCTCAGCTTCACAGCAAGGACCTCGGTGATGGCAAGCACCTCAGCATCATAGCAAGAGCCATTGCTATGGTGATTCACCAGGGCTGCCGTACAAGGCCTCAGGGCCACGCTGAAGGCCTTGGCCGTGGTGAACACTTCAGGTTCCCAGCAAGGGCCTCGGGGCCATGGCACAGACCTTGGCCATAGCACAGGTTGTGGGGCCGTGGCAAAGGCCTTGGCCATGGTGAGCATCTCAAGGCTATGGTGGAGACCCTGGCCATGATGCAGGCCTTGGTGAGGACCTTGGGGCCATGGCAAAGTCCTTGGTCACAGCACATGGCTCAAGGCCATGGTGAAGACATTAGAGAAGACCTTGGCCATGGTGAGCAGCTCAACCTCCCAGTGAGAGCCTTGGGCCCATGGTGAAGACCATGGCCATGGCAAGTGCTTCAAGGCTGTGACAGAGTCCTTGGCAAAGGCCTTGGCCATGGTGAACACTCAAGCTCCCATTGAGGGCCTTGGAACCATGGCAAAGACTGTGGCAAGTACTTCAAGGCAATGGCAAAGGCCCTTCATCATGGTGAACACCTCAAGCTCCCAGTGAGGCTCTCAGGGCCACGGCAAAGACCATGGCCACGGCGAGTGCTTCAAGGCCATGGTGAAAGCCTTGGCCATGGCGAACACCTTAAGCACTCACAAAGGCCTTCAGGCCACAGCAAAGACCAAGACCATGGCGAGCGCTTCAAGGCCATGGCGAAGACCTTGGCGAAGGCCCTGGCCATGGTGAACACCTCAAGATACCAGTAAGAGCCTTAGGGCCATGGTGAACACCTTGGCGAAGACCTTGGCCACGGTGAACGCCTCAAGGTCCTGGTGAGTGCCTCTGGGCCACGGCCAACACCTTGGCCCCAGCAAGCGCCTCAAGGCCCCGGTGAGCTCCGGAGGGCCGTGTCGTGGACCCTGGCAAGGCTCTTGCCCACGCCGCAGGCCTTGGCCCCGCCGGCCCCCTCAGCCCCCCAGCACCGTGGCAGAGCCTTCCACCGCCCTCAGCACCCCCAGGCCCCACCGAGACCCCTCCGGAGGCCACCTCAGACCCCCACCCACCCTCTCCCCGCTCCAACGGCTTCTCCCCACCCCCACCCCCCCTCAGCGGCGGGGGTACCCCGGGCTGGGGTAAGGGGGGAACCGGTTACCGGCTGCCCCCCCCCGCCCCAGGGCACGGCCGGGGCCTTCAGCGGGGCGGCTTTTGTTCGCGCCTCCGCCGGGCACCGGGGACAAAGGGGCCGGTGCCTGCCCCCGGGGAGGGGGGGCCTGGGGGGCAAGCACCGACCCCGGCCGCAGGCCTTTTCCCCCCACACACCCCTCAACACCCCCCGGGGCAGGACGGCGGCGCCTACCTGTGCCGGGACGGGCGTGTGAAGGGCCGGGGGGGGGGGGAAGGGGGGGGGGAAAGGGGAAGGGGAGGGGGGGGGTTGAGCGGGGACCGGCGGCGGCGGCGGGGCCGGGCTGGGAAGTGGCAACGGGGGGTGTTGGGGGGGGGGGGGGGGGCGGGGGTAAGGGGACGGGGAGGGGGGGGGAGGGGGCCTTCAGCTCCGGCGACGGCGGCGGCGGCGGCGGCGGCGGGTAATGGCTCCCGCCTCGGCGGAACTCGCCTTCATTTCCTCCGCCTCCGAGCGGCGGCAGCGGCGCGGCGCGGCGCGGCGCGGGCCCTGCGCGCGCCCGCCCTTGGGCGCCCCCTGGCGGCACCGCCGCGGAGCAACGGCGCGAAGCGGCCCCGGGACCGGAGGGGGGGGGGGGCTGAGATGGGGGGGGGGGGGACGGGACACCCCCGTGGGTGTGCGTCTCCGTGGGGGCACACACACACACACACACACACACACACACACACACACACACACACCGGCCGTGCGTGCCCCCCCCCCCCCCGGGTGCGCATCCCGGTGGGCACCCCCCTGCGCACCCCCCGGGTGTCCCTCACACCCTTTTCCTTTGCACCCCGATGCCCCCTCCCCCCTCCGATATTCTCTGTCCCTGCACCCCTGGGGGGCCCCCTGTGTCCTCCTGATTGTGCATCCCCGCGGGGACCCCCCCGGGGCACCCCATTCCTGCACCCCCGTGTGTCCCTGCACCCGCTTGTGCCCCTGGCACCCCCATGTGCCATGCACGCCCATGCCCCCCCCCCCCCTCACTCTCCCTGTGCCCCCGGGGAGCCCCGTGTACCCCTGAGATGGTGCATCCCCCCTGGGTTCTCCCCTGTGCACCCCATCCCTGCCCCCCCCGGGCGCTGCGTGCACCCCCCCGTGACTGTGCATCCCCTCTCGGTAGCCCCCCCGTGTGCTCGGGGCACCCCCACGGGGAAGTCCTGCATCCCCGAGGGGGGGGGTTGTACCCCATGTCCCATGCCCCTCGCACACGCCACTGGCTGCGTCCCAGTGGGTGCCCCGATGGGTGTCCCCCCCCCCACCCCAGACACCCCGCTGAGCACCTCCTGGGTGTCCTGCCCAGGTGTGACCCAACAGGCATCTCCCACCCAACACCCCACCCCCCCACCATGAGACCCCCCCCAGGCCACCGCCGCTCACCCTCCTCCCCCGGGGTCCTGGCGGGGGTCGGCTGCGAGGGCTGGGTGCGGAGCACCCCTGGGTGCCACGGGGACAACCCTGTCCCCACCACGGGCTCCAGCCCAGCCTGGCGGCCTGGGGGTTCTCCACGCACATGCAGGAGGTCATCCCCATGTCCCATCCCATCTCAGGGACCCCGGTGTGGCAGGGTCACCATGCCAGGGACAGGGTGCCTGGGGGTGCCTTTTAGGGCGCACAGTCTCACATACACAGGGGGGCCGTGCAGGGGACCCCCATGTGCACACGGGTCATCGGGCAGGTCCCCGCTGCTGGTGGGTGCTGCCCGCAGCCCTGGCACCCGCGTGGGGACGGCACACATCAGGGTGCTGCGGGGGCCCAGGAGCGGCCGCGGTGTCACCAGACCAGGTGGTCATGTCCCCAGGCCAGGGGGAGAGAGGGGAAGGGGAGGTTTGGGGTGGCCCCGCTGGTCCCAGCAGCCCCAGGGGAGCGCAGGGGCTCTGCCCGGCTCACGGCAGGGCTTGAAGTGACGTTAAAATATCACAACCACCACCCGCGCTGCGCTTTGCTGAAATCGGCCTTTTTAATGCCTGTCACAAACCTCCGGGCACCATGCGGTGACAGCAGCTGGTGGCACCCGGTCCCCCCAAACACCCACAGGGAGCCACTGTCCCCGGCATGGGGACACCCCAGCACCACCCCACGTCCCCTCCCAGCAAACACAACTACCCCACTCGGGGCAAATTCCCCCCGGGCCAGTTCCACAATGGCTCTCGCTGGCTGCAGAAGCCACCAGACAGGAGGTTTAGGCAGTGGGTTCGTGTCCCCAGCGCTGCCACCGCCAGCTCCCAGCACTGCCCCGAGGGGGTGACAGCCAAAGCATGGTGGCTCCGCAGCCCCCACGCATGGCACTCCCCAACAGGCACTCGCTTTACCCCCACGCCACGCGGACCCACAGCAAACCCCACGGCCAACTCAGCTGGCACCGCCGCAGGGGACGGTGGCCAGGCCAGTCCGGTGATGGTCCTGATGAGCTCCGGTCCCCGGCATGGGCATGAGCGGGTCTGGCCGCTCTGCTCACTGCTTGGGAGGGGTGTCCCCAATGACGGCTTGCCCAGCGCCGGCTGACACCATGTGCACCGCGTCCTCCAGCTCATAGAAGGCCTGGAAGAGGTCTGGCGAGGTGGCCCGGCACTCCAGGTACCGCCGCAGCGTGGCCAGGCTGCCCCAGACCTCCTGCTCCGAGGGGCAGGGCTGCACCGGCTCTCCCACCTCCTCGCCTTCCGCCGTCCCCTCATCCCCGTCTGCCTCCCCGTTGCGCTCCAGCTGCTCCTGGCTGAGCGAGCCGGGTGCCGGGGCGAGTGCCGGGGCCTCGGCGCCGGCATCGGGGCTGAAACCGGCAGCACGGAAGCAGCTGGCGATGAGCCCCGGGCGCACGTCGCCCCAGGCTTGCGCCAGCATGTGCATGGCATCCAGGAGGGTCGGCTGCCTCGCGCCGCGCTCCGCCGGCAGCCACCTCAGCAACCGCCGCCGGTAGTGGCCCTTGAGGTCGTTGGCGATGCCACGGTCCAGGGTGGTGGCCGGCGGGATGAAGAGCATCCTGACGTTGGAGAGCTGGAGGTAGGGGTGCGCCTCGCGCTTGGCGAGGAGGAGGAGGACACTCTTCCCCTGCAGCTGCATCCCCTCGTTGAACTCCCGCAGCCACTCGGCGAAGAGGGGGGCCGTCATGCTGGCCAGGCTGCCGGCACGGTAGCTCCACGGCATCTGCCCCAGGTTGACGCCCTGCAGGCAGCGGGGTCGGGGGCTCTCCCCCACCGCCCGCAGCGGGGTCTTCTCCGAGCCGTCGGCGTTGGCGCAGAACAGGACCGTCAGCCGGTCGCTGGCGCTCTCGCCCTTACCGGGGGAGCTGGTTGGGAGGAGGACCCCCGTCTCCCCGCAGACGTAGATTTCTGAGGGCGCGTAGGTGCGGAGGAGGCCGGGGAGCACCGCGCCGGCCCAGTGCTCGGCTGTGGGCTGCTCCGCATCCCCTTTCTCCGCCGGCGGCTTCTTAAAGGCGAGGTTGTGGCGAGCCCCAAAGCGCGCCAGCCAGCCACCGCTGGGCTCCGGGTCGGGCCGGCCCAGCGCCTCGGCGAGGTGTTTGGCCTTGAGGTGGAGGAGCGAGCTGCTGCCGGGCAGGTCGGTGGCGCGGGCGCCCTCCACCCAGCGCAGCAGGGCGGCCTCGAGTGCTGCGTCCTTCCCCTCCCGCTTGCGTTTGCGCTCCGGGTCGCCGTTGCGGTGCCACTCACTCAGGATCCGCTCCTTGTTCTTGATGATGCGGCAGATCTGGGGTTGCGACACCCCGAAGCGCTTGGCCAGCTCGCTCTGCGACACCTTGGGGCCCTCCAGCATCTCCAGCACCCGCACCTTCTCCGTCAGCGACAGCTCCTTCCGCTCCTTTCGGGGAGCCGCCGGCCCCCCCTCCGCCATCCCCGGGGAGCGGCCGGCGCAGGCAGCGGGGCGGCAGGGGTTGCCCGCCACCCCCAGCCCCGCCGGCTCGGCGAAGCCTCTCCCGCAGCGGCCACAGGCGTAGCCGCGCTCCCCGCCGTGCGCCAACCGGTGCCGCACCAGGTCTGGTTTCTGCCCAAAGCCTCGGCCGCACTCGGCGCACTCCAGCGGCGGCTCTCCCGGCCGGCGGCAGTGGCTCTCGAAGGCGGGCGGTGGGGCGATGAAGCCCCCGTTACCGGGATTCGGCTCCGGCTCAGGGACGCCACAGTAGCTGCAGCCGGGGCCGGTGTGGCGGGACGGGGGGGACGCGGGCGGCGGGGACACCCCCTCCTCGCTCTTCACCTCAGTCCCTGCGGAGACAGGAGCGCGTTGGGGAGAGACCCCGCGGGACCAAGCCCCCCAGTCCGGCAGGTTCCCCCCCGTTCCCCGGTCCCACCCGTGTCCCGCTCACCCTGGGAGGGGCCGGTGGGCGCCGTACGTGGACGGGGGTCCCGGTGCTCCCCGTAGCACCCCGCCACCGCCTCCCCTCGCTCCACCTCGGCCAGGATGTCGGGTTTGGTGACGCCGTAACCTGTGACAGAGACAAGAGGAGGGACAGCCGGTGATGCCGCCGCACGGCGGCCGGTTGCGACGGGCCTGGGCTGCTCCCGCCAACCACCGGTGCCGGTGCTGCCGGTGTCGCTCGCAGCCAGGCCATGACCGGGGCTGGTGTCGGGCTGGACCTGCATCCCTCACCCAGGGCAACGGGGCACTCACGGTCCTCCTTCATGGCACCGGCCCGGTCCTCGGGGAGATGGGGCGGCCGCTCCCGGTGCCGCTCCCGGTGCCGCTGCTGGCGAGGCCTCACCTGCGGTCGGGACGGCGGCGGTTGAACGATGCGCCGCACCGGGATGACGGCGCACGGCGCGGCGGGGGAAAAGGGGGACGGGGCGGCGGCGGCGGCGGCGGCGGGAGGGCCGCCCGTGGAGGGAGGGAGGGCGGGCGACCGGTACCGGGCACCGCCAAGACCCGGTGGGCCCCGTTCCCGCGCCGGGCCCTGTCCCCTCCTGTCCGGTGGGTCCCGGTGCGGCCGCGGCCCCGCCCCCGCCCCGCGCGGCCCCGCCCCCGCCCCGCGCGGCCCCGCCACCGGCGGCGGGAGCGCGCGGCCCCCGCGCACGCCTCCCCCCCTTGCCCCGCTATTGGTCCGCCGCCAGCGGATTGGCAGCGCCAATGCCCAATCAGCGCAGCGGCCCGGTGGCCGCCCTCCCCGGCGCTGCGCGGTCCGCCCGCGCGCTAGGTGGCGCTGCGGCGCCGGCTTAGCCCCCCCCCCCCCTCCGTCCCCCCCGTCCCCTCCTCTCCCTCCCCGCCGCCAGCTCCCAGCGTGCCCCGCGCTCTCGGCATGGCCGCTCTGCCCCGCCGCTGCTGAGGAGGCGCCGGGCCCGCTCCGTTCCGCCGCCCCCCGCTCCGTTCCGCCGCCGCCCCCGCCCGCCGAGCTCCGCAGGGCCATGGCCGACTGGGCCCCCGCTCAGGTAAGCGCTGTCGCCCCCCCCCCACCGGCTGACGCCCCCCGGCCAGGCCCCGTCTGCTGTCCCCCGGCGGCGGCCGGGCCCGCGGGCCCTCGGAGGCGGTGCGGGCCCGTCCCTTCCCCTCGCGGAGCCCCGTTCAACCCCTCGCTCGGTCGGCGGAGCCCACGGCGCGGTCTGTGTCCCTCCCCGCAGGAGCTGGAGTGGGAGATGGAGTCCCAGGAGCTGGCCCTGGAGCAGCCCCTGGCCGCCCCGGAGCAGGGCCCCGCCGGGGAGGCCGAGCTGCCGGCCGCCGAGATCTCCCTGACGCTGGTCACCGAGATCCAGGCCGTGGACAGGAAGGTGGACGCCCAGGCGGCCCAGCTGATGAACCTGGAGGGCAGGATGAGGATGGCGGAAACCAAGCTGATCGGCTGCGAGAAGACGGCGGTGGAGTTCGGGAACCAGCTGGAGAGCAAGTGGACCGCGCTGGGCACCCTCATCCAGGAGTACGGGCAGCTGCAGAAGAGGCTGGAGAACATGGAGAACTTGCTGAAGAACAGGAACTTCTGGATCCTGCGGCTGCCCCCCGGGGCAAAGGGGGAGGTCCCCAAGGTAACGGTTCTCTGCTCTGTCTTTAAAACGGGGTTGTTCTGCATATACTCCGCGCTCACAACCCTATTTCAGGGCAGCTGCGGTGCTGAGTGGGACACAGCTTCTCTGCAGCGGTGTCATTCCTTTAGTGCTTGGCAAGAAGCGCCAGCACAGGTCACTTTGCATTAATTACACACTGTACATTGTCTATATGTGATCCTCACCAAAATGCACAGGAGTCACAAACTCCTTAGTGTGGCCGGAGCCGTGTTTGGGTCACGCAGAATTGCATGGCTCAGCCCTGTGTGCCTGGTGGGTTTGGAAATGTATCCCGAGTTCCTCTTTGGAGGCAATTACAGCAGAACTGCCTCAAAAATGAAGTGGGAAGAGTCTGTGTCAGGCGTTGTGCGTGAGTGCAGGGAGGCTGAGCAGGAGGCAGGTAGGTGACGAGGGAAAACCCCGTCATGGCCCTTGCAGGCAGGGGTGAAGCTGCCTGAGCCGGGCACAGGGGCTGAGCGAGGGGCGTGGGATGGAGCAGGCGTTGCTGCACAGGACTGTCCTGCGCAGTGCTTGAGGAGTTTGAATGAGAAAACGTCCCCGGGTGTTTTCTTCAACAAGAAGCAAAACATCTTGAGTGTACGATGCTTCTATTTGCAGGTCCCCGTGGCTTTCAACGATGCTTCCTTTAACTTCTCTGAGGAGGAGTGGAAGAGCTTGAACGAGTGGCAGAAGGAGCTTTACAGGCATATCATGAAAGGCAACTACGAGGCCGTCATCTCAATGGGTAAAGACAAGCTGGGGTTTCCCCTGAGCCTTCTGATGTGCCAGGTTTTCCCGGGGCCTGGCGGATGGAAGCACCGCTGTGCCTGGCAGGATCGGGGAGGGTGGATGGTGTGCTGGTCTAGGAACTTCCAACAGCAGTCCTGGCCATAAGGTCAGTCCTCACCAGTTCAGTTTAGCGGTGGATGGACGTCCCCAGCATCACTGCAGTGACTGCGTCTCTCTTGACGGTCTCTGTGGCCGGTAGGAGCCGAGCGAGTGCCTGGGTCATGAGGAGGAGGGGAAGCGAGAGGACCTTCAAACCAAGTAAAGATGGGGGAGAGGGGATTTTCTTTGTCACGCAAAGGTCCACACATCCACTGCGCTGGGTGCATCAGCCCGCTCGCCGCTTAGGGCAGCAAGAGGGGTGCCCTGCCTCTGAGGTTCCTTCCAGCCCTTTGTGTGGGTGATCAGTCCTTCAGCTGCAGAGTCTTTTGTAAGGGAGGAGAGCGAGATTTGTCGGCCGTCTGCTGCCTTGGTGCTCTGTCTGAGCCCAGCCTTGACCCAGGGAACGTTTCTTGCGCAAGCTGTTGCGATATCTGCTCCTGTAGTGCCGGGTAGAGCTGGGGAGAAGCAGCGAGCAAAGGCAGGCTCTGCCTTCCGCTTTTCCTTCCAGCGGCTCAGGGCAGTGCGTTTACAGGTAAACGTACTCTGCTCACTCCTGCCAGTCCCAGCTGTGGGGATTCCCTCTGGGGGACGCGTTGGCTTCACGAGCACCTACGTGTGTTCTGAGAAATGACTTTGCCGTGGCTGGATGTCCACGTGCGTTGGGTGGGAGCGCAGACGCAGTCCCTGGTAGACAGGCGTCTCCTCCCTGTGCTGAGGCCACTGGTGTGCAGGCTCACCCGCCACCTGGCCGTCTAACTCTGGCCAATCCAGGCCTTTGATCCTTTTTTTTTTTTTTTTTTTCCTTTCTTCCTTTATTTTTTTGGACAGAGGTCTTCTGCAGTCCCTGTGCGCAAGGGAAAAAGGTGAAGGATAAATACTGCCCCCCATTCTCCTGTTTAAAAACCAATCCTGCATCCTACACTAGAGGCGCAGGAACGTAGCAGTCCCGCTGAAGGGGATCTGTGGATCTGAGCCTGGAGCTTAGAAAAATGTATCTGTGCTTCATCTGAAGGTTTCCTTTGAGTAATGAGGTTTAGGGGTTTGGCCCTCGTATAAGGCAAACAGATCCACCAGAGCAGTGGTGGAAATTAATACCCAGAGGCTCACACTTGTTTGGAAATGAAGTTTTCCACTCTCCACCCTAGGAGAGATTGTGATTGTCCCCTTTCCCCCACCAAAATCCGCAAGCAGCCTGTGACTCGGACGAGTAGGATGGAGCGGTCCTGGCTGGAGGGAACCGCATGGGGAGGGCACTTCCCCTGCTGCCGCTGGCTGACAGCTCTGATGCTGTCCCCGAGCTGAAGTCCCCATTGTAATGGATCCGCGGACCTTAGCAGAGAGGAGAAGAAAGGAAGCCCGGAGGTAAGCACAGATGCATTTTCTTATTCTCCTCCTCACGCTGCAGGCTGGGAGGTGCTCCTCACCTGAGCAGAGTGTGCTCCTGCAGTCCGCTCATGTTCCCAGGGCCCAGACAAGGTGAGCGGTGCAGATGTGTGAGAGCATCTTCTTAAGCCTCTCTTTCCGTTACCCGTCATCCCCAGCAGCGAAGGAATGTTGGTGGGCGAAGGTTTGAGTCTCTCTCCCCCGCGAGGGCAAAGGAAACGTTCTGATTCTCTTTTTACGTACAGATGCTGCCATTTCGAAGCCTGACCTCCTGTCACGGATTGAGCAAGGAGAGGATCCCAATGCGGAGGATCCGGATGACTCTGAGGGAGGAGAAACCCCTACAGACCCCAGCACCGGTGAGCCATAAGGTTCCTAGGACTCAGCGGGAGGTGGAAAGCAGACGTGTGGCTGCCACCGCCTGCCTGCGCTCTTCCACTTGCCTCTGCTGTTGAGTTTTGCCAGCTCTGTCCTTGGGTACAGGGGTGACTTTGCCTTCCTCATCACCTCTTACCCGATGCGGCCATATCTCCTGAAATCCTCTGTAAAGCAGCTGGGAGGTGTGAGCGTAAACACCCGTCGTTCTTTCTCCTGTGCACAGAGTTTTCCTTTCCTGGTCCTGATGACAGCTCGTGGAGTAAATACGAAGAGACTCTGCCTGAAAGCCACGAGGGCTCTGAAGAAGAGGAAAGCATGGAGGTCCCTAGTACATGTGAGTTAGAAGCGCAGAGCTTCGCCGAGCGCTGCGCAGAGAGGGAGATAGAGGCGGGCTCAGGCACTTGGCACTTGCTGGGGATTGCCCGGGGTGAGATCCTGCCTTCGCCGTGGTCTCTGCCAGGCTTGCCTCAAGGGTCAGCGTGGGAGCTGGACGGCAGCCGAGGCAGATGGATAGCACACGTGCAGAAGAAGCTGCAGTACGTGAGCAGCAGGCTGTAAAAGCGGCTCTGGGCTGGCTGGGGGATGCAGATCACCTCTACGGTGTCGCATCACTCGGTGAGGTAGCATGTTTGGTCAGCCTTGACATGGAGATGAGCGGGAGCGTGCGTAGTGCAGGCAAGCTTCGCTGGCGTGAGCAACAGAGTTCTTAAAGGTCTTTTTGACGAATACGCAAAGTGATATTTTTCACAGCTTTCTCTGTCAGCCAAATGTGAGGCTTCTTGTGGCGCAGCAAAAGGCGTGTCCTTGTCACCGCCCCGTCGTTCCTGGTCCCTGCTCTGAAGCGTGGGGGGACACGTGAAGCATCCCTTGCTGGGATGTGCCTTTGGCTTTCCGGCCTTGGTCTCAGAAGCAGCTCAACTGTTGTGGCTGATGCTTTTCCAGAATTTCAGCCTGATGCAAACAAAGCAGCCTGTTTTCAAGCCACACACGTAGATGTCTGACAGAGTGACAAGCAGATGAAGAGCCCTGTGAGTGGAGTGCCGAGCGGTATTCTCTGGGCACGCAAATGCTCAGCATAGGTTTACCTTCTCAGGGTCTGCAGAAACTGGTGGTTTTTCAGCCCTCTTCTCTGCATGCTCAGATCCTCTGGGCTCTTTTCACCCTCCCTTTGCCAGGGACCTTGGCGGTTGCTTTGAGTTACCGTTTTTACCATGGAAGATCCTTCAGGCCTAGGCACTGTACAAGCCCAGAAGGAAAAGAGGTTTTATTACCCTTCCCTCAGTTTTTTTTTGCCTTTATCCTAAGTCACGTGTTCTCAAAGACCTGTTCTGCTTCACCTCCTGCTAAGGAACCCACTTTTTCCCTTTGTCTATCCATGTATAGAGATCTCATCATTGTACTGTCTGAGCTTTCTCAAGAAGTCTTTATCAATGATCTGGACAAGGGGATGGAGTGCACCCTCAGTCAGTTTGCAGGGGACACCAAGTTGGGCGGGAGTGTTGACCTGCTGGAGGGTAGGAAGGCTCTGCAGAGGGATCTGGACAGGCCGGACCGATGGGTCGAGGTACGAGGTTCAACCAGGCCAAGTGCCAGGTCTTGCCCTTGGGTCACACCAATCCCATGGGCGCTACAGGTGTGGGGCAGAGTGGCTGGAAAGCTGCCTGGTGGAAAAGGACCTGGGGATGTTGGTGGACGGCCGGCTGAATGTGAGCCGGCAGTGTGCTCAGGTGGCCAAGAAGGCCAACAGCATCCTGACCTGTAGCAGCAACAGTGTGGCCAGCAGGAGCAGGGCAGTGACCGTCCCCTTGTTGTTGGCACTGGTGAGGCCCCACCACGAGTGCTGTGCTCAGTTTTGGGCCCCTCACGACAAGAAAGACATTGAGGTGCTGGAGCGTGTCCAGAGAAAGGCAACGGAGCTGTGGTGGGTCTGGAGCACAAGTCCTGCGAGGGGCGGCTGAGGGCCCTGGGGACGTTCAGCCTGGAGAGGAGGAGGCTGAGGGGAGACCTTCTCGCTCGCTACAGCTCCCTGAAAGGAGGGGGTAGCGAGGGGGGGGTCGGGCTCTTCTCCCAAAGGGCAGGCGATGGAACAAGAGGAAATGGCCTCAAGTTGCGTCAGGGGAGGTTTAGGTTGGATATTAGGAAAAATTTCTTCCCGGGAAGGGTTGTGAAGCGCTGGCAGAGGCTGCCCAGGGCAGTGGTGGAGTCGCCATCCCTGGGGGTATTTAAAAGCCGTGTAGCCGTGGTGCTGAGGGACATGGGTTAGTGGTGGGCTTGGCAGCGCTGGGGTGATGGTTGGACTCGATCTTAAGGGTCTTTTCCAACCTCAGTGATTCTGTGATTCTAAGTCAAAATACTTTGGCTTTGTTTATACTCCAGTACTGCTTAAGTAGCTCCCGGATGGGACTTGCAACCCCGTAGTGCCCGGTATGGTCTTGAGTGTGCCAAGCAGAGACCCGAGAGAATTGCGGTCTAAATAACGAGGCAGTTCTTATCTCAAAGAAATGACATGCATGTCTCTGCTCTGCCAGATGAACAGCAGTGTGATGAGGAAGGTCCCGAAAGCCTCGAGCTTCCTAGCTCATTGGCAGGAAAGTGGGAAGAGGTTTTCTCAAGCCCAGAGGAAGAGATGAAGCTGAGCAGCAAGAGCCGGAGCGGATCGACCCCGCAGCAGAGAACCGCAACGGGCAATGGGCTGAGGCGCTCCTCTCGCCGTGGAAGAGACTTGGCCAAGAAGGACGCTCCTGAGGACGTGGCCGCAGTAGAGGGGCCGTACATCTGCTGCGAGTGTGGGGAGAGCTTCCTGGACAAGCAGCTCTTTGCCACCCATCAGAAAGCGCACGCCAGCGAGGAAGCCTGCACTTCCCTGGAGCACGGAGAAAGCTTCAGGCAGAAATCCAAAACAACCCCTACGAAAGCCCAAGGGTCCTCTCGCTCCAAACCGTCCAAGCGCCCCGATGGGGAGAAGAGCTCCGGTTTCAAGTACGGCTTTGTCAGGCAGGTGAACAACATGGTGGAGAGACCGTACACCTGCTCCCAGTGCAAGGAGAGCTTCAGCCTGGAAGTGAGCCTTATCTTGCACCAGAAGCTCCATACGGGGAAGGGCGATGGGCCGCTGACGTGCACCTACTGCGGGAAGGACTTCCGAGACCTCTCCAAAGCCATCCGCCATCAGCGCATCCACACCGGGGAGAGGCCGTACCAGTGCACCGAGTGCGGGAAGAGCTTCATCCGCCGGGACCACCTGCTCAAGCACTGGCGGGTCCACACCGGGGAGACCCCCTACCAGTGTCCCGTCTGCGGGAAGCACTTCCGCTACAAAGAGTCTCTGAATTGCCACCAGAAAATCCACTCCCGCAACCCCCGGCCCATGGAGGATTCGCAGCACAACCTGGAGTCGGCGACTCAAACCGGCCATTTCTGCGTGAAAAAAGAAACTAAGCAGTAGCGCTGCGGTGGGAGGCCGGGGCAGAAGGGCTCGCGGTTACGGTAACGGTCTGGCAGGTGGACGTGCAGCATGATGGGAGGTGAACTTGTATCGCAGCTAATCCATGTGGTCATGCTACAAAGCCCGCTTTGTTGAAGCATCAAAGGAATTCCTCTTAAAAACTCTGATCGGACGGCCTAGGCACCTCTTCGACCCCGCAGGGTTACATGAGACTTCCATAGCGGCGTAGGCCTTGTACTAGTTGTCCCCTACGCAGGTTTGGATTTCGCCTGTAGAGAATAATCCCAAGCGATTCTCTGGGGTCCGTATTTAGCAGGTGTTTCCCCACCTATCTTTGTGCATATGCAGGAGTGACAAGCTTTCGCTTTCTTTTTTCCACTCGTTTCACGGCAAGGCTGGAAGCGTGAGGGAGGGAAGGGAGGCGCCGTTCCCAGGCAACTGGCCGCCCGCTCCCGTTGCGTTGCCGCACCTCAAAACGGCAAGCCCCGCGCTGCGAGGCCAGGGCTGGGATGAAGGGAAGAGAGGCGAGGCAGAGACGTGGTTAGGGGCACGACGCAGGATTTGTCGAAGGGAAAAAAAAAAAAAAAAAAAAAAAAAAGGCAGAGAGGAGAGAGCGGCAAAGAGCAAGGTGAGAAAAAAGTGGGTGCAGGAGGAAAGGAAGGGCAGGAGAAGGGGCTGAGGACATTGGAGCAGGAGGATTTGGGAAGGGCAGCGTGCGGAGGCGCGGTCGGGTATCTCACCCGAGGAGGACACGTCTTTGTTCTTTTGAAGGATGTTACTGGTACCAGTCGGGCTGTAGTTTCCCTCTGGCCCAAGGGAACGGAGCCGCTGGTCCGTCACACAAACTCCTGTCAATGAAGGCGATTTTATTATAATTTTTTAACTGGGTTTGGTCTCACACTCAGGTAAGTCAGATGTGTGAAAGCAACTTCTCCTAACCCCTGTAAAGAGCTGTTTGGTTTTTAGTTAATCTAGAAGTAGTATATTATTATTATTATTATTATTAATTATTATTATTATTATTATTATAATACTACAAGGAAACGTGTGGCACTATATTTCACAGTTGATCTAAAACACTTAAATGTACGAGATAACTGACAACGGAGTTTTTCGGACGTCTGTGTAAATATTGGTTGACTTCTCGGAGCTAATTGGTGTTGTTCCTGAGGTGGCTGTAAGTGGTGTCTCTTCCGCTGTGTTATCGTCAGCTGCTGGTTCGTGATCGTGTTTTGTAATAACTTTTGTAAAGTCTGTCAATACAGTGTTTCCATTCTGAAGCCCGTGTTGGGTGAGTGATCGCAGCCCCGGTCCCCTCGCTGGCCTCGGTGTTTCGTCCTTGCTCGCCCCTCTCCTGCCGTGACGCCTCCCGCACCCGCACCCGGCTGGTATTTATTAGCGTTTTCCAGGTAACTTGCAGAACTGGTGAACCGCACAAACTGAGCGGGCTCTGCTCAAATGTCCGTGCCGGGGAACCAGGGCCGGCAAACGAGGCTGCTCCGCGCAGCTCTGGGGCCGCTGCGGTCGGTGTCCGGCATTGGGGGTTGGTGTTTTTATGCTTGTTACCTGCTGCCGCTAACGGCTGGAAGCAGACTTTGGTTTTATGCGAGAATAACGTCGCACTCTGGCAGCTGGCCCTGCGCCAGGCAGAAATCAGAGCTGCAGCAATGGCCAAGGAGTTGCCAGTCTTGGCCGGGCTGTGCTGTGGGGTAGAGCCGGGACAGTCTGGTGCTGGGAGAAGCACCGGTGTGTGCCGCTGCGGCGCTGCCCTGAGCCTCGGAGGTGAGATGCGGTGGACTGACCCTCCGGCACTGACTGCAGCCCCCTGCAGCGGGCGAGAAGAGCCATGGCGAGCTCTGCCAAGGGTCCAGCCACCGACGGTATGCGTTCATCTCTCCTACGTCACCCAGGACAGGGTGGCCTGGCCCCATGGCGTCCCAGCAGAGCTGGAGGGACGCTGGCACAGGGGTCCAGGCTCGCTCGTGCCTGCTGCCCATCGGAGGGGCAGCTGGCAAGCCGGGCTGCGCTGGGTTTGCATCGCTGTTTCCTCGCTCACACGTACCTAAACTCTTTGTACCGGGGCTGCCAATAAACTACCAAAAAGGGCAGCGTGCCCTTTTGTCTCGCTGTGCCCGGGCCTCGTGCGTGCCGGGGAAGGCAGTGCCAGTGGCAGGGCTCAGCCGGGTGGCCCTGGGGATGTGGGGCTGGTAGAGGGGGCAGCGGGTGCCCCACGGTGTCCCACTCCTCCCCAGCAGGTTGGGGTTCTACCCTGTCATCTCACCCCTTCCTGGGCATGGGGACATGGCAGGGGGGTCCCACTGTGGAGGGGAGACCCTGCCTGGCACCAGCACCCTGGGCTGCTCCTGGGTCTCTGCACCCAGACCCCAGCCTGTCCCCGTGTCCCCTCTGCCACCTTCCTCATGGTGACCTGGTCCACAGCTCTGCAGGCTGCAGCAGGTGGGTCCCAAGCCCTGGCTGGTGGAAGCTCTTTGGTTCTTCCCTGTTCCCAGCCCAGAGCCGCCTGGCCTCTTCTCCCCTCCACCGCTGCGAGGAGCTGCCGGCTGTGCCGGGGTGCCTGGGTGATGCCACACATGAGGTGCTGCCCGTGCTCTGGAGCAACCTGGTGGGATGGAGATCTCCTCCCTGAGGAGAAGGACTTGGGGTGTTAGTGGATGAACAGCTGTCCCTGAGCCGGCAGTGTGCGCTGGCAGCCCAGCAAGCCCCCGGCATCCCGGGCTGCATCCCCCGCAGCGTGGCCAGCAGGGTGAGGGGGGGATTGTGCCCCTCTGCTGCGCTCTGCTCTGCTCTGGGGAGACCCCCCCGCAGTGCTGCCTCCAGCTCGGGGGCCTCAGCGCAGGAGAGACATGGAGCTGGTGGAGCGGGGCCAGAGGGGGCCCCGGAGGTGCTGGGAGGGCTGGAGCCCCTCTGCTGGGAGGACAGGCTGGGAGAGGTGGGGGGGTCAGCCTGGAGAAGAGAAGGCTCCGGGGAGACCTGAGAGCCCCTCCCAGTGCCTAAAGGGGCTCTGGGAGAGCTGGGGGGGGACTCTGGGTCAGGGAGGGGAGCCGTGGGACGAGGGGGAATGGTTTTAGACTGGAAGAGGGGAGATTTAGGTGAGATATTGGGAAGAACTTCTGGGCTGGGGGGGTGGTGAGCCCCTGGCGCAGGTTGCCCCGAGAAGCTGTGGCTGCCCCATCCCTGGAGGTGCTCAAGGCCGGGTTGGACAGGGCTTGGAGCAACCTGGGCTGGGGGGAGGTGTCCCTGCCCAGGGCGGGGGGTGGGACTGGATGGTCTTCAAGGTCCCTTCCAACCCAAACTGTTCTGTGATTCTATGGGGCTGCCCCACGCAGGGAGGGGTGCAGGGACGGAGGGTCCGGGGGTGGTGAGGGGGGAGAAGGGGCGGCTCATGGCAGGGGAAAAAGCATCGCGCTGCATCTGGCTGCTCCAGCGCTGCGAGGCTGCGTGTCCCGGCTGCTGCCGGCAGTGAGGCTGAGCGTGGCTCCCGGGTCGAGCACACAGAGAGACCATAAATACACACATATGTACTGTTACATACATATACACAGGCGTCCATACGTGGTCTGCAGCCCAGATCACAGGCACACGGTGCTCACACCATCACAGCACCGGGGGCCACATCCTGACCCCCCTCTGGCTGATCACGATGCAGAGCCACGAGTGGGACATAAATATAGGTGACAAACACACATGTATATCTCTCTCCATGCGTACAGTGTGGTTCCCTCCAGCAGACTGGCTCAGACGCTCCCTCTGCCCAGTAGCTGCCCCTGGATCCCAGTCTACCCAGTTGCACCAGGACATCTGAGCTCCCCTCATCCCAGAGCTGCTCCTGGTGTCCCCTCCTGATGGGTGTCACCCGCGGCTGGTGGCTGCGGATCCCTGGGATGGCCCAGAGAGGGGGTCCCTAGTTGGGGTTCCCACCTGCCTTTGTGCCCCGGGCGGGTGGGGACAGGCGTTGTACCCCCCAGGCGCGGGTGCCGCAGCCATGTCCTCCATTCCGGCATCGCAGCTGTGACGGGATGTGGCCTCATTCCAGTGTCCCCCTTGTCCCCTCCCTTTTTCCGCAATCCAGAGGGTTTCCTGCCCTTCCCCATGTGCGCTGTCACTGACTTCCCCACATTGTCACCTCCTTCCAGGGGTCCCCGAGGTCGGGAGTGGGAGCAAGGCTGTGTGCCGGGGGGGCTCTACCAGGATGGGATGGAATATGGATGGGGATGGGATGGGGATGGGGATGGGATGGGATGGGGATGGGGATGGGGATGGGGATGGGGATGGGGATGGGATGGGGATGGGATGGGGATGGGGATGGGGATGGGGATGGGGATGGGGATGGGGATGGGGATGGGATGGGGATGGGATGGGGATGGGGATGGGATGGGGATGGGATGGGATGGGATGGGATGGGATGGGATGGGATGGGATGGGATGGGTATGGGATGGGATGGGGAAGTGGATGGGATGGGATGGGGATGGGATGGGGATGGGGATGGGGATGGGGAGGGGATGGGGATGGGATGGGATGGGATGGGATGGGATGGGATGGGATGGGATGGGATGGGATGGGATGGGATGGGGTGGGATGGGAATGGGGTGGGGATAGGATGGGGATGGGGATGGAATGGAATAGGATGGAATAGGACAGGGTGAACGGCATGGGATAGGATGGGGCAGGGATGATGCAGTGGGGCGGGATGGTGTCGTGGTTTATCCCCAGCCAGCAGCTAGGACCACACAGCCACTCATTCACTCCCCCCTGTCCTGAGTAGGGGAGGGAGAAGAGGGAAAAAAGGAGGAAAAAAACCCCAAACTCGTGGCAAATCTCTCTCACCTCCTCACGGTCGGTCAGCCAGCCAGTCCCGAGCAGCGATGGCACATTCCTGCCCCCCGGACACCCCCCATTTCTGTACCAAGCAGGTGGCCACGGTGTGCAATGTCCCCTTGGCCACCGGGTCCCGGCTGTGCCCCCCCTCCGCTTTACGGGGAAGCGGCAAAAATCCCCGAGGGATGTAAAACATCACCGGGCACCCACTGCAACATGGAGTGGTGTCGCCATCAGTATCCCGGCAAATGCAAACCACAGCAGCTACGGGACAGAAAATTCACTCCATCATAGCTGTAGGGAGTGAGGATTGGGATGGGATGGGATGGGATGGGATAGGGATAGGGATGGGGATGGGGATGGGGATGGGGAGAGGATGGGGAGGGGATGGGGAGGGGATGGGGATGGGGATGGGGAGAGGATGGGGAGGGGATGGGGATGGGGATGGGATGGGGATGGGATGGGGATGGGATGGGATGGGATGGGATGGGATGGGATGGGATGGGGATGGGGATGGGGATGGGGATGGGGATGGGGATGGGATGGGATGGGATGGGATGGGATGGGATGGGGATGGGGATGGGGATGGGATGGGGATGGGGATGGGGATGGGATGGGATGGGATGGGATGGGATGGGGATGGGGATGGGGATGGGGATGGGGATGGGGATGGGATGGGATGGGATGGGGATGGGGATGGGGATGGGATGGGGATGGGGATGGGGATGGGGATGGGGATGGGGATGGGGATGGGGATGGGGATGGGGAGAGGATGGGGAGGGGATGGGGATGGGGATGGGATGGGGATGGGATGGGATGGGATGGGGATGGGGATGGGGATGGGGATGGGGATGGGGATGGGGATGGGGATGGGATGGGGATGGGGATGGGGATGGGGATGGGATGGGGATGGGGTGGGGATGGGGATGGGGATGGGGAGGAGATAGGGATAGGGATAGGGATAGGGATAGGGATAGGGATAGGGATAGGGATAGGGATAGGGATAGGGATAGGGATAGGGATAGGGATAGGGATAGGGATGGGATGGGGGTGGGGATGGGACGGGATGGGATGGGGTGGGGATGGGATGGGGATGGGGATGGGGATGGGATAGGGATAGGGATAGGGATGGGGATAGGGATGGGGATGGGACGGGATGGGGATTGGGATGGGGATGGGGATGGGATGGGGATGGGGTGGGAATGGGATGGGGAGGGGATGGGGATGGGGTTTGGATGGGGATGGGATGGGGATGGGGATGGGGTGGGGACGGGGATGGGGGGTGGATGGGTGTGTGCGGGTCGGGGCCGGTCAGGGCCGGGGGCGCTGTCCCGGACAGGGCGGGGCCGGAGGGCCGTTCCTGTCGCGCGCGCGGTGCCCCCCCCCGGAGTGCCCCCTCCCCGCTGCGCGCGGTGACCCACGGGGGGGCCCTGCCCCGCGTGGGGGGGTGTGTGTGGTGTGTGTCGGGGAGGGGGGGGGGGGATGTCTGCCCGTCTCCATGGCGACGCCGCCCTCCGGCCGCCATTTCAGAGGCCCGCGGGGCGCGAGGCCGCCGGGCGCGAGGACGGGCGGGGGGGGGAATCGGCGTCGGGGGGGGCCGCCAGGGGGCGCCGCGCCGGCCCCGCCCCCGGCCATGGCGGCGCCCGACGGTGCGGGCCGGGGGAGCCCCCCCCCTTCCCCAGTCCTCCCTCAGCCCGCCCCGTCGGCCCAGTTACCCCCAGTCCGTCCCCCCCCAGTCCTCCCCGTCGGCCCAGTTACCCCCCAGGGCCGCCCCAGTTCCCCCCAGCCTCTCCTCGTTGCCTCACCCTCTCCCTCAACCCTTCCCCGTCGCCCCCCCCCTCCCCGCTTCTCCCAGTCCCTCCCCAGTTCCCCCAACCCCTCCAGTCATCCCCAGTCCTCCCCCAGTTCTTCCCAGTTCGCCGCCGCCCCCCCCAGTTTCTCCCAGTCCACCCCCAGTTGTCCACTACCCCCGCCCCAGTTCCCCCCAGTCCTCCCAGCCCCTCCCCAGCTCCCACCCAGTCGCTCTCCAGTTCTCCCCAGTTCCCGTCAGCCCCTCTCCAGCACCACCCAGTTCTCCCCAGTTCCCCCAGTCTCTCCCCATTCCTTCCAGCTATTCCCCAGTTCCCCCCAGTTCTCCCCAGTGGCACCCAGCCTCTCCCCAGTTCCACCCCCCGACCCACTCCTCCCCCGCCCTCCCAGTCCTACCAGCCCCTCCCCAGTTTCTCCGTCAAGCCTCTCCCCAGTCTCCCCCAGCGCCTGCCCAGTCCCCCCCAAGTTCCACACGGTACCCCGTCAGTCCTCCCCAGTTCCCCCCAGCCCCTCTCCAGTTTGCCCCAGTCCCCACCGCTTTATCCCCAGCCCCTCCCCAGTTCCTACAGTCCCCCCCAGCCACTCCCCAGTTGCCCCCAGCCTCTCCCCAGTTCTGCCCCCCGGCCCCTTCCCAGTCCCCCCAACCCCTCCCCATTTCCTCCCAGTGCCCCCAAGTCTCTCCCCAGTTCCCCCAGTGCCCTCCAGCCCTTCTCCAGTCCCCCCACTCCCCCCCAAATTCCACCCAGTCCTCCCCAACCTCACCCCAGTTCCCCTCCAGCCCCTTCCCAGTTCACCCCAGTTCCCCTCCCGTTACCCCCAGTTTCTCCCCAGCCCCTCCAATCCCCTCAATCCCCTCCACTCTCCCCCATTCCCCCCCAGTCCCCCCCGTTCCTCTCGCGGCCCCGCCCCGCGCGGGCGCCCCCCCGTCCCGATCCCCCCCCCCCCCCCCATCCCCGGGGCAGCCGGTTCCCGGCGCGGCAACGGGGGGGGGGGGCGAGGGGGGGGCGGCCCGACGGTGCTCGGCGGCGGCGGCGGGGGGGGGGGGGGCGGTGATGCCGTCGGTACGACAGGGGGCGCTGCGGCGCCGGCGGTCGCCCCGCTCCGCCCCGCCCGGCGCGTCCCCCGGCGGGGCTGGCGCGCGGCGGCGGCCGCCAGAGCGCCCCCTGCCGGCTCGGCGGGGCAGCGGCGGGGCCGGAGCGCCCGAGCGCGGAGCGGCGGAGCCGGGACCCGAAGCCGCGCTCGGTCTCTCGCCGCCGCTCCCCCCCCCTCCCCTTTCCCCCCCCCTCCCCCAACCCCGCCGCTATCCCCGGTCGGGTCGGGCCGCGCCCCGCCCCGCCGCGCCGCCCCCCGCCCCGCCGCCGCCCCCGCCTCGCCGCGCCGCCCCGGGCCCAGCCCGATGCCCGGCGGCGGGCGGAGGTGAAGGAGCGAACGGGCGCTGGATCCTCCCCGGCCGCGGCCCCCGGGGCCCCGGGCAGGGAACAAAGGGCCATGGCCGAGGGGGCTCCCGCTCAGGTAAGGGCGCCCGCCGACCCCCCGCCGCGGGTGGCGGCCCGGCCCGGCGCCCCAACGGGCCGCACGTCGGGGCGGGCCGCGCCGTCGGGGCCGCGGCGGGGAGGGCCGCGGCGGGGTGGGGGGTTGGGGGGGGGCTGTCAGCCCGCCGCGCCGCCGCCGCAACCCCCCCCCCTCCACCGGAGGGGGGAACGAGCCGGGCAGGGACGGGCGGCCCCGGGGGGGCGGCGCGGCCGGGCAGGGCCTCCGCCGCTGGCGGCGCCCGAGCTGCCGTCGGGGGCCCCGGGCCTGGCCGTCCCGGCGGCCGGGCCCTGCGGGGCGGGGAGCGGCTTCAATACCCCCCCCCCCACCTCGGTGACAGGCCGCCTCCCCCCCGCCCCGTGTCCCTGACAGCGCCCGGGGTGTCCCCTCGCCGTGCCCATGGCAACGGGGCTTCGGCTGTCCTCTGTCACCCCCCCCCCCCAGTGTCACCTCCCGTCCCGTGGGACCCGCAGCCGCCACCGTAAGCAGCTTAGCGGGGTCAACGCTCTTCGGGGACGTGGGGATGTCTGTCCCCGCCGCCTTGGGCGCTGTGGTGCCCCCCATCACCCTGGGGGTGTCCCCGTCCCCGTGCCCTGACCCCCCCCGCACCCCTCTGCCCGCAGGAGCCGCTGCTGCAGCCGCGCTGCCCCTCGCCCCTCCGGCCGGCGGCCGGCCCCGAGCGCACCTCGGAGCGGGAGACGCAGACGGCCGAGCTGTCCCTGACGGTGGTGGCGGCCGTGCAGGCGGTGGAGAGGAAGGTGGACTCCCACTCCACCCGCCTGCTCGACCTGGAGGGTCGGACAGGGATGGCGGAGAAGAAGCTGATCGACTGCGAGAAGACGGCGGCGGAGCTGGGGAACCAGCTGGAGAGCAAATGCGCGGCGCTGGGCACCCTCATCCAGGAGTACGGGCTGCTCCAGCGGCGCCTGGAGAACATGGAGAACCTGCTGAAGAACAGGAACTTCTGGATCCTGCGGCTGCCACCGGGCAGGAAAGGGGAAGTCCCCAAGGTAACGGTGTCCTGGGGTGGAGGTTTGCGCCCCAAAGGCTCCCGAAACGCTCATGGAGGGCAGGATGGGGGGAGAGGCGGTGGGTAAGCAGGGACAGCCCTGGCACAGGTGAGTCTCTCGTCATGTCAGGACCTGAAGGCAGCAGAGCTGCCCCTCGCCACTTCCCAGTATCCCCCCCTGGGGACCCACCAGAGGTGGGAGATGGACCCAAGGGAAATGTCCCCCCATGCTCAGGCCAGAGGTTTCAGTTCTGCTTCACCGCACTGCGCAGCCTGGGAGCCAGTTACTCTTTTAATTTTTAATTGTATTTTTTTACCGCTGTTTGAGAGAAACCCAGCAGATTTGGTGATTCTTCTTTTTACACACCATTTCTTTTCTCACCTTGGCGCTGTGCTGGGGGTCTCCTGGACCGAGGAAGGAGCATGCAGGGGCTGCTGCTGCAGGGAAGGGGGAATCTCTGGGATTCGGGGGAAGGCAGAGGAGCTCCCTGCGCTCGCAGCTGGGCTCAGCCAAGCATCGGAAGGAGCCCACTGACAGCGTTCTTCAGTTCCTGTTTGCATTTTGCAGCCTTCTCGCTAAATGAAAGTTTGCAGATGGGACCATGTGGGACACGGCAAAGTGACTGTCGCCGCTTCGCCGGAGATGAGCAGAGGGGGGCTGGAAGAGGGGGATTCACACCCCGACACCCTGTTAGCACAGTCGGGGAGCAGAAGCCGAACACAGGCCGGCTTGCGCATCCTGAATTTATCCTTAGAAATTATTACTCGGCAAACAGGCTTGAAAGCTGCGGTCTGCTCCCGGCTAATTTGCACACAATAACTAACGATAACTGGGAGCCCTTCAGGCCTGGGTAGAGTGTTCCCTCGAGTTCTGGGGTAATTGAATCTGGGTTTTTACGTCAGCTCATCAATAGAGATGAGGTCCAGCCCTAATGCCCGATTTTTATCTCCTTTACGCTCCCTCCAGGCGGGCACAAACCCGGTCTCCTGTGCGGAGTCGTCCCTGCCAGTGCAGGGACCAAGAGGAGGATGTCAGTGTTGTTTGGGGAAATCACGCTCTGGGTTCAGCACCAGGAACCGGCTGTTGGGCTGAGACCTTTAATCTCATAGAAATACGTGTCCAGGTGTTGTTTTAAATGTAAAAGAACAACTCGTTGATGGCCATGAAATAGCTGAAGCCTGGCTGCGTCCGAGCAGGAGCGAGCTGCTCCTGCCAGCGGCCGGAGATAACACGCTGGGCTCCTGGGGAAGCGAGGCGGCTGCCTGAACCTGTGCTGCTTGTGATTGCAGGTGCCGGTGACGTTTGACGATGTGTCCGTCTATTTCAACAACAAGGAATGGGAGAAGCTGGAGGAGTGGCAGAAGGAGCTGTACAAGAACGTGATGAAGGGGAACTACGAGTCGCTGATCTCCCTGGGTAAATATGGGGTGTCCTCCTCCTGGTGAAAGGCAGGTTCTCTGGGGTCCTGGCTGCCCGTGGGCTTGGGAATCTTCAGAGTCCTCCTCGGAGATCTTCTTGTGTCCCCTTGAGACCCCAATGTCCCATTTTAAATGGAGGCTTAAAAACACAGGAGGATGTTTCTAGTCTGGGTAAGGCACCCCCCCGGCCATGTCGGGTTTGGGGCACATGGTGCTGTCCTGGCTGGGTGGGGGCCAGGTGGACTGGAGATCTCCTGAGGCTCCTTCCAGCCAGAGTTACATGGTGAAAAGCCAGCACCTTCCCCGTGGCTGTTGGAAGGGTTTCTCTTTGTCTTCTGGGTCAGCAGCGGGTACCAGTCCATGCACCCCTTTAGAGGAAGGTTTTGCAGTGAAAAGCTGTCTGATGCGGTTATACCTACGCTCCTTTGGGGCATTTCCTGATGAAGCTGCAGGAGAAATTCTGGCTCTGCTGGAGCCAGAGGTGAAAAGCTTTTAGCTTCAGGAGAGCCAGGAATTTGCCTGAGAAGTTCTAAAACCCTGCCAGAAAAATGTACGGGTTGGGTTTCTTCTCGAAGGTAGTTCCTCTGTGCGTGGCACCTCAGCTACTGCCTCCGTGAATCTCTTTTGCCCATCCGGGGAGCCTGGCCTGCCTGCAGCACCAGGCTTTTCTGCCTGCAGACCCTTTGTGGATGTTCCCGAGCATCTTCACATGTCCCCCCTGGGCGCTGGGGAGAGGTGGAAGCCAATATTAGGATTGCCTGTGCAGTAATCCCTCCATCCTTCTGTCTCTCAACAGACTATGCAATTTCCAAACCTGGTGTTTTGTCTCAGATTGAGCAAGGAGAGGAACCGCGGGTCAGGAATGAGCAGGACTTGGAGGAGAGCGAGATCATTACCGATGCCACCGCAGGTGAGATGGCAGCTTAGCGCGAGGGGAGCCGTAGGTTGCGTTCAGAGGAGCTGCTCGCCCTAAGGCTAAAGCAAATGTCGCTGAGAGCTGTGCCCGAGGGGGTTATCAGGAGGAGCCTTGCGTACGAGCGGGAAAAGTTTGGCTGATTAGAGATTTGATGTCCAGGTACGGCTTAACATATAAACCAGGGCACGCAGAGCCCAGAGAGTTGGGCACTAGGAGCTGTCAGCAAGGGAAACATCTGCAACCAGACCAGGTCCTCAGGGACACAGTGTTCCTGCCAAGAAAGGAGAATCAGATCCCATTGGGAAACCCATCCACCCAAAAAAATCCTAAAATCCTCTCCAGCCTCTCCCGTTGTGCGGATGGTGCCTGGTTTTACCCTTGGAGCATCCCCCCGGGGCAGGGAAGCCTGCTCCCGTCCTGTGCGCAGGGACCCGGGGTACTGAGCAGGTTCGCCAAGGGCCCGGCTGGGCTGGGAGTGGGGCACTAGGGACCCCGAGTCCTGGGGTGACTCCTGCTCTGAGATAAGGGGCTGGTAAGGAGATAAGGAGGTGTCCTAGAAGAGATGAGGTCAGCTCCACTGCTGGTCTCTGGCCCCAGTCGCTCCAACCCCCTGCCCATGCTCTTGGTCACGAGGATCTTGAAGTTAAATCGAGGCCAACGGGAAAAGAAAAATCCTCTGCTGTCCACGGGGAGCTGCCGGCCCAGCACCGCGGCTGGGGGCTGGGTGGTGGCGGAGGGGTGCTGAGCTGCAGGCGCCGAGTCCCCTGTGCCTGAGGAGGATCCCAGGCGAGAGGCAGGAGCATGGCAGGGATGGTGGAAGGGCAGGGGCTGAAGGGAGAGCAGAAGTGGCCGAGCAAAGGAAACCCCTCTGTGGGATCAGCAGCCAGAGCTGGCCCACGGGGAGCTGGCGGGGATTGCTGCAAGCGGTTTCTTCCTCCTGGCTCCCAGGAATGATGGCGGGTGGGAATCTCTCTTTGCTTCAGCTGGTATAAGGGTTGTGATCAAAACGGAGGAGCTCCTTCCTGAAGACAGCCCTGAAAACGCTGAGCTGCACGGGATGTCGGGGCAGTCAGAAGGGAGCTTCCAGAGTCCGGATGAGGAGGCAGCCTGCGAGAGCCCCTACGGCTCTGTGTCCCCGCCGAGGGACCTCCCGGGAACCAGCCTGGGTGACTCCTCCGAATACGTAGCTGACTTCAACGAGATCCAGAGAGTCATCGTTCACCACGGGAGCTGCACAGGTGAGACGCTCGGCACACAGCTTGGCAACACGTGGCACGTCAGGGAGACGGAAGGCTCAGGAGGGGCTGTGGTGGGTTGGGGAAAGGGTTGGACAAAAGAGAAGGGTTAAATCCCACCCCAGAACCAGTGCCAGAAGGAAAGTTTCTGGCTGCATCAACCTCAAGAGCAGCTGCGGTGAGACCTCTGGTCGGGAAGAGGAGGCAGCATGTATGTGGTAGACATCAGAGTGTGGTCTCTGAGGGCACCTGACCTGCTCCAGAGCAGAGGGAGCAGTGGCTCAGTCCTCCATTAGTGGGAAAAGCCCTTGTTAGACACAGAGGACTCCTGTCCTGGTGTTAGTGGTGCAGAGGAATGGTGTAAGCCACTCAGGTGCTTACGCACTGGGCTCGGCTAGAGGAACGTGTAGGGTCCTACACGTTGACCATCGTGGGAGTCGCTCGGGGCAGGTCTGGAGGACAGGGACAAGGGTGGCAGAAGGTCCGTGGGGTGCGAGCTGCCAGGAGGGAAAGGTGCAGTGAGGTTATTTAGTGGAGAGATGAGAAGATGGTACTGGGTGGTTCATGTGAAGAAGTCTGCCAGTTGGGTGGCAGATATGGGCCAGGCCCTCCAGCTGTGCTTTGAAGGTGGAGATGGGAAAGCGGGGAGATGGACTGTCGGGACCGGCGGGTTCCCTGCCTTCTGACGGCTTTGCGATGGTATAACACAAAACAAGAAAGATGGAGTTGGGCTCTTGAGGTCATCCTCAACTCCATCTCGTGGGTCCTGTGGTCTCCTCACAGTTTTCTAAAGGAAACCAGCCAACCCACCAGTGGGGCTGGAGCCGATCCTCGTCTGAGAGCCAGCACCACTGCCGACGCATGGGGCTGAGCGGGAGCTGCAGCAGTGCCCTGACCGGGGTGCAGGTGCCGGTGGCCAGCGCTCGAGCGGTGATAGCCCCTGGGTCCGCATAGGGGAGGCTCCTTGCTGCAAGGAGGTGGGAAGGAGGACCTGGGAATGTGGGTTTTCCCCACTGACCCCTCTGTTGGTGGTGAGAGGGCCGTGGCTTTGATATATCCTGCTCCTGTCAGCTGCCTCTTCTAGGGAAAGCGCGGCTGCTCTTCCTAGAAAAGTACATAGGCCTGGCTCAAAGTCCAGCGCAGAGTGACGTGCGAGGGATCCACCGCGGGCCTTTCCTCGGGGGGTGCTGGTTGCGCGTCCTGCTGCACGTGTCCGCGGTAGGGCCGGTCTCACCAAACAAAAACACCGGGTCACCTCCGGCATCAGTGACGCAAGGCGGGAGCCTGGTGTGTGGCTATTCATCCCACCACTGTTTGCCTCTAGGAAGGAGGGGGAGTCTCTCCCTGTGCCCTGTCGCAGGGAGGCCGAAGCAGGGGGACAATCCCAGGCTGGGTGCATCATGTCAGGAGTGGAGCTGGAGCCCGGCAGCCCCGTGCTGTGTTTCCCTCGAGCAGTGCCGTGCCAGGCGCGGGGAGCGTTGTAGCCCAGCGAAACGGCAGCAGATGGAGCTGCTCCAAAATCACTCGGCTGCCCGAGTCCTCGCAAATTGGTGGCGCTTTTATCCCCCCCTGCCTTGTAGCATCGTGAAATTGCAAAACCTTTTGGCAGGCAGGTTTCACTGCACGGTCCGAAGGAGCCTGTCCGGGACGGGGTTTGTCTGTCCTCCCTGTCTGGAGGTGTGCAGGCTCACCTTGCTGCTGCGAGAGGACATGCCCGTCCCAGGCTGGAGCCAGCTCGTGGTCAGGCAGAACCGGCAGGCAGGCGCAGAAGCCTATTCAGATGTTCCTGTAGCAACCCCACAGGTGCATGAAAGGCCACCCCGTCCCACCTGACAACCCTAACGCTGTTCTGGTTTTCCCCCGCAGAAGACGGGATCGTGATCAAGACGGAGGAGGAGGAGGAGGAGGACGACCCTGACACCCTGGAGCCATGCGCCATGTTCTCGGGCAGGACCGAGCCGCCGGCGTTCCCCAGCCACGAGGCCGGGCTGGGCTGCGAGGCGCAGTGCAGCTCCAAAACGCAGCCCAGGAGCCTGGCGGCCGCCCGCGTGGGCAAGCCCCCCGCCTGCGAGAGAGACTCCGGGGAGATGAAGCCGGCCACCGCCCAGCAGCGGAACCGGACGAGGGAGAGACCCTACATCTGCCCCGAGTGCGGGAAGAGCTTCATGCTCAAGATCAACTTCATGATCCACCAGCGCAACCATCTCAAGGAAGGGCCCTACGAGTGCCACGATTGCGACCTCAGCTTCCGCAACAAGCAGCAGTTCCTGCTGCACCAGCGCAGCCACACGCGCCGGGGCGTGGGTGTCCCCCGGCGCCCAGATCACGGCCTCAAGCCCCAGCCACGGCCCCCGCCTCCGGGGAAGCCCTACAAGTGCTCCGAGTGCGAGAGCAGCTTCAGCCACAAGTCGAGCCTCAGCAAACACCAGATCACCCACGTCGGGGAGCGGCCCTTCACCTGCGGCGAGTGCCGGAGGAGCTTCCGCTTGCAGATCAGCCTCATCATGCACCAGAGGATCCACGCCGGCAAAAGCGAGATGGCCTTCCTCTGCCCCCAGTGCGGGAAGAACTTCACCCGGCCCTCCCACCTCCTGCGGCACCAGCGGACTCACACCGGTGAGCGGCCCTACCAGTGCAGCCAGTGCGAGAAGACCTTCAGCGAGAAGTCCAAGCTCACCAACCATTACCGCATCCACACCCGGGAGCGCCCGCACGCCTGCGCCGTCTGCGGGAAGGGTTTCATCCGCAAGCACCATCTCCTGGAGCACCAGCGCATCCACACGGGCGAGCGGCCCTACCACTGCACCGAGTGCGGCAAGAACTTCACCCAGAAGCATCACCTCCTGGAGCACCAGCGGGCGCACACTGGGGAGCGGCCCTACCCCTGCACCGAGTGCACCAAGTGCTTCCGCTACAAGCAGTCCCTCAAGTACCACCTGAGGACGCACATGGGAGAGTGAGGGGCTGCTGACGGCTTCCTCTCCCTCCCCTCCTTCCCTCCATCCATCCCTCCAGCCCTCCTCCTCCTCCTCTTCCTCCTCCGCTCATCTCTCCCACCCTCCCTCCATCCCCCCACCCCCGGCTCAGGGCATGGACATCAAGGAAGCTTTGTGTGGTAGCGCCGCTGGTCTGGTGGAGACGGCTAGGCTGATCGGAAATAAATTAATTAATTAAAGCAAGCAACGCGCGGCAAAATTAAAAGATTATATATATATAAAATTAACAGAAGCAGCTGATTTAGGGGGAATCCTCACCATCAGAAAAAAAAAAAAAAGCAAACAAACCAACAACAAAAGAAACCTGTACAGGGTGTTTTGCCGGAGTAGGACTCTTAACTGCTTTTTAAATCTACTGTTTGGTTTTTTAATAAATGTGGAGGAACTTTTTATTTGATAAGCAAACTTAGGATCGCCAAGATTTTTTTTTTTTTTCTTTTTTAAAAATGCTCTGTAGGCTGATTCTGGCACAGTTGCTTTTGTCCAGGAGCTCTGCAGAGGTGCTGCCTCGTCCCAGCTTTCCGGGCTGGACGCGACAGCCACTCAGCAGCGCGTGGTGACAAGGAGCTCCCGGCCAGGGGGAGGTGAGTAATAAATAGATCCAGATGACGAGGAAGTTCTCCGTGTGTCTAGATTTGAAGCGCTGATAGGTGCCTGCCCGGCTCTCGGGGCTGTGATACACTCATGAATTATACAATAGAATAAAATACTAGTTGCAGTAAAAGAACCTTTTTCTGGTAGGACCCCATCAGCAAGGCTCCTCCAAACACTCATTTCTAGCGCTTAATCCTTCCGCAGCGGCAGACGCCTTTCCGGTGAGCGGCGACCCCGGGTGCCTGGCCCTCCCGTCACCACGAGAGCTGCACCGAAGGCATCACCAGCCGGCATGAGACGCGGGAGCGGTTTGTAGACACGGGTCTTGCCGCGGCGTGTCGTGGGGTCATGATGTACCTCACTGTGTTTAACTGCTCTTCTGCTCTCTTTGAAACACACTGCGGCCAGTGGGCTGCCCTCGCTGGTAGCATCGACCATGCACTTCCCAGCGGCGGGAGCAGCAGGACTCCTGTCCCAGACGGAGGAGCAGGTCCTGGGCTGGCTCTGAGAAAAGCCCCGGCCAGCTTGGGGTTGCCCACGGGAGACCGCCCGGCTCGCAGGCACCCGCTGCCGGTGTCCCTCGCCACGCGGCTGTGGCTGTAGTCTTGGTGGGTGGGCCACGGGTCCGTCTCCTTGCTGTTGGTTTGAGCTTCCATCTCCAGCAGCTCGGTTCTCCGTGTTCCTGGCTCGTCCTCCTCGCAGCTCCCGTAGTTGGGCTGCGGCAGGGTGAGAAGCACCTGAAGGGCCGGGCCGTGGCTGGAGCGGTGACGCCAGCTCCCTGGTGCTCACCAGGCCCCTGGTGCCGTGGGGACAGCGATGTCAGATCTCATGTTGGACAGTGGCATCAATAAACAGAGCGATGATGGGATAAGTTGTCAGGACCTATTAATGCCTTTGCAGAACTGAAGTCCTCGCTGCAGGACTTACTGTGCATATAAACCCCTCCTAAATTTGTAACTTACAGCTTCTTCTGTGCTGGAAAGTGCATGGAGCTGCTGAGAGCTGCTGGCCGGTCACTGCCGTGGAGAGGAGCATTTTGGGGCTGCCAGGGCAGGTTCCAGCCGAGGTTCCTGCGTTCCTGATGTTGGGGTGCTGCTCGAAACTCCTTGGGAGCAGTTTGAGGTTTCAGGTCCTGGTGTGCAGTCAGATGTGGGTTAAATACGCTGCGACGGGGCTGGTGTCCCGGGAGGGAGGTGACAGTGTGGGACAGGAGGGCCTGGCTGCAGCCCCTGGCCCAGCCGGCTGTCCCGTGCCCCTCGGCAGCCTCCCCGCATTCCCCTCATCAGGACTAAATGCAATTAGGGGGAATAAAGAAATTAAAAGCACAACTGACTCTGGCTCTCAGCAGCTTGTGTTCATCATGCTGGCAGTGCCACAGACCTGGCACTTTCTTTTTTTCTTCCTAGAAATTAATGGATTCAGCCTTATTTTTTTATGGTAAAGCGGCCACTTAAGTGCCCGAACTAGCCAAGGACCTGCTGGGGGTGCCTGGGGGACGGGCAGCCCCCTCCTTGCCTTGGCGTGGGCAGGGTGGCAGCGCCTGCTCGTGCTGCTCCTCGCTGGCCATGTGTGCGCATAACGGCATTGGTCGCTGGACGCCGCCAGGATTTAACAACATCCAGGTGACCTTCAGTGGCTCGAATGTCAACAGTCCATCTGCAGCCGCAGCTCCCACGCTGTGGGGGAGGCATGGCCATCGCAGCCCCCAGCAGGCACTGAGCTCTGGGTGGCAGGGGCATCAAAAAAATGCAGAGGTGGTGGTGCTGCAGGGCACGAATCTGGGGGGTGGCACATGCCGTGAGCAGCCGCGCCACCCCCGAGTTGTCTTCAGGTTCTCAGCATCCTCCACTTAATTGCAGGCAGGTTCGTTTGGGGAGTGCTGAATGCTAAAACACCACTCAACAGGGAGGGTTACAGCACTGTCCCACAGGAAAACTCTTGGAGGGCTCACGTTATAGAATCATAGAATAATAGAATTGTTTAGGTTGGAAAAGACTTAAGATCATCAAGTCCAACCATCACCCCAGCACTGCCAAGCCCACCACTAACCCATGTCCCTCAGCACCACGGCTACGCGGCTTTTAAATACCCCCAGGGATGGTGACTCCACCACTGCCCTGGGCAGCCTCTGCCAGTGCTTCGCAACCCTTTCTGGGAAGAAATTTTTCCTCATATCCAACCTAAACCTCCCCTGGTGCAACTTGAGGCGTTTCCTCTTGTCCCATCGCCTGTCCCTTGGGAGAAGAGCCCGACCCCCCCCTCGCTACCCCCTCCTTTCAGGGAGCTGTAGAGAGCGAGAAGGTCTCCCCTTGGCCTCCTCCTCTCCAGGCTGAACGTCCCCAGGGCCCTCAGCCGCTCCTCCCAGCCCTCCCTAGGCTGGGTTGCTGGGAGAGCTGGATGCAGCTGCACCCCCCGGCCGCACTGCAGCCCAGAGGCTCCGGCTGAGCTCGGAGACCAGGCTGTCACGCCGGGATGCGGCAACGCTGGTGAAGAGGGGGCTGAAAGCATCGCGCTGACTCCACCACAGCTGCTGGGATGGAGCCTGGGGACCCGCTGCAGCAGGGAAGCGGGCAGCAGGGGGGGCAGGGGACAAAGCACCGCTTTGCTAAGCACCCAAAGCCCTCTGGGTGTTTTGGGGTGAGGCCAGAGATGTTGGGAGAGCCAACGGCGGTGATGGGGCGCAGGGATGGAAGCCAGACCCCCCCCATGCTCCGGGGCGGCTGCTCGGTTTGGTGGGATTTCACTCGTGCGGGAAGGGGCTGACGGCGTGCGGCGAGGCCGCCGGCCCCAGGGAAGCAGCTCACGGACCGGATTACACTCGGCTCCCGCATGTCACAGCTGCCGCACTGACACAATGCCTTAAACTGCATTAACCCCCCCCCCCCCCGGCGGTTGGGAAGAGGCTCCGGCAAACGTGAGGCCTCGGGAAGGATCCCACTCGGCACCTCCGACCCGCCTGAGCTGGGCCGAAGCTCCCCCGTGCTCCCAGGACCGTTTCGGGTTATAAATGATTAAATTCGTTCCTCCCCAGCTTGCACACGCGCACACACACACACAGAGACCCGTGTGTGCTGAGATCCAGGCACAAGAACGTACACACAAAGGGAGAGGCGGAGACACCCCTGTGTGTGCACACACACGTAAATGGATGGATGCACACACATGCACACACGCACACGTAAACACATGGATGCACCGGCACACACAGAGAAACATAAATGTACACAGATGTATACATCCCCCCCATACAGACACTGCTACACACACACACATGTACCTACACACCAACAACCAAATGTGCATGGAGACACGCACACAAAGGCACATGCGCCCATACGTGCACACACAGACAAACGGCCACACACATGCAGGCACACATGTACAAAACCATTCACACCTGCACATGCGCACACACACACACATGTGTACACCATGCACACACACACCACACACGCGCACACACAGGCAAACAGATGCGCACAGACACATGTATGCCCAGCTGTGCCCGGGCGCACATGCGTACACATGCACACGCATGCAGACGTATGCACGGCACATCAGTACACACAGGCATGCACACACATTCACACGTGTGCACAAAAACATGCAGACTCACACCCACATACGTGCACATGCCAACACACAAGCACACCTGCACAGATAAACACACACGTGCCAACACATGTGCACAGATACATGTACACACAGATCCGCATGCACAGATGCACATATACAGACAACATGCATGTGCAGAGATGCATGTGCGTGCATACACATACATATGTGCATGCACATGCCAATGCAAAGGCACACAAGTGTGCAAACACACACACGGCTACACATATGCACATGCATGCACACATGCACAGACATGCACTGACATACATGCACATGCCAACAGACATGCATACATTCATGCACACATGCACATATATACACACGCATTCAAAACACATATATGCACATGCCAACACATGACACACACAGAGCAATGCAGAGGCACATGTGCAGACTCATGTATGTACACATCACACACAAGCATGCTTGCACACGTACATGGATAAGGAACTGGTTGGACAGTCACACTCAAAGAGTTGTGGTCAACGGCTCCATAGCCAAGCGGTGACCAGTGACAAGTGGTGTTCCTCAGGGGTCGGTACTGGGACTGGTGCTGTTTAACATCTTTGTTGGTGACATGGATGTTGGGGTGGAGGGCACCCTCAGCAGTTTGCCGATGACACCAAGCTGAGCGGGGCGGTCAACATGCTGGAGGGGAGGGATGCCATCCAGAGGGACCTGGACAGGCTGGCGAGGTGGGTCTGTGTGAACCTCGAGGTTAAACAAGGCCAAGTGCAGGGTCCTGCACATGGGTTGGGGCAATCCCAAGCACAAATCCAGGCTGGGCGGGGAATGGATGGAGAGCAGCCCTGAGGAGAAGGCCCTGGGGGTTTTGGCTGATGAGAATCATAGTCATGGAATGGTTTGGGTTGAAAGGGGCCTTAAAGACCATCTAGATTCACAGTCCCCCTGCCCTGGGCAGGGACACCTCCCACCAGCCAAGGGTCCTCCAAGCCCCGTCCAACCCGGCCTTGACCACCTCCAGGGATGGGGCAGCCACAGCTTCTCGGGGCACCCTGCGCCAGGGGCTCACCACCCGCACAGGTGAGAATTTCTTCCTCATATCTCATCTCAATCTCCCCTCTGTCAGTGTCAAACCGTTCCCCCTCATCCCATAACTCCCCTCTCTGATGCAGATTCCCCCCCCAGCTCTCCTGGAGCACCTTTAGGCACTGGAAGGGGCTCTCAGGTCTCCCCGGAGCCTTCTCTTCTCCAGGCTGACCCCCCCAACTCTCCCAGCCTGTCCTCCCAGCAGAGGGGCTCCAGCCCTCCCAGCAGCTCCGGGGCCCCCTCTGGCCCCGCTCCACCAGCTCTGTGTCTCTCCTGCGCTGAGGCCCCCGAGCTGGAGGCAGCACTGCGGGGGGGTCTCCCCAGAGCAGAGCAGAGCAGAGCGCAGCAGAGGGGCACAATCCCCCCCTCGCCCTGCTGGCCACGCTGCGGGGGATGCAGCCCGGGATGCCGGGGGCTCGCTGGGCTGCCAGCGCACACTGCCGGCTCAGGGACAGCTGTTCATCCACTAACACCTCAAGTCCTTCTCCTCAGGGAGGAGATCTCCATCCCACCAGGTTGCTCCAGAGCACGGGCAGCACCTCATGTGTGGCATCACCCAGGCACCCCGGCACAGCCGGCAACTCCTCGCAGAGGTGGAGGGGAGCAGAGGCCAGGCGGCTCTGGGCCAGGAACAGGGAAGAACCAAAGAGCTTCCACCAGCCAGGGCTTGGGACCCACCTTCTGCAGCCTGCAGAGCTGTGGACCAGGTCACCATGAGGAAGGTGGCAGAGGGGACACGGGGACAGGCTGGGGTCTGGGTGCAGAGACCCAGGAGCAGCCCAGGGTGCTGGTGCTAGGCAGGTCAGGCCCAGCTGCGGGCAGGGTCTCCCCTCCACAAACACCCCAGGAGAGAGCAGAGGTCCCCCCGCACATTGCTGGCTCATGCTGAGCTTCTTACTCTGGTGAGACCCTGCCTGGAATACTGCATCCAGCTCCGGAGCCCCCAGCATAAGAACGACATGGAGCGGGACCAGAGGAGGCCCCGGGGATGCTGGGAGGGCTGGAGCCCCTCTGCTGGGAGGACAGGCTGGGAGAGGTGGGGGGGGTCAGCCTGGAGAAGAGAAGGCTCCGGGGAGACCTGAGAGCCCCTTCCAGTGCCTAAAGGGGCTCCAGGAGAGCTGGGGAGGGACTCTGGATGAGGGAGGGGAGCAATGGGACGAGGGGTGGGGGTTTGCACCGGCAGAGGGGCGGTTTAGGGGAGATAAGACACACGCACACGAACACGCCCCCCCCCGCCCGGCAGCGCCCGTCCCCCCCCCGCGGCCGTTCCGGGAAGCGCCGCTGGCCGCCGGCATGGCGCGGGCCGTGCTGGCCCTGGGCGACAGCTTGCAGGCCGAGGCCACTTGCCCCATCTGCCTGGAGCTCTTCTCCCAACCCGTCCTCACCGAGTGCGGCCACAGCTTTTGCCGGGCCTGCCTGGAGGCGGTGCTGGGCACCCCCCCGCGCCCCGCCGCCTGCCCCCAGTGCCGGGCCACCGTGTCCCCGGGCTCGCAGCGGCCCAACCTGTCGCTGCGGGCGGTGGCGGGGCTGGCGGGGACCCTGGGGGACGAAGCCCGCCGGCCCCGCTGCCCGACCCACGGCGAAGCCCTGGGCCTCTTCTGCGAGAGCTGCCGCTGCCCGCTGTGCCCGCTGTGCCGGGAGGGGGACCGGCACCGGCACCACCCCGCCCGCCCCGCCGAGGAGGCCGCCCGGCAGCTGCGGGTAGGGGGGAGCCGGGGGGGACGGGAGAGGCTCTGGGGGACCTCGGGGAGCGGGCTGGGTGGCCTCCAGGGGGTGGGCAGGGGTCCTGTCGGGGGGCGGCTGGGGTCTCCTCTGGGCACAGGGCAGGGGACCCCCCAAACACGGGCTGGGGTCCCCTCGGAGCACAGGTTGGGGTCCCCTTGGGGCACGGGCTGGGGTCCCCTCGGGGCACAGGTCAGGGTCCCCTCCGGGCATGGGCTGGGGTCCCCTCTGGGAACAGGTCGGGGTCCCCTCTGAGCACAGATCTGGGGTCACCCTGGGGTACAGGGCAGGGTCCCCTCCGGCATGGGCTGGGGTCCCCTTGGGGCATAGAGCAGGGGACCCACCAAACACGGGCTGGGGTCCCCTCTGGGCACAAGGCAGGGTCCTCTCCGGCATGGGCTGGGGTCCCCTCAGGGCACAGGGCAGGGGACCCACCAAACATGGGCTGGGGTCCCCTCTGAGCACAGATCTGGGGTCACCCTGGGGCACAGGGCAGGGTCCCCTCAGGGCATGGATGTGGGGGTCCTTTCCAGGAACCAGTTGGTGTCCCCCCAGGGCATAGGTCAGGGTCCCCTTCAGGCATGGGCTGGGGGTCCCCTCAGGGCACAAATCTGGGGTGCCTCCCAGACACAGGTCAGGGTCACCTCTGAACACAGGTTGGGGTCCCCTCCAGGCATGGTTCTGGGGTCCCTCCAGGCATGGTTCTGGGGTCCCTCTGGACATGGTTCTGGGGTCCCTTCTGAACATGAACTGATGTCACCTCTGAACATAGACTGGGGTCGCCTTTGGGGCACAGGACAGGGTCTCCTCCAGGCATAGGTTAGGGTCCCTCTCCAGCCACAGATTTGAGTCCCCATCCAGCTGCTGGCTGGGGTCCCCATCTGGCTGCGGGCTGGGGTCCCATGTCCCCACCACCCCGCTGGGCCTGCTGGTTCTCCTGTGGCTCCCACTGCCCGTCGCCTCCCCCCCAGCGCATCCTCTCGCTGCTCGCCCCTCTGTGGCCCCGCAAGGTGCCCTGTATGTCCCCAGCCCCAGGGGACATGGTCTCCCCCCAGGATGTCGGCTGGCATCCCCCTGCCAGCAGCTTGCTCTGCTGTGGGGCATAGCTTGGAGGAGCGGGAGGGTTTGTTTTTTTCTAATACTCCAGAAAATTTATGGAGTGCGTCTGAGACACTGTGCCACTGTCACTGCAAACCTCTTCCCACAAATCCCACTTCCAACACCAAAAGTTGTTTTTCCTAATTAAAAAAAAAAAAAAACAACCCAAAACACAACCAACCAAAAAAAAAACCCCAAACCACAAACTTCAGGGTTTCCACATGAAGCTGTTCCAGAAATGTTTCTGGCCAAAGCAGCTGCACGTGGGGCTCTCCCCAGCCTGTCCGTAACATGTGCTGGCGCTGAGCCCTTCCCTTCGCTCAAAACCCACCCCTAGTCACCCTGCACAGCGGTATTGTCCCCACAGGGGCTGCTCGGTGACATCTTCTCACTAATGTAACCCCAAAATCGCCAGATAGGTTTGGGTTGTTTTTTTCTTTTTTTTTTTTTTTTTTCCCTCCAGGAGACACTCCAGAGCAACCTGGTTTTTCTACAAAAAGAGAAAGAGGAATTTAAGCCCAAAGGAGAGAAGAAGAGTGATGGCCTGCTGGTAGGTGTTTCTCTCTCTGTGTGCACGCCGTGCCCCCTGCCTGCCTACCCACCCACCCGCCTTCACGGGCGCGTCCCGCCTTTTCCTCTCCCCGTGTATATTTGTCTCCTTTTCCCTAACACCACTATTGTCTTTTCTTCCTCTCCCTGCATCCCATCTATACTCCTTCCATCCTGCTCTCATTCAGACTCCGCTGTCATCTTGGGTCCATCAACATCCAGACTTGCCACCCACCTCTGCTCTTCCAGCTTTTTCTCCCCAAAACCTCTTCTTTTCTCCATGATCCTTGCTCCCCACTTCACAGCACCAGCTCCCCACGCCTGTGTGGAGGCAGCTGGTGGACGGGGTGGCTCAGGGGCCTCTGCGCGGGTGCCTTGCAGGAGAAGGTGGCCTCGGAGCGGCAGAAGCTGCGGGACGCCTTCGAGCAGCTGCAGCAGTTTCTGCGGGAGCAGGAGGGTGTCCTGCTGGCCCAGCTTGACCGGGCGCATGGGGAGCTCGCCAAGGAGCGCCACAAATACATCTCCAGCGTTTCGGAGAGGAAATCGCTGCTGGACACGCTGATTGCGGAGATAGAGAAGAAACGTGACCAGCCAGTGGTCGAATTCCTTATGGTGAGGCTGCATCACCCACCCGGGCGCTGTGACACCCACCTGGCACCCTCTGTGTTCCGGTGCCCATGCAGCCCAGAGCCTAGGAGTGAAGGGCGGTGCAGTGCCAGCCGGTATGCCAGTGGCCACGCTGTGACACCACAGTGCGTGGTGTGGCTGTTGTGAGTCTGGGCCTGCAGCGTGAGCTGTGAGAAGGCGAGGATTTGGGTGAGCAAGTCCCTGGAGAGTCCCCAGGAGGGTGGTGTGACCCCCCCAGTCGCCATCACCCTGTGTCACGCAGCAGGAGAGCAACTGTAACTCACTGCCCCGGGGACTGTGGTTCTTCTCGGCAGTGCCAGAGCTGACCTGGTGTTTTCTTTCTTCCAGGATGTTGGCAAAACCCTGAGCAGGTATGAAACACGTCTCTCTCCTCCCGCGCGGCTCTTCTGGACAGAGGTTTTGAACTGCTGCAGGCAGCCCAGCAGCAGCAGCTGGGGGGAGGTGGCTTTGTCCTGCTGAGTATTTGGGATTTCTCTGGAGCCAGAGGTTGCTGCCCCCCTGGTAAAGATGGGGTTCCTGTGCCCAAAGCTGGGACACAGTTCCCCTGAGTTCTATTGCTGTAGGGGATTGTCCCCCCCGTTTCCCTCCTGGCCCCAGGTGCTGGCTGGCTGCTCGGGTCAGAGCTCCTCTCCGTGTTGTTTCCCCTCAGCTGCGAGGCGGCAAAGGCCCCAATCCCGGAGCCAGTTTCCCCAGATCTGCAGAGGACCGTTAAGAGCCTCACTGAGATCAGTCAGCTGGTTGTGGGTGCAGTGACCAAATTCAAAGGTAAAGCAAAGAAGCGGCGAGTGGTACCTTGCTCTGTGGTCAGTGTCTGAGCTCCAGGAGGGTGTGCTGCTACCCCAGGGCACCGGGTATTACTGTCCCTGTGCCGTCCTTCCCCTGCGTTGGCTGCAATGGGACATCCTCACTGCCTGGTGCCTCTGCCCAGGGTTTGGGAGCAAAACACGCCTGCTCCAGATGGGACCTGTCTCCGAGATGGGCTTTGCTGGATCCCGGGGCTGCGGGAGCTGGGGAACAGGCTCCACGTCTGGCTTGCTGTCCTGATGGGGAGCAGGAAAGATGCCACAAGAGCAGAGAGACTCAGGCATCTTCCTTTCCTTCCTCTTCCTCTAGTGAACCTGCTGAGCGAGATGGACAGAGAAAGGGGTAAGTTTCTCAAGCTGATGGGCACAAACGAGTGAAAAAAGCTTTCCAGAATGAGTTTCCTTATGTCCTTTGGGCAGAGGTGGGCTCGCACCACAACATCTGAATCCAGGCTCTGTCTAAATCCGTGTCCCTTCGTTTTGACTAGGCCTGCTATAAAAATCCAGGTCCATCCCCATGCCAGGCAACACCCAGTGACACTCTCCTCTTAACACCAAACGAGGGCTGGGACAGTGCGAAGCCCTCAACTTCCCTGTCTATGGAGACTTTATCTTCTTTCGCTACGATGTATAAGTCTGTGACTAGTTAAGCAAAGGGGCCATGTGCATTTTGAGTTGACTTTTGGGCAGAGATCAGAAATGCTTTTGGAGATGCCTGGGGTCCATGCAGTCCTAGCAGCATCGCAGGGCTTGGGGCTGGCTGGTGCTCTTTGGGCTGAGGCCGGTCTCTGCCCTCTCACTTTTTGGAACGAGGAATCTGATGCATAAGATGAGCGTGCCTCAGTTTCCCCCACACTGCAGTCCCCACCGTGAGCCGGGGCCCTGGAGGAACGGACTTAGCAGAGGGCCTGGGGTGGTGGCACTGTAGTGACAACTCTGTGACCTTGTGGGATGGCCACGGGATGGCAGCAGAACATCCCACATGAACGAGCAGCTCCGGCTCTGCCGTGAGATTACTCGGTGGAGCTGGGTTAGGAGCTGTTTTGCCCTTTGGTGAGCTCTTGTCCCCCTTGTCACTGTAGCAGGGACTGGCCTGGCACCAGTGCTGCCTTGCAGGCAATCTAGCGCAGGATTAGCGAAGCAGGTTTAGCAAAGTCCATTGCGCCTGTGCCCTGCGTGTGGGGACACTGCCTGGCTCCGTCCTGCCTCAGGGAGCGTTGCTTTGCCCATGGGTCCTGACATGGAGGGCATCGAGGACCCTGTGTCTCATGCCACCCGAGGGGGCCGTGGGTGCTGCCTGTGTGTGCTCACGAGGCACGAGTGCTCGCTGTGATCACAGGACACATCCCAGCCCCATGGAAGAGGAGGGAGAGGTGCTGGTTCACTCCTCAGCAGGCAACATACTGACGTTTCTCTCTGTTGTGCATTAGTGAACGTGACGCTGGACCCAGAGACGGCAAGCCCGTACCTGATCCTCTCAAAAGACCGCAAAACCGTGTGGCTGGGAGACGGACAGGAAAACCTCCCCGACAACCCCAAGAGATTCACGGGCAGCCCCAGCATCCTGGGCTGCCAGGGGTTCACAGCTGGGAGGCATTACTGGGAGCTGGAGGTAGGGGACGGGGACAGCTGGGCCGTAGGGGTGGCTCTGGAGTCCGTGCGGAGGAAGGACTCGCTCAGCATGGCCATGGGGAAAATCTGGGCCCTGCGGCTGGACTGGAATCGCCAGTACACGGCACTCCACATGTCCCCTGCCCCGCTGGCACTGAAGGAAGAGCCCCGGAAAATCAGGGTCCACGTGGACTATGAAGCGGGCCAAGTGACCTTCTACAACACGGAGAACATGATGCAGATCTTGCAGTTCAAGGCCTCCTTCACTGAGAAGGTCTTTCCATACTTTTGGCTCTGGTCACAGAAAACCTATATCCAGCTCTGTGCCTGATGGGGCTGGATGCTTCCCGGTCCCTTGCCTGTGCCCTTGGCTAGCTGAGCAGGCAAGAGGCGTGGGAATGACGCAGCATGGCGTTGCAAACTCACTGCAGCTCTGCCTGGGCTGGATCCCCTCTGCATGTTGCTGCATCTCCTCCTGCCAAGTCCTTTGGAGCATTAAAGATGTGTTGTCGTGCCTGGGGGTGTCTGCATGCTGGTATCCTGGCCAGATCTCACAGTGACCGTGTCCCACCTGCCCCTGTGGGCACCAAGGACACTCACAAATAAGCAGGAGAGAGGCAGGGAAGATGCTCTGCTGGCCCATGCTGGTCTTTGGCAGCACTGCATGGCTTGCTTTGGCTCGGTGGTGGTGTGCTGTGTTGTGGGCAGCATGGGGATGCAGCCACCCCCACACCCAGGAACCTGGGATGGAGCCACAGAGCTGCTAACAGTGGTGCTAACTGCTCACATAAAATTGTAAAAACTGTTGCTTGAACAGAAAGTGTTCAGGGAGGGGACAGGGTGACTGGAGAGCTGGAGTGAGGGCAGAGCCCCAGCCTCTCCAGGCTGGAGGAGTGGTGGGGGTGTGATGGAGATCTGCGAGATCCTGGGTGGTCAGAGAGGGAGCAGGTGCCATCTTGTCTAATGCAGGAACCATCGTGTGAATCTGGTGGGTGGCAGGGCCCAGGCAGAGGGACACGGCATCATGCACTGGAGGTGCGGGATCCACTGACCAGCTTGTGTCGGGCTGAGAGCACTGGATGCAATGTGATCAGCCCTGCAGCCAGAGACAAGGGTCTCTGAAACTACCACAGGGAGATCCAGCAGAGTGCATCTGCCAGGGGCTGGGCTCGACAGCAGAGATCTGCAAACCCTTATGTGAGAAAACGAACAACCTGCTGGAGCCACGCTGCATGTCCTGAGTACTTCACCGTGTCGCTCTGTCACTCCGCCTGTAAAATGGGACCATGTTTTTTGGAGCTGGGAGTGCTCACCCCACACCTGCAGTGCCCACAACCGTGCAAGTCCTGAGGGACAACCTACGCGAGGAGTCCCCTCCTTTGCCCAGTGCAACCATTGCTGCTCTGTCCTGGACTGTAGGCAGGGGACAGGGCAGGGCAAAGGCAGGGCAGGGCGATGAGTCCTCTGAAAAGCTGGGCGTGTGTCCATTTTTCAGGCAAATAGCAGTGCCTGGGTGAATATCACAGTCTCTTGAAGGTAGAGGACATGAGCAGAGGTTATTTGGAGCGGCTTAATTGTGCCTGCATTCTGTACTTCACATGTTGACATGGGAATGTGGTGCATTCAAGTTGTTCTCCCACTCCGATTTCACCAGTGCCATCACTCTATGAGCCCCAGGATGTATGCTGGCTTCTTATTTTTCACACTGTTGCTCACCTCACAAAAGCGGCCGCCACTTCCCCGATGGTGCCGCTCCTTCCTTGTTCTCACCAAGAACGCGTTTGAGGAGAAATAACGCGGCAAGGGTTTGGAGGGGCGGTTTTCTGCTGAGTTTGTGCTCTTTTTTCCCCCTCATCTTTCCTAGTTTTTGCCCTTTTCCCCTCAGGGTGGGTGGAGAGGGGCGGGAAAATAGGGGCTTCAGTGAGGCGGGGACTACATTTCCCAGCATGCAGCACGGAGGAGGAACTCATTTCACGCCTTGCATGCTGGGAAATGCAGTTCCTCTCGGGGCGCCCATGCTACTTGAAGAACCGGTTGGCTGGCTTCTCTATTGGACGGGAGCCACGTCAAGCAACGGCTGGAGGCGGGGAGCTAGGCGCCCGCTGCCGTTTCTATTGGTCAGAACGGGGCGGTGGGCGGTGAGAGTTAAGAAAAACGCCCGCTCCTTGTTTTGATTGGTGGAAGGGAGGTTTGGCGCCAGCTTCGGAACGGGGCGACGGGTAGCGGCTGGGGTCAGAGCGGCGCTGACAGGAGGACGGCGGCCATGGATCCCGCACCCGGCGGTTCTTACCGCCGCCGTCTCCTGCTTCTCTCCCCGGCTTCTCCCGCTTCTCCCGCCTCACCCGCCGTCGTCAAGTCTCTCTTTCCCGACGATCTCTCGCCGGTGTCCGACCTCCGCCTCACCATGGAGCAGCTGGGACGCAGGTCAGTCTGCTGCCCCCGGGCATCCCCCCCCCCCCGCCTTCCTCTTGAGGGTCTCTACCATGCACCCCCCCCCAAAAAAAAAAAAAAATGAGGCCTTGAGGGCCTATTACCCTCTTCTTCCCCCAAGCGAGGCCTAAGGGACCACACCCCCCCCCGCCATGTGGGTCTTCGAGGGCCTCTTCTCCCCCCACCTCAGACCCCAAGTGAGGTCTGGGGGGAAGTCTTCCCCCCCCCCCCCCCCCCCCCCCCCCCCCTTTAAAAAACAAACCAGACAAACAAGGCCTCGAGGAGTTGTTCTTCCCCCCCTCAGTGAGGCCTTGAGGAACTCTTCCCCTACCCCCCCCAACGAGGCCTCAAGGAGGTCTTCTATCACACCCCATCCCCCAACTGCAAGGCCTCGAGGAACTCTACTCCTTCCTTGTCCCCCCCCTCCCCTTCCAGAAGGAAGGCCTCGGGGACCTCATCTACGGGCACCCCCCCCCCCCCCCCCCCCCAAAAAAAAAAAAAAAAGTGAGGCCTCGTGGATCTCTTCTCCTCCCTCCCCACCCCGTCTCGAATGGAGGCCTTGAGGACCTCTCCTCTTAATCTCCCTCTCCCCCCAGAACTGAGGTCTTGAGGACCTCATCCCTCATTCTCTCCTTCCAAGCACACACACACCACCCCCCCCCTAAAACTGAAGCCTCGAGAATCTCTTCTAACTAGGAGGAGTCCTCCTCGAGGAGCTGTTCCCCCCCCCCCCCCCCCCCAGCTCCTTCTTATACTCCCCCCCCCGCCAAAACAGCCCTCCGTGTCTCTCTTAAACCCCCTTCCCCAGCCTTTCCTGATGCCTCCACCCCTGCAGAGCTCTCCTCCCCAGCTTCTGCTGCTCAGAGTTTTTCCCCCCACCCCAAATCCCCCTTCCCTGTTGCTTCTTTCTCTCTAGGGAGCCCCAAGATTGGGCCACCCCTCCCTGCCCCATCCCCTGCCCACATGTGGTGGTGGCTCCTGTGCTCTGGGCCATCTTCCCTCCTTGCTGTGTCCCACCACGTTGTGCCACCATCTTCCCCCCCTGGTTCTGCTCTGGGCATCTGCCTTGCTCCTGAGCCTTTCCCTGTGCCTGCCCCCAGCACTGGGTGCTTTCCCCTCTCCCACAAATTAATGCTGGTACCTTTGTGTCTGTCCTTTCTGCCTTCCATCCCACATTTGCTGCATCATCTCAGCTCCCTTCTTGCTCCCCGCTGCCACCCTTTGCCTGTCTCCTGTGACCCAACTCCTTTAACCTTACTGCACGCACATCCTCTCTTCGTCTTCACTCTTTCCCATATGGAAAGTGCTGCCATCTTTGGGCTCTGCCGCTCCTCTCTCCCTATGACTCCAGCCATGCGGTTACTCGACTAGTCTCTGACTCCTTTAATCTCATTATTCCTACAGTAACCTCTACAGTTTGTCTCTTGTATGCCTCCTGTTTTGCCCTGGCCCACTTTGATCTTGGTGGCCCTCCTGGTATTTGTCCTTTGTTTGCTGTTTTAATATCATTCTCATTTCTGTAATCACCTGCTTTCTTTATGGTCCTTCCCTCCTTCAGATTCCTGGCATTCCTGTAAACGATTCGTGCCAGTCCCTTCTGCGTTCATTATTCTGTCTTTTGAGTTTGTAGCCCTGGCTTGTGCCCTGGCACACTTTTTTTAATTAACCCATGTGATGGAGGAGTCATGCTCAAGTAGCTTTTCCCTTATTTAATGTGATATAGAATAAGGCTATGTACGGTATGCATATCTCCCTGTACTGAAGCTGCCGTGACATCTGCCCGCATATGAAACGAGCGTGTGCCTGATGTGGCTCAGCAGCCAGGCAGGACCGCTTGCCTCGAGAGTCCCTGCCCGCTCGCAGAGCTGTGTTCATACTTGCACAGGCGTCAGGTCAGGGGCTTGAGGCCTTTCCCCTCTAGAATGATTTAGGCTGGTCTGATGGTTACGCGAGCAGAGAAGAACTTGCTTAGTTGATAAGACAAAATTTGAGAGCTAGCTACTTACAAAAATGAGTTTGAGTTAGAAGTTTGGTAGTTTTCCTATGCAAAACAATAATTAAATGAGTGGCTGCTAAAGTGAGGGTTGCAGTCCTGAGACGGATAATGGGGCTCTGATTATGGGTGTTTCTAGAGAATGGTTTGGGAGGTGCTGATGTGAAGTCCAGGCACCAACAACCTATTGCACACTTAAATTGTTTTTAGTCCTAAAGTTTTATTGCACGGTCTGTCATTCTGTTGTATTAGGACCTTCATTTGTAAAGGCACAAGCTCAGGAGAGGCTCTAAAACATCATTTAAAAAAAACCCCTCACAGTTAGTGTGTCATGGAGAAAATCTTGGTAGTTTGGTGCAAGGTGACCAGAAAGGCAACCAGGACAATTGTCTTAAATGACACTCTCCCTCTCTGTTTTGGAAGCCTAACTTCTAATATTATCAGCACTGCATGTGCAGGTTTAAAAAACCAAAACCTGAAGCTTAAATCCCTGTGGGTGTTAGATGTGAGGATATTTGTAAGCATGGTGATCTGGTGGTGGCGTGGTCTGTATACCCAACAGAGCACAAGAGATGGCAGTCTGCAGAATTGCCAGGCTGGAATCCTTTCACTTGGCTGATGGTAAAAGTTTCAGGTTATGATTACCTGCGCTGTATATCTACGTTCAGGCACTCCTGTATTGTATTTCTCACTTCAGTAAGCATTTAAACCAAATACCTAACTTCCTTTACAGTCAGCATGGAAACGCTGAGAAAGACCTGGGAAACAAGAATGCTAATGGTTTACAAAGAACAGTGTCATCGGAATCGACAGACTCAGGTATGGCTTTCTCAAATAACAAGTAAGAAATGAAAAGCATCATGTCTTTACATGGCTTCCACTGCAAGCAGCTCCCGGGGTTTGGACAGAGAACTAATGCTGCCTGCCTGCAATCTATGCAGCTGCTTCTCATCCTTACGCCCTCGAAAGGAGGGAGGCAGACAAACCATCACTCAGCAAGCTTCTGCAGTTCATGGTTTGGGTTGTGGATGTTTTGTTTGATTTAGTTTGTTGGGGTTTTTTTCTTAATTGTCCTGAAATACGTTAGCAGTAGAGCTAGCATGGAGGAAAAACTGGTTCTGCTCCCACAGGGGGACTTTCGACAGAAGTTGCTTTTTCCTTGTTTCTTAGGACGGCTGTTAAGACGTGGTTGCTGACCTGTCATGCTTTGTACTCTTGCATGATGTTTATCACTGCCATTTTCTGATTTCTTTGATGTTCTGCTCTGTATGTGGCAGTAGGTCAACACCTTATCGTGAGTGTATCAGCCTTTCTCGCAGTAGAGACTGCTGAAGATGAAGGCTGCTAAAGATAGCCCAAGATAGGCTTCACTGGTGAATTGGATTCCCACCATTCCCTAGTCTGTGGTGTCTTGCAGATAGTGGCTTGTGAGTGTTTATAGTTGCATGTTGGGGCTGCAGTCTGGAAAACGGGGAGATAGTGTTTCATTCTTCATTGTTAGGGTCCACAGCCTATCTGCATTCAGCTCTGAATGGGACCGATTTGCGTTTCTGCCCTTTGGAGGGTGGTAACTTTGATGAAAGCGAGTTGTCACCCTGTGGTTTCTCTCTTTAAACCCAAACTATGCTAACCTGCTCTGCATGCTTGAGTCGAGGCCATTGAACAGGGTTTGTCTTGTGGTTTGGTTTTTTTTTGTGGCTTTTTGTTAACATGAGCTGATTGCTTATCTGAAACCTGGGGAGCTGCTTCTTATTACTGATACTTGCCTAGGAGTACTTTTTTTTTCAGATGAGATGCTTTATCGGTGAAAATGAAATAAGCTATTGCCCCAAAACTTGTAGAATGGGGAGCTTCTGATACTTTATTGGTACAGCCCAGTGATGGAAACTGGTGTCTCCACCTGAATTTACGCACCAGTCCAACTGCATGGTACTTCCAGCCTTCAGAGGAACCGCTAAAACACGAGTACAGCTCACCCACCACAGAGCGGGATAGAATAAGCAAGCTTGCTAAATCTTCACTTTCTTCTTGGCATTTTCTTTTTTTTTTTTTTTTTGTTTCCCCTTCTCCAAAGTAGGCCTTAAGTGCTTACTAAACACTCATGGTTATGGTTTCTGCTGGGCCAAGACCACTACCTGTCATGTTAGTCAAATTAATTCTTTGTAGTTTGTTTAGATCACAGTTACTGAAGTAGCAACAAGTCTTGTCATGATGGTGTAGAGAGTATTCTGGTAAGCAGTGGGCCTATCACTAGGGCTTGTGAATATTACCGTAACACAAAAACTCCTCAGGGAATGTGTGTTTCAGTAAGCTTCATATATGACTGTACTTAAATGCTACGTAGCTGTAACGTTTCGCTTGGTTTGTGCTTATGGAGTGCTTGCTGTTATTTTCAGTACACTAGCATGCATTAAGAAGGGTCTTTTGACTACTTTTAGAATGAGCCTGGAATTTCTTCCTGTGAAGAAGAGTAACTAAAAACATGGCTTAAAAACCCTAAAGGACTAAGTTGTTTAGGGTGTGTGCGCGCGAGAGTAAGCCAAGAGTATTCCATGTTGTGTGGTAGCACTCTATCCTATATGACAGTCTAGGCAGGGCTGGGGGTGCTTTTTCTTAACTGCTCTTATTTTTCCCCAAGCACTAACACTTATCTATGGCCATACCCAATAGTATGGAATATCTGCAACTGTTATTTGCTTCTCCACTGAGGTGAGGCTGCAGATGAGACTTTCTACATTAGTTTCCTGTCTGAGCTCAGGGTTTTTCTGAGGAACTCTGTAGCAGCATCCAACACTTCGTGTTTCCTAAATACTACTACTCGGTAGAAAACACTGTCTCTCCTCTGCAGGTTGTGCTTTGGATTCGCCCAGTCCTGCAACCTCGAACGATATCATGGAGGAAACGTATGTAACCATAGGCTAAGCCTGCCTTCTGGCATTTCACGTTGCGCCATTAACAAACGTAGGCTAACGAGAGGCTTGATGTGGCTTTTCCTTTGCTGGCATGTGTGCAGTGGGCTCTCCCCTCTTCAGCTTCTAGAAGTGTGGGCTGTGGTGCTCTGCAGCGTGAGACGCTAGGCTTTCTGTCGTGTCTGTGTCCCAGAGTACTTAACAAGTCTTGGGTCTGAGTTAATGTGTTGTACCAACCAGACTGTTTGAGCATGACATTGGCACCTTACCAGGAGTCTGAAGCTGCACCAAATTGCATGTAAGTTGCAGTTTTCACTCAACGCTTAAACTATAATTTATGCTTGTATAGGCCTTAACTGATACCTAGCAGTTGCTCTGAGCTTTGAATTTGCCAATCTCAATTAGATATTTTTTTTTTCCTTTCCAATCTTCTATCCCCAGGGATGGGGGACAGATGCCTCCGTCCATGATTTACTGAGCTTTTCTTCGTCCACCTAGCTTCTTGTCTGAAACAATGCTGAAAAGAATTTAAGGAAAGGAGGGGGAGGAGGAGTCTAGCAAGTGTTTCAAAAACTAGGATGGAGTAAGCTGGCTGTGAATAGGTTTTGAGAAAGACAAAAAGTGTCATCAAGAAGCAAGTTGGCTTCTGCTTAGCATAATGCTTTGTGACTTGTATTCAAGTCCTTCAGTGCTAATTGTGGGATCTCACTTGCTTTCAGGTTTGAGAAAGCAATTCTTGAATCCAGCAGACTGAAGTAAGTATACTTCTGTTTTAACTTCTTTGTTGACTGTTGTCTTAACAGACTGTGTTTTAACTTCTTTGTGACTGTTGTAGCTTATGGAGTTTTACTGAGTTGGGAAAAAGTGAGTTCTATCCACGTTACTGCCTTTTAAAACAAAATGTTGAAATAAATCTTGGTTCTTTTTTGTTCTAGCACTCGGATGCCTTTCAGAAGAATCCATTCACTGCCAGTAAGTGGTATTGACATTATATAAATGTTAAAGAATTTAGTGTGTTAAGTGTTTTCAGTTGGATACATTCCATAACTTGTTAATTTTCCCGCTTCAAGGACAGCTGCTGTGGGACTTAATGAAAGCTGTCAAAATTACAGCTTGTAAACTTGAAATCTCATTCAAGTTGGCGTGAAATTTCAGTGCTGTGGCTTTGTCACTAATGCAGTTGAAGCGTTTTGGTACCTGTACCGAGATGTCAGCGTAAGAGACTCCTGCACGTGGTCTGCACCAATTTGTAGGCAGAGACCTTACAGTCTTTATTAACCCCTGTTTTGCTTAAAATGTTGTTGTGGAAAGACTATATTGTGCAATACTGAACTGGTGTTTTTGTATGAATGTTGTAGCAAAGCCTCCTGGGATCCAGTCCTGCTCTGAAGAGAAACCATTCTGATTCTCTGGACAGCGATGCTTTTCAAGTGTTGGAACAAGATGAAAATAAGGAGAATGTAAGTGTTGCTTTCTGTTGCCTGCAGTGACATGCTGTAAGGGGCAGCACTGAGGAAGTGGAATTAGCACGTCCCTTCAGCAGTGGAAGTGGTGGAAAAGGCTTCTTTTACTCTCTGCTGGGCTGTAGTTCAGACATAACGCAGTTTTACATAGCTTATCTTAGGGGAACTTGCAGTGAAGCGCAACAGCGCTGATAATGGTGGCTGCAAACTGATTATAGGTTAATAAAAATTTGGAAGACTTTGATTGTGCAGCTCTACCTTTGTGCCACTGAACCTGACTCCTGCTAGGTTGTGGCAAGTGAAAATGTATTCATGCTGCTAGCTTTAGATAGCTACGAGGGGTGCCTCCAGAAAGCTGCATAGATAGATCACCTCGCCTCTTTCCACTGCTGGCATGGGGAGCTCTGGTTCCTCAGCAGTGCAAAAGTCCTTTTGCCTGCTTGGTCTGCAAGGCCTTGCTGCTGGAAATCCCATCGGTAGGACTCCGACAGCTCTGTACAGAAGAGCGGGCGTCAGCAGAAGATGCCCGTCACCAAGCAACAGATGTAATTCTGTTGACTGTGCTACAGCCTTGGCTTCCTTAAAAATGATTTCTTCTGTGGAGAAGTCAACTGACAGACGAAATAGAAAAGCCTTAAGTCTGCAGGTGATATTAAGAAGACGAAACTTGATTATGTTAAATGAATCGCTATTGTAATGTCTTTAATTTGAAAACACCTGCCTTCAGACTATTCCTGTCGGTAGCTGGGATCTTAAATCCAAAATGTTAGGTAGTTACAAAAAAAAAAAAAAAAAAAAAAAAGACTAAATGATCCTAGTAACTTACGCAGTTGGTAATTTTGGTAAAATGGTCACTTTGCACCTTTTTAATTCAGGAATCGTTTGAGTTTAAGAAGCCAACCAAACCAGCTTCTCGTTGTTCTGCACATGTCCATTCCCGTGATGGGAAAGGTGTTCCTGGACCAAGGCAAGATTCATCTCCAGCTCAGAAAGTAAGTACTGCAGTGTTGTTTGCAACTAATTCTCACCTAATCCTCCGCGCACCTACTGTCTGGGAGGAAGAAAAATTGCATCAGGGTTCTGAGGAAGTCCTGCTGATCACCACTATATGTGCCAAATAAAAAAAACTTATCTATCTGCCAGATAAGAAAATGCTCCTCACCTTTGGCTGGTGAGATGGTTAGAAGTTTGAAACGTGGACTGTTCCGTAGTCTGTGAAAGATGAGTTACTACAGAGATGAGGTTATGCTGCAGAAAATCAAGGGGGTGTTGACATTGATGTGGAACAGATGAAGCTAGTTTGAAATTGTTTTCACTGTCAATAAAGTGGGTACTTGTATTGAGGTAGATGCGTTTGGAACAATGAAGCCAGCTGTGTAGATGCAACTGGATCTTATGCTCATCTGTGACATCCAGGAAGAAAATACTACCTCGTTCATATTCTATAACTTAGAAAAAGCAACTGAAAAGCCACGATGGGTCCTTGCAGAGAAACAGAGCTGAGGACAAAGTCTTGTCTCCACTCCTGGAGTCTGTCAGTCCTTCATCCTGCTTAGTACTCCTGATCTTGGGCTTATCAACTGCAGCGTTTGTATTAGTTCCTGTTGACACCACCTGTTTCTCTCCTTTGCACCTTCGCTGGATAGCTTCTTCCAGAGAAGGGGGTTATTGCTTAGCCAGGCTAACGAAGCACTCTGCTGTTGTGGGCATCAAATAGAAGTATTGGAACTCCAGTTTGGGGTTTACTCAAGTCGGTGTAGTCAAGGTGGTGGAATAACCACCGTGCGTTCTGTAGTGCAGCGAGAGGCATGGCTTCATCTCTGTGGTTACAGCATCCTGTCGTAGACATGGAATGTTGCTAAAACTGTCTTGTCTCAGTTTCTCCTGGGTGAAACACCCGTGGGTGAACAGGAAAACTACAGGCCGGCTCTCTTGCAGCGGTCTTCTCTGACATCCTCTGAAACTGAAGACGATGATGGATTCCTCGAGCTGTTAGATGAGCAAGATTTGAAGGTACGTAGAAAGGAAATACGATGAACATTTCAAAATGAGCTCTAACATTAATTGTCTGCCAACTGCACGTGTCCTGATGCGCGTATATTCTAGCAGAAGTCAGTGTGCTGAGTCAAACTGCAAAAAGCTAGAGACTAGGGACTCCTGGAAGATGAGTTGTCGTCATCTTTTTCAAATCTTACGTTTCAGTGTCTCCATCTTACGTGTGCTGTTCCCTAGTGCGGAAAGTGGGATTTACTTGGGGTGTGAACAGCCGTTAGTTTAAGAATTGCTGCTGTTCCTATTGGCAGATGAGAATTGTGTTACCAGAGAGAACTGTTTGTACAGTTGGCTTTTTATTTTAAACTTGCTGTAAGAGCTAGAGGTGATATTTGCTTTCGAGCCACTTAAATAGAAGACTTCCTAATGGAATTTGAAATGCTTGAAGCTTTGGCAGAACGTTATTGGTATTCAGTCAATGAATTGATATAACTTACCTTCTCCAACATGTCTCAACTCGGTTCCGTTATTTCATTGAGTATGGGACTAGTCATTGAGTTAAAATCCTAAAACTACTCTGACAGCTGAATTCAACTGGAATGTTTGCCTGAGCTGTGCAGAAGCTGTGGATATTTACAGTCTCTGCCATGGTGGAACAGATGAGAGTGAACTTTTTTTTTTTTTTTTTTTCAGAACGATGAGGAGATGCCATCTGATGTGGCGAGCCTCTGGACTGCACCACTAGTCATGAGGAAAATGGACAATCGGGTGAGTGTTCTGGGAGAGCAGAACACAACAGAGACAGGGACTTTTTTCTGACAGCCGTTTTCACTACTGGGACAAGTGATCATGCTGTCTCTGCTCCTGTATCCCTAATAACAACAGCAAAACAAGATATGGCATAAACCCCCTTCAGTATTTCATTATCTCTAGAGCCCGTTTTCCTGGAAGACTTTGTCAATGTTCCACATACAGTCATCACCTTTTTTTTTACAAAAACACTTCATAAATGCAAGAAGATCTTGACTTCCCTTATCAGATCCTTGTTGATGTATCTTGAATACATTCTGCGCAGGCTTACCTGGAACGCAGGTAGCCTAATCTTCTGATAAGAGACTGTGAAGTGAGTTTTAGACTCCAGCAAAAAGCTCCTTAATCTGCTGATAGATTAGATTGTCTGCTAACTGGTATAAAGCACTCTGCTAGCACATTGTTTTGCTTATGATGCTCCAAGCTCACCCAGTCCGCACAGCAAGAAACACGTGTTACTGGAGACGTAGGTCCTGAGTTCAGATGACCCTATTAACATTCTGCTGCTGCTGCGCAGTGGCAGTGTCCTGTCCGAGGCAAAAATTGCAATAGTTTGAAAGTCTGAGGCTTGCTTAGTTTCTAATCTATGTCTTTGCTAGACAACTCTTAACTTCTCTCCTTCCTCACAGGCCAAACGATGCCGGTTGTTTGGCTCTTCATCTCTGCCCAGTGGTGTAGGAAGAACCACACAGAAAAGGATGGAGAGATCCCAGGAAGAGAATTCTCCAGGGAAGAGCAAGAAGAGGAAAAGCCTGCCTGGAGCACCTTCGGAGGATTCAGTGGTTGGTGGCTTGGCATCCAGTTTTGTAACAGAATTGATTAGGAGAGGAGCTAATATAGGTGTCTAGTTTACAAAGGTTAATGAGAGCTTTTCCAGGCGAATTGCTGACATAGCAAAACTGCATTCTCTCTGCATAGTGCAGGAGATTTGGGAGACCTGGTGCAGTAGTTGCATGCTCTTGAGCCTGAGTTTTGCTTTAATCCAAAGGGGAAGCTGAGGAGTCATAATTCAGGGATTCAGAGTGAACTCTGAGTTTCTGTTGCACTATGGGAAAAGGGTCTGTCTGCTGTCAGCGCCCGGATTGATCTCTAACCTTTGCTCCTCTAGAGCTTGAAAATGGTAAAGACACGATCCTCCACAGCAGAGATCGAAAGCATTTTGGACAGTGACCAGAGAGACCTTATTGGTGACTTCTCAAAGGTAATCCAAACGATTCAACAGTCAAGTGTTAGTTAGTTCAAGTGCTTTAATGGCCTCTCTCGGTAGAGATTTCTCAAACCAGCCCGAGTAAAGCACTTCCCTGTTTTAATAGTACGTAATCAAATTACTGGGACAGGCTGGTGGTGAGGAGGGCGCTTCCACAGGCGGGACGCAAAGTGATCCATTTCTGGTTATTCAAAAAGATGTACAAAACGCCTTCAGTATAGGAGCCAAAAATAAAATTCTGTCCCTGAATTTCAGAATTCTCAGTTTTAACTCTTGAGCTTTGCTGAGGAGATTCTTGTTGACAAAGTATCTCTGTTACGAAATGAACTGCTGGGCGCTGTGCTATCGCCTACTTGGCTCACATCTGGAACTTTCTCAATTAAATGCTGTCTGTCTCATAGGGTTATTTATTCCACACTGTCGATGGGAAACATCAAGATTTAAAATACATTGACTCAGAAATGGTATGTACTCTGGGGACAATAAGAAAAATTCTTTAGTGGATTGGGGGGGAAGGAGGAAGAACACAAAAACATCCTGAAATAACTGAACTCTTTTTTTTTTTTTTTTTTAAAAGATTGTGTCTGTGCTGACTGGGAAGTTTGCAAGCTTCATCGAGGAGTGTGTAATAATTGATTGTAGATACCCATATGAGTATGAAGGAGGACACATTAAGGTAAGAGCAGCGTAGAGTTGTCTGAAGTTGCAAACTGGGGCCACTTGGCACTGTGTGGGGCTGCTCTTTGCTAGCGAGTACCCAAGGCGGTGTGGTTATGTTATAGCTGAGGTGCCCAAGTGCCCCACTGGGGTCTGGGATCCTGTCACACCTACACACTGTCTGAGTCTCGGGACACTGAGCTCGCACTTAGGTCATAAAGTGATTTTTCCCTCGAAGGAGGGAACATTTTGCTTTCCTTAAACAGAGGAGGTGGCCTGGGTGGCAAGCAGGGAGATGGTTCCAGAGAAGCGTGAAAGACACTTGGTGTCCAGCATCCTGATATCTAGGCAAGCTAAAATTAGAGTATTCATTTAAACCACAGACTTCAAAGAACACGTCTGTGCAAAACATAATTGATCTTTGAAGTTTGCTGCGTGAGCAAGCTGGCCGGCCCTCTCCGATACAGTGAGATGGGGAGGGAAATCTAACGAGCCACAACCCACAGCTGTTGAAATGGCCGTCTGAAGCAGGTCCAGAGCACCCCAAGTCAGCGTTGGACTGTCTGTGGCGTTCTGCTTGGGTTTGAAGCTGCATTCCCAGTGGCTAGAGAGGGTTGCCAGAGCTCCTCTGGGAAACTAAGATGAGGAAACAGCTTGCAAGGAAGTGAATGGGTTTGTTACTGTTCTCCTCCGCTCACTGTGAGTGCTTGGGCATGACGCTACCTTTACAGGGTGCTGTAAACTTACATATGGAAGAGGATGTGGAAGACTACTTGCTTAAGAAGCCAATCCAGCCATCGGAGAACAAACGAGTGATAATAGTGTTCCACTGCGAGTTTTCTTCAGAGCGGGGCCCTCGAATGTGAGTTATCCCGCACTCCCCGAGATAAGAACATACTGCTGTGCCAGTGGAGGGCAAAGTTTTTAGGGTGGCACCAGTTACTGTGCTGGCACGCTACTCAATACGCAGTTTCCCACGAGTATATGTTGGTTGTCACCTCTGGTGGGGACGTGACACAACCCATGACGCGAATGGCCGTGTTGAAGTTGGACTGGCACGCTGGAATGTTTAGAGGTGGCCAGGGAAACCCAGTTAGCCACAGCTCCGCAGCCAGTGCAGCTTGTCTGCCTCTTCCTGATGGGCTTCCATAATCTGAGGAATGGGAAATTTTGGGTGAACACTGTTTTAATGTGTTATTTGTTGAATGTGAGATTTAATGCAGGATCTTTTCCTGCTACAGGTGCCGGTTTGTGAGAGAGCGGGACAGGCTGGGTAACGAATACCCCAACCTCCATTACCCAGAGCTGTACGTCCTGAAGGGGGGTTACAAGGATTTCTTCTTAAGATGCCGCGTAAGTAACAACCTCTTTCTTAAACTCAGTGCTTTTGCTCTCAGAAGAAATGATAGATAAATAATACCGATGTATTCAGGCTTCTCTTTGCAGTGGAGTGGGGTTTTGCTGGGTTAACTTCTGCTCTGTTTCACAGCGCTCTCCTGTACTGAGAGCAGTTAAAATTTGGCCATGAGAGGTTGCCTTCCCTTCTCTAAGCCTGTTCCATACGTCAGAGCTGTCTTGCTGCCAGAGCTGAAAGGTTTTTGTCTCAAGAGTAAAATATAAAACTGGTTTCTGCCTTTTTATAACAAGTAGGAGTTCAAAATGTCATTCGGAGAAGGAATTTAAGACGGCTCAGCCTGCGAGGACTGGGAGAGAGCAGAGAGGCTTGACAGTAATTGCTGTATAACAAATGGAAACCCGAAGTCTCATACTGTACTAAAATAGCAACATCGAAAAACTCAAGCTTTGAGTTTTCGGCATCTAATTCAGAAAAGGAAACTAAAAAATGTCCAGCAGCTCTCTTCCCGGTGTCGTGAGGGCGGTGTTTCTCCTGATACTTGGCTTCTGCTGCTTTAACGTTTCAGTGGCTGCTCGCTTGCTCTCTGCAGTTAGTTCTTCTTGCTGCTCTGATACAAACTAGACTGTCACCTTGGTCCCTCTCAGGCCCTCGCCCTTTAGATACCTCTTCGATTACCTCCCTGTTCTGTGATTTGGTGTATTTTCAGAGAGATGCGAGAGATTTGGCCTTTCTGTGCCCAGCGGGGTGGGGCTGCGTGCTCTTTCCCAGTGGGATGTCGGGTCTCCCGCCGTTGGAGCTGCCGTGGGGATGCCGGTGTTTGTGGCAGTGAGTGCTGTCCTGGTTTTTGGCTCTCCCTGCGATCTGCTGGCTCCCTTGTGGCAGTGGACGCCTGGGTTTTGGTTGGGGCCCCCTGGGTATCGAGGACCGAGGGCCTCAAGGTGGCAGCACGGAACAGCCGACGGCAGCCTCGAGTGCTCTGGGAGTGAGCCAGGGGCTGGCCTGTCCCCAGAGACAAGTGTTCCTCACAGCTGTGCTGTTGCAGGGTGATACTGCATAGACTTACTTTGCGTATTGATGTCTGGCAGAAAATTTAGGGCGAGAGCTCTGTACACAAGTGCTGAAAGTCCTTCCTTTAACAGTTATCACTTCTCAGGTAGCTGTAATCTGCGTATCGCTTTGCCTTTGGTCATGAACGTCTGGCATGAAGCTCCTGCGTAGAGTGGGGGGCTCTCGGCCTGTTTGTTCTGGTGGTAGTTGTTCACATGGTTGCTACCAGGCTCTGTTGGCGAGTCTCAGAGATCATCGCTCCTGTGATGTACTGAAGTTCAACCATCTTCTCTTTCCCCAGAGCTTCTGCGAGCCCCAGAGCTATCGCCCCATGCACCACGAGGACTTTAAAGAAGACTTGAAAAGGTTCCGCACCAAAAGCCGAACCTGGGCTGGTGAGAAGAGCAAAAGGGAACTGTACAGTCGCCTGAAGAAGCTCTAAGGGCTGAACTGCACGAGCAAACACTGCCTGTCGTGGGGGGAGGCTGCAGCGGAGGGAGATGTGCCCGTTCCTCACTTGTGGTTATCAGGTACCGGCGCTCTCCTCGTCTGATTGTGTCTTACTGGGAACACCGTGGAACTTGTGGCCGCAGGCTTGAACTGAGCAACCTGGGTGCTGGCTGGGAGCTGACTCTTCTCAATCCTCTTGTTCCGCTGCTTTGGGGAAATGGCGTCTCATGTTCTGTGACATCCACAAATTGTCAACACTGCCCAGGGAGGGGGGGAAGAAGCTGTCACATGCCACTTAACGTGGGGCTTGGCTGGTACGTGGTGTAAGCAGTGAGGGTATTTTAGTGCCTGTTATTTTTTAAATGCTTTATTTTATTTAAATACAGTCAAACGAAGCTAATACTGCTGCAGTTGAATCATCTGGATTGTACTTAAACCTTGTTTCTGCTAAAGGGCAGCCTGCTGGGGTGTGTGTGTGTGTGTTGGGGGTGTGTGTGTTAATTATTTGTCTCAGCTGCAGCTTTGATTCTGTGCTTTGGTAGCATAATGCGTCGTGGTGAAGTGAATTGGGAAATAGCTCGTTACAGCTAGAGGTCCCCACCTCGCCGAGCTCCTGTGTTCTGCTGGGGGAAGCCTCTTCAAGACAGTCTAAGGGGAAATTGCTTATTGTCCGTATATACCATGTTCGTTGACTTTAGATTGCTTTATTTCATAGTAACTAGAATTTAGCTGCTGCTTTAGTTCTAGAGGAGTAGGTGTTTCAAAGTGGGGAGAACTTCTGGGAACTGAGGGTAATTCAGAATCAGGCGCTCTCGGGTGATCCCAGAAGTACTGGGTTGCAAAGCTGTCACCAGGATTCCCAACAGCAGCAGTTCACCGCCGCTGCTCCCTCCGAGGCTGCATATTATTATCGTGAAATGTGTCCGGAAAAGATACTGTCTGTGAGGAATCGCGCTGATGATCCTGGGAGGCTGTTCTGGAACTGCTCCTGCTGCCGTGGGTTTGACTTCGGCCACTTCTCCAGTAGCAGAAGCGCCTTCTGCCAGGATAGACAAGAAATATAATTAATTCTTAAAGGAAGAGGAATTTCCTCAGCCGGTGTTGTACCCCATAGCTGAGTAGTTCTGCGGCACAACCGTGCCAGTCCTAAAACTGCTTTTCTGCTGATTTTGGTGTTACTAACAACCCAACTAATGAACCTTACAGTAGCCCAGTGATTTCGGGGTAAGGCTGGCTGCTTGCTGCAGGAATGCTGTGATGATGGCTGTAGCTCATCTTCCTCACACACAAACCCGTTGGTGAAACTAGTGCTTTGGAGGCCGGGCATGCAGCCTGGGAACAGCCACGCGTCCTGTAAGCTCTCAGCTCTTTAGCAAAAATCCCTGCTTCACATGGCTTGGCTTGCTCCGTGCGAGCTGGTCTTGCGTGCTGTTTGTGTTAAAAAATGCTGAAATGGTGGTGCCTTACATGGAATTTTAACTTGATTTTTTAACTGTTTCTTAAACCTGCTGTTAATCCTCTCAAGAACTGAAAGGATAAACTTTGAACTTTCTCATTTAAAAAAAAAAAAAATTAGACTTTTGCTGGCTTTTGTCATACTTTGAAGGGGAAGATGATGAAATGCTAAATGAGAAATGGCCTTTACCAAATCTCCCCTGTCTCACCTGGGAGGTCTGAGCTGCCGGCGGCAGCCCGGGAGGTGCCCAGGAGGGCTGCATGCTTGGAGGTGAGTCAGCGGGGAAGGCCGGCTGCCTGCGACACGCAGTGACCCAATTCACCCACACTGCTTTTGGCACAAGACCCATTGCGCCGAGCCGAAGCAGTAAATAATCCATTTAGCAATAGGACTGCTGGGTGAGGTGTCTCAGTACAACTTCGTAAACAGATAGTCGGGAAAGTTTAACTCTCCAGCCGCATTCAAAAATGGCAGATGGAGACTGACGGAGCCGCGATGCTCTTCTAAGGTCACTCATCTGGAGCAAACCTGTTGTCACAATCTGTGTGGCTTTATAGTCGCACTTCCTGCAAGTGCCCCTCAATCAGCTCATTATCCCAAACTTCCTGACATTCAGGAAACTGAGCGTGGTGTGGGGGTTGCAGTGCTCTGGGGGACAGCAGTACCGTGGGGACGTGAGCTGCAGTGAGCACTTTGAGGTATCAGATATGCCTGTAACCCCACAGAGATGGGAATGGGGCCCCTTGCTTTACACCCCACATGGTTCTGCGTGTCCTGGTGTGGGAAGGTGAAGGCTGTGGGATGTATGTTTCTAAACAGGATCTGTACCCTCTCAGCCCACAACTGCAGTAGACATATGTGGGCTAAGAGAATAAAGCACTTAAAATTTCCACAGTTTGTCTAACTCGGCTCATCTTGCAGTAGAAGGGGCACTGGTGAACTGCTCGGCATCACCCACCGCAGCTTGAAAAGGAACCGCCATTGGCAATCACTGATTTTCCTCTCTTGTATTCTTTGCTCCTTGCTTCTGGGACAACTTTAAATGATAAAGAACATGCTGCGCTTTGCTGCAAGCGGCAGGAATTGGACCAGTTGGAGGGAAGCTGATTTTTTTTTCTGGCCCGGCTGGCAGAGCTGCGTGGTGTTTGAGTATCTGGCAAAGGCGGCTGGGTGAGAACCGCTCGCGGCCTCGTGCAGGACCCTGGCAGGGGTGGCCGGAGCTGGGAAAGCCCAGTTTAGCCCCGGTCCGGGCTGTTTCCAGGCCGGTGGGGACTTGCGTTTGTGATTCCCCCCTGTGACTTGGGAACAGCAGGGCTGCAGCCACCTGCGTTTCAAAGCAGCGTATTTCCATTGTACCAGTGATGCTGCGGAGAGTTGCAGCTCACTTTTGGCTGAAGATCCTTGCTGGTGCTGGATGCTCTCCCTGTGGAGCACCTGTTTTGTTAAGGATGTTAATAGTTTCAGCAAAAAGCGTGGGGGCTGAAGAGCAGGTGGCCAACAATGGGGTCAGCATTAAAAGCTTCACTTAAAAATACAGCAATGTGACTTCAAATCCACTGGAGGCTAAAGCAGGGAACGGGGTGGGTTTTTTTTCCTTGCGTCCATCTGTCATCCTTAAAACTGATGTTGAAAGCAGCTTACAGCTTCATCAGCTTCCACCGTGAGCTCCTGAATGCCACGAAGCTTAGTGTTTTCTTTCATACTGGTTTACCTTTTGTGGCCTAAAAGGACACTTGCGTTATCTTTTTATGGTGCAGCATTTATGGCTAAAGGAAAGGTGTGTGGCGAAGGGCCAGCAGCTCCCTCAGCGGGGGCCCGTGGGGAAGCAGGTACTGGCCATCCCTCCAATGCTGCCTCGCTGCCGCTTTATGAAGAGTGAAAAGGTGTTTTTAGCCACAGCCGCAATAGTGGGCGAATCCCTGGTGTGAAATCCTTTTGCAGCTTTTCAAACAAACTTCTCTTTGCCTTTCTGCCTTTGGTATTTCCTGTGCCCAGAGAGCGGCAGGGAGGCTCTTCCCCGGCTTCTTGGAGCCTGTTCCTGTATCTCTGCTCCAGCTGCTGAAGGCAGCTTTCCTGGCTGCGCTCCCTTCCCTGCGTGCAGCAGCCCAGCTGCTGTCAAACCCAACTTCCCAAATTTTTCTAGTTATTTGTCAAGTGAAACTGCCCCCACCTGAGGCTCTGCCAGGCCAGGAGGAATTATCTCAGCTTGCGGTGGGAGCACAGAGCATGTGATAACTCGGCCTGGTACCCAGCGTGGTGAAAGGGCACAGGAGGATGCTCTGAGAGGGCCTCAGTGCTGCTTGCTTGGATTGAGGCAGAGGGGGTTCAAATTATCAGCTGGAATTCCCTAATAAACCAAGCCTGCTCCTGCTGGCTTGCAAGCAGTGTAGCTGGATGTGTTTCGGGGCAGCAGATGGGGGAGTGCGGTCTCCCTAACTTGGGGTTTGGTAGGGAGAAGCGACAGAAGGAGGCAGGTCTGATGAAAATCTTGGCTGTACCTCCATGCAGGCAGCGCTTTTTGAAGGAGACTCACACGGCTTTGCTGGGCTGAAGCTGCTTTGTTAAGAAAAACCATTCACTTCTCGTCTTGGCGATGGCTTTTGGTGACACGTGTGACTAAGCTGTCCCCTGGAGAGCTGGTGCATGTGCCACATAATTCCTGGAAACGTTGGTACCAGGACTTGGCCGGGCTGCCTTGGGGTTTCCTTTGAACTGGGATCTGGGCAGTGGCTGCTCCCATGCAGCCATTCCTGGGGCTGCAGCACAACCCGGGGCCCCATAAGCCCTGTCCTGCATGGGGTGACCCCACTGTGTCGTGTCCTGCTTGCCTTCCCTTCAATCCACTGTGGTTCCACAGAGGCACCCTGCCATCGCCTGGTCCCTTATCGAAAGCCCTGTGGTCCCTGCTCTGCTTTGGGCACATCGCGGGGAGGGCAAGGGGATGGTCTCAGCTCCTGGCTCTGCACCGGTGCCTCCATTTCCCCAGTAACGGTGATAAATGGGGTGGCTGTGCCTCAGGGAGTGATACCCATCACGCTCCCTTCCGCGGGAGCAAGGAGTGGAGGCTGCCAGCCAGGGCGGAGGGTGGAAGGTCCTTGTTAGAGGTCACCAAATCCAGGCAGAGCTGGAAATGAAGCTAATCTCCTGCTGTCGTGCCAAGCTTCAGGCGGGCTGGAAAAAACTCCCCATGCTGGTGCCAGCCCTTGGCCTGGCAGCGGCTGCAGCGTGGCTGCGTCCCCGTGCCCATGGGAGGCCGGGCTGGCCCAGCCCCAGGGGATGGGGGCACTGGGCATAACCACAACTCACCCGTACCGGTGTTCTCCCCCGGGCCACCCTGCATCTCCTCACTGGGACCAGCCACATGCATGGCTCTGTGCCGTCGGTGCTGGGAGCTATTGGGTCCCTCCGTGCTCCTTGGGGGCCCACGCCGCAGCTGAGGGCCCCAGGCGGCTGCTGCCTTTTAAGGCTGCTCTGGGCTGATATATTGGCTGCCAACCTGCACGGCGGCGCTCAGCAGGCAGCGGCACGCTGGGGGTCCTGGGCAGGCGGCACAGACCATCTGCTCAGCGTTAAGGAATGATGAGTTTTCCCCAGCGGTGCCCCGTTCTCTTCTCCACTGGGTCCCGTGCTCGCCGAGTGACTGCTGTCACCCTCCATGCAGCTCTCATTCCAAGCTCTGCTCGGCCCCCACGACTCTCGGGCGGCAGCCCCAGCTCTGCCCCATGTCTTATTTGAGATGCACAGAGCTGATGCTGTGCTCTGCTGGTGCTGCCAGCTCTCCGTTGATGCCATGCACGTCCCTCCATGCCACAGCCAGAACGGGATGCCCCCAGCCCTCCCCACGGGCTGCAGACCCCCGGAGTGTGGGATCGGAGTGGTGCTGGGCTCAGCCCCGTGGTGCTCGCCCTGCACTTCACTTTGCTCCAGTGCAATTTGCTCTTTTAGCATGTGGAGGTGAGACGTGGCCAGTGTCGCCCAGACCCTGGGGACAGGTGGAAGCCCTCTGCTGTCACCCACGCAGGTAAGGGGGGACCCAGCAGCCAGGCGGGTGCATGCTGAGGCTGACGCATGTCCCACCTGCGGCTCACTTGTGCCCGCAGCTCATGGCCGTGCGGGACTGCGGCACCCCTGTTCTCCCTCCTGCCGTGGGAACAGGCCCTGCCGGTCATGCAGAAACAGATTAAACTGGCTAAAACAGGATTGCGTGTCAGGGTTGGATGAGGAAAATGCATTTAAATTAAATCCGGTGCATTCGTCTGCCTGGGGAACTCTATCGAGAGGTCAGGTTTAGGCACCGCCTCCATCCTGGGGGTGGGCAGCAGCCAGGCACCATGTGCCCCTTGGGGCAGGGACATCGCGCAGCACCCACAGGGCACAGCTGCCCCTCGCCAGCGGCACAAGGGCAACCCCCAGTCTGATAGAGCCCCGTCCAGCCTCACCATGCACAAGAGCATCCCTGTCTCCTGCAGCCTCTTCTCGCACTGCCCTGGCAGGACTGTCCCCACTGCAACGACGCAGAGCTGAGAGACCCACCAGCAGGCAGCTTTGCCAAAATGTTTGTGCTCCTGTCGAGTCGGGAGTGATAAACCCTCTTCCTCCCACTGCAGAGGCAGCAGTGACAGCCAGGGTGTAATTGTCCCTAAGAAGCTGTGGAGCAGCAAGTGTGGGACACGAATGACACTGCTGCCACCTGGAAAGGGCCGTGGGGGGACACATGCTGCTCTCCAGGCGCTGCCGTCTGCCTCCTCCCTGCCTCTCCCTCCTCTCTCGCAGCAGCACCTGGGAAATTTATTTTTGCTGCATCACAGGCGATGCCCAGACTATTCCTGGAAACCACCAGTGCCATCAGACCTGTCAATCGCATGAACCCCGCGCTGCTGGTGCCGCTTCCCGGGCACAGGCTGCCCTCAGCTGCTGCCTGAGGGACGCGAGGCAGCAGAAGGGAGCGGGTAGGGATCTGCACCGCCGGCGTCTTTCTCACCCAAAAATGCTTCCCCCCAAAGCAGGAGGGGAGGAAGAGCAGGCATTCATGGGGGGAGGGAGCCCCAGTGGCACCTCCATGCCCCATCCCTTGGCTTCACCTCCTGCAACGGGGCCACGCTCACAAGTGTGTCAAGGTGCCACGGAGTCTCGGGCACCTTTGGAGAAGGGATGTCACTGAGATGCCCATGGCTTGGCCATGTGGGTCTGTCTGTGGGGGTTTTATCTGCTTTTGGGGTTACTGGCCCAGCAGCCGCAGACAGGACATGCTGGCCCTGGCCCTGGGGCTGGGGGGGTTCTTGCTGCTTTCCACCCACAGAAGACACATCCCAGTTTGTTTCTGTTGGATGAACTCTCCAGCGATGTTTGCTGGGGCTTAAGGCTCAAGCAAGGAGCCATAAAAAGGGAGAATAACATCAAAAGAGGAAAGTGGAAGGAGGCCAAGAGGAACACGGCCAAGTGCCCTTTCCTTCTTTCTCTTTCGCTCTGTGTGGGAAATCCCCGAGACTGTGGGCTGTGTCCCATCCCTGTGTCAGGCGAGACATGGCCCCAACCCCGCATGGTCCTGCCACCATGGGGCCACGCAAGCAGGAGGGTCCCTGACGGCGGCTCAGGGGTCCTGGGGAGGGCAGAGAACCGGGGAGAGGCTCAGCCGGAGGAGAGGGCCCCACAGAAGGAGCTCCAGTCCGGAGCTGGGGTGAAACCACGCTGCAGCTTTCACTCCACCTCGGTGGCTGGGTGACTTCTGCCATCGCGTTTGGTGGGACAGGAAGGTTGGTCCCCAGTGGGACTTATGCGCTGGTGGAGGAGCCCTGTGGCCAGATACCGGGTGTCCCCACTGAAGGAATTAAGCAGGGCTGGGAAGGAGACAGTGGCTACTCTGTGGTGATGAGATTAGCACTTGCAAACACCACTGCGGTGGTTGCACAAACCTCTTCAAACAACTGCTAGGTGCCACGTGAAGGTGCAACCCTGGCTCTGTGGTGCTCATCCCCGCCACCCCCTAACTGGTTTTCCCCACGTGCTGTGGCTCGGCGAACCCCACACAAGCAAACTCCAGTGCTGGTGGTGGGTTTGGAAGTGCAGCTGGCACCCAGCATGGATCAGCTGCCATGGCTTGATGCTGCGTGGAAGCTCCCCAAAGAGATGCAGCCCCTTTCTGGGTACAGGCTCCGCATTCCAGATGGCCGTGCCATGGCCCACCTTGAGGGTCTCATGCCCTGGGAGAGGGCAATGGGGCGGTGGGTGCGCAGGGTTTGCGGGTGTGCCCTGGGAACGGCCCCCGGGGCTGCGCGCTAATGAGGGATGATCCAGCAGCACCACGGCAGCGCTGCAATCCTGGCCGTGCGTGACACTGAGCAATGCCGTAATTAGAAGGTTCCAGCGTTGCTGAGGTTCGTCCCTGGTTCAGCCCAGTTTCGCCTCTGTCTTCTCCTCTCCGGGGCAGGGGCAGTCCCCTCGGCACCAGACAGGGCAGGGGCAGGAGCCGGGCTCATGCGGGTCCCCGACTGTAGCCACCACCCCCCTGCAGCCCTTCTCACGCAGGTTAAAGAGCAGAGCTGTGCTTTGGGAGGCAGCAGGATGATGAGGGATTCACCTCTCCCCACCAGGTTAACCAGTGTGGGATGTGGTGAAGTCCATGGGGGATCCCTGTGCTCACGGGAACTCTCCAAGGATCACTGCGGTCCCAGGAGATGTGGGGTCTGCCCATGCAGAGCCACCACAAGTGCATTTGGGGCTGTTTGAGGCTTTCCTGGGTGCATAGTTGGTGCTTTGGGTGTGGAGGGGCTGAGTTGGTCCTGGCCATTACCCATTTGCTGCAGGAAGAGGAGCAGTGCCCCAAGCTCCGCACTGGGAACATCCAGTCACATCCCCACCAGTCCCACAGATCTGTGTCCCAGCCTGCTGCTCCTCTCCCCTCCATCAAATCTGGTTGGAATTGGGTAAGAAGGTTGAACATTGTTGTGCAAGGCAAATCCACGCACACAGCTGCTGCTCAGCCTCGTTAGCCCCGGGAAACCCAGCCAAAAATCAAAGCAGGACTCAGATGGAAGCACCACATACTGCCTTGATTCAAACGGAGCTGCAGTGCAGGGAGCCCTTCAGCACCACGTACAACACTGACCACTGCCCACCACGGCACTTGCTAACGAGCTTCTGCACCAACCTGAAGATGCTGCCCTTGGTGAGGGTGTGCCCTGCAAGAACCGGAGCGGTGGGCTCGAGAACCGTGCGGAGATGTCACACCACCAAGAAGCTTTTCCTCCAAAAGGTGGTCCCAGCTCTGTCCATCATCACAGCTGAGCTGGAAACGGCTGTGCTGAAACGGGCCCATGCCTTGAAACCCACCCTCTCCTGCAGCCTGGAGGACCCCCAGTGCTCTCAAACAATCGCCGAGGAAAATAACGATCTTTTAATGGGAAGCAGTGGAGCCTCGTCAGCCTGTGCAAGCAAGCCTGGCTAGCTGGAGGAACGGGCATGTTAGCTCGGGAGAGCTTCTCACTGTCCCTTTCTCCCCTGGGGTGAAACCAGTCCCTAAAGCGGTGGACTGCACCGGTTAAATCCCAAAGATGCTCAGAGGGGGCGAGGGACCGAGGCCCCATGCCAAGCCTCCGTGCATGCGGCCCTATGTGTCATACAGGTCCTGGAGTCCAGAGCTGCCTGCGCTCTCCACGGATGGGTGGAGGATCCCTCCTCCCCACACTCGCCGCCTCTAGCACATTCAGAAATCCCTGTTTCCCACCTCCGAGCTCACGCCACTACAGACCCTCTCGGCTTTCTCGTTCGCTTTCAGACCATCTCTGAAGACCACTGCGGACAGTGGTCAGACCAAGACATTCCCGATGATGAGCTGCCCGTCCTTTCTGATGGAGGACTCTCACTGCGCCGTCCCCGTGTCTCCAGTTACACAAACATCCACAGCCAGCAGAGGGGCATGGCCCACGGTGACTTACCCTGCGCTGTAGGATTATTTTAGGAAACTTGGCGACAGCAGCAAGCTCGCATCTTGCTGGCGTCTCCCCTTGCTCTCCCCTGGCCGCACTGCTCCGGGGATAAGAGCAAGAACACACCACGATGGCCTTGCGCAGGGGCTGGGGAGGCATCTGGTGAAACGCCAGGGGCACAGCGAGCATCCTCTTCCCCGGGTCTCGCCAGGCTCCGCTCGAGCCGACTGGGGTAGGGCTGCAGAGAGGGGGTGCAGGGAGTCCTGCTCCAGCTTCACCTCCCGCCCTCGGAGGCTCTCTCCTCACCTCCATCTTCTCCTGTAGGAAACCAGCAGGACCTGCTCCTCCCTCGGCTCAGGAAGGAGAGATTACCGGGGCAGAGCCATCATTTACAGCACCACCTGCTTAAACGATTGCCCAAAGTCGCTCTCTGATTAGCAGCAGAAGCACTGCTTGAGATCACAGCTTTGTTGTGCCACAGGCTGTACGTGCACACACGCGCACACATGCACACGCACTACGGCTGTGCACAGATGTCTTTTGGATCCTGCTGAGGCTGTGTAATGTATTGCTGTTCCCAGCTGCTCACAGCTGACCCTTTCGCTGGCTGCTGCGCTGGTGGGACCATTGGAGTCGTTCACAATCTGGTTTTTGTCAAGAGCCGCAATAGCAACAAACCTCTGCACCAGAGGCTGTGGGGTACGGGGTCCTGGCGGCAACGAGCCGGGGACTGGGGCTCGCTCCACTCACTAACGCCCCGCTCCTCGCCTGGTCTGACCTCACTCTGCGGCCAGGGCCTGTCCCTAGGGGATTTCACCCCAAACTCACATCAGGCGAGATCTGATCTGTCATTTCAACCCACCTTTTGTGGTTGTGTCAACAAGCCCTGCTGTGGGGTTCGAAGCAGAGAAGGGACCGCTCTCAGCTCCAGGTCCACCAGCTCCGCCAGGCAGCAGAAGCTGCAACAACAGTTCGGAAAGGGGACAGCAGGAGTGGGGTATTATCTTAAACTGCGGCAGCTGTTGGCAAAACGAACGTGTGTGCGTGGCCTAGGAGACCGTCTCTTGCCTGGATAGCTGACAGTTGAAATAAAGACGTTCAGACCGAGGAGACAAAGGCACAATTGTTGCTGCCACAGCACGGACGGGGTGCAGAGAGGCAAGTGGCTGTCGTGCACGGAGGCTGTGGTGGAGCCGCCGGGTCCTGGAGGGCTCAGGCGCTGTTGCACACTGCTAAACAGCAGCTGGAGCTCGTGGAAAACAATTCCCCAATGCCATTCTCAACACCAGGAAACTCCTGGCAGCTGGGACCCGATCCCAAGCACGGAGGCCGTCTGGCTGGCAGTGCCTTTGCCGGCGTCGGGGGCCGTAATGGGGAGAGCAACCCCGCAGCTGCTGGGAGAGGCAGGTTTCAGGGGGATTGTGGCCGAGGGAGAAGTGCAGGGTTTGGTTCACAGGGTGCCGGGATCGGAAGAGAAACAACCAGCAGTGCTTCACAGAAAAACACGCCGGGAATTTCCGCGTGGGCTTTGCTGGATGCCGGCAGACCTGCTGACCCTGGGCTGTGCCGACGCTCAGGCCCCGCGAGATGCAGAGCGGCCGGCCCTCTGTAAGCTGAAGGCCGTATCTGCCGTGCTCCCCATCTTTATCGCTGGCTGTCCGCTGAGCTGCTGCGCAAGCTCAAAGCCTTCACGCTGTGCCTGGGATCCTGGCTGGGCACCGCGGGATGCTCAGGTCTGCCCTTTGATCTATCCAGCCTGCATGAAGGAGAGGGTGGGCTGCACAGAGCCCCGAGGCGTATGCAGACCCTCACCCTGCAGAGCTCCAGCGCTTGTGCTAAGATGGGCTGAGACCACACTGTGGCTCCTGAGAAGCTCTGGCACCCATTGCTCCGGGTATGGCGGTACAGCAGTCTGGATGCGCCATGGCGCTTAGGTGAGTCATTGAGCCCCAGGGTCTTATTCACCTTTCATCTGTGTTTTGTTCACCTCAAACACACCAATTTGTTGAGATGGTGTCGCTTCTGCCTGACAGAGCATCTTTCTAGAGCCCTTTTACCCCTGGCTGGTGCAGCAGAGCCGAGCGGAGCGGCACGGACCCGGAGCTGCGCTGAGCAGAGCTGATAGAGTGGGAAATGTGCGGCAACCTGGACATTTCGTATCCATGAGGCAGGAGCCAGACTTGGAGCCAGACGCTCTTGTGCTGCCTCTTTTCTTCCCCAGATGGATGCACGAGCCCTTTTGTGAGAAGCATGTTTGCACAGAGTCAAGAGCAGCGAGTCTGGATTTGAGCCTGGGCTCTGACCCAGGGCTGCTCGGCTGCAGAGGGAACGTTCACAGACGCCGGCAGCTGGCGGGTGGCAGGAAACGCTGGCTGCTACACGCATCCACACCCTCCTGCGTGTTAGTGGGGATGCAGCGAGAAAGCCTGAGAAAAACAGAAAAGCATTAGGTTAACAGGCCTTAAAGCAGCTTCCTCCCCCATCGCTGCAGCGAAGCGCTCACTCTCTGCCTTTGGCCAGCACTGAGTAGGAGCTTCTGTGCCTTGCTGGACACTTTGATGGCAAAATTGGGGTTCAGATGCTTTTTTTTTCCTCCTGGAAGTGACGAGGAGATCCCTGCACAGTAAGCTAAGCTCTCTCTCCTCCCTCGCCACGGGACAGCTAGAATAGACTTTTCTTTCTCTAGAATGATGTTGCTATTGACAAAAGTATGTAGACACCCACCCACTCATAAATAACTCGGTTATTTCCAAACAGAGCTGGTCTTTGCCATAATTTCCTGCAATCCCCTGTGCAATCAGGCTGCCTCTGTGCTGCGGCGAGCATTGTTCGGCTTGCCGGCAGACCGGGCCTATCAAGAACTGCCTGTGCAGCAGATCTCGGGGCAGCCAGCTCATCCAGGGCTGGATTTCAGTTGAGTCACGGTATCAGGTTGCTCGAAGCATCCATTACAAGACATTTAAATCAGCCTAGGAGGAGAAGCTGTTCCAGTCAAAAAGAACGAAATACTTTGGCTCTTCATGGCTCAGCTGCGTACACAGGGACTTTCAGTGCGTAGCACTTGAAGGAGTCCAGGAGACACAGAGATTTACCATATTCTCTCCCCACCATACCCAATGCTCTGGGGCACTTTCCTGTTTCACCAAACTTCCACCGAGAAGAATTTCAGTATTCAAATAACAGCAGCCAAGATCTGTACAAACGGTACTGCTACGGCATTCGTACAAATGGTAGTACTCACAATCCTTAGTATTTTTTATATTCCTGGCGGGACAAACTGGGCGAAATGTACTTTTCAGCAAACCCCGAGCCTCCCTTCCGCAGCCGTGGGATGTCCAAGGTGGGGCCAGCAGATGCGGGCATGAAAGCCCTGGCCTTTTTAGATACGTGGGGTTTGGCAGCATCCTGAATCCCTTCCGCCTCAGCTCCTTGTTGTTCCTTTAGCTCCCCGGCTCCCCGTCGCACGCAGAGCCGTGCCGGCGGTGAGCAGCGACCTGCCGCAGGCACCCGCAGCTCTTTGGTGATGACAGAGAGCAACGTCATCTACTCGTTTTCAAGAACGCCTTATGAGGAAACAATAGTAGCAATCCTACACTGCACATCATTATACATATGTGTATGCATAAAACAGCTATTTTATGCTGTCTCTTTGTTTAGCAGCTTGAAATGCTTTAAAATTAATGGCCTGTAACTATTAGAACCAGACGTAATCGGTGCGAGACTCAGCTGAGCGGGCTCTCTTCGGGCGGCTGCGGAGCTGGCCTCTGCACAACATCAGGATGTCATTTCTGATGTTTTATTAAGCTCCTCTCAGCTGTCCTGGCAGGAAAGAAGCTTTTTTTTTTTTTTTTTTTAACAAACATCAGTGTTTAAAAATATGCTGATTGTTTTCAGCTAAGTGTATTTTCAGTCATAAATAAATGGCAACGGAACAACTGAGCACCCCATTCGCACACTTTTTGGTTTTGTGCAGTAGGTCGCTGATACGCCAGCCTTCCCTTAACAATAGACTTCCTTTTTTTGAACTGTTCTTTCAGTTTTGGCCTGATTTTCTTCTCTGAACAAGAGGCTGTCTGTCATCAAGTGCTAGAAGAGAGATTATCTCTCCATTCTTCGTGCCTGAGCATTCTGGCTGGGAAACCCCAAGGGATTACCACCGGATCATTTGGTAATAAATAGCCATATTTGTAATATTTGGTTACAAATCGCATCCTAATACCCTTTAATAACTGGGCGTGTTTACCACGCAAACACAAAATTTCTCTTTCATCACTATCCCTCCAAGATTTCTTCCGACCTATCTTTTAATCTAACCCTGTGAGGAACCTTAGAAACAATACTTACATCGATGGTCTTTCATCATGCTGCCAAATGAAGTTGTCGGTTCTCTTCTCCCAGACTGAAGCCGGACTCCACGGCAGCGCACGGGGAGTTTGGTACACAACCTTGTCAGCAGAGCCATCAGCAAAGGAAAAAAATATGTATTTTGCTTGCAAGCTTCCTCACTGGGCGGGTGCCGTCACTGCAATGAAACGACAGGATTTTGAAGGTGCGAGGACTCAGGTGGTCCCAGTTCCTCTCATGGCCCCAGCTCCAGCCCTTCCTCAGCCCCGGTGGCCCACAGCCCACCAGTAACACAGAGCACGGGGATCTGGGTGGTGTTCACTGCCGGAATACGGCCCTACAGGCTGAACCAGAAGACTAGAAGAGTTTGTTTCAGTTTCTAAATAAGACAGGTAAGATTCTTTAGCAGCCAACTGGCCAACTTTAAGTATTCCTTTGCTTTCCCACTGCTTAAATCCTCTATTTCGTGATTAAGGTTTAAAAGTGGTGAGAAAGAGCAATGCCCGTCTGCTTCTGTCCCAGGAAAAAAAAAAAAAAAGAGAGTAAACTCTGCTAAAAATATATGAATGCATTTTTGGAGGCAGTGATTCTTTAATTAACACAGGGCGGTGCAATAATTACACTCATGGCTTTTTGCCCAATACAGAATGGAAATCGGGCACACTACAGCCCCTCTCTCCACTTTCCCTCTGAGACCACGGCCTCGGTGCCACCCCACAGTGCCTGGAAGAGCCGGTCCAGCAGCTGTCCATCCAAAAAGGCCCTTTTCTTCTCTTCGGCCATGCTCTATCCCACCCCACTTCGCTACCACGCACACATTTTTATCTCTGTGCAGCTGACTGGGAGGAGCCAGAGCTGTCCCTGGGGGTTCCCCCTCCCCTGTGGCTGCGGTAGCTCGTGACTCGGCTGGAGGCAGTGGCACAAGTCCCGTATCACCGCGGGGATGAGCCCGCTGGGTGGGAACCCCGGAGATCCCCGCATGCAAACAGGGACACACAGGCGTACGCCAGACAGAGCAGACCTCGCACTTGTGGGAACGGATGCAGCTCTCCTCTGAGGGCTGCCAGACGCACGGAGCGGCGTGGAAGAGCATCCCGGTCCCACCGTGCGCTCGGGCGCATCAGGAGGACGAGAGGTTGGAAGCAGCGGTGGTGTGAGGCTGCAGGGCTCTGCTTTTCGAGCTCGAGCGGGGACCCACTGCGCGCAGGGTCAGCACACAGTCTGCTTTCCCCACTCCTGCTTTTGCAAGAGACGTGACCCCATTTTGAAACCTTTGAGCCAGTTCCCCCAATTTAACCACCTACATTCATTCATTAACGCTTGGGCTGTTCTTATTCTACCCCCTTTCTAATAACATTGCACTCTCACCAATGCTTATTTGGGATGACTGTGGGAAGATTTTGAAACCAGATACAGGCTTGGCAAAACATTCATTATGGCTGTGGCTCATCTTCTCAACCAAGAAATTGCATATTCCCCCAGTGCCCCAAATCTGCTTCCATTTGCTGAAGCAGCAATTTGACATTTAAGTCGTTTGGCTCTTCTCAGTGGTTTCGCATTTTACTTCTCAGGTTTCCTGAGGAATTTGTTGCAGACTAATATTTAATCGTGCTCTGGTAGGGTGACAGCACAAGTTTAGCAGAAGTATTGCTAATATTCAGAGCTGGGATAATTTAATTCAAAAGCAGATGCTTTCCCAAAGCAGTGGATTTATTTAGATACTAATTTTAGGGAAATGTTTGGGCTGGTTACAACCAGCGCTACCCCATCAGCATGTAAAGCTCTGTGCCGTGCCTCCCTGACAGTTGTGACAAACCGATTATCCCTTATTGTCTCTTCCAAAGACGCCACGGCCAAGTAGAGGAGACAATAGGCATCGGAGCCTGTTCTCAGACAGAGGAGGATGAATCCACTGACTTTTAAAACTGCTTTGGGGCTGACACTGACAGAAGTTGTCCATTAACAAAACATGGGAGGGATGTCCACATGGGATACAACTTCAATCAGAGAGCTCCCTTTCCAAAACGCTCTCTACAATGAGAGATTCACATAGCTAAAATTAAAAGGTTCTCTGCTGGCTAAAAGCAAACACTACGAAGGTTTCCAAGTGCTCTGTTAGCAGGATCTGAACATTGTCTTTGCTTCATCCTGTTTCATTTGGGGTTTATATAAACCACAAGCACGGGCTGCAGTTCACCAGCTAGGATTTTTGCTAAAATCTTTAAACAGCCATTCAGTAATGATAAGGGCCTCTAAGAACTGCACACAGCAAAGGCTCCTCTCACCAGGAGAACAACTACAGTAGTTTCTTTCATGGACTTTGGACGTTCCTCTTAAAGGAATGGCCTGAAGGTCACCCCTCCGGGATGTGCTAACAACACCTTAAATACCTGGTGACGTTTGTCTGGATACCATCTGACCCCAGAGCTTCTCAGACGCTGTTGCCTCTACAGTTTCTCCTGTTACCTAAAATTTCAGTTTTAAACAAACCCATGTATCTTTAGCTCATCTGCTGCTTGGGGATCTACTTCAGTAAGTCCAGAACTTCGGCTATTTGAGGACTAGAGGATTTTGTATTAAGCGGCAACAGTAGCATGTATTTCATTATGATGTGTAATGACCTTTGGGGATTGTTTTTAATTTAGGAAAGAATTCTTGAGTCATTTCAGGCTTTCAAGCCAGTATCTTCTTCACTTTCATATGGCATCTTTATGTTCCCAAAGGTTCGCTTGCCGGCATCTGTTGCCAACATATTCAGCTATACCCTGAAATGAGTTAATTGCGACGTAGCTTTCTCATCTTGTGTCTTCATGACTCTCTTGTAATCTTTTTCACTCCTTCTCCAGGATTCATTTTTCCCAAGCTCGCTCTATCTGTACGATTCTCTGTTTACTGACTGATGCTGGCACCGAAGACTTCTATTTATAGAAGTCTTTATCACTTATTTCTTTATCACTTATTTTGTGGCATTTCATGCCCATAATTTTCCCAGCTGCCGCAAACCTTCTTCAAATTAAATAATTTGGGAGCGGTTTAGATGAGGGGGGCTTTGATTCCTTCAGAGGTTGTTTTCTTCCCCTTAAAAGGCAATCTTTAATACAAATACCACTTCACAGTTAAGTGCTGCTAATAGTGATTAATTCAGCTTATCAAAAACTTGAGAATAGTTGAGCTGGGCTATTTGGTTGCCTGGATCCTTGTCTGGTGAATGCTTCCAATTACGTTTGATTCACAGAGGTGTGCCTAAATTTTCTTTAATTACTGCCTGTCTGCTGCCGTGCTATTTTCTGTGATAATTCCCCTTGACTGCAAAAATTAAAACACCAAAATAATACTTAAAACCAGTCCCCAACAGCCCTCCTTTGCTGGGTCCCAAGTACCTACCTGCTCCCTCCAAAGCTTGTTTTACCCAAGGACTCTCAGGAAATGCTGTGGGGGGTGAGGGGGACGACTGTCCCTCAGCCTTCTTGCTGGGTTTAACTTCTCCAATTGTTCAGACTTTCTACAGTCTTCTGCCTTTTCTCTCCCCTCCTTCCTTTTCTGAATTTCATAGTCTGCCAAGATTGTTTTCATCGGATTATCATTATTTTCCAAGCTTTGTATGAACGAGTTGTATTTCTATTCCAAGCAACTGGAGTGCATTCCCTCCCCCCTTCCACCCCCTTCCTTAAAGTCTCTCATTTTTGGAAGATGAATAAGAATTTAAATGGGAATTCTCACCCATAGTAATGAGAGCTGCTGTCACTTCCCCCAGCTCTCATTTCTTTTTAAAGCAAGAGCAGAAAGATATGTAGAAAAAACATTGCAGTTTGCGGCCTTTGAGTGCAAGCTTTGGATATTGTTTGCATCTATTTTTTTTTTCTGCTGGTAATGATGAAATTTCGCAATCAGGTCTCCAGGTCTGTGATGGAGTCCCAAGGGAAGAAATAGTCTTCTAGAAACTGTGTTTACTTTGCTCTTCCAGAAAGCTCGGGTTTAACAACATGGTAATTAAATTTTTAGATGACGGATTGAGTTTCTTCCTTCAGCATTTTCAGGCAACTTTTAATCCTAATGTCATCCACCCTCTGTTTTATATATAATTCAAGTAGCGCTCTGCTGCAGCCATGTCATGCAGCCCAGTGATGCACTTTCACTTTTCTCCTTTGGGCCAGTTTCTGGCAGTTACGCCCTCATCCCAGCCAGTACCTTCATTTTTATTTTTTTTTCCCTACTGCAGTTTTGGATGTGAGAGAATTCCTCGGAGATCACCTCTCTAACCTCAGCCTCATGGGTTAGCTGGTTTTCTCTGGTTCGTATACTCCACTCTGTTTTAGCAGCCAGGGTTTGGGAGCGGATTCAGAAAACCTCTCCAATTGCATCCTTGAAAAACTCATCCATCTTCCACAGCCCCGGTGCTCCACGTCTGCTAAGCTGGGTGGGCTTCGTTAGCTGGTAAAGGCAAATGACTGTGCTGCCCGCTCAGGTGCTGGGCAGCCCGTTCAGTCCAGCGTGACTGGATGGTGCTGAGGGGCTTGCAGGGACAGCCGACCCTCGCGGGCTTGTCAAAAGACTTAAGAGGCTCCCAGGTGACACTGCAGTGAGCTGGGTGTTACGCAGACAAAGATCTCTGCCTTCTGCTGTACTGTATCTGAATATTTTCTATACTGTACTGCTGCCTCCATTCAAACTGCAGGGGAAAGAGGCTTTTGATCAAGAAGGGCTGAGCTCTGTCCTTGCTGCTGAAGTGACACTGCCTTTAATCCACACAGAGGGCTTGCTTCTAGCCTGAAAAGATTTTTTTTCCATGCAATTTTCAAGTGTGGCCCATATTTAAAGCTAAAGCATATAAATGAAAGCTACACACCCTTTATTTGCATGTCTGAACTGATGAGTGTGCAAAATGGGACCAGCAGTGGCTGCCCAGCTGTGGGTGAGCATCGCACACACACGGTCTTTCCACCCCACGTGTCCTTCATAGGGTTCATGCAAATGGACTAGCTGCCCAAACTGAAAACAAACAACAGAAAATGCCCTGGGAATTCTTCAGACAGCCAAAGTGCTCTCAGCCATTTTGACGAACCAAGGGGAATTTCATGGGAGTCAGGTTTCTAAAGTGTCTGTGTCATTTCAGAAAGGGAACTTGGGCACTACTGTACGTAGCACTCTCCTGACTTCTGCCCAGTCTATGAGCAAAATGAACAACAAGATGTTAGAGATTTAAAAGAAATAAGATGAAGTATAATGAAAGTGCTGGAACACAGATGAGTGATGTAGGAAATGTATGTGAACTTTATAGTCTTTCCACAGATGATACCCATAGTACTGTCTCATCCCACCACAGCAAGGAAGTTGGAGAATTCAGGAGAGTTGATCAAAAGCAGGGAGGGCAGCCGTGGAAGACAGAACAGCACATGATGAGACTCTGAGAGATCGGCCACCTCAGAAAAAAAGGAAAATCAGAAATTATGTGATGGAACCAGAGAAAACACTGAATGGCCAAGAGAAGGTACAGCAGGAACCTTCCGTTTCTTTTTTTTTGTTGTAACACAAACCCAAAGGAATTGGAAAGCAGCGCATTCCAAAGCATTAATTTGCACACGTACCAGTACCTGTTGCCACAAGAAAGTGTTGCCACTGTCTTATTAAGACTCAGAAAGGGAGTGGACCGTTGGGTCCCAGGAATGCCTAGAATAGTCATAATGAGTGGTATGGAAAGGGTATTAAACCTCCTGTCCCAGAGCTTCAACCAGTCCAGCAATCGGAGCGCAGGATGAGGTCCAACATGGGGAGATCACCCCCACTTTGGCCTGGCAAACTGACGGTGCCTGTTACGGCGTGCCTGGCACCAGCTACCATCAGAGACAAGGTACTACACTACAAAGACGTGAGGTTTGGTTGCCTTTCACAATTCTCTCCTTCTGTCCAAGCAATGACAGCACATCTCATAACAGAGACATGGCAACCCCGCAGATACCCGCGTCCTTCATCTCACCGCTCTCAGATCTGCTCCTTCCAGTCTCCAGATGAGTGATCCAAACTTTCCTCTCTGCTGCTCTCTGCGCCTTATCTTGTACCTGAGCATATGAGGAAGGAAGAGAACGGTGAAATTAAAACAAACTAGGCCCTGACCCCTGAGAGACTCTACTTGTTGGTGAGGGATTAGACTTGCAGGAAGCTTCTTGCAGACCTGCAGGGCCTAATGGAGCCGGGCTCTCTGCAGATTGCTTTTCCCCAGAACAGTCGTCTTCTGTCTCATCACACAGCTTTTGTCAGTCCTGGTTACATGCTCCGTCTAGTTCGGGCTGGAAGCTCCTTGGGGCCCAAAGACCTCTCACCCGCTCTTGTCCCCCGAGTGTCCTGTGCACCAGAAGCGGGACAGAAATAGCAAATCACCATCAAAGTGATCAGGAGTCATTTTTGAGCTGCATGTTTCACACAGCAAGGGAGAAAATGTCTGTGGCTTCACCAGGGATAGCTGCACAGAGTGGAGAATGTGATCAAAATCTCCTCTCTCCCCCACTTGGTAGTTTGAGGAGAATAATTTAATTGCAAGGCAAATCCTTTAATCTCTAGATATAAATCAACAGAATGGCAGAATTGCTTAGGACAGAGCATATCATATAGGACATGTACTGTATGTCTTTTCCCTTTAAACAAACATGGGCCCTCCAGCTGTTAACCTATTTATAAAAGGTAACTCAAGGCTACACGCAAACTCCCGAGGACATTTCATTCTGTCATTACAGCACAGACTCAGTTTTTCTGCCTCGGAATAATTGGGCTTGGTTTGGAGAAGAGATGAGCTCTGCCAACCTGATGCTAAAAGCCCTCTCCAGTGCAGAGGAGCAGGATGAAGCCCTCTAGAAGGCCCAGGCTGCCCTGCGCTTCCCGGGACAAGGCTCTGCTTAGATAAAGAACGATGCAAATATCAGCTACGACATCATGACAAGCCTCTGCAGGTCCACCTCTTCGCGCATGTGAAAGCCCGTGCACGTCCGCACGCTGGGTCACTCACAGTAGGACCTGCAATGCAGGATAGCAGCTAGCGCTGCGCTTTCTGCCGCTGCCCCCGGGACTGTGGAGCCCTCAGCAGTGGTACTCACAGCCGCAGCCTCGGTGCAGCACCACAGCCACCCTCCTCCTCCTCCTCCTCTGCAGCCCCGCACACCAGGTTAGAGCTGATGGACAGATCCCAGATCAGGAGATCACGGGGTGCGCCAGCTGCAAGGCAAATCCCATGACCGGTCAGAGAGACTTGACATGTCTCTGGGATGGCAGGGATCTCTGGCCAAAATTCCATGCCTTCCATTGTGCTGGAGTCAGCTTTGATGAGCATAACAGCCCTGTCTGGCTGGCGAATATCTGCCAGTGACCCACAATGATTTTGTTGTCGCCGGAGCAGCGTCCTGCCTCGCTCTGGCTAGTTAGCTTCTGCTTGCATGCCTAATTCATGATAGGGAAGTGGACGTGAAATGAAGATTGTGGCATGGGAGTGAAGGTTGCAGGTGAGTTTTGTAAGAGTATTCAAATTCTCCAAGATCCTTGCAGGCATTCACTTTCAAAAGCATTCAGAAACCTAATTTTCCTGAAAATCAGAGTCTGTTGTGTGCTGCTATTAAGCGTTGAGGCAATTCTCTGCTCTACTCAAACACTTTATAGCTCTGGTTAATTTTTTTTTTCTTTATAGAGGGTTCAGGTTCATCACTTACTAACTGCCACTGATGAGCGCTCATTTTTGGAAATGACCCCTCCAAAGGCCCTGCTGCATGTCTGAACTGAGTGAGAGATCGGAGGAATGACAGCGAACCCCTCAGCAACAAGCAGCTCTTAAAGCAGCATCCCTGCGGAGCCAGGACAAACCCCAGCAGCCTCTCCTCCCAAGCACTTCTCATGCTGAGCATTCACCTTCGGCTATCATGTCATGTGCTTTGAGGAGAGAATGACAAACTCTTGATAAATGGGCAAGAAAGCTGCACAGTTTTTTACTGTTCCCCTCCGTGACTTTTGCTGTCAATGCCCTGGAATTAGCAGAGCCAAACCCTACCACATTACTGCGCGTCCTTAATTTGCACGGCCTCCCGTCAAAGTGGCGACGAATGAGCATTTGCCAGCAATGAGCTCTCCCGTTCCAGCTCCCGCAGTGCTCACAAGTGACTCACATGATACAAGTCAGGCCTACACTTAGAGCAGCCGAACTGCTGGCCTGCTTTACCTGCCCTGCTGGGCTAATGGGGCTGGCCAGGAGTGACTCGTTAGGGAGATGAGCTGGTCCCCTGCCCTTTCCCCATCCACTTTCACTGTCTGGCTCGATGAAAGGGCAGAGCCATCGCCTACACACCTCCTCTCCCTCCACCTCCCCCCACCTCAAAAGAATAATCCCCCCTTGCTATTAGAAGGAGAGACACACCTGTAGCATCTCATAGATTTTGTCTACCACGTGACCGAGGACAGTGGTTCGTGCTGCTTTCTCTTTCAGGCCAAAGGTAGCTGAGAGTGGACTCGGAGTCTGGAAAGGCAGCTGGGAAAGCTAGTGGAGAAGTAGGTTATATTCTTTTGAGGGACAAACAGAGATAAATGAGATGCTCTGAACTTGTGTGTAGGGGAAGTATGTGGGGAGGCAACAAATGGAGTCTGTCCTAAAGTTTTTCCCATAAAGCAGACTTCAGATTTTAACCTAAAACAAGGAAGTTTTATATTAAACAGTGCCCCACACAAGCCGTGCTAAGCTCGGGTAGAATAATAAAGTAGCGATCAGGTTTTCTGGGCAAGCTAGGCTTGTAAGCACTGTAACAGCTAAGAGAACATGTCAGTCAGTTGTCCACCTAGGAACAAGCCCAGCTGGGATTTCGTCCTGCCTTTACATCGATGATTTCTGAAGAGTTACAGGAATTCACCTGTGTGGAGGATAGAAGTGCAGCTCGTATTATACATTTCCTTTCTTCCTTCCTTCTAGTCAGGAACAAGTTATTCTGTTCTTCAGATGTAAGCCAAGCTGTGAAATGCTCTCTTCCATCCTGCTTCTTCCAATGCCAATGATAAAAATTCAACCGGCTTCAGCTGAAGCAAGAGAGGATCTAAGGAAACCAGGAAGCCCAGTTCTCCATGTACTGAGAAGCTATGCACAATAGGGTAAAAAACCATAATAGCTGAAGATGTGCAAGGAGCATGCCACGTATCACAAAGAAGAAGCTGTAGCTGGGGATGAGACAAGCAGAAGAATCTGTGCTCGGTGAGCGATGTGCCTGGAAGAACAGCGATGGGAGGCAGCTGCCCCGACTGCGATGCTACGTGCTGTAGAAACAGATTTACTTTGTTTCCGTGGAAGGAAAAAATCACGGCTTTTGGGCTGATGGTAGCCCACCTCCCAGGGCTGCCAAATTCAGGTTTTGTAAAGTATGAAGCCCCTTGTGCAATGAAATATGGATGTTTGGATTACGGTGGATGCTTGCCTGCTGCAACCATATATAGTTTATAATGGACACACCTATGGCATTAAAGCGTTGCTGCCCGCTCTGGTTTATGATAGGTGTGCCTGGCTGGGACTAGGGCGAGTTATCAAAGCTGTTGCTTGACAGAGTGAAGCCTGGACACCTCTGTCTCCTTAAAACACCAAGAGTTTGCTCCTGTGTGATTGACTGTGCATTAAAGTTTAGGCTTTGGACTCAAGTTTTTCTTCTGGGGCATAAATTCAGGGCTCGGTGAACAACCAGAAGTTCTTTTCGAAGCCCAAAGCAGGTCAGCCTGGTGGTCTGACATGGTCCCTAACATGGCACCGATGTAACCCACAACTTTTTATTGTATTACTATGTCTTCTCCACAGACACAGGAATTACTGTCCCGCACTAGAACCAGGGTCTATGCTGCCTCAGAGATCCCCTAGCAGAAAGGCTCCAGAGGAGAAGAGAGGTGGATTTATGAAGAAGAGAGAGACGTCTTTAAGCCTATGACGATCTGAAGCCCAGGGTAGGCTGGGACAGCCCTGAAATTCAAACCGTTGCCCGATCCTCCCAAAGCAAGCCATTAGGACGCTATTTTATCTTGGAGCTTAAAAATAGCACACGGTACCAGCAGTTGTTATATATATGCCTTTCATCAGGACATGGGATTTCCCCCCCCATCTTCCCCTTATGAGCTCTGGCACTGGAAACGTACCCACACTCTCAGGTTTGGGAGGAGCAGGGTGGGCAGAAGCTGCAACCTTAGTTCTACATGGATGGGGTGTGCCCCCTTCCACAGCCTCATGAAGAGGGTGTTTCCTCCCTCAAGTGACCAGACAAAAGAGACACACCTATTTTTGTTTTAATTTAGTCACCACACTTTGATTTTCTTATCTAGCAGGCCAACATGTTGCATACTTTTATGAGATTTAGTAGCTCTGCAGCTCCCTCCGGTCAGATGAGTGACACATACACCCCTTGGGCACATGCAGGAACCTTTGCTGTCAACAGGCAGGGGATGATCTCCCTTCCTCATGGATTAACTCCCATCGTAGGTTGGAATGGTTTAAATCACGAAGAATGAGGCTGAATATTCCTCCTGCGTGGTTGTTGTCACTGTACCAATACTGGATGGTCTTACCTTTCTCTTGTCTGAGCAAGTTTCAGCCACATGCACTGCATGGGTTCACTAAGGGCAAATCGTGCCTGACAAATCCGGTGGCCTTCTATGATGGGGTTACGGTCTTGGTGGACAAGGGAAAAGCAACTGACTTCGCCTATCTGGACTTGTGTAAAGAATTTGACACTGTCTCACACAATGGTCTTGTCTCTTAAAACAAAGAGACGTGGATTTGACAGATGGCCGCTCACTGGATAACAAATTGTCTGTATGGCTGCACTCAAAGAGTTGCAGTCAATGTCTTGATCTCTGGGTAGAGACCAGTGATGAGTGGGGTCCCTCAGGGGTCCATATTGGGACCAGTAACATGGGGACATGGACAGTGTGATTGAGCTGATGACACCAAGCTGAGCGGTGTGGTTGACATGCCTGAGGGATGAGATGCAATCCAGAGGGACCTGGACAGGCTGGAGAGGTGGGCACGTGAGAGTCTCATGGGGTTCAACAAGGCCAAGTGCAGGGTCCTGCACCTGGGTTGGGGCAATCCCAAACATGGATACAGGCTGAGCCATAAGTGGATTGAGAGCAGCCCTGCTGAGAACTTGTGGGCACTGGGGGGTGACAAGGTGGCCATGAGCCGGCAGTGTGCGCTGGCAGCCCAGCGAGCTCCCGGCACCCCGGGCTGCATCCCCCGCAGCGTGGCCAGCAGGGCGAGGGGGGGATTATGCCCCTCTGCTGCGCTTTGCTCTGCTCTGGGGAGACCCCCCCGCAGTGCTGCCTCCAGCTCGGGGGCCTCAGCGCAGGAGAGACATGGAGCTGGTGGAGCGGGGCCAGAGGGGGCCCTGGAGATGCTGGGAGGGCTGGAGCCCCTCTGCTGGGAGGACAGGCTGGGAGAGGTGGGGGGGTTCAGCCTGGAGAAGAGGAGGCTCCGGAGAGACCAGTGCCTAAAGGGGCTCCAGGAGAGCTGGGGGGGGACTCTGGGTCAGGGAGGGGAGCGATGGGACGAGGGGGAACGGTTTTACACTGAAAGAGGGGAGATTGAGATGAGATCTGAGGAAGAAATTCTTTCCTGTGCGGGTGGTGAGCTCCTGGCGCAGGGTGCCCCGAGAAGCTGTGGCTGCCCCATCCCTGGAGGTGTTCAAGGCCAGGTTGGACGGGGCTTGGAGCAACCTGGGCTGGTGGGGGGTATCCCTGCCCAGGGCAGGGGGTGGGACTAGATGAGTTTTAAGGTCCCTTCCCACCCAAACCATTCTTATGATTCTACAACTATGCCTGCTGTAAACAGCATGTTCTTTCATCCCTTACCATCCTACTATCTACATTTCATCCCTATATATTGTTCTCCTGTCCTTCTTCTGTCCTCCTGCATGCAAGGAGGGTTGTGTTTCCAGACCAGAAGGGCCATGGTGGAATGTAAGCAGAAGCACCAGTTGTTCAGCCACCTGGAAAGGTGGGTGAACTCTCCATCTGTCCCTGGACACTATATTTTACTGCAAACCTCCTTTCAGCTTCTTCACCACATCAAGTCCTCCTGTCCAACACAGGCATGCACGTGCTCTCAGAAGGACATCCTCTCCCCTGCCAAATGTAGTCCTTTCTTACCTCACCCTCTCCCTCCCCAACCCATGGGATTTCCTTCATCAACCTGTCAGCCACCATCCACCCTCAAACTTCTCTGTCTCTGTGAACAACCATTTTGGTCCCCAAAGGTGAGATGACAAAGCTTTGCTGCCAGGAACCAAAATGTGCCACTTGTCCTTCGTCACTGTGTGTCAGCGCTGTACACATGCTAATGCCGGTGGCTGCTCTCCCCTCCCTGGGGACGGATCTGCTCTTACCACCCCCCAGAGACTGCACCAACTCCAAAGCACTGCTGCAAAGACACCCTCCACCCCCGCCAGCACCACCCCCCACCCCCAGCCGAGCTCAGGTCTGACAGCCCCATGTTCCCTCAGCCCCCCATGGTCCCTCACCGTATCCCCCTGGGCCCTTCCCCATCACCTCCAAGTGCCCTTGCCACCATCTCCCTTCACCGCTTCCCCTCAGCTTCTTTCCCTGCCTAACCACATCTTCTCAGCCCCCTCTCCACTTCCCCTCAGCCATATTCTCTTGGCCCTCTGTCCCCTCAGCCATGTCCCCTCAGCCACCTCTCCTCAGCCATGTTCCTCCAGGCACCTATCCCCCCCAGCCATGTCCCCGAAGCCTCCTGTCTCCTCAGCCATGTCCCCTCAGTCCTCTCTCTCCTCAGCCATGTCCCCCCAGGCTCCCATCCCCCTCAGCCATGTCCCCTCAGCCCCCTCCCTCCTCAGCCATGTCACCTCAACTTCCCCTCTCTTCAACCATGTCCTGTCTCCCTCACCCCAAACTCCCCCACCTCCTCCCCTCACCCACCTCCCCTCTCTGACCCCCTTCTCGGCCCTTCCCCTCACCCCCCCCGCCCCTCAACCGTGCCCCTTCCCCTCGCAGCCCCCCCTCACGCCGTTCCCCACAGCCCCACTCCCCTCAGCCCGGTCCCGCCCCGCCCCACCCAGCGCCATGGCCCCCTCCGCGCCGCACCCTACCCCACTGCCCTGTCACCGCAGCGCCGCCTCAGCCCCGCCCGCCGCCCGGCCCGCCCCTGCGCCGCCCGCGCTCGCAGCGATTGGCGGGCGGCGGGCGCGGCGCGGCGCCATTGGCCGAGCGGCCGAGGGCCCGCCCGCGGCGCTAGCAGGGTAGTGCGCTCGGCGTGAGGCCAGCGGTGGCTCCGTTCCCTCCTTCTCCCCCGGCCGGGCCCGCAGGGGAGAGCGGCACTTACTAGGCGGCTCCGTCCCGGCGGCAGCCTCTCCCCGCGCCCCCCTCCGCCTCTGGTATGGGCCACCGGGGAAGGGGGGCTGCGGGTGGGGAGAAGGGCGCGGGGATAACCCCGCGGGGAGCGGGCGCGGCGCCCTCTGAGGCGATGGGGGGGCGGGCCGGGCCGGGCCGGGCGCGGGGGGCTCCGGCCTCGCCCTTGTGGGGATGGCGGGCGGCCTGAGGGGGCGCGGGGGGCCGAGCGGGCCGGCAGCGCTGCCGGGTCTTTTGTGAGGGGTGCGGAGGGTGAGGGGGGCGGCGGGCGGGCGGGTGGGGCTGCGGCGCGGTGGGTGACAGGGGAGCGGCGGGGCCGGGGGGGGGAAGGGCCCGGAGCATCAGGAGAGCATCTGCCTGGAGGAGTTTGCGCCTGGGTCATCCCGGAGGAAGGGGGAGCTGCCGGGGAGCGCCCTTGTTGCATTGGGGGGGGAGTGTGGGAAGAGGCTGTGGTGATCCTGGGGAGGGCTGCTGCTTGTGCTTTATGGTAAAGAGAGCTCTCTGAGAGCTGCCCCCCCCCAAACGCGTAGGAAGCGCGGGTTTTGTTGGTCAAGGGCAACGCTGTGAATCGTCACTTCTCGTTGGGACCTCTCGAAACTTTGTGTAAGGTGGTCCCCGTCCCGTCCCACACCCCCCCCCCCCATCCTTCCCCGCTATCCTTCTGTTCGGCCGGTCTCCTTCCCCGCTTTATAAGGATCGTTGCACCAGGACATCTTCGTGCCGTAAGTCGGGAATCGCAGGAGGGATGGAGTATCTGCGGAGTCGCCGCTCGCTGTTCGGTGCCATGGGTGTGGCGCGCGGGGTGGATGCGGCACTCGAGGCCTATATGGCAGTGGTGCTCAGCCATCGGCAGAGTCCAGCAGCGGAGATAGGCCGGGCCCGCTGTAAGGATGAAAACTTGTTTCAGGCAGAAGAGTCGTAATTTTAGGTATTAAACAAGCGTTTGCTACGGCATGATGTAAGATTGCTGCTGCTGAGTTTAAACTCGAGACAGTGAAGTTTTTTGGTTCTGAAGATGCTGCTCTGCTGCCAAAAGCTATTTCTAAGTGTATCTTGCTGTAGGTGGTATGCTTTGTTGCAAAAACTACTTCTCTGACAGGGATGTGTTAAATGCATGATCTGTGAACGTATTAAACCTGAATTTAGATGTTGGGTTTTGGTTTTGTTTGTTTTTTTAGGTTCTTCTTGATAATTCTTACTTGGTTGCTCCCTCTCTTATCTTTCCCCCCGATTCCTGTATGGATTTAACAAATAAACTTATTTATTTTAGCTTTTTTCAAAGTTTTTTTTTAAAGCTGGAATCCCATATTCAATGAACCATGTTCTTGCTGGCTTACTCTTTCAGCAGAGTATCTGAAAGGCTTCTTGAATAACATAATAGACATCTTAAGTACTTTCTCAGTGTTTCAATTTGTGGAATAGTGAGCCTTGCTTGATGCTTCCCTGTGCCCTCTTTACACGGGGCTCTGTGTGTGATGCTGCTGTAACTTTGTTTTGAAAAGTGAAAGGACAGGACTGTGCTGGAGTTTTACAACTGGAAAGTTTATTTCCTCTTTGCTAGGGCTTGATTATTCCATCTGGTAGTGTATGTTTTACTGGTATTATACATATAAGATGCTATTGTAGCTTGATTTACTTTTTCTTTATTTGTGAAAGAAAAATAAATCATAACTCACGAATATTCAACACAACAATACAATTGTGATAAAAGTGATGTTGGCTGGAAAGAGCTGCCTGTGTTAAAATTGCCTTTTTTTTTTTAATATGAGAACGAGTGACATTTCTGATTGCTCTTTCAGATGCATTTTGGAGGATTCATGGACTGCTTTTTTATTTTCAACTTTTATTTTGTTGCCCTCCTCACATTAGAAGAGAGATGGTTTTTTTCAGTTTTAAATAGGGCTTAACTGACTTGCTTTTGCAATAGCAGCAATATCCTGTGTCTTTTGTTTTCTTTGGTAATAATTACACGTTGATGACAAATAATAAGCTTGAATGCAGATTAGTTGATCTGTTTGTGAATGTGATTGTTGACTCTAAAACTGAAGGACGTGGATATTATTAAATCTGTATTATGTGTCTCTGCAGAAATGACATCAGGGAAATATTTAATAATACAAAGAAGTGCCAGTGGTTTGAAGATCACGGCCCTGCAAGTTCAGCTAGAGCGCAATGTTGCCATGGGTACAGTTTTGTGGGTCACCCCTTGTTTCCCCCGACTCCTCAGATGATATTAGGAGAGGATTAAGTCATTCTTGTCCTTAAAGAACAAATGGGAAGCCTGTTGGTAGTACGCTTATGCCAGCGGATACTCGTTGAAGCTTTAATATCTGACTTTATCAGATTGTTTCTTAAAAGCTAATGACTCTGTCAGTCAATTTACATGTTGCTGTCCAGTGATCCTCGGGCAGGCTCTGAGGAGTGTTGAACACCACGGCTCAGCTCTGGGAACTGCAGAACCTCACCCTGGCAGGATATCTAGAGATCTGTTTTAACAAGTTGCCTAATTTGTCTGTGGGAAACTTTGAAGGTTATGAATAGTGTGGTGTTGTGGGTAAAGGCATCACTTCAGCCCTTGCCCGTTGCTTTGTATGAGTTGGCTGTGGGCATCGTAGAGTGGAGCAAAGAGACCGGGAGGTGAATGATCACACGGCAGGCTCCCATAAACTGTTGAAACCAACTTGGACCTACTCTGGTATCTGTGTATGCCAAGCCTTACAGTACTGGTAAGTGTCCTTTAGAGATGGCAATGTTACTTCCGAAGTACTTGGGTTTAGAGTGCTCCTTTGTTTTCCTTCTGGGGACACTTCACAGTTAAATCTAGTTTTTAAATACCAAAGTATTGCTTAAACTGTTCTTTCTATCATGGTATTAAACACCCCCCCATACCTCCAACAAATAAGCACAAGGCAACCTGCTCAGTACAGTGAAAATAGAAATACAGTGCAAATAGAAGCACAGAAATACAGTGGAAATAGAAACAACTTGTGTGGTGTGTGTGTTTTTTTTTTTTTTTTTTTTTTTTTTAAGGGGCAGTAGGTAAGGCTGTGTGGAGGGTGAGATGTGACTTGATTTCCAGTCTTAAGCTCACTTTATGAAGTCTGATGAATACTCAGTTTAAACAAATGAATTACGTATTCTTTCTGGTGCTTGTAAAAGGGCTGATGCAGCCTTAATTTTAGCAAATGGAGCTATAATTATATTTGAGGTCCCAACCCCTGTAGTATTTTAGTGGTTACCTCTCTTCCCTAGAAATAAATGAATCTGAGCCATTAAATCAGATTTGAATTCCTGCAGAGTTCAGGTCTAGTTTGGACTGTTAGCACTGTTCTTGGTCTTTTGTATTGTTCTTAAGCTTACCTCATGTTTACTAAGCTCTTTTGAGATCTTCAGCTAATAACTCAGTACTTAAACTACATTTGTCTCTATGTACATAGCAGTGATATCAGAATTTGGAAGTCTGTACGTATGCCAAACTTATGACTAAGGGAAACCACTGGTCAGACGGGGTATAAGTCAAGATGAATTTGAGCTACTTGCAATTCAAATGAAAGTGATGGTTACTTAAAAGCCAAACAATGTATAACTATACCTTGTTTTGGTCCAGAAAAATCCCAAATAATTTATTTTGCTGTTCCAGACATAGATTGGAAGATAAAATTCCAGTCTCCTCTTCTGAGAATGAAGAGTTCAAGGCATGTTACTCATCATGTTGTTGCCAGTCTGGTTGTAGACAGCAAAATTATATTTTGTGTATGTGCTTCAGGAGTTTCAAAGGCAAGCTTGAAGAAGCTAATATTGCTCTGAAAGGCAGATAGTTATTTCCTGTAGCTTCGTGTTTACACTTCCTGTCCCAACTAAAATAGATCAATCTCTTGCTTAGCCAAATGTCTGTGTATATGGCTTCCTCTTGTCTTAACAGCACAGTCAAACTGATTTTCTTTGTGCTTTTTTCTTTTCCTCGAAGGCAAATTAAATTACAGTCACCTGTAGATCAGAGAAATGCAGGGGTCTGTGATTACAGGAGGCAGTATGGTGGCAGAACAGCTTGAGTCTTGAGCCTGAGCCATCATCACTGCCGTCATCTGCGACAGAGTTTGTCTCCCAGAAGAAAGGGTAGATGTACTTTGGATCAGGTTCTTGAGGAGGTGGCATAAAAGCTGGTTGAACAAAGTACAGCCTGTGTGAATAACGCGTGCAGGTAAGCTTGCACAGCGGGTAAACCTGTGTTTCCCTTGTGAATTTCTCCAGCCTCCTACAACTCGGAAGCCCATTTCATGATTTAGTATTTTGCACATGTAAAAGAATTTCTTGTGGGAAGAACAGGTCAGTGAAATCAGTTGCTGTCGATGTTATGCAGATTTTAACTTGGTAACAATGAGAGTAAAATACTTCTGGCTCATACTACTGTCTTATGTTGCTCTTGGGGAGACTTCTTGATAAAGTTTTTGAACTTTAAATGTTAGAAAATAATGAAGTTATTTAAAATTATTGGGAATTCTAACCCCAGAGAACTACGGACAGACATTAATGTGATGCTTAAGTAGTATTTAAGATCTAGCACTCTTAAAAAATACATCGGGATAGGGCTAAGCATTTGGATCTGTTCCCAAACAAGGTTAGTCTTAGACTCCTCTGAATAAGTTGTCATACAAGCCCATATTTTGTAAACGTTGGAATAATTGAGAACAAAATGCCTGCAGTTGTTGCTCTAGAAAACATGGGGAGATACTGTGTTAATGGGAAGTCTAAGTCTACTACCTAGATGAAAAAAGGATGTATATGGATGGATAAATGATAGTATATTCAGACTCTGTAATACACATTCTTCCCTTGAAATATCTGCTGGAAGGTGGGAGGATGGTGGGTTATTTATCTGGTGCTTTACACACATCCTCCCCTAGAAATGGGGAGGGAAGGGTCTGATTTCTTCCCCGCCTACCCAGCCTCCTCACTGTTGGAAAAGGCTGTTTCTTTTTGCTCTTTTAATCCTTGCCTGGCCTCGTAGGAATTTTCCTGAGAGGGTGGCAGCTGTTGAATTAGTACTTCTCTCAAGGACTAGCAAGATACTAACTTTGAGATAAAGCTAGCAATGTCCCTGTGATTTGGATAAAACTAGCAAAGAAAAATAAAAAAACAAAACCAACCCCCCCCAAACAGTTGTAGTTGCATTATTCAGGCACGTTTGTGTAATGCAATAGGCTCTGTATTAGCTTTCCCCTGCGAAGGTTAGATTTCCAGTCTCTTGGGGCAGTAACTTTTTTTTTGTAAAGAGACTTCAGCGTAGACAAACACAGGTCTGGAGTCTTTGTACCCTGCCCAAAATGATTGTGTTGGCATGGTGGAAGATTTGATATGTGGGTGGAAATAAGGTTAAGTGTTAGGTATATCCTTGCATGCTGGATGACGTGACGCGCATGGCGTAGCTGGAGATTAAAATGGGATGAGCAGTTCTCTCATGCTGCATTCTGGCTATCAAGCTACTCGTGTAGCTGCAGGAAGCTTCTCTGAGAAGTATGCAGTTAATCACATCCATTAGCATGATTAAAATCCTGATTAGCCTGTGTCACTCACTTCCATTCTCCACCTACACTTTTCCCCTTTTATGCAGAATATTTGCAAGTAGGAGCATAAGACAGACTGAGAGCAATGCAGGCTCAAACCCAAGGGATGATCACTGGGCTTTAATGTACCAAATAATTCTGGGCTTTATATTGTTATAGGAGGTAAGTTCCTCAAAAAGCCGTGCAGCTGCTGCCTGAACATAAAATCTTAAAAATCAGCCCTTCACAGATAGAGGATCCTCAGCAAGATTGTCAGGAATCCAGTTGAGCACAAAGTAGGCTCGTCTTGCTCGTCAGTCAAGTACTCATAGCTTGCTAGTGTTTCATATCTAGGGTGTACTAATGTTTTAATTTTAACGCCTCCATCCACATTTGACGATGATCTCTTCATGGTGGTTGGTGTGTTGGGTCGGTGCTGGCCGGGCCATTAGAGGCAAGGACTAAAATGGGCTGGTGAGGGAGTCATACGTGGATGTAATTCTATGGGAAGATGGCTAGTTTTAGGCTGAAATTAAAGCTAGGGAAACTGCTTGTAGATGGGCTGATTGTATTTGGCAAGGACTAATTGGAGGGTGTGTGGGGTTGTGCAAAAAGGGAGGTCATTTTGTAAATTCTGTTGTGCAAAACCTTTCCCTCTTTAAAACTTTACGTGTTGGGGGAGATACTGTACATACTGAAGTTAGATCTTTTTGAAAAAGCAAGCTTCTTTCTGAGCATTAGGTCATACACTTCCAACACGTTCCCGCCGGGGAGTGAGTCATTGTTCCTTTTGTAAAATTGCATTAGAGCTACATCATCCTGAAAAGCTGTTTTTCAGCTGAATTTAGGGTGTTGACACTTGCTTTAAACAAAGTAAAACTATGGGAGCGTTTATCAGATGAATTTCAAAGTATGTTTACATACTCTTGAGTTGCGACTCCCGAAGTGCTAGAATATGAGATCAATTCAGACTTGTTAGTGAAAACCCTTTGGTGCTGGGGACGCTGCTTTCTGGGTGTGCTGGGTTTCATTCCCCCCTGTCCACTGGGGTTTTGAACCCTCCGCTTGCAAACTGAGGATTGTAGCAAATTTGTACTTGTAGTTTAACTGATGTTTGAAATGCTTGAAATCCTCTGGAAGGGGCAGAAAAGCATACATGTCCTTTTCCTTGTTTTTATTTCCTTTTCTCCCCCCCCCCAGCAGCTCGTCACTTGTTTCTTGCACTAACTGTGGTATGTCTAGCTCTAGCTCTCTGCTGTAGATACTCTGCTCGTTTGTCCTTGTAGGACTGTGATACTGCAAGTTTGTTTTTGTATTATGGCTTTTTTTTTTTGATAACAAAACTGGTTTGAGGCTGCAGCCTTCTTTCACATTACATTTTTTTTTTTTTTTTTATCATGCTGTTATGCCATCATAACTATGTGCTGTAAAATCGGTTGGTGATCAGGTGGAATTTCAAGAACTATTTTCAGGACTCGCACCAATTCTATTAAAGGGGAAGTTAGAAACAACTAGTTGGAGAAGGGGATGCCCAGCATATATCAAACTAGCTTTCTGTTGGGGAGAAAGCGATGGAGAAGCACTGTCAGTGGCATGAATGAACAAACACAGTGCAAAGCATTAAGGCTTGAGGGTGGAAAATCCAACCCCAAACCGTACGTACCTTCGATTGAAGGCTTGAGCTGTCAGGCATGCCAGCATGTTAATGGAACTCTGAAAGTTGTGCTTCACTGACCATTTTCCTTTAATCCCCTCTGGGAAGTACCATGCATTTTCTAAGATTCCAGCTATTAGTAGTTTAAATTTGACTTTGCTTTGGGGACACTAAGAGGAAGAGGTCTGCCGTTGGGTAAAAGGCTGTTTATCATGGGTTAAGCTAAAGGTCCACCTGGTCTTGTAGGTGCTTTTGACAGTGACTAATGATGTCCGCTCAGGAAGTTCTTGCGTGCTCTGTTCCCAAGTATGGCTTGATGTATGCTTGAGCAGTCCTGTGAAACTATTAATGATGCGAGATCTGAAATGCTGTTAGAAATACAGATGCTGTTGCAAACAGCAGCTTATGGAAAGCATTTTTAAGCATAGCTGTTAGCACTGCTTGTAGCCGTTCTAAGTGCTTAATCTTGCCTGTAACGTGATTACTGTCTACACTAAGGTTCCCTTTCTGTTGGACTGAAATGGTGTTAACACCAAACACATGAATCTGGAACTTTTCTTTTTGTTGTTGCAGGTTGGTGTTGTGGTGTGTGTGGTGTGGTTTGTTTTTTTTTTTTTTCCCTTTGTTTCCTCATCCCTTTTCAGGCCTTTTCTTGTTTGTTTGTTTATTTTTTTAACCTTGAGTATTCTACTTATCTCTATCTTCTGACTCTATAAAGGCTATTTTCTCTATTGCAGTTTTGTTAACTGTAATGCTCTTTTTAAAGATGCTCCTGTGCTTGTCAGCACTGGTCTTAAGAAATCTCAGAACAGTTTTTCTGCTGTCCATAGATAACTAACTACTAGTAATGAAAGTAATTGGAAACTTCAAAACTGTGGAAGAGCGGAGAGAAAAATCCATAAGCCAGTTCCAGCAGAGGCTTTGAATTAGACTCTGCAGATTTAAGAGGCAAAGAATGAGACAAAGATCTGAGTCATTGGCTCTTCCTTCCTTTTGACTTTTGTGGTGGGAGTGAATCATTTCTCTTCTTGGTCATGAATCGAAGCAATTAAGAAAAAGGTTCTAGATGTTAAGAGCTAGATGATTGGGACTTCTAACTAAGCAGGAGCTGTGGATTTTAAAGTGATTTAGATGTGCAGTAGTAACTTCAATATATCTGTGTTAGGAATCCAGCAACAGGTCATAACATAAATTATTGATGCACAGCTTCAGAAGCATTACTTTGATTGTAACTTCATATATGCTAATGTTTTATCTCTGAAAAGGCAGAGAGAAACCTCTGGAAAGAAAGGTGGGATGTAAAAGGAAACCTTAGAAATGATGGTGGGATTCTGGAGGAAATGTTTGGTCAGCACAGCAGTTGGTAATAGTGCTTTGAGTGTCTGCACTCCTGCTGGGGCTTGCAGAATGCAGCTCCTGCAGTGTAAGTTGGTTCCACCTACACCAGCACAGTTGGACAAAATGATGGGATGTGATCACCAGGATGTCGGTAAAACTAGTAATCATTGTCGAGGTTTAAATCTCACATTAAATGCTTTTGGGATGACATGTCATAACATTTGTTCCCCAATATATGTATCAGGTGGCACTACTGTGACACCACGATGATGGGAACTCTGTAGGATGCTGTGGGTGGCTCAAGCTATATTTTATCCAACAAATTTGCATTTACATATGAAGCTACAATGTACGTAATCTGCAGTGTTACTTTTTTCAGGATATCTTTATGCTTAAAGCATATATATTATTTTTTCTTAGACTGTATTTTAACCTATTTAAGCATTTATGGCATGAAAATTAAAGGATACATCCATCTTGTGTTCTGAGGATTGGATTTTTTTTTTTAACTGGTCTTTTCAGTAAAATGTTTTTGTGGGTTTTTTTTTTTTATTGGGATTTGGACAGAGCATGTAGGGCAATAGGATCAAGTGTCACATTGGGGATTACATATTTGTCCTGGAGTGACCCTCTTAGTAGCTTGCATTGGTGTAATTGGTGAATGACTGACTGGATTTATAGGGATGTATATCTGCATTAGCACTGGTTTGATGTAACTCTAGCTTATTTGCTCTTGGTCCAAACTATTTTCAGCTTGGTAATTCACTTTTAAGGAGACATCTATAATTTGCCTCAAACTAGCATTTTTAGGCTTGTGTTTCCCTTTAAAAGTAATGGTGGTTTTACTGGGAATAATAGTTCTACATCTTAATGTAGAAGAGTATTGTATGGCATTGTCTGGTTGCTGAAGACCAAATTTTTCCAATAATCTGTGTATTTATTTGAGACCTGTGGATATTAATGGCGTTAAAAAAAAATAATATATCAACTGTTCTATTGTTGCATCAGTAGTTGTCGTCTTGTTCTTAAAACTGTAACAGCTCTTTTTTAACTCGTGGTATTCTATGTTATTTTGATGTGTTGTGTTCCTTTGCTGGCAGTTTATATGAGATTTCCCCCTCCTAGAATGAATGAATATGAATTTGAAAGAGTTGGGGAACATAAAGAAACTCCTTGCAATTTCAAGTTTAGTTTTCTCCAGCTAAGATTTTTAACTTGCCAAATTACCCATAATTGCTGGTATTGCTAAAAGACTCACTCTATGGGCACCATCCTTCTGTACTCTTGCAGGCTCCTCCACATCCAGTACTGGTTATCGTGGGGGCTGGTAACTTCTCTAGGATTTTCCATTTTAACCTAGTCTACAGTTGATGTATGCTCCTCGCTGCTGGCAGAACCTCCTACAATCGCGTTCTGGTAATGATAGATTAGTAAACGATTGTGGTGCAGTAAACAAGAAAAGCTGAATTTGTCAACTCACAGCAAATAGCCGTGTTGTACATCAAATCTACTTATGTGTTGGACAAAGGCCTTTAGGTCTAAAGCACTGACTTGTGTTGGTTTTTTTTTTTTCTTAATTTCCACAAGCTGTGCTTGTGCTACAGGTTCTGCCCTACAATTGCTGTGCTTCTCTGTTTTTCTCTATTCTTTGCACCTGCCTGAACTCACATTTAACCTGTGCTGCTGTTTTCCTCCCTTATTTGTGTTTCTTGCCTACCAAATCCCATTTATGGCCCCTCTGAATGTATTGAATGTGGGGTGGTTTTCCTTTTTGCTTCAGAGACCTTTCAAAAAGGTTGGTTGAGGGTTGATTGCCACACATAATTTAATACAGTGCTTCTAAAAAACCGAACTCTGGCTGGCATCAGCTGATGCTGTGTCTTATTTAAACATACGGCAGACTTCTTGATGTTCTTTTTCCCTGGGGGATTGACTTCCTGTGATAAAATGAGATTCCCTTTTAAAGTAGAGGTCTGTGGTTATATAATGAGAGTAGGAAATGGTCCAAAAGTGACACTGGAAGAATAGAAAAGTTATTTTGGTAACTGACTGTTAGACCAGAGAATAGAAAATATGCTCAGGAGCATTATTAGTAACTTGAATTCTCTTTAGAAAGTGAGAGGAATACATGTAAGGAATTAAGTGAGGGAGTGACCAGGTCAGAGCAGAGGAAGGGAGGTTACATTAAGGACAAAGTTGTACAGTGCACATCTAGGATTCCTCTTAAAAGATTTAACTCTTTCTGAATTACTTTTAATCTACTTGATAAGCTGCTCTGTTGTCCTCAAGCATAATGTGTCTTTAAGTTTGAAACTGTAAGAGCCATGCTAGCTTTTGCTTTTTTGGTTTGAAGATGTGTTTGAAGATGCATTTTCTGTTCCCCCTTACCAGTATGGCAATCTTGCAAAGAATTATGCAGCAGTCAGTAGTCAAAACTGGCTTTTTATGCTATTGGTAGGGCAATATTGAAATTCCTAAATCAGATCACCTTTACTCAGGAGGGGCTGTTAAGGGGCAACGATATAAACTCCCAGGGAAGCCAACTGGATTCTGTCAGGGGGTCACTAAACTTGCTGAGCCTTCGTAGTCTCCTCTGAGACGGAGGAGTTCAAATTCAGCACTGCATGCATGCTACGCTCCATACTGTGACCAGCTGTTCTTGCAAGTCTGATGTTCATATGGGTTTAAAACGGAATATTGGTTGTGGTGGTTTTGGATTTAAACTGGAATATCAGTTGTGTTTTTTTGAATAAGGCTCTTTTAAAGAAATTTAAGATCTATTACCTCCAGATATTCACATTTTGTTGTGTAATGAGATAATTTTCTATCTTCTTGCTCATTGTGTTTTTTTGTTTTCACTTATGCTAGTCTCATGTTTTATACCAGTTTGTGTCTGTCGTTGCCTCAGAGGGAATAAGGGCAGAGGGGGATGGAATGAGAGTACCGTTAATTTAGTTCCCGGTTCTGTTTGTTTCTCTCCTGCTTCCTCGGTAACCTGTATTAAAGCATTAAGCTTTGAAATAGTGCTGACTCTTTAAAGTGTCATCTTCAGTAAAATAAATGGAGGGAATTTACTTCTCTTGGACCACCATTTCAGTCTGACTGCGTACATGAAAAAGCAATGTTGTATTGTAGATAACACATTTATAGCTTTTGGGGGTACAGTGTGAGGTCAACATATCTAGATTTTTGGCAGATCTCAAGTATGCTGGTAGGCTCCAGGACATGGGGTACTCTTGTACTCCTGAACAATGGTATAATTTTATAATTTTGGCACAGTTCCCCCCCCCCCCCCCCCCCCCCCCCCCGAAGTGAAAAGGAAGGTCCTAATTTCTCTAGGTGTAGAATCCAGTTTGAGAATTACAATTTTTAAAGCCTGAACTCTTAGGTGCTGGCTGGCCACTCTGGAATCATTAGCTGAGACCATCCCTCTTTCTGTCTTCTAAAATCTTTTTCTTTGTCAGTTTTCTATTAAAGAAATTGCACGTGGGGACTGGGAGGAACACAGATTGAGAGAAATGTTCTGGGCATAGTTGATTGGCTATCTTAATGAAAGCAATGCTCTCCATCCTGTGCTAATACGACCTCAATGCCCATTGCTCATCCCAGAACTCCACCTCGGATGGTGCAGCTTGCCAAGACCAGATCCCTGTGCTTACCCTGGATCCCACAGACAGGGTGCTGTCCTGTGGGACAAAGCAAAATGTACCAAGGGTGGCGTTAACGCAGGTTTGTTTCTGAAAGGACCCTCACCCACTTTTCGTCTGTGGTATACCTGTAGAAACATTGAAAATGCCCAAGATTGATCAAAATTAGACTTCCTTCAAGTCTGGGGTGTTTGGTTTCCCTAGTATGTAATTTATCTGTAGCCTTATTTTTCAGCAGCCAAATATGCTGACTGTGCTGGTTACATTTCCCAAATGAAATTCTCTGGCAAGCTTCACATCTTCTAGTATCGTTTTGAGGGGCTGATTTAATCAAATGGTTGAACCTGAACTGAGCAGGAAATAATATAGTGCAAAACTTGCTCTTAAAATCTGTATGGAATTAAAATGCATTTGTTCTTTTTATATATTTTTACAGTAAGCATTTGTAGTATTCAGTACTTTAACTTTTGGTCGTTTTTTTAATGGAAGAGATGTCAATTTATTGAATGCATACGGGGAGTGGGGGAATCAATACCGATGTGTTGCATATCTTTAACTTGTCATCAAAATTTTAGGGGAGTTATTTTTGCAACTCTTCTAATAATTAAACATTGTGCTGAACTCATTTTGCAAATGTGAAAGGGGTAACACAATGAGTACATGAAAATTGGTAATTTCAGTTGAAATGCATTAAAGCATCCTGGTTGTAGAGCTGTAAAACCGTGCATTTTTCTCAACAATTGTAGTATTACTTAAAAGAAACATCACAATTTAAAAATTGAGGAATAAAATATAAACAATCCTCAAAAAGAGAAAAGTAAAATAGAGGTATCTCTGATCTTTAGTATCTTATTTAGCACACACAGATAACCTTGAGTAGTATTGTTCTCCATATTGAATTTTTAACCAATAACCTTTAAAGAAAGGTGACTTTGTAGGTCCTCCAAGTCACTTACGATATTTTTGTCCTTAAATTATTTTAAGTTTCAAACTATGGATAGTTGGATCTAGTTATTTATGCAACCTAAGCTTTGGATTCAGCTGAAGGACGTTACTGGGTTATTAAGAGAAGTCAGACCACAAAGGGAAGCTGTATATCTACCAGCTACGCTTCTTGCTTACTGATACTGGACTCATTCAAAGTAGTTTTCTTTCAGTAGTCCTGTTAATGCTTTAGATTAAAGCCTAAATCATTTTGTGGCATTGGGGGTAGCAAAAAAAAAAAAGCTAGATCAGAGGAATAAATGGAATGTATGGTGGGGGGAAATAAAAGCACATATTTTAGCATGAACAGCAGAAGAGTAGGGTGAAGTAAGTCATTATTAGTTAGTTGTTTGGTTTTTTTTTTTTTGTAAGTCAACAAGACAGTATTGCGTTCTCTACTTTCATAGCATATGAAAAAAAAATCAAAACTACTACAACACGTCAGGCAAAAGGATCATCTGTGTGAATTTGTGCAGTAGTATGTTTTAGGTTTTGTCTTTTATTCATCTTCTCGTTTTCCATGCTCAGGTAGGGTTAAGTGTGGGCTGTCACCTCTGAACTCTGTTTGCATTGGAGGCTTGGGTGTTGGTCAGCAGCTATTGTACTGCAGCCTGCCTGCCTGTGATTCTGTTACAGCTTCTTTAGAGGCCCTTCATCAATGCTACCAGCGCTGACCTACTGCAACAAAAAATGCCTGTCCTTCATAGGAGGCAAATAATCTGTAAATGGGCAAGTGCTGGTGGTGTTGAGGAAATGATCCAGCTCAAAAGTCTCTCTGTCTCCAAATAGAAAAGATTATTTTTTGGTTACCACTGCTACCTTTGTCCTCTCAGCACAATTTATCACACTTGCAGCTTGCAGGTCACACTAATCGCTCTCACATCCCTGCTTATCTCTTCTGAGAGTGTTTCTTTTAGTCTTTCAAAGTACAGGAGCCATAAATTCTAGATGAAATGGTTTGTATTATACTTTTCAGAAGCATGGTACCAAAAAAGGGGGTATATACTGAGGTGACCATTTTCATCTACTGAACAGGGATGTAGACTGTATTTTATGGAATTGACTCAAATCCTATGTTTTTTGTGAATTGTTCACTTAGTTTTTGCTAAATTACTTCTGTTAGTCTACTAATTTTTTTAAAAAATATATTTATAAAAAGAAAAGTTTAGTGTGTTCAAGATGCTCACTGGATTGATCTGATTCAAGGCAGTCTCTTGCTTTCACGTTTCTTTTGTGTAAACTCTAGGTTAATTAAGTGACTCATTCATTCCGTCTAGCTAAAGCTGAAAGGCTGCAGAGGCGAATGAATTGCAGGCAGCAGATGCTTGGATGAAAGAAGAAACAAACCAACCACAGGGTGAAACTTTCTGAAGCATCTGTGTTTCCTTCTGAAAAGTGAGTTGAGAATAGACAGTCTATGCCTTGCTAGAGATCTGTGGAATTGATCACTTCATAGAACACAAAGTTTCTCTTGATTATGAAATACTACATGACTTCTAGTTTTTGTCTTTGTTCTTAATTTCTATGATCTAGCCATTAATAAATGCCACTGTGTTTTGATTTGTTTCAGTTGTGTGCTATACAACGGCAAATCTTTAATTCTGCATCCAGTTTTCTTTAGCTTCTTGTGGCCAAGATGAGAAGTCTTGCATGACTGGAATAAAATAATGGGGACGATCTAGAAGGAGGCTCAAAAAACGGCATACTCAGTTGCAGCAGAGTAACAGGAGGCTCAGGCGTCAGGAGCTGTGGGTTCTGGCTTATATCCTTAGGATTATTTCTGGTTTTATCCAGCAAGTCTCTTGTGTGAAACACAGAAGCAGTTCCTGAAACAGAAGTCAAAACCGAGAATGCTTGGTTAGGAGGGGGATAGACAGGCACAGCCGTGCTGGTCTTTCAGGCTTTGTAACTCGTCTTGGGCTTACCTTAACGTGTAGAGGCTGACCCCTGCGCAAGCAGTGTCTGTGGCAGATATTTGGCTGGTAGTGCACTTTCCAGATAAATGCTTTCAGGCTGAGGAGGAAATACAACCTGGATCTCCAACTCGCAGGGTGTAGAGCCTGCTTCACTTTAAAAGGGGACACAGTAGGTGTTTCTTTCAGCTCGATGCTGTTCGTGCATGTTTCATACGCTTGTGTATATGTGGGATCAGTTCCTTTGGAGGCGTATGTAAGATGCTGAATTTACAGATCTAGAATATGCTGAATATTTGTCTTAATCAATTGCCAGTGACCTTGGACAGGTACAGCATCAGGACTTCAAAGGTTGCATGAATTTTGGATGGAGGACCTCGGCTGGCTAGAGCCTATCAGGCGCTGGAGCAGGCTGTGTAGTCTTTGTTGAACTGGTATTCTGAAAGTAGGTGTCTCAGCTCTTCTTAGCTGAACTTCAGGAGCCCAAGAGGAGTATTTGGATTTTACTGGGGGGGAAATAGTACTATGACCCCTACTTTTTTTTTTTTTTTTTTTTTTTTTTTTTTCCCCCTTGCTCATTTGTCAGCAAGGGCGCTTTGCGCAGTAGCAACCTTCTCCTTCGTGCTGGCATATTCTTTTTCTTCAGCTTGAGGCCAGGCATGGGTAGTTGAGAATATTTTCTCATTCCTTTTGCAATGTGTGCAAAGCATAACTGAAGGGATTTTTTCCCAGATTCTAAAAGGGATTTTTTTCCCAGATTCTAAAAGGATTTCTGCTTTCAAACACCAAGGGGAAAAAAAGACCTAAGTAAAAAGCCCCTCCCAAATCCCTCTGATACTCGTCAGAAATCATCCCCTTACGATTTTAATAATGTGGCTAAAAAAATGTAAAAATGTCTTATAAGCGTTCTAAATCTAAAGCAGTAGAAATGTAGGAGGGGGGCTACTGAATACTTTCTGAATAATAAAGTGAACCTTTCTGTAAGAGATCTTCTTTGCTAATGAATCATAAAATGAAGCTAACTTTCTAAAGTACAACAGCCTGCAACAAAAAGCTTTTTGATTAAGTTTGTTGGGAATGATCTCATCCTAGTGACCAAGCGGTCTCTGTGCAATGCTCTAACTATTTGCTGAAACAAAAGTATGCTGCATTGGCTGAGCACTGGGTAATCTGTTTGGTCGCGTCGGGGGGAGCTGAGTGTCCGTTCAGATGCAGCCGTGGCGCGGCAGCCAGCAGGAGATGCCGTCTGTAGAACTTTTCAGTTCAGAAACAAGAGCTAATCTTTGAGGTGGGTTAAGCCAAGACCTGCTTCCTCTGAATTGGATGTATTTATTTTACTGGCAATCACACTGATGTGGTGTTTTTTTTTTGTTTGTTTGTGTTTTTTTTTTTTTGTTTTTTTTTTTTTTTTTAAGACTCTATATGGAAGATTTTAATTAAAATTATGTAACAGTTGTCCCTAGCTTCATAGTTTTATTTATTTTGAAGCTTAGTACAGTGAATCAATATGCCTTCTGTATTAAATTCACCCAGCTGTATTTTGCAGTGAATTTCTGTCTTACCAGAGTAAGAAATGAAGGCATCTCTTAACTGGGTTAGAGCATTTATCTAACATTCCCGTTAGATTAACTTTGTCACAGACTTACACACAAAAAAACCATTCAAGGACTCCTCTAGCCACTGTGTAGCGATACTCAGAGTAAACCCTGATAGGTTCTCTCTGAACCTATCTCTCAGTATATTTGTGCTGCTGTGACTGGTGTCCTCTGGCTTTTTAAAACGAAACCGTTGAGAGGAGGACCCCTCTGCCCCTCTCCCCACATCACTGTGTCCATGACTGTAGTTTGGTATGAGATGACTGACTTTCAGTGAGTTCTGGAAGCCATGGGACTTTATTTAGTAGTGCAAGTTACTAGCAGTGGTGCGTGGTGAAATGCCACGTGCTTTCTACCTGTTTCCATTTATAAAATTGTCGTTTTAAAATATGCCGTTGAATGGAGAAACTTACTACAGTATGAGCAAACCCCAGCTATTCGACTCCCGCGGTGCTTGTGGGAGCTGACAGTTGTATCTGTCTCGCTTGTTGAGTTGGAGTTTAGTGATGTGCCAGAAACAAAGCGAGTTTGATTCATTTTAAGTCAACTTTAAAAACTAGAAGTTGTAGAATTTGTTTTTGTTCTTTCAGTTTCTCACCCCTGTATGATTGTTTGCTGACCTTGGATGCGTAGAGAGCCACATGCTGGTTCCAGTTTAAAATGCAATATCTGTGTGTAGAGGGAGCCAAAAAGTTTGTAGTCTGCTCAAACTCAAATACAAATATTTTATTTCTGCCAATTAATGAAATGCTGAGAACTGTAAAAATAATGAAGTTACATAGGAGACAATGTACTATGCCTGTCTTCATTTTAGTTTGAATTTGTCTTAAAAATATGGAAGAATTAATTAGTAATTTTTGACTCATAACAGCTTCAAAATCTGAATGCAGCAGAAGTGACTACATTTCACCTATGTGTTGTTGGCTTAGAAATCCCCAAACCCTGGGTGGCATAGGAACAGGGCTGTTTATACAACTTTTTTGTTTTGTTAATAGCTGTCAGGCTCGTCGCACTGGCCAGTTTGCTGTATTCCCATCTCCTAGTTGCACTTCATTAGTGGTAAGTGTGAGATTTGGGAGTAGAGCCTGTAGGTGCAGGGTTGCTTTTCACGTACTGGCCCAGTGAAACAGTGGACAGTGAAACTTGCCAATGAGATTAAAATAAATACTAAAAAAAAAAAAAAAAAACAAAACAACCAACCCAAATGTGGACAAGTCCAGTTCATAAGTGATTCATTCCTCCAGGAGTCAGCCTCCTGTGTTTTGGCAGAAGCTGGTGGCCTTGCATGCTGTCCGCCTCCCCCAGCGCTTTGTGCGGGCAGGGTGAGGGGCACGACTGCACCCAGCCGCCTCGGTGTGCTGCTGGCTTTCGTCTGAGCCGGCGTAAGGGCCACCAGCAGAACTGGGCTGTTCGGTGGCTCAGCCAGCATGCAAGTGAAACTCTGGACGGACATATGAACAGATTTATTTTTTTGTCTTAACGAGTCTGAGCAGAAAATTTTCAAGTTCGGATTACAAGCAGGATGGTATAATTTTTTTTTTTTTTTTAACTGGTCTTTGCAGTAGGAACCTAGGCGTTAAACTGATTAGCTTTTCTGATTTGTTTAATGAGTTGAGTTGGCCTGAGCAACAGTCGATCGGCTCTCCCAGCACAGGAGAGGGGCAGGGATGTGCAGCCGGGGCCGCAAACCTCGGTGATTCTAGGACTGGCACCCCGAGTAACGTACCTGCGTGCTTGAGCGAGACTAGGCACTGGGTTCAAGGCCCCTGTATGGAGGAGGGAGGGAATTTAATCAGAAAGTTACTTCTATTTTGGCACTGGCGCAGCTCTTAGGATTGTTTCGGTGGTCAGCTGGGGCCTTGCTACGCCGAGTAGATGATGTGCTGAGTCTGGGTGCGTGTCCTCCTTCCAGCATGTAAGCTTCTCGTGGCTCTGCAGAATTTCCTTAATTCCCAAAGGTGTGAGAAATAGAAATCAGATGGATTAAGTATACTGCTGGAAACTAGTTTTATTGGTACATCTGAAGCATTTTTACAAGGGATTTTTTCATTCAGCTATATATAAATACAATATTTACTCATGTAGCTCTTGATTTCTGAAGACATTATTTGATATTTTTAAGGCAGTAAAATCTATTGCACTGATTTACTTGATTGTGATGTAAAGTAATGCACGTTACAGCTTTCGGTCTTGATGGGAAACTGCTGCTGATCTTACTACATCTTCAGAGCAGCTATTGCTTTCCTTGATAGGCACAGAACAAGTATCTCGGAGAACAGTTCCACCAAACTCCCTTTGTTTATCCTTGTTGCGATAACACCGACAAACTAATACTGCTCCTCTGTCTTCAGCAAAATAAAACAATGTCTGAGGGGAGGTATATTCTAAGATGCTGAGTCTCCCTTTTTACCTGCAGTTCTTCTCCATCTCACTTTTTATTTACTGTGATTGAATAGCAATTTGAAAAAATGCAGCAAGATAAAAGTGCATGAGTCTCGTCATGCAGATGTCTGTTTTTGCCATGGCCATGGGTGTGATAGGTTTAAAAAAAAAAAAAGTAATTAAAAAATCATGTTTAACAATGCATCACAGGGCAGGGTAGACTGAGTGTCGGATGAATGATCCTGCCCTGTGGTGCTCTGCTCTGCAGCATATTATTTAAGATCCTACCTATGTCAAATACACCATTACATATATTGTGTCTCAGATCTTGAAACAATTTGTTCATCTGTTCTGGTTTAACACAGCTGTCCACACCTTGTTGTAACCTGTCATCATCTGATGTTGGGTACTAAGACTCCATCTCGCTTTTTCATGCTGAATTGAACAGATCTGGTTTTGGAGGCAGTTGCATAATGGGAAATTAGTGTTCTTCCTCTGTTCCAGTTAATTTTTTGTTAGCTTTAGAAACTTCTTCCTTTACAAACCTTAATTAATCTTCTACAGTTGTAAATAAAACATCTGAAGGATTTATCAGGTAGCTCCAAGGCCAGTCACTTTTGTCTGGAATTTGCTAAGGAGTGACACTTTTTAAACCATGAAAGCCATAGTTTTGGTGCAGGATATGTAAACATGTTTCAGCTTAAACCAAATATTTAATTTATTTGCAAACTGGCACTGAATCTTATTCTGACTGCTTGGTTCTTCAGCCCACTTGTAAAAAAGAAAAAAAAAAAGGGGGGGGGGGAGAGCTCACCTTTTGCAGATTGATGGATTTTGATTGGTTGGCTGGTGTGTAGTTTTGTTGGTGTGTGGGGTGTGTGGTTTTTTTTTTGGTTTTTTTTTTTTCTCCAGTCTGAGTCCCCAGGACTGCTCCTCCAGGGGAGACACAGAAATTGCCTTTGTGGTGGGACATATTATTTTTTTTACATCACCTCAAAGTGTTTAGACTTATGGAAAACCCAAAAGCTTGGGTAAGATGGGCTTCTTTATGCCTTGGAAATGTGATATGCAAGCTAAAAGGCAAATAACTAAATGTTAATGATCTTAACCCTGTCTGGCAACACTGTTCTGACCTTTATCTCCCCTTCTTCCCTTTCAGCAGGTATGGATATCGCTTTCTGCTTACACCTTACAGAACAAATCCAATCTTACATGCTCTGATTTTAGCTGGAAGTCTTAAATGTTGGTGCTGCATGATAAATAAAGGGAGAAGGTTTTGTTTTCTTTTGCTGCCCCACACACCTCCCCTTAGTGCCAGAGTCTGCCTGACCTGAGGTGCCAGCTCTAGCTTGGCCAGGTTGATCACTGTCCCTGCAGCGGGGAGGTGAAGTGATGTTTTGAGGCTTCCACTGAAGTAACTGGGAGAATGTGGGATGTTCTACAGGGGACTTCTGCACAGCTCTGATCTCAGTGAGGTCCTGGCAAAGTCTGTGTGTCATCAGGACTTCACCATTTCAGTAGCTTTGCTATCTCAGGATGCTGATACTGCATAATTGCAGTGGATCTGGTATTTTCCATGTAAAGCTTTGGAGCAAAAAGTCCTCTGAAAACTTTGGGAATATAGTCCTATTCTGAATGGCCTTGCTTTTAATCAATTATGACACTTGTGTCTGTAACAATTTTGAGTTTCACTAACTTTTTAATCCTCTGTTAGAGGATGGCCTGTAGTCTAGAAGTAAATATTTTGATACAAGGTAAAGTACATAGCTTTGTGCTACTGAATAGCTGTGACTCCTGGAAAGGCCTTTTGGCTTGAGGAAGAGGGGAGAGAGAGGAGGAACCTCCCCCCTGGCCCCTGCCAGGGTTGTCTTACAGCGCTCACTTACAGCTGAGTGGAGTATATTTTCACATGCTCTAGAACTACAGCGAAGATCTGTCATTCTTCACTGTGCAATCCAGACTCTGAAACAGCAAGACTGAAAATATTCAGCTGTCAAATGCAGCAGATCACTTAAGCCCTGATCAGTTTTAAATTTGTACTTGGGAGGGTAATCTGTCTCTGCAGTCGCAGTGGTTCCGTGTAAGCCTTGGTTCCTATCAACCGGTCCTCCCTGTTGACGGGAGGTGGGTGAAGACTGTCTTGGAGATGTGCAAGGCAGCAGCTGGTTTATTAGTAGCAGATTCCAGAAAAGTGAATAGGGAAGCTCAATGGTTTCTAGCGCTCAATTAGCAATGATCATGTGTCTGTGCACTGGGGTTTTTAAATGCTTTTTTTTTTTTTTCTTTCCTCGCTCTGATCCATATTCATGTTTTGGCTCTTGAGAATGCAGAGAGAAATCTATTGATAATGCAGAGGTTCTAAACCTGTTATCTCTACACAATAGAAAAATCAACATTACTGTGGTTTTCTTTTTTTAATATATTCCTTGGTGTACTGGTGGTATTGCTGTCTGGCATCATTTTAAAAAAAAAAAGTTGCATTCCCTCTGTCTAATATAGATGCTGATGAGGTGTCTTCTGTATCATCACTGGCTAAATAAGTCTCAAAATTAATACAGATATTGATATAGAAAATGTAAAAGCACAATCAGGCTCTGTTTGTAACCTGTAACTATTGAATTTTGGCGTGGGCTACAGTTAAGTGTTGGAGACAAGGGGAATTATCATTTCCATCTGCCCTTTTTAATACAGGAGATCTTGTACAGAAAAGAAATGCTGTTCTTCATTCACCTGTTTTAAAAAAATAGTGTGCATGTGGCTTGCCCTTGGGATGCTTTTGCTCACCTGTGACTAATGAGGAGTGTTAGGTGTTTCTAATAAGGTCTTATCTGACTGTTCTGACACCAGTCCTGCTATTGGTAGCCTTTAGAGCCATTCTGCTCAACCTCGTCTCCAGTTTCTGTAATGGAGACACAAGGCACTGGAAACCAACCTGCGAAGCTTGTGTGTGCAAAGGTAATAGATATCAGGTGAAGGAAGATAGAATTTCCCGTAAAGCAGCACCTGTGTTCAGTAGCAGATTCCACAAAAAGCAGGCAGGAGAGCACATTGATTTCTAGCCCTTAAGTGGCAGTGGCGTACGTGCATGTTGTTTTTCTTCTCCTATTCCCCTGCTTGCTCCTTCTGTTCCTTGCTGCCATTTTGCCCTTCGAGAAAGCAGAAAAATCTCTTTTGGTGCCCCTTTATATGTGCAAGGGACAAGCATCTCTGTCTCTTGAAAATGTTGCTGCCTGTTGTGTCTACAAGTGCAATGAGGACAGTAAATAGAATATAGAGCCATGATGGAAGCTCTGCCCTGTGGCTTGTCATGGAAACATGTGGCCTTAACTCAGAACTGCTCACAGAATTGTGTCTATAAAGAGCAACTAGTTCATCAAATGTATCACCGTAAACAAAGGAGATACTGAATTTGCTATTGAGTGGATTCATTTTAGTCTTGCTCACCTTCTGAAGTGATGGTGTGACTGATTTTAAGGGCACGGTTAATGGCTAGTTCACTTCCTCTTAAGTGTTCCTAAACATCTTAAATATTTAACCTAAAACACACAGGTCATTAAACCTGTCAAGCTGATTTGCTCAGATACTGGTGTTTATTTAGAGCACATCTGGGCATGAGATTTTTGTCTATATAGATGACCTTGGGCGTGGAGTTATCTTTCACTTTTTTAAACTAAATAACATGTACTTTTAGAGCTTTTAACTCAGGGTGCTGGTCAGGCTGCCAGTGTGTATTCTGCTTAATTTTGGTACTTAATGGGTTGTTTGTGGTTTGTGTTTTTTTTTTTTTTTTTTTCCCCCCTCCAAAGCATTTAATGTAAAATATACTTTCATAAATAAGTTTCCAAAGTGAAAATCCAAGGATTAAATAAATCATAAATCTCTGTCTTAAAGGTACTTCTAGGTCAAGATTGGGGCGGTTGGAAGTCAGGGTGAAGAAGCACAGATGAACAGTCCTGCCACATTTGAGTCCTCGAGTCCCTGTAAAACGTCCCATTCACAAGCACCATGTAAACCTCAACGTGAAGAGCACCCGCTATTATCTGTGTGGATCCTTTAACATAAAAAATGACAGTGGCTTGGTAGGGTGGTGTGGTTTTTTTTTTTTTTTTTTTTTTTTAAGATATGCTGAGTGCTTAAGTGCTCAGTGAAGTCAATTAACAGTATCCCTGAAAAGTGACCTGCAGCTGTGCAGCCCTTTCCCCTGCCCACATCACCGCTGTCCATACGTACCAGTGGTGTAATCCTCTCCATGCTGTGCCTGCTCCTGGAGGAGCAATGATAGATGCGCAGGATTATGACCTCTGCAGGAGGCTTGGGTGTAAGTGAGGAGACATTAATGGACAACTCTGGCACTTAAATTATGAAAGCTGGCAGGCATCAACCTTGAAAGCATAAGTAGATTTAAGTCTCATGAATTTTCATGCTTTCTTACAATAGCAAAATGTCACATACGGTTCAGAATTCTCCTCCAATAGTTGTTTTGCTTTAAAGCCGTTGCCATGGTAACGTGTCATTGCCGAGGCAGTCTTCAAGGTCCCAACGAAATGGGAAATCCAAACTTCTCTCTTGTTTGCCCACACTGGTTCATTAGCTGACCCTGCAGACAGTGTTCTTTAATCTGGTCTAGTTTTGTAAAATTGCTTTTGGCACCTGCGACTTCCTAAGTTGGTCTTCCTTTTCCCAAGTCAAGGAAAGACAGTGCTTCATAGGCCAACTGAGATTATGGCATTCTCCGTTCAGGGACGCACCAGTACCTGGGTATATTTGATATACATGCACATTGTATTTTTTTAAACGTGCATAGCATCACTGACCACTTCATTTCATCTGTGCAGTGAGAGTTTGTCAGCAGAAAGGAAACAAACAACCCTGTTCTTGAGCCATCTCAGGAATTGCCAGGTTAGGGTGTGCAAAAACAGCAGCGTTCTCTACTGCTGCCCTAAAAGGATGTACTGTGGATGAAGTGAATGAGAGAAGGATGCTTTTTGTTTTATGTCTTGAACAGCCTGTTAGAAATTGGCTACTGATAAACCTATTTCAGCCTTGTTTGCTGGGCATGTGACCTTAGTGCCTTTATGACTTGCAGCTAGAAGCCTCAGATTTCTTCCTTATCCTCCTTCACCTGCATCTGGAAACGGCGCATGGCTGCCTCCGTGGAGCAAAAAGGAACTGTTAACTATGGCTTGAATAGGATTGAGCTCCAAGAAGTTCCTTTGCAAAGTGAGACCAAGAGTTCCCACGCAGTTGAGAAATACAGCTATGGAGCACCATACAGCACTGAGTGGAGAATGGGAGAACGAGGATCTGGGCAGCCCATCGGCTCAGCAGTGTTTCAGGTTAAAGAGGTGGCAGTTGTGGGTTAGCCACTGGTGAAAACTTCTGATCACCTCACCTCCAGCTGTTTGTTAAACACCCTTTTAAAAAGTGTCAGAGTCAAATTGGTGTGAGTGAAAAGGAAGTCCTCTATTTTAGGGGAAGTTGTTAGGGATGGGTGGCTTACACTGTTGAAGGGGTAGAGGAAAACTATGGAGGAGAGTAAGTGGCGAGTTGCTGGTTGCCCGTGCTAACCTCCTATGGTTGTCCCACTAAGCTGTGAAGAACGGATGCGCCAGAGATTTAGTTTAGATAAAAAGAACCATCTCAAGCAGAGAGACTTTATAAAAGACTTGTTAAAGACTAGCAAAAATTAGAACTTTTTAGAAAGGCATTGAGAAATAAGACCTTGCAAACAGCCCTGTTTCTTACAGTAGTGGCTGGGGAGACTTTCTTGGTGGTATGGTCTTTTGCAGTGGCAGATGGGGATGAGCTGGACTACTGGAGTTTCCAGGAGGCTGGGATGACACAAACATCAAAAGAACTTAGTAAAAGCTTCTCTGGTGTCTCCAGCTATACCTGTGGTAGTGAATTACGTGATGCTTGGTGACTTCTGGTAGTGCTGGAATACAGTGTCTGTGCTGTTTGTTTTTAGAATATTTCCTGTTGCAATCTTTGGCCTTAGGGCAGAAGTACTCTCCCAGACACTGGTGGATGCTATTCAAGAGCTGGCATGGACCAAGACTGTTCCCAAGAGCCGTCTGCATGCAGCCACCCTGGTTTAAAGAGTGAGATTTCACAAGTGGGAATGCAGTCCATTCCTAGTCCTGGGCAAGTTTAAGTCAACTGTGACACTGAAGTTCCTAGTGGGGAGGGAGCCTTTGTGTTCCTTGTTGTTGCAGGAAGCGCAATCAGTTTAGCAGCCTTTCATTAGAGGGCAAGTGAAATTTGAATAATGAAAGCTGCTTTTCTCTTTGTTCTCCTTGAGCGATCAGTAGTGTTCAGCCCCAGCTGAGGCAAAAATGGCCATTGGAGCAGCTTCAGTTGCATTTATTTTCCTATTCCTATTTCAGTCATAGCTCAAAACTCAGCTCAGGTTCTTACTGCTCCTTTTTCTAATGTTTATGCAACTGAATCTTTACTTAGTGAATCTCCGTAACATCTCAAATTGTTAAAAATGCCTATCTCTGGTCTACACTATCCAAAAAGATGGCAGGTTGTTGGATAATGCTGTGCAAGTGTGGGGGTGGGCGTGTGCTTTGACAAATAAAGCATATGACAGGAGTCACAGTGGTTCTGTATTGATTAGATGTAACAGTAGGAAGAATTCTTGAATTCTTAATACCTTTATTTTTAGATGTAATTTGGCTAGGCTGAAGGCTTACTGTTCAATGAATTGTTCCAAAAATAAATATTTCAGAAGAGGATTAAACTTGAATGTGGAAGACAGTTTTTCTTATGCATCAGTGTTCATGGAAGGAACTGGTCAGAAATCACTATTCTCCTTAAATTTGCATGCTCTGAATCCAAATTAGAACTGCTTTCACCGAAACTACTCATCCACACAGGAAGCTAGAGGTGCTGTTGGGAATGCAACTGTGATAGCTAATTTTAGCTAATTTAGTCCTGTTAGCAGCAGAGTTCTTCAACTGTGAAAAGAGATACTTTGGGCTTGCTTAAATCACTTTCTTTTTTTATTGCGCTTCTGCTGAAAAGGAATGTGCTTTGTTTCTCACCAAAGGCGTTTTCTGCCCTTTTTTTTTTTTTTCTTGTGGATCTGGATGTTTGTGTGTTAAAAACCACAAAACCAAAGCTTTCTTGTTTGTTTGTTTTTTTTCTGTTTGGACAAGTTGAAAGATCTATAGAAAGATTTAGAAATTACTTCTGTCAAAGTACTTCATCTCAGGATTCTTTGGGTGTCTTCAGCCTCTTGTCGGGTGTACTCTGGGATGCAGCTGACTGCTCGCTCCCACCTTCCCCACGCTCTCTGGTTGTACGCTGGCTGCTGGAGCTCGCCCCTTAATTAGTGTTTGCTGCACTGTCCAGCCTTTTGGGATCATTCTGGAAGGTCCTTGGTTGGTCCTTGACACTGGTGATTTGGGAATCCATGAGTCACTCTTCCAGCTTTCTGGAATCATAGAATGGTTTAGGTTGGAAAGGACCTTGAAGATCATCGAGTTCCAGCCCCCCTGCCACGGGCAGGGACATCTCTCACTAGACCAGGTTGCCCAAGGCCATGTCCAACCTGGCCTTGACCACCTCCAGGGATGGGGCCTCAACAACCTTTCTGGGTAACCTGTGTCAGTGCCTCACCACCCTCACAGTGAAAAACTTCTTCCTACTCTTCAATCTGAACCTGCCCTCTTCCAGCTTAAAGCCATTCCCCTTCGTCCTATTGCTACATGCCCTTGTAAAAAGTCCTTCCCCAGCTCTCCTGTAGGCTCATCACATGTTGTTTCTTTATTCCAAATTGCTCTTGACATACAAAAATACACTGTGCTATAAAAACAGCTACACTTGGGCAGCTGCTTATTTACTGTCTGATTGTATGAACCTCGCTGTTGTTTAACTTTGTCAACCTGAATTGCTACAGAAGACTATTTGTTAAAGCCTGTCCCCTTTCCTAAGGTTTAAATGTGGATTTTGGCAAAGCGTATCTGCTTTACAGCTGCACACCTCCGTTCTTCCGTGTGCTACCTACAATTGGGAAGTATGATCTCTTTCTTCAAGTAGTAAGAGTTGGATGACTACTGTGAAACTCTCACTTGCTGTTCATGAATGTCTACGAGTGAAACTCAGGAAACTTCAGTGGAACTCCATCTTGTGTTTTGAAGACTCTCTATTAGTCTAACTTCAGCACTTCCTTCCTCTCCTGGGAGACACTCTACTCAAAAGCCTCAAATCGAATCTAAAAGCAGTCCATTTCAAATACTGTCAGCTTTATCTGAGATGCCTCATGTGAGTGTGGGAACAGGAATTTGATGCTTAACAAAAAATCATTAAATATTTGGCAATGGTACCCATGAAGAAAAAAAAGTCTGCCATATATTCTAGAATTAAATTCTTGGTTTAGGATCTTGGTGAGTTCAGTTCTGGGCAAGGAGCAGAGATAGGGGCTTGTGGCTATAAAGGTGGTTTTCCTTGTTCAAGGCGGTGTAGTTAATTTGCTGCTAGCGCTGTTCCTCTAGGGAAGGACTGGGGTGAAAATCTGAGATGCCTTAATCTCTGGCTTTCATGGCCACCATGTATATATAGCTCAGGGTTTACAAGACTTTGTGTTTGAACTCATGGTATTTGACAACGTGATACTGCTTTGCATGTGGAATGCTGGAGCTGCAATGTGTGCCGCCCCTCTCGGCGCTTCATATCAAGTGATCTCCATGTACCATGCATATTTAAGACGGGCAGCTATTTAAAGGAAGCTGTTTATCTAGAGATTTGGAAACAAAGTATGAAGGGTGAGAGACAACAGGAAACTAAAAGACCCAGTGGCTTTCTCTCCACGGATCTGGGAAACACGCTGCTGAAATTGGGGATGAGAAAACAGAAAGTGGTGCTTGTTTAGAGACATTGAGGGAGCCGATAAGGGCATCTGCTATGATGAATGGCACATTCTTTCTGTTACAAAACTTAATTGCACTGAAGGACATTCCATTTAGCTGGGGCAAGAGTGATAATCCTGAGTGTAACTGGAGGTTTGCTCCAGTATTTCCCTTTGGCAGTATAGCAACACAAACGCAGATTGAGACAAGCACTTTTCATACATAAAGAACTAAATTATTGGAACTAGAGACTGTCTAATTATGATAATTTTGTGAGGTGGATGTGGGGGAATCACTTCCTTGCTTCTGTCGTGCATTGTTTTTGGGTGGCCTAGCAAGGTAAGTTGTATGGTTTTCTCATGGGCCAAGGAGATGTGGTAGTTTACTTCATCCTCTAAAGGCCTGGAAACCGGCAGGGACAAGTAGTTGCTACTTACAGAACCTTAAAAATTATAGAAAACCAGAAATAAATTGTTAATGTTTGCCCTGAAATATGTATATGCTTTTTGGGACTCTCGGAATAGCTGTTGTATTATAGATGGGGTGGATTTGGTAAACTCTCAGGTGAGAAAGAGACAGAAGGTACGAGACTGGGGAGTAAGCAGAAAGCAATCTGGTGTATTAATGGGATGCAGGTAATTCAGTTACTGGGGAGGAAAAAAAGCCCATCTGTGTAGAAAACTGGGTGAAGTTAGAGAAGCCATTAAAATGTTTAGTAATAAAAGTGCAAGGAGCTTGGGAACTAGAAGAGCTGAGGAACAAGAACTACTGGTGCAGGACGTGGAACTGGATATTGTAGGGATAGCAAACACGATGGGACAGTATGCATACCAGGCATTACCTGTTTTCTGATAGCGTAGGCAAGATAAAAATGAAGAGTGGGTGTGGTGTGGGATGTAACTGAAATAATGGACTGCTTTTCGGTGTCACTTGAATAAAAGTTGTGTTGGGGAGAAATAAATTTGCAAACTTAGAATCAGGGCTCTAATGTATAGACAGACATCTCATAACATTAAAATAGTTCCTGGTAATATTTCTTCAAACTGGAAAACATTTATGGCTAATATTGGAACATGTGAGTTGGTATTTGCTGGCAAGGTGATAGATGACTTTTTTTTTTTTTTTTTTTCCCCCCTGCTGTTCACCAACACTTCTATAAGTGGTCGGAGTCCCCCTCAATTTATTACGTGAGGGGACGAGGTGAAGTCTGTCTTAGGCAACTGTAAGACCTGGTACATAAAAAAATCTTTGCAGCCACACCTGCAATTTTAGCAAATCTGTCAATTTGGGGTAAGAAAGATGAGATTATTTAGCATTTCTGCTTGTCAGTCAAGAACACTTCATATGTAAGGAAAAAGGCAATCTTTACAACTGTGGACAGTTAAGACTATGTTGGTAGTATAGGAATTCTTTCCTTCAGGGTTTATTTAAAGCGCAACTAGAGATGCAGACCAAGAATCTGCGGCAGGTTTTACTTTACTGGTATCAGAACCCCGGTTGATGAAGCGCTGCCCAATCTGAGATGGAGTAGCGATGCCCAGCACTCAAAAAGGAGATAATACTTCTCATTTTCTTTAATGTTCTGCTGCAAAAGACAGGGCTGTAGCTCCCCCCCCCCCCCCCCCCCCCTTTTTTTTTTTTTTCTTACCAAATCAGTTAAACTTTGTTGTTTTCAGTGAGAAGAGACTGGAGTATCGTGTGTGAGAGTGTAATAACCTGGTGGATCACAGCAACAAATGTGGGATGAACTGCAATGGAGCAGGCCGTCGGGCTGTGCATTTTGGGCTTGATGCCTTTGGATGTGGTCTGGGTGTCCGTCAGTGGGAAATAGCTGGGGAGAAGGACCCCGATGCCCCAGTGTATTACGGGGGGGGGGGGGGAACGACACACAGACTGCAAATAATGATGTGGAAAAAGAAAAATGCGGGTTTGTGATGTATATTAGAGAGTTTCCTTTTGTTGGAAAGGAGAGCATTGGTGTTACCACACAAGCAAGGGCTCATCCACAATACTTGTGTGTGATTCAAATACACAAGATATTTCTCCATTCCTTAATTTAGTAGCTCTCCTTTCCACCCCTTCTGATGGGACCAGGGCTCTTTCAGAAGGTTTTTCTCACTCCTGAGCGCTTTACCACTTAGTAAAGCTGAAATGATACCCTTTTCACTGGGCTGTCTTCTCTTTTAACTGAAGGAGCTGGCACTTCACTTCCGTGTAACGTGCAATGTGCATCTGTAGGGCAAGGAGCAAGCATTAGTGTTTCTCTAAGACTTTGCATTAATAAGCAGGTACTGAGATGGTATTTTGTTGTGAGACTGGCCTGATTGCTTGCTACGGTGAAGAACAAGTTGCCTGTTTCTCCATGTGGATTGAAATACTTAACTGACTCTATGCAGCTTAGTTTATATTCTTTTCCAGGGAGTGCTGCATGGAGAATGTAAGGAGCATTATTTTTTTATTTTTTGTAGATATGCTTGTTTTGCAATAAGGAAACAATAATGACCAAAGTGTAAAATACTGTATAGAAAAATCTGGGACACAACACCCAGGAGATGAAGAGACAGTTCCCTTGTAAAGCTGGTGGGTGTAGCTTCACTGAAATCATGGAAAACGTACAGAAAATAGCTAGCTGTGTATAACTGAAATACAGATCCTGAATTACTTTTTTTTTTTATATCTGGATCCCCTTAAAATATTAATCCAAGTATCATGAATGCAACCCTTAGAAGAATACAGTGTATGCTTTTCTAGTAGAGTAATAAATCAGGCAATGCCTGTTGGTTTTGAGTTGTGAATGTATTAATAACACTGCGAGAGATTCCACTCTGAAGTTGAGAAGTACAGAAAATGACATGGAGTGGTACAGCCTTTATTGAAGGGAAAAAGCTTCATCTTTGCTTTCTTGCTTGTCTCGGACTGAAACGTGACAGTTCTGCCATATGAAAGCCTTTGGAGCGCCATGCACAGGAGCTCTCCATAATAATAACTGATAAATTGGGCCACAGATGTTTTGGTGCCTCTTTAGCTTTGTTCATCTCCAGTCAGATTAAAATCAAGTCGTGAATCAAAGGTGGCTGTTGCAGGTGGCTGTGCAGGTGTGTGCCTAACAGTGACTTGGAGAGCTGCTGAGCCTTTATAAGAATGCCCGAAATACTGCTCAGTGGAGGGATGGCCTCGTCATTCTGGATTGCTTCAGCTTTAATGGTGTGTTTGAAAATAGCTATTAAGATGCATGATGAGGGAGAAGCTGCTCACAATTTTCATGGTATATCCTTAATAGCTTGAGCAAGTTTTGATGTGAAATAGTAATAGCTAGATAGTATTCCTATTGAGGAGCAAACATTAAAGCAAGCTTACTGGATGACTGTGGTGAGACCGTGGCAAAATTTCTCAAGGTTTAGTTAATTTTGAGTAACATAAATCATCTCCTAGCCATCCCTATTAAGCTTACATCCAAGTACTCTGTAATTGTATGGCTTCCTCTTAATTGTGCATGCATTGTATTTTGCAGATAAGCGGTTTCTGAGGACTGAAGGACCTGCTAAAGGGAACGTCTGCTTTTGAGGTAGGAACGACTTTTCTAATGACACATCACTAAATCTCTGATTGAAAATAAAGGTTTGATACAGCCGTATGTACACACTAAAACTTCATCTGTTCTGGAAAATACAGTTACCATCTCAAGTTCAGAAATGCTGAAATGCCAAAATCTCAGACTGAAGTTCAGCGGCAGAGCCTGGCAGAGCAGGCACGCCTGGCTGAGCAAGGGGAGTGTTAAATGGACTCTGGGAGAGCCTGTGTGTCTGTAAAAGGTATGATATGGAGAGTTCTGCGACTGGAACAGAATAAACATTTCTGAAATGCATTTGCCTTTCAAATCTTATGTTTACTTACTTTACGCTTTACTTACCACTCTTTTTGGGTATTTGTTAAAGTTTCTAACGCTCCCCTGCTGCAGTTCAAAATAACAGGACTGGAGTGTGACTCAAGGGATGTCCTTTCTCGCCAGCTGGACCTTCTTTCTTGCTTTTTCTGCCGCAAAGGGCAGACATCATGTTTAACTTGGTCACTCAAATCTTTTTATTAGAGTAAGAGGACTACAAAAGATTAAAATGGGCAAACTAGGCTAAGAAAAAAACAAGTCTGATTTGAATTGTTAGGAATCTGGAGCAGTGGAATTCTCCATGTTTCTTGTCCTAGCCTTCCGTTGTGGAAGGCACCATAAAGCTGCACTTCCACTGGAGTCTGTCTTCAGGTCTGTAGTCGGAGGGTATCTGAGGTGCAAGTGCTCATGTAACATATTTTAGTGAAGGAAATACAACTTCTTCATGATATTTGTATGGACTGAGGGACATGAGTGTCTTCTACCTTGCAGTTTGATTAGCTTGACAGTGATTGTTCTAAAATGCTGCCTATTTCTGGGCAGTCTTGGAAGCAGTTTCAGCCTGTTTACTCCACTAATTAATGCTTCTTCCTTCTGCCTTAACCTTACGGTACTCCAGAACGTAAACCAATGAAACGTGGTACAGACTAGTACAAAAATGACTAAGCTGTTACTGTCAGTCTGCCAGTACCATCCAATGATACTCGGCTGTAAAGAATGCAGAGGAGTCAAATGGATGCAGTTCAATTACAGCTTGTTTTAACATCACCAACTGTATCTACTATGATTTACTAAAACTGTCTTGAACTGACAGTAGCCTTGCATGTCTCCTAAAGCTTTGTTACAGGTATGGGATAAAATTGTTCCTAAAATGCCTTTCTTTTTTTTTTTGTCTCCTTAAATGGCAGACACAGAGATGATAACATCATAGGTGCAAAGTTCTGTCTTTTCGGTTGGGATGATGCTCTTGCGTATCCATTCATGATGTGACTGGAACCAGGCTCAGTTAGGGGCAGCCGCACCACCAGTTGTTTATACTGTGTACTGTGGCTGCCTGCCAAACCATCTTAAGTCCTTCTCTAAAAGCTGTTTGAATAAAAGCCAAATAAGATGGCTTATCTCCCTCTGGGTGGGATGGAGGGAGGGGGCGGGAGGGCAGGTGCCCAGAATGCTGCGCGTGCTTTTCACTGTGGCCTCAATGGAGCTAAAGAGGTCACGGGAGGTGGACTGTCACCTTCTCCTGCAGGGAGTCAGCGCTATGCGCAGCTGAACATAGAAGATGAGATAGGAGTGTAAGTGCCCTTCCTGCACTTTCTGATCTTAAACTTCTTTTTTCCTCCCTTTCCACTTCACTTAGCTTTGACCAATGTGGTTGTAATGTCTGCCAGCCTCCTTGGGTGTCTGGAACCGATCTCGGACTTCAGTTTACTTGATCATGTTGTTAACTCTCATGTTGTCTAAGGGGGTGAGTTTGCTATGTTATTTTCCTCCTTTCTTGTCTCCATTCTACAAAAATGAGAGTTACAATGTAAGCTGCCTCTTAGAGTCCCAGGGAGGCATGTACTTGCGCCTCTCAACATTTGTTCCATCGTTTCAGGACATGGAAACCAAGCAGGTGTTTCCCACGGACTGCATTCAGCAGCTAAAAATGCTTCCTGAAGTAATTTATCCGGGAACATTTAATCCATGTTCATTGACTGCCTCAATGAATAGAGGCTACTTCCTCCCCGACATCCTTTGGAGGAGCCCGGGAGAGTGGGCAGGAAGGGGGAAGCGTTGGTGTGAGTCTGGCACTGGCTGGTTGCTTCTTGTGGGGTGACCTGATTGAGGAATATCTTGGGTTCTTTACAAAACAAATCCCAAACCCTGTTCCTCTCAGACTGTCACTCAGAAATAAATGGGTTCTTCCTACTTATTCTGCTATGAGCTCTTTCAACCAAGTACGGTTGCACGTTTGGTCATCTTGCTTTCTTAAACTACAAATACTGACTACAACTCTTGTGGCGCCTAGAACTTCATTTGGTTATTGTATTGGCTACATGTATATAGATGGGGAGAAAGTACTTCTAAAAACACTTCCTAATGGATTAATTTGTGTGGGTGGTTTTTTTTTTTTTTTTGTACAACTGCTCTAGCTGGGAGGAAACATGCACAAACCCCCATCTCTTGGATCAATTTTATTGATGAAAAGTGAACCAGATTGGGGATGCTGCTGCTGACATAACTGTAGTAGGAGAAAGTAGCTGCTACTCGCTGTGCGAGTCTGCTCCCCTCCTGCAGCAGAGCTCTGCCTACAGAGAATTCTGCTCAGATAAGGCAAGCAGATAAGAAAACTTCCTTTGTCTCTGTGCTTTAGCAAATCGAGTGTGATTGCTTGTCTTCCGAGAGGAGTTTGCTGCAGGAGGGGCTGGCGTGTTACCACCCACACTTGTAAAAGGGGCTTGAGGAGGTAGGCGCTGACCTTCTAGGTTGAGAACGCAGAGAACAGAACTAAGAAGGTTTAGTCCTTGAAGTAAGAGAGAATCCTTGGGGAAAAAAGCAATGCTACTATGTCACTTACCTCGTATGGTTTTGCTTCCTTAAGAGATGTGGGCAGAACCCTTTCTTTTGAATTAAAAACAACTTAAAATGTGTTTTTTCTGAGTACCACAGTGAACAATTATCTATTTGGTCAACTTATGTTTCTCTTTTTGGAGGGGAAACTGCCTGTGTCAAAGGGCACAGTGCTGTGATACTGGATATTGCAGCCATACCTGCAATGAGGAAGTGAATCTTTCTCTAAGAAACCAATAGACCGTACCTGATAACATTGCAGGGAGATCTGAAATTTCTTTTATTGCTCTCTTTTGTGGAAGCTTAGCTTTTGTTTTCTAACCAATGGCTTGTTTTTCAGCCATAGTTGAATGTATTTGTTATCAAGAGTACGGAAATATAAATACAATAGTGGTTGAACTGCAGTAGCTACTCCCTTCCTCCTTTGCTGGCTTCCTGCATACGTTTGGGGAGGTGGAAACTATTCTGCATTAATTCATTTCAGAAATGAGTGTTCTTCCCCCTATTGCCACCTCATCAGGTTTCAAAACCCAAAGGGTATGAGCAAAGAGAAGCGAATACTCTCACATATGTTCCTTGAGACAGAGAAGTAATGTTCCTCTTGCTGTAGCTCCTTCTGGCGTTTTCCCGTGCTCCAGCCAGCCTGGTGCAAGCCCTTGCCGATGGGACATCTTGGGCTTTCTCTGCTTTACTTAAACCTCTAACCAGATAAACCACGTAGGCACCATAGGAACTAAGTCTGCGTTCATCTGCTTGCAACATCTGTGCATTTTTCTTAGAAAAAAAACTTCAAAAAATTGAAGCAATGCCTTCAGTGACTCTTGTACTTCTCCCAGACTTAAGTTTGCAGTTATTTTTGAGAGTTGTTCCCTAAATGTGGTTCTGCTTGTTCTGGTTGGGTCATTAGTAGCTAATGTTGGTCGCTTTCTTAGGCAGGCAGGAATTTCGTCACTAAAACCAGCTCAAGATAATGGCAAGGCTCAAATGGTAGAATTTGTTCTTTTGACTAGCCCAGGAGGAATTAGGTTCAGCTGTTTGAAGGGTGTAAGCAGTTAAATTGACCTCTGACTATAGCTGTCATGTGCTTTTTTTACGAAGTCTGTCATGAACTTTGTATGGCAGTAACAGCTTTGTGAGGAGAGTTATTTATCTTCAACTACCCAGGTCTTTCTTGCATAACCTGACACTCTTAATGCTATTAATGTGTCTGTACTGCACTAATGCTGCTCCCTTTTCAGAACTGAGGAGTTCTGTGATGCTCTTATGGCACTTGGCCAACTGCATGACCGAACTTAGCTAAATAAAAATCCCTGGGATCCTCTCTAAGGATAAACATCACGTGAGAGCAGGAGTGTTTCCCTGCTTTGAGAGAATTAAAATGGCGTTGCTGGTGGGGAATAGCAACAGCAGCTTAAGGGCCAGGCTGGCATCCCTCTCTGCCTAGGAGGGATCAGCTATGAGTCCAGAGGAAGCAGAAGGGGCTGGCATGTAACCTTTAGCTTTCCTTGCCGTTGAATTTGTCCATCTGGGATGACATAGTGCTTTCAGAATGTCCTGTTTTTATAATTCAAGAATCTGATAAATACCCTCATGGAGGAGACGTGAACATTCTTGCTTAACTTGTAGTCTAGCAGTCTTTCATATTGGGCCTTGGCCTACAGCTTAAATGCCTGTTAATGTGCTATTGAGTAAACTTCTGAGTGCTTCTCTGTACCTATATTTTTTTCTTTTGGTAGCATGGGAGGTACTGGAACTGGTGTAGGCGTCTGGTAACATTGCCTCAAGTGGGCCTGCATGTGGCTTATGTTCTGGCACAAGCAGTAATGGATGCTGAGATAATGTTATCTTGCAAATAACCCCCTTGCTGGGGGAGGAGGTCTCTGCTCTGCCAGCCTGTGGTGCACATGAATGTGCCTTGTATTCTCTGGTCCTGCAGAAAAGTGTGTGTTCTCCCCTCCGGGAGTTCTGTGGTGACTCACCGGACCTTTCCCTGCTTCACATACAATTCTGAAGCTAAATTATTATTCTGCCTTTCTTTGTTTTGAAGCTGTTACATTACCAAATAGGAGCACCTCTTTTTCTTGGATCGCAGGCAGGCAATACTGACTTCCCAGGCGTGTAGCAAATCCTTTCATGAGCCGTTGTAGCCAAAGACTTCAGCTCTGCTAGCAGAGGTGCTCAAGTGTGTTCAGCATTTTTCCAGCTATATGCTTCTACCTTGGTTTAAAAGGACTTCTGATTTTTGTCATTCTCACTTGTGTGTAGGTACAAATATCCCTACTTAGAAGTAATTCCTAGTAACACAGAATATATTTAATCCCCATTATTATCTATTGTGGAGTTGCTCCAAGATGAACAAAATCCATGTGTGGAATTGCAAAAGGTGGTGCAAAGAGCCAGGTCCTTCCTAAGCATGTTCTGGTAACAGAACATGTCTGTGTAAAGACAGCCTTGGATATCCCCAAGCTGTTCTGGACAGAGTAAGAAGGAGCAGGCTCCACAGGTCTGAATCCTCCAGGTATATACTCTGCTCCCACCCTAAACATGTCTAGGGACTTCATTTCTCCATGAATTTCAGAGCACTTGAGTGGCGTCCCTGGAAATACAGGGACTGAATTTTGTTCCTGGCTTGAAAATCTGACACGTGTGAAGCAAATGGGAAGCTGCTAACGCTTAGTAAGTGGGCACGTTTGCTCTAAACTACTTTGCCTACATGGTTGCAGAGTTCTGCTCTGGCTGGCGCTCTGAAACTTTGGCACTAACAGAGCATTTGTTTCTCCTTTGTAAATGTCTGCTTCCATAAGGCTGTGTTGTGGTTTTCAAACGGCAAACCCCTACCTCTCCACTAGTTAAATGTGTCTGTCTGTTCTATTTCCAGGTTCCTTTTGGGGCATATCTGTCAGCTCTCAAAAGCCTGCAGGGAGGGCATGATTCTCCAAGGCAACTGATGAGTCCATAAACTAATTTACCTGCTGTAGCTAAGTTCTTGCAGAATTTGCAAGTAGCTAAAGCTCATTTCTTAGCATAGAAATGAGATTTGTTTCATTCTTGCAAAGTTTTTTGACCTTCTGATAATGGAACTCTTTAAAATGTTGTTTGTTCTTTACGAGTCATCTGCTTGAAAAAACATTGATAGGTTTGCTCTTCCACTCATCTGGCTCTGAAACATCAAGCTGGTGATGAGTTGTCATCGATGAAAATACTTTACAAGTCAACTTTCTCATTTTGAAGGGACCAGTTCTGCATCCTGATTGACAGGTTCTCATGCTATATAATTACATTGTCAAGAGAGGTGCTTATTTTAATTAAAAGTAAAGTAGCTACTCTAATATAGTCACTAATATAATTAGAATTATTCTAGATAGGTAAAGGAGTAAAGCTTGTATGTAAACTGAGTTCCTGGAAGCAGTGACTGTGCATACCTGGTTGCCAAACGAGCTGCTTCTGTTTTCATAGTTGTATCTGCTGTAGCTGCTACTCTCTGTAACCTGTGATGTTTTGTGCTCCTTGCTCAAATTTTGCCTTGCTTTTTGAGTAATGCTGACCAATGTGTTGATCTTGGGGTGCTTCTCTAGAGTCAGTTTGCTTGCAGCAGATGGCATCTAGCCTTTCTCGTGGGCATCAGATTGTGTATTTGAGTAGGAGAAGCCCAAAGCTGACCTCCAGGAACTGTACTTCACAAGGTCTTTCCAATGACACTTATGACTTGATTTATCCTTCTTGATAGCCCTTGTAAAATAAGGGAGCGGAGATGCTGAGTTGCCCCTTTCTGCCAGATCATTTCCACAAGCTTCTTTTTTTTTTTTTTTTTTCTGCTGTTCTACAGAAAGTTTAACTCAGAATTTTCAAGGCTTACTACAGTAACTTAATACAATAAACTTGACGTATGCATGAGGTATGATGTGGTTGTAACACATGAAATGCTATTTAATGGCTGCTTATTTTACTCTTCAATGAAAGCTTTTTTTTGATTCACTTAGTTTCAGAATCTGTCCTCTATGGTCTTTCCCTCCTGCCCTCTCAGATCTGTGCGTGTATATATATGTAAGGCCAAATGTTGTGAGTTCATGAAGGCATTTGGGCCTGCTGTCGCACAGCGGTATTACAACTGTAATTAAGCTGGACTGGATCTCTGAAAAACTTTTCTCACAGCATGACTTGAGCTCTTTCTCGCCTCCTGGTTTGTAGTTCCAGTGTTCATACTGCACAGTTTTCTTCACAGCAGTAACAGAAGAAATCATCTTTGAAACGAAAGTCAAAATTCTCACGTAAGCACGAGATCCGTTGTTCTGGGAGCCGCACATATAAGACCAGTGTGGAGTAGGATGAATTTAGAGGAGCTGACTTGAGGACTGAGGGGAACTTTTGCAGTGGAACTTCTCCCTTTTTGTGCACTCATTAGTCTTCCTTTCCAGGCTACGGCAGCGCGATGGTCTTGCAGGAAGAAGAATAAGGAGGTACAAAATACCTAATAAAAATGAGAATTATTGACTGGTCTGCTATATTAGAAATGTGCCGTCCTTCTCTTCCTCCCAAGAGAAGGGACTCTTTAGCAAAAGCCAGAAAGCCATTATTTGCTGGATTTTGCTCTGGGGAGGTGGAAGCTGCTTTCCTTTCTGATGCATGTGCTATTAAAGGAAAGCAGCTGACAGAACAGCTGCTTGCCTTGCCTGTTTGGTTTGTGGCTTAGCAGTCAATATGCAACACAGAAAGAAAGCGTTTTGCTAATAGCCAGAGTTTTCGTACCCTGCCCCCACTTTGACTGTCTTTGCCTCCTTCCTCTGCCAAGTGAAAACAGGAGACTCTTTTCCCCCTGTGATTAATGAACGTCTCCTTATTTGGTGCTGCCTCTCCTGGTGTGCAGCACAGAAAATCCTGTCTGCTGTGAGACAGCCTGAAAACCAGCAAACAAGTATGACTCTGGGCAGTTTCCTTTTTTTAAAGTAGTTAAGGAATAGGTCATTTTAGAGCTAAAACTTACAAGTCTGTGCAGAAGGTGGGCAGACTCCTTTTATTTTCTTTAGATAAGCATTTATGATTTTTGGAGATGACATACCAGTCTTTTTTAGGTCTCTTATTTCAGTGCTTGTAGGCCTGTGTGGAGCTAGACACTTGAAAGTCCCTCACAGTTATTATCTATGAACTCATCTTCCATGTGGCTTTTTTGAAGGCCAGCCAAGACCATTAATCCCCACCTTCTAGAGTCCCTAATCCCTGCTGGGGTTTATAGGAAAGTTATTCTTGTACTCCCAGTGAAGCTGCTCTGGCAGAGTGTCTATCCTGCTGTAATTTAAGGCAAGTTTATTAATGTGACTTTTTATCAGCTTGGAAGTGGTACAACTCCTAATGTAGCAATCTGACTCGGGCAGTCTTACCCCATCCTGCTGAGTGGTTAATAGTAGTGAAATTGCCCAAAGGGAGGGAATCATTGAGGAGGCTGGTGTCCTCTTATCTCATCTCCCTGTGCTTAAGTGTAATTAACAATAGTAAAACGCTCTCTGCAGGCGCAAATACATGCCACGTATGTTTTTTGGGAATGGGTGCAAGTAAAGTGAAGTCAGGGTTGGAAGTGGTCTGCTGGGTGAGTCTTTGCAGTTGTATCACTCTTCGTCTTCCCAGCCTGACACTCCGGAAACCTCCCAGCACTGTCTTTTGTCCAGTTGCGGCTAGGCTGATGTAACGCCCTCTTCCTACATGAACCTCCCCCATTCCCACCATCCTTACTTGCCCAAAGACTTTCCTTTGGTTCCCAGTAATCTTCTTCACTCAGAACTGGTTCAGGTTGGCTTCCTTCCATCTCTTGTCCTGCTAGGGTTCACTTGTGATTTGGACAGGATGGAAGTCCCAACAATTTTATTTTCAGTTTGTGATTGTTCACTCTTGTCAGTTTTGGTAGCACTGGTCAGCTCTGTCAGTGCTAAATCTTGTGTGGGTTGAAGTGGTTTTTAGGGAGCTTTGGGGCCTTTGCTGTCAAAGGGAGTGCTGCCTCTCCACTGGTACATACCATGGGGAAACTGCAAAATTCATTTCAGGCTTTTGGAAAAATTCAAAGCAATTTAAGTCTCGTTCCCAGGGATGTGGTGGAGTTATTCTTGTGAGTGTTTGGTGTTTTCTGTTTCTACGAGTTCAGTGACCAGAATTAGGCTCTTCAAGGCCAGATAGCAAAAGAAGTTGCTGTCTTGGCTTTGCTCGGCTGTTAAGTGTACTGATAAAGAGCATTGTAGGCTTCATGCCTAGAGTTCCCCTGGCATCTCCTTCTGGAGCCGCTGCATGTAGTTACTTCCCTACAGAAAAGCCAACAAGTTCTGCAAAAAGTATCTCCTCACCCTGAGCAGAGGAAGAACCTGAACTGAGGCCAAAGGGAATGTAACGGATGGAAAACTGTGACTCTGAGATCTGAGTTAGCAACCAGTCTCGCTGCACACTACGGCTGCCCGTGCGCACTGGACTCCATGCTGAGGTCTTTTGGGAGAAGCAAGGGCCAGTCTGTGCAAGGGAAATGCTGTGTTCCAGAGATGTAATGCTTCTGAATGTGATGATCATTGAGTCTGGTCATGTTATCACGGAGCTGGAACGCCAACAGGTAAGTCCAGCCTTCTCCAGTGCATCAGCAAATCTGAACACTTTCAGAGCAGTAACTGGGCCTATTTCATGAGCTCTCATGACTTCCCTAAAGCAATATTTTGGGAACGAGTTCTCTAGAGGGGAATCCATGAATGCGTAAGTGAAAGGTGATGCAGTCATCTTTACTTAACGCGTAACATTGATTTCTACAAATGGTACTGGAGGTGATCTTATATCACCCACAAAAGGAGGGGCTCTTATCCTTGAGGGAAGAAGTCTAGTAGTCCTGACTAGAGTTGGATAAGAAATTCATAAAATATTTATCCTGAGTGCTCCGAGTTCTGAATTATTGTGTGTCTGTAGCTGCTGTTGATACGCTGTCTGCCTGTTGTGGTGCTTATGTATGGCAATGTTCTTGTCGTATGCGAATAGTAACAGGTCAGCCACTCCCAACTGATGGAAAGGCATTGTGCGTTTCCACTCTTACCCCCGACGTCCTAATCCTTTACTAGGAAATAACTATAGGGAGAAAAATATCAGCCCAGAGATTTGAAAAACTAATGAAATTGAGCAAGAAAAAGCCCCTTTCGGATGACTCTTACTCTCCTTCTCTGTCATGAAACAGAAGTTTACTTGCTGCATCCTGGCCTGCAGCCACACATTGCGGGTGGGGGATTGGGAGTGTGGTGCTCTGGATGGGGAGCTCTCTACTGGGATCCGCTTCTACCTGGAAGAGCAGCTCCATACCCACGGGACTGCTGCTGTTCCAGCCCCATCAGTAGGTCAAGACAACTCTGCTGGCAGTATGCTAACAAAAGCCCAAATACTCTTACAAGTAGCAACAACATTTGGAAGCTTTTTGAGATAATACTTGCTTTTATCCTAAAGCTACATTTTCATATACCTTTCTCTGCAGGAAGGAGGGGAGGAGTAGTGAGAAACTAACATCTTTCTTGTGTGTATATATGTGAAATTCTTGCTTTTGGAGCTGACCTTCCAGATTAATTCTGGTTAACTTTGTAGTTTTGCAAGTCAGGCTCTTCCTACTGTACTGACTTCTGGCCTCGCACTGTAGATAAACTGAAGCAACTGCAGACAAGTAATACCTGTGGGTCTTTTGAAGCAGCAGGAGGAAGACTTTTGTATTTTAGTAGGCAGGATCAGTGGCTGCCTTTCCATTGCAGGACTGGTTGGGAATCCTAGACCTAGCTTCATAGTACCCAGAATAATTTTAGCTCTTAAATTAAGATTACCTGAAATTTTGAAAAAGCAAGATTGGCCATTGCGTATCAGAGATGTAAATTCTGGAATTATTCCTCGGGTTTTTTACATATCCTTGTCTTGTTTCCATTCTTAGCAAAAGCCATTGCATGAATGAAATGCCGTATCTACTGCAGGGCTGCACTACCGTATGCCCTCCATACTGCTTTATCCTCTTGGTCTGGGACAGAAATGGATCCTTTCCAAAACTGTACGAGTGGCCAAGGAGGTTGGGGGAGTTGTTTTCCTTTGGTTTTAAAACTTGCTGTCAAAATACAAAATGGAAGTGCTTTAGGACTTGTTCTATTCATAGGCTTTTGATCATTGGTTTTGAAAGTATGAACAATGGTTTTCAAAGAATATCAGAATTCCCAAATGGCTGAGATAGTCAGGGACCTCTAGAGAAGATAATCTAGTCCAACACCCCTCTGCTTAAAGCAGGGTCCCCTGGAGCAGGTTGCCCAGAACTGTGTCCTGTTGGGTTTTGACCATCTCTGAGAACGGAGGATCCCCAACCTCTCTGAGCAGCCTGCAGCTCTTGAACTCTTAGTCCAAAGTAACTGTCCCAATGGTGTTGGTTATACAGAAGATGATGGACTGATTTCTTTCTGACTTTCTTTATTCTCAGAATGTAAGGGGTGTTCCTGACAGTTCCTGGGGGATTCCTGACAGTCAGACATTTGCCAAGTGAGAAATGGTCTTGTCTTTAGCTGTCTCCATCTCCGATTTTCATAAGTATGTCATGTCATGTTCTTATCGATGCCTCCTAAGTCTCCCTATTCTGGCATTAAAGAGTGTCATATATACAGGCACCTGTACGCGTGTGTCTGTGTGTGTTCATATATAGACAACGTGCAAACAAGAATTCTTCCTGCTGCTGTTTCATTTGGGTATCCCTCCTGCCTTGATCTCTGACGGAGCTCTAGCTCCAGCTAATTAATTTTATTTTGCATAAGTGCTGAATGTAGACTTTATTTTTAAACTGCTTTTACTTAATTGAAAACAATGATAATAAGGGGCATATAATATGCATGTTATCTGCCACTAGAATGCAGACAATTCCTCGAAGTCTTGAAGTACTGGTATTTATTTATTTATTAATTTTCTTCCCTCCATTAATAACAGATCTGACTACAGGGATCAATTTGCATAGAGGGCTTCCATCATAACTGGGAGTAATCCTCTCCAGGCAACTTTGCTCGGGTTGAATTGCCTTTCTTCTGTGGGAGAGGTGAACGTTAAGTTGAATGTAGTGGAATCTGCAGGAGAGTTTCTGCCCTCGCAGGTGGTCTCTCGCCAGGAGCCCGGCTGTGTGGGTGGCTGTACTTGGTCTCCCTGTGTTTGGGATGCATTAAACGTCAGGATGAGAAGCAGCAAATGACACTGGGTAAAACAGCAGAGGCTTTGATGGCTGAGAGGTTTTGGCCTGTATTGTCACGCACTGGATCACCAGAGACCTCTATTTTGTTGAAATCTGTGACGAGATCAATGCCTATACTAAATTGCAGCCAAGTTATGTGTCAGAGTGACTCGTCTTCCTCATGGATAGAGATCACTATAATAGCGTGTTCTTTTGGCTGGTGCAAAGCTTGTATTTCGAGTGAGCAGTACAGAGCATTGAATTTGTCTTTGAAGAGTCTGCTGTAGATGCAAGTGCAAAGGTGGGAAGGCTAAGTAACACAATGATCTATCCTTGCTGGGATAAGGCTAAAGTTTCTTGAGAAGCCTCATCTTGGATCACAAGGGTTCTGCCCTGGAGAGGGTGGACCAGCCATGGAATCTCATCGCTTTTGTTGCAGCTGTAAATACATATAGTCCTTTCCTAGCATTGGAACAGGCTGCCCAGGGCAGTAGTGGAGTTGCCATCTGTGGAGGTATTTAAAGGACGGGCAGACGTGGTGCCGAGGGACATGGGTTAGTGGTGGGCTTGGCAGTGTTGGGCTGATGGTTGGACTTGATGCTCTTCAAGGTCCCTTCCAACCTAGACGGTTCCATGATTCCAGGTATTTCAGTGTTTAGTAGCTCTTACAATAGTCTTCCTTCTAGCCAGCTCCAGTGAAGTTTTTATTTGCGTTCAAGAGCTTTTCATTACCTGATGTTGTGTAACTTGTCTCAAACACCCTCTGCAGACCTGGCTTATGTTGGAGGTGTCACTGCTGTACTGGAGATGCAAAGCCGATGTCTCATCATTGCATCAGTTGGGCTGGGAAGCATCCTCTCTAGCAAGACAAATCACGCTGATTTTCCTCAAGTTACAATTTGTCTACCTATACTTGAGAAAAGTAGCCTTGAATTGTCCTTGTGCCATAACCTCCCCTGCACAGCCTTCGCCTGGTCCCTGCAGCTTCTTTTGAAGTCCCTTTACTTTAAAGAAAAATGGTTTATTTCTTGTGAAATCAAGTACAGATAATTTTAAGTGAATGTCTGCATCTAAAAAGAGTGGCTATAAACTGAAATGTAGCTTTAGTAAACCTGAGAAATTTTGGACTGTCAGCTTGTAGGCTGACTTTAATTATGGCTTTTATGTTGACAGCAAGTAGGAGATGCGCATGTGGAGAGAGGAGGTTATTTTACAGCTTTCCTCTGGCTAGTTTAGGATTTCTGCCCAGTTATCTTTGTAGACTTTATCGTTTGATGAAGTGTCGGCTCTCTGAGCTATGTATGTCTGGAAGGCAGGAAGAAAATAGAAGTCGTCTCAAATCTCCAGAAAACTGAGAGAATCTTTTTAACATTACTGAAGATGCACAAATACTGGGAGACCGTCTGCTGCCTTACTTTGCTAATTCACACGTCATCTGAATAATTGAATATGGTGAGTGCGTACCTCATTGGCTTCGCTATTGCTTTCTTAAGGGAAGCCTAGTTCATGAAAATGTTTCAAGCTTATGGAGCAGAGATGTTCATTAAAAAGACTGGTATGCAATCTAGTTGTAGGAGTTGGGGACATTTGCAGTACCAATTAACAGCAAAAAAAATGCTTTACTTTAAACGGGGGAGAAATGGCTTGTATCCCAAGTAATGAAACCCTACAAATTGAGGGATACTATTTGGAAATACTGAATAAAAAGCAGAATTATGTAGACTCTTACAAGGCAACATGAAATCGATATAACTGCACTTTTATGCCGTCAACTTTGGAATTCTGAAGTTGCAGTTTATAAAAGTTGAAGGTACAGCATTAAAAAAAAATGGCCTTTGTCAGCTAGAGCTCGTTTTGTTCAAATGACTTTCCCTGTCGTGGTCTATTGGCCTCACTGTGGTGGTTTCTGTTCTGCTCTGACAGTTGGTCTTTGTTTATTCAAAATATTAACATGTCCATGAAAGTGAATGACTAATAGTGTTAACGAAGCGCAGTTGGCATGCAGACCGTGCTCACCACCTGCAGTGCTCGCAGCTCCCTGCCCGCCTGCAGCCATCCTGAGCATCTTCTGCAGAGTCTCTGCAATCGCCTCGTGTTTTCCTGATCCTCTAGTTTGGGTCTCAGCTGAAACTGTCGCTGCTTCCCAACTTGTCTTTGTGGCCACTGCCTAGAAAAGTTCGCAAACCTACCTGGCAGAGAACTGTGCTGTTTTCCCTTCTGTCCGTATGTAGATCAACATGCAGCTTTCCCATCTTAGAGCTGTGTTGCGAAGTGGGAAGTTGACTACCAAGCGTACCACAGTCAAGCTTCTGCTCAGTCGTCATGTGGCTCTTGTGTTCATTTTCCTCTTTTGCCTGTCCCCTTCCACTTCCTTGGGCTTGTTTCCTTTTCTGACTTAGGCTTTTTTCCTTGTCCAAAGTACATATGTGTGGGTTCCACCCAAGACATTACCCATATCCAGTGGTTTTGCTCATAGTCATGCCTGCTCACAGGTTTACTTCAACTGTCCCCTCCCAAGCAAAAGACCAGCAGTGCTTGGAGCACTCATTTCCTTATCTGCTTGGATCTGTCTTGGCTCCTTGTGTGCCTCACGTGCAGTTCAGTTACCCGCAACCGAACAGGCTACAGGCAGCTTGAGAATCTCCAGGATAGTTTCAGTGCATGTGTAGCATCACTTGGAGCTTGTTTAACCTGTTCTGTTGCGTAGGCTTTTTCCTGTAGGAAAAGAAGCTCAGGTGAGACGAGCAGCCTGAATCAAAAGCTGAGGGAAAGGTTATGAGTGACCTGGTAAGTGGAAGTAGTGAGAGACCAGACGAGGAAGAGGAAATGACTCTGAGCAAACTGTCTCGTGAGGCAGTAATAGTGGCTGAAGCTGTGCCCTGGCGTTGAAGTTCTGTTGACGAGCTGAATCACAACTTCGCTAAACCTCTCTGAAGTGAGAAGTTAAAACATCGTGTTTATTATCTTGTGTGTGGCCATAAAGTGATTGTGGAAGTGAACAGAGATTTGCGTCAAGCCTTTGGAGCTATTTTGTGGTTATTAGTGTGTGGTTCAGTGGCCCTGACTTCTGTATAAAAGCCCAGGGTTCTTGGGGACATCTTGCCGTGTCCCCACTCCTCTGCAGTACCGCCACGTCCATCACTGGTTCCCGAACTCTGCCTGTGTGATGGATAGTGTGCACTGTGGCTGGGTAGCCCTGAGGGGAAATGCCTACGTTGTTCTTGTGTTTCTCTGGGGAGGCAATAATAGGAACTTTTTTCCCTTTACTTGAGTTGTGCACTTCTTGACTTCTTACCTACGGGAGCACAGAGGTTCAGGGACTTATTTAACACATTCTATGTACTTAGATTAGCCAGAAAGCTGTTGGAGAATTTGTGCTGAGAAGTGAGACAACTCTACAAGTGCTTTGTCTGTTGCAGCAATCCAGGCGTAAAACCAACAAATGCCCCAAATTTCCTGTCTCTGTACTTGCCACTTCTTTTGTCCTTCATAAAGGAGGGAGGCAATTACTTAAGCTGTATAAATAATAGGTGGAAACTCTCTTGCTGTATTTATGTGTTGTCTGAAGGAGAAGGTGGTTTTGCATGACGTGACTCTAACTGAAATCTTGATGTTGCTGAAAGTCCAAACATACATTTGAAATTAGTAATAAGAGATTGTATGCAATGCCTTACATAAGCAAGACCCTTAGTGACGTGGAGGTTGGCAGCACGCATGATGGAAATGGCGCTCTGCTTCAGCTCATAGGAGTTACGAGAAAGCTGCACTCCAGTTTGAATGGCTGCTCAAAGTGTGCCATTAGTGTTTGATTTTTTGCTATGGAAATATCAGTAGTCTTTTTCTTAACTAGTAGTATGATGATGAATGTGGTGTGGGGTCCTTACGCTCGTCTGGCAGGTCTTGAGCATCTGGAGTGGACGGCCTTCCCTCCGCTGGTGAGATGGTGACTGTACATCGTTGCATTTTTGGGGAACTAACTCCTGAATGTAAGCCTGTAACTCAGGACACCCATTTTGAGGCTGTTGCATTGGTTTTTCTAGCAAGTGAGTTGAGCTTGAATTTGTAAGTGATGTTGGAAAGACTTCAATAAAGATCCCTTGACCTGCATCTCTCTACCTCTGAAAAGAAGCTTCTAGTAATTTGAGTGATTTCCTGCAACTCAGAACATCCATTAAAAATAAAGCCAAGATCTTACCTTATGTAACTTTAAAAAATAAAAATAAAAATTAATCCCCCTGATTCACTCTGCCCCCCAAAATTGCAAAAAAATAAAATGGAAAAAAACCTGGGCAACTTGATTCACTGATGTGTCCTCTCCTTTGGAAACCTTGATGCAGACATCAAACCAGGACACTTTTCATGGAAGACTCCCTTCAGGACACTGCGAAGGAAGATGACTTAGCATATTATCTGCTCCCTGCTATCCTGTTTTCTTCTGCCTCAACGGCCGCTGCCGAGTGCTCAGCTAAGAAAAGCAAGCTGACTTATGACAAGAGAAATGGGAATTATGACTGAGCTGTCCCTGTTTCTTCCAGTCGGGGATTTTGTTCTGTATGTAGTTAGGAGCTAATTTTAAAGGAGCAAGTGGATCTGATGAAACAATATACATGCTTCTCCTAAATCTGTGCATCAGATTTAAACAAACAAAAAGCAAGGAAATGTTGCTTCACTTCGTTTTCCTCTTAGATGTGCTACTTTTGTGAATAAATGTCTGTTACCTCTGGCATAAAGGTTGCTCGAACTTCACTTTGGTAGGGGAGAATATATAGTTAATACTAATAGGGATACAGCCACTGCCTATCCAGATCGGCGTTACGAGGAAGAGGAGCGGCTGCACGCAGCTCCCTTGGTAGAGGACAGAGCCACAGAGCTGCTTCGTGGGCGGCATCCCTGCGGGACGCCGAGACGCGTTGTGCGCTGTGTCACTGCGGGGCTGGCAGGCGCTCCGCCGTGCACCGCTGGCAGGGGCTGGTACCTGTCCTGGGTACGCTGCCCCGGGGGAAAATCTTCTATTCCCTCTGCCAAAAACCTGAGGGAAGTCAGTCAGCATCTTGTGCCAAGTATGATTCTGTTTAAACAGTTCACAGGTTTTCAAGTGTCTCCGTTTCTTTCTGTGGGCAGCACCCCCTGCCCACACTTGCCTGCTCTCCCCTGTCTCTGTCTTCAGACGAGGTGTGCAAAATCTGGGTCAGACTGATCATAACTTTAAGCTCAAAGGCTGTGCGTGCCCAGAGGCATGTACACAGCAGTGCAGTTAAGGAAGCTACAAAATGGAAATACAAAGGTCGGGAAACAAATTCCACTCTTCCCTAGATGGGAAGCTAGAGGCTGTGCCTTTGTGCAAGTAAGAGCTGTTTGTCTTGCTTCTGCTTTCAGAGGGTGGCTGGATGAGATGATATTTCTTGGGAGTTATTCCACTGGGTCACTTAAAGTGAAACTCATGCAAGGAAGTGCCAGTCGAACTTCTTTGGGATCTCTAGGATGTTGTGAGTCTGTCACTCTCTAAATTGGTTTGCAGAGCATAAGTTCTGTGTATATTAGCAAAGGTCAACCTCGTGGATGTGGCCAAACATCAAATAAGATGGTGGGAACACCCAGAAAGGAGCTCATTTGGAAAGGGAGAGGCTCACTGAATTGGGTAAACAGTAAGGGCTGTCTGGAACGAGAGACCAGGACAGGGGGTCTGTGATATGGGCAAGAGATTAAAATAACTCTTCCGTATCTTTCAGATTAGCTAACAAGAAGATGGATTTTATTTGTCTAAAGGAACAGGTTATTCACTGGGTACACAAAGATTCTAAGCATAAAAATGAACAGATGGGGCAAATACTGGGTGTAACAGATCAGCTGTTGCTGGAACATGAAGAGGTCTAAACAATTCTTTTCTTTTAATTAAAAAAAAGTGTTAATTAAAGGAATATGATTTATTTGCTGTGGAATAATTTGAAGATTTCCTGGAATGGACTTGAGGAATGTCTAGCTACAGGAAAACTCTTTTCCTGGTCTGTAGTCCAGCTGTCACTGTGGGACTGATAACGCGATGGTTGGCTCCTTTCCACACCTTTCCTCTGGGCAAAATACCTACCTAACTTGCCATTCTTCAGGGAGGACTTGACTCTCCTCTGAGGCTCTTCCAGAGATAGAAATCTTGAGTCACACAAGTTGGTGTTACACCATCGCTGCTGTTACTCCCTCTGTTACTTAACAAACAGGGGGGGCCTCAGCAGCTGTCTTGCAGCTGAAGAATTATTTAATACATTTTTAAAATGCTGCCTTCGGAAACCTCAGTCATTCCTCAGTTTTGCCCTTTCATCTTAAAAGTTAATGTCAGGATTCATACTCTTTGTACTGTGTTCATGTCTGATTTGCATAGCTTCGTAATGCAGTGTGTTAAGGTGCATCGTGATGAGGATTCTTGAGTGCTTCCTGCACGTAGGTAACTGGGTTCCATATGAATGGAAATGGTGTAGGAAACCTCTGTCTTGCTGAGCTGGTCAACACATGAACAGGCTTCAGATTTGCTTTCTGCCCTTGGGCAGAATCTGTGCAATATACTTATTTTCCTTTTGTCTTGGTTAACTCTATAAGTTCAAACTGGGAATGTGGGAATTAATCTAGTTTGGCTGCGCTAACATCGGAGATGGAAAGCAGAGAAATGACTTCTAGTCCAACCCCAGTGGTGGTCTGGCTGTCCTCTGTCCCTGCCTGGGTTGTAGAAGGCTTTCTGGAGCCAGTGTGGTGCTTTGGGTTTAGGCAGCTCATTATTTGCCAGGTGCTTTTACGTGCCTGAGATACCAGTTCTGTATTTGCTACAAAAATGCAAAATGGCTTTTATTAGTTATGCTGATTTTTTTTTTTTTTTTTATACATAGTTTCTGCATTCCCTATTAGGTTAAATATAGGCAAGGAAATGTCCTGCTGATAAGCCTGCATAACCTCATTATTATTTTTTCCCAGAAACTAGATTGCTTTAGTGTCCCAGTTCCTATGTAGGTCTGAGATGGAGACATCGGCAATGCTATTTTACGGTATCTGTTTCATAAAGTGTGACCATATATGTGGACCAAAACCAGCGTGATATGAATCCCTCAGTTGCTTGTGGTGGAATACTCCTAGAATCATAGAATGGTTCAGGTTGGAAGGGACCTTAAAGATCATCTAGTTCCAGCCCCCTGCCACTCACATTCTGGGGGCTGATCTGGGTGGGATTAGCCTTGATTTGGGTTTAAGAGTTCCTAACTGCTTCCCTAGCCCCACTCGCACAGCAGCTCCTGCTGCCCATGGGGCTCCGGAGGTAGTGTCTCAGTTAATTGAAGTGCAATTGTTTAGGTCTAGGGAAAGGTGGCTGAATATCTCTGTGGAATGAGGACTAAATAATTTCTGGGCCATCTAAATACTGCTTATAAGCTTGCTCTGACTGCAGACTGGTGATTATGGCCATGCGTGTTTCTGCGCTGTCTGGTCTCGGCTGTGGATGGTTATTGGGTTTGACCATGCAGGGGAGGGGATGCTAAATGTTAAAAGGCCTCTCTAGAAAGTAGTTGGGTAATAGTTTCCATTAGAGTGGGAGGATGGCGATGACTTGCTATTTGGGCAGACCCTAAATTAAGCTGTCAAGAAGAAACGCTCCTAAAAGGCCACTCTGTGTTCCTGACACTAAAATAGCAGGAATGTTTAATCTGAAGTGAATGTGTGAAAATTGTGAGCTGATAGTTCAGTTTACGGACTGTAATCTACTGCTAATGAGCATTTGGAGTGAGGTTAAAAAGAGAGGTTTTCCTAAATGCCATTTATATAAAGCTTCAGGTTCTTGACGGGTAAACCTTGCTGTGCTGGCGCTGGTTCCGCACCAAATGCGATACTGTGAACATGAAGGACTTGACATCTGTGGAGCCTGATTCAGCCCGACCCGGCATGAAGAACAGGAGTTGGACTTTTCTTTTGGCATCTGGTGCGTTCACTCCAGCCTTTGCCTGCTTATTCCCCAAGCTATTGGATGTTCTGTAGCTATTTTCCGACCATAGTCTTGATTCTTGCGGTTCCTAGTACCAACATGAAGCAGCTTGTTGAAAATTTTAAATATTGTTTTTCTTCCTTATGCTAAATGACATTTTCAGAAGAAAATGATGAAAAGTTCATAGATATATATATATATATATATTTTTTTTTTTTTTTTTTTTTGAGATTGACTGACCCAAAAGCTGTCATTTCCCTTTCAAGTTGAAAGCAAGGGAGGACATGCTTGAAAAGATGACTGCTTAAGAGCCCTATTTCTTCCTTCGAAGGGACTGGGCAGTGCAAAGATCAAACTTCTGGAAGTGACTGACTTCCCTGGTTGGAGCGCAGAGAAGGGTAATGTGCTCAGTTGCGTGCAGATCTGTAAACCGGGTGGGGGTAAGACAGTGTGTCTTGAATATACTGTTGGTATGGAACTCTGAAAGAAAGCTTTTTTTTTTTTTTTTTTTTTTTTTTTTTTAAACAAGACTCTTTCACTTAAGTATAAAGATGGCTTTTTTAATAGCAATAATTCATTCAACTGTGACCCTGCACAAAGGGTTTGGAGCTCCAAACCTTTCACCTCTGGATTTCCATAAGTGGTAATTCTCCAGGGCCTTTATCTAAACTAACAAAAACTGCAGTTGCTGCTTGAAGTCTGATCTGGCTTCAAGTCTGACCTTTTATTGTTAAAGAAAAAAAGAATAGATTTAACTGAATTCGTTTCCATAATATCCTTGCATGCAATTACATAAACAACAATATCAGTGTGATACCATTGTTTATAAAGAATGCGAAATATTGCCGTATACAGGCTTGAGCCTGTAGGTATGTGTCGGTGGCTGTATACTGCTGACGAAGAATTGCCTGTAGTTCAAGGAGTAGGAGCCTTTGTGATTTCGGAACAAGAGGATCTGTGTTCTGCCATCCCCATGGAAGTCAGTGACCCCGGACTGCTGCACAGCGGCCGCTTGGGTCAGCCCTTCGTTAACCAACACATACAAATGCCCATTGTGTATTCTTGTGAGTGTCTGTGCCTTTCTACGTGTCCAGTCCTGTATCTTTGGCTCTATGTTCGGTGTTTTTTTTTTTTTTTTTTCCCTAGTGTGGCTTGGTGGTTCTTGTCCAATGTAGTGAGAATTGGTTGTAAAATGATGAATCCCTTTACCTAAGCTCCTTCGTATCTCTCTGTTTGGATGAATTTGTTGGTGGAACTCCGAACTTGTTGTTTCCATGTCCTTGTTCTCTACTAATTCTCATCCAAGCGATTCTGTGCTGGCTTGCCAGCCTCCTAAAATAGAGTAAATCTTTCAATAATGGGAGAGTCTCTGCACAGATTGTGCATCTAATAGAGTAATACAGATCAGCAGCAAATTGCTTTGTGCTTCCAAACGTAGACCAAAATTAAAGGAGGCTGAGCTACTGTAGTAGGAGTTGTAAGTATGCCAATTTAGATACTAATGGCCCTTTATGCTTCTGGTTTTCACAGTTTGTACCAGACGATTTCTGCAAATGGCTAAAGTGTATGACTAGAGCTTTTGGTGTCTTCGCTGTTTTGGTAGTGTCGTGTGTTTAGAACAGTGCCTAACGCTGCCCTGAAAGTTTCAGAAAAGTTTCAGAAAGGCGCCTTGTGTCAATCAGAAGCGGTGGGTTTTGCTCCTATAAATTTCCTTCAGTGTTTGTTGGCTGTTGTTCCTAATAATAACTTCAAAAGGATGAAATGTGTGGGGGGAAAAAAAAAAAAACAATGTTTGTGGGTATATTTGTTATGCCAACCTGAAAGCTTCAGCTGCAAAACAGATGAATCCGTTCAGGTACATCTTTCTCTTCAGGGCCAGGAAGTTAAATTGAATGCTGAGATACAAATCGGGGAGGAAAAGATAAACGGTGATTCTTCCTGCTTTTTTTCCAATTTATAGTTTTATATATAATGTGTACTTTTCCTACATACTTTCATGTAAACATTACTAAAACTTCACCTTCCAGCACAAATTGCAGGGCTAGAGTGGGTTCGCTGGTATTAGCGGGGTTCGCTGAGGACATAAACATGCTACAGGACCCTATCAAAGGGATCAAAAGCATCACTGAAGTATACATCAGAGATTAGGTAAAATCCTAATCTCCACAGGAGAGGCTGGGGGGAGTCCAACCCAAGAACTAAATTCGCTTGCGTCATTTCTCTCTTTCTGCTGCTGAGGATATGTAATTAACTCTCGGATCTAGGGCAAGGCAGAAATCGATGTCAGATTGTGTTTATGCTGGTCAGGTATTGTTGTTTTTTTTTTCTTTTTTTTTTTTTTTTTCTTTGCTAAGGTTCTGATAAAACATCACATGAAATGGAATGTTTGTGCAGTAAAACCTGATTTAGCTGATCTAGCTGCTTGTTTGGGTACTGGTGTGGGGGTTTTGTAAACACCTGGGAATTATTGAGCACTAAAACAAACATTTTACTGTGTTATGGCACAGGAGGCATGCAGTTGTCAACATCAAACTCTGAGTAAGCTTAAAAGGTCTCTTATTAAACTGATTGTTTCTTTTTCTTCCCCACATCGCTTTTCAGGTTGCAACGGTGCTAAAGCATGGCTGACTTGGATCACAACCTCAGTCTTGCGGATGCTCTGACAGAGCCGCCTCCTGAGATTGAGGAAGAAGTGAAAAGGGACTTCATTGCCACTCTGGAAGCAGAGAAATTTGACGATGTGGTTGGAGAAACAGTAGATAAAACAGACTATGTTCCTCTGCTGGATGATGATGATGCAAAAGCTGGGAGCCAGGAACCAAAAAGCAAACCTCATGCAGATGGTATTCAGGTGGAACGTAAGTGTCTAAAGCACAAGACCAAAAAGCTGCATCACTTGAGCATAACAAGGAAAAGTGTTCTGTGATCATATTGCCAGATCTGCTAAAGCACGGCTTTTGTATGTTGCTGGTTTTAGTTTGAACAGTTTATTTGAAAAGCAAAGGTTGACATCAAATCCTGTTTCTTGTTTTTCTACTCTGCCTTCTGTTTAGTTCTTCAACCTGTAAAATAAGCTATCGCTACTAGTCCACAGAAGGTGCTATTTTTTATGTTAATGTTTTGTGGGCTGCCTTGGGCGTCTTGGAGAAAGCACTGTCCAACATGTGTGACTGCTATGCTTTTACATATATACACATATATATACACACACACGCGCGCGCGCGCACAGTGCTTTCCATCTCAAAATACTACAACTGTGCAAGATACCACCAGTCTGGGTAATGGCAAATCTGAGGTGTGGAGATTGCTGACTTGCTGGTGGTGAGGTCTGCAGATTGGTGTCTTCATAAGGTCCGTGCTGTTTGTCAGCTTCGGGCTTGAATGTTTCATGTCTAAAGCTTTTGATTCTCCATTGATCTGAGGGTCTACTTATTTTGATTTCTTGATGCGTGTATATGCTGGTTATGTGCGTATATAGCAAAAGATGGTGCTGTCTCTGCTGGTTATGAGCACTTACTAGCCCAGCTGATATTTTATTGGTGTTAATAACTTCATCAGAAACTACTTAGAAAAAGGAGAGGTTTCAACAGATACTTGCTTCCCTACCTGAGTAAAAAGGAAGCCAGTGAGATTTGGGGCTTATCCATTAGGTATCTTTCTCAGTAAGCAACTTAAATTCTTTGTATCTTTGCCTGTGTGGTGTTCCCCCCCCAGCCAAGTGGGGCTGGTCACCTGTCACAAGTAGTGCCTTTGTTTTTTTTCTATTTATTTTTTGGCCTTAATCTGTGCTATGTAAAAGAAGAAAATGTTTGTTCCTGGACAGGTAACCTCCTGGTGACTTCTTTCAGAAGGAAGTCTTTCTCCCCCCCCCCCCCCCATCAAATGTTGATGCTCATCAATGTTGATGAAAGTGGGATGTGCAAAAAATTTGTAATGATCACCCCTCAGGAGCTCCAGGACTACAGTATGGGGAATTAGGCAATGGGAATTTCTGGTCTGTTTAAGGTACTTTGCATTGTATAGAAGTGCATCAGGTGGCTTGTAATACAGAAGACTTAATTTTGAATTTTCCATACTAACATAGTTTGTTAAATGGTGACAAACGAGCAGGAAGGATGGAAGTAGGCAAAGAGGTTATAAAACTTTGAGCTTTGGTCAATTCAGCTGTGTATTATTATAGTCAATTACAGTACCTCTAATGGTAGGTGGTTTATATTTTAGCATTGCAGAAGTGAGAGTAACAGAGAAACATGAAGACTTGTTAACACTTTTGCATATGGTTTAAGGATGTTTTAAAAATAATGCTTTGTTCTAGAAGTTACAGATTTTAAATTGTCTCAGCACCAGAATTTCTCAGTGTTAAAATCATTATATAATACTGTTTTAAAATACAAGTTCCTTAAGCTGTGTCCTCCCAGACATGTATCCTTTGAACATTACCATCCTAACTCAGGATTTCAAACCACCAGATTCTTGAAGCAGATAGAACAAGGCCTTTTGGGTTTGCTCAGTAATGAAAACTCGCTGAACTCCCCGTGAGAAAACTGCTGTTCCCGTGGGCAGGGCTGGGACAGCCACTGGGGCTAACACTGGCGATCTCTGGGACGGACTCTTCATCTGCATCTCTTGGCTTTTCCACCCCCCTTCCCCTCCCCAGTGCCTTCCCGGGCTGTACAACCAGTTGTTTGCTTGAGCAGGACTTGTTTCCCTCCTGCACAGCAAGGGGGGGATGCAATTTCTTGTTCTAGGTTTGGAGATTTGTTTTTCCCTTTTTTGGGATAGCTGGAGAACAGTTATGAGCATTATCTACATCTTTGGCAAGATGCAAACAAGACACTAACTGAAGAAATTGGAGAGCTTGTATGCCTTGAGTGGCTAAAATAGTGTTTTTCCTGCTTTCCCACCTTGTACCAGGAGGAGAAGGGCTGTCGTGCTTGGCAGTTGAAGCCAGTGTCAATTTACTACAGGCCAGTGTTAGGATCTGATCCTGTTATGTCTTATTTCATAGAATGGTTTGGGTCGGAAGGGACCTTGAAGATCATCTTGTTCCACCCCCTGCCCTGGGCAGGGACACCTCCCACCAGCCCAGGTTGCTCCCAGCCCCGTCCAACCTGGTCTTGACCACCTCCAGGGATGGGGCAGCCACAGCTTCTCGGGGCAACCTGCGCCAGGGGCTCACCACCCTCATGGCAAAAAACTTCTTCCTCAGATCTCATCTCAATCTCCCCTCTTTCAGTGTCAAACCGTTCCCCCTCGTCCCACGGCTCCCCTCCCCCATCCAGAGTCCCTCCCCAGCTCTCCTGGAGCCCCTTTAGGCACTGGGAGGGGCTCGGAGGTCTCCGCGGAGCCTTCTCTTCTCCAGGCTGAACCCCCCACCTCTCCCAGCCTGTCCTCCCAGCAGAGGGGCTCCAGCCCTCCCAGCAGCTCCGGGGCCTCCTCTGGCCCCGCTCCACCAGCTCCATGTCTCTCCTGCGCTGAGGCCCCCGAGCTGGAGGCAGCACTGCGGGGGGGTCTCCCCAGAGCAGAGCGCAGCAGAGGGGCACAATCCCCCCCTCGCCCTGCTGGCCACGCTGCGGGGGATGCAGCCCGGGATGCCGGGGGCTTGCTGGGCTGCAGTCATACATTTCTGGTTGATGTAGAGCTTCTCATCAGCCAACACCCCCAGGTCCTTCTTCTCAGAGCTGCTCTTCCAGCCCTTCTCCACCCAGCCTGGATTTGTGCATGGGATTATTTGTCTAATCTGGTTTTCCCTGAAGTGTAAGGATACCTATTTCTTCCATGAGATTTCTTCAATGTTTAGAACTGTTTTATAAAAATATGTAGTAAAACTTAATGTACTTGCTTTTATTGAGGCTATAGAGAAAACGAGCCTGGGTGAGATATTACAAGGTCCTAATGGGGGTGTTGGGTGTTGTTCTAGTGCGGTTCTTGGAGTATAACATGAAGTTCTTGGGGAGGGGGGACTGCTATGTGAAAGACGGCAAGAGTTCGATGTCCCCGACTCCAAATATGACTGCAAATAGCTTTGTTTTCCTGAGGGAGAAGAGTAGCTTTCATGCATCAGGCTTTTCAGCCCCCGCTTGTTAATTTATTTATGTTAAAAGGCACGAATATGTTCAGACAGCACAGTCTCTGCTACTGAGATTGCCTTTCCCCAGTCAGAAGAGGTTTAATCATACGTCCTGTCAGGCTCGAGCTATTCCATCTCTGCTCAAGGTTTTTCTTTCACTTTTTTCTTAAACCCAGGAGCCAGATTAGGCAAGTTTAAGGATCAGATGGGCCCCCATCATGGACCTGGGTGAACTATGTGAGTACAGAGAGGTAGAGAAGAGGGAGATGTGATAAGTAGTAGTATGGTCACCTATAAATTTGTCCTGGAATAAAGCACTAATAACAGTTAACTTTTAAAAATATCACTGGAAAGGCATGGCTTAAGAAGAAAGGGTTTTACTCTTTCTGGCACCTGGCTGGACATCATAATTTGGCAAATTCTGGGGTAATCCTCTTATGACATTGTGGGCTTTACGTAACCCTGAAGGATCGCTTTGGGGGTGTGCTGTGCTGTTGGCAGCCAGCCTTCCGTATCGGGTCTGAGGCTCCAAGGAGTTCAGAGGGGCCCGTGGAGCTTCCAATTAAAGTGATGGAGGCTGGAGCAGCCGTTCTCGTTAGGGTGCTCGTGTGAAGTGAGGGATACGCATCCAGAAGTGCAAAGGCAGAGATGTTTGGGTGGGAGCAAGTTCCAGCTGGAAGGAAAATACTGTGCTGTAATAGCTCACAGCAGGCAGCAGTGCTCCTGTGAAGTGTTTCAGCTCAAGTGAGGACCAATATCGTTTCCGAAATGTTTGATGGTGTTATTGTTGAGGAATTGCCTTCAAAGCTAGATCCGTGTCATAGCTCTTCGTGGCCTTCTGCACAGTAAATGCATATTTTGCATTCTTTCACTCTGTTCACAAACTTGGTGACTAGTCTAACTTTGTATATGTGTTGTTTTTTTTTTTTTTAATAGGGAAACAAATACTGTGCATCATGTAAGTGATGAAATGCTTTTAATTTGCTATGGGCAGTGGCTTTGGGGCTTTTTTCAAGCACGTGTGTCGCCACGAGATGGCTCTGCCGGCGTTGCGTGATGCTGCTGGACAGACACTGCTGCACAGCAGAGCAGGCCATCCTCCCCTGGTATGGAGACGAAACGGCGCCGGAGCCTGAAACCCGAGGCAAAACCACGTTTCCAGTTCCTTTTACCCCCTTTCCGCACCAGGAGCGAGCACCTTTGTTGCAGAAGGCAGCAGGCTTTGCTTTTGTAAAGGAAAGCTTAACGACTTTGTCACATGTGAAACTGAGGATGGAGAATGCTCCATATATCCCAAAGTTTCAGAGGGATTAAAAAAAGTCAGCAAATAATATTGAGATATATATATTTATCTCTTATGAGACATTAAACACCTTCTCCCTCTCACAGTCTGTTCATCCCCATTTCTGCCCCAAAACTGTTAAAAATTCCAGTTAGTATAAATCCTTGTATTACCTTTTTGTACAAACCCAAATATTTAGCACAATCTGAGTGCCCTCTCAGATCTGGGTGACACTTGTGAAATAAACCTTCAAACAGTTCAGAGAGACCCGGGTGATATCTTAATGTGCGCTCCTAAGCCGTGTGTGCTCTGCCCCAGGTTTCGGGTGCTTTCCCAGCGTCTCGGGGTCCAGCTGCCCAAACTGCAGGTTCATTTCCGCACGGAGCCTTGTGCCCGTCTGTAGGGAGCATATTGCAGTGTGAGGGTGGGTTTTGTCTAAAATGCAGATTATATTGTAAAGCTGCCTGGATCTTGGGGCGAGTTGCTTAACTACATAATATACCTCCATTTTCTTAAGGAGGATGGAGTGCCTGAAGTATTGTCTTGATAAGCCAAAGCGTTCTTGAAAATTTTCCATGTTTTATGAACTGAAGTGGGGAAATTCATCTAGTTGTTCCAGCTCACAAAGCAAAACTAATCTTTTTCTAGCTCTGCTGCTTTGCACTGAATTAGCATCACTCAAGTAATATTTGTGCTCAATTAGTGACCTTCACTTGGGGTTCTCTCACGTCTTGGGTTCGGTCCCCTCACCGGCAGCCAGTGGGCAGACGTGGTGATTAAACCCTCCAGGAGAGGTGTGAGGGTGGGGTGGGGGAGAGGGATCCTGGTGGAAGTTAGTGTCTGGTCTCCTTGCCCTGCTCTCGCACACCAGCCCTGCCCGTGCCGCTGTGCTTCCGTCAGTCCCGCCTGACAGTACGCGTGTGCTTCTGAGAGCCCTGGCGTCCCTGACACGCAGACCCAAGCAAGCCTTGCCTTCCGTTTGAATTCAAATTCTCGTTAATTCTCATGGTGAGAAAGAGAAGCTTAAACATCCGAACTGAGCGTTTATGTGCTATTGGAATGCCAGAGGGCAAGCAAAGATCTAAGGCTTTTTTTTGGTGACTGGGAGAGGATGAGCTTGACTGCTCTTTGGAAGCCATTTTGAGACAGAGTATTTAAACATAGAAACTGAAATAGCTTAAGCGACGGGTTTGAGAGTTACCAGTTAGCTTTGACTGTATGGCACTCTGTTTATCAGCATTTTTATTCTCACTCCTGTATTTTTTTTTTTTTTTTTTTTTTTTTTTTTGTCTAAGCTCTCAGATGAAGTTGCATTCAACCAAGTCTGCACACATGAGTGTGTGATGGGATGATAAAACATGCAAAAGGAATCTCATCCCCAACCCATCCACCCCCTCCCCGGCCTGTTGAGAGCTCTTTTTTCTTTTTGCCCTCAGGTATGCCATGCCTACGACAGAGCAGGCTGCGGGTCTGATGCTGCAAACGTGCTCAGTTGCGGTTATGCTTCCGTGTGCGCTGTGCCAAGTCACCGCTGGAGATTACGGGGTTTTATATTGGCACTGTCCATTTGCTTGAGATTATCGGTTTAGCGAATGCTGCCTTAAATTTGTTTATATAAAAACAATCCTTTGATCCACTGGCCAGATGCAAATACTATCTTGTGATTCTGGTGAGGATTATGTAGTTACAACATCTTGACATGGTTTTGGTTTTATGCAATTTAGAATAGGAGGGGAGGGGACCTGGCCCCGGGCAGATCGCTGGGTCCTTTCACGCTTGCACCCTACCTAACTAAAATAAGTTTGATTTGCTCCCAAGGAGCTGACCTTCGGAGGCATAAACCCCAAAACTACTGATGCTGGATGGAGTTGTTTGATTTGACCTGACTTTTCTGGAAGCTTGTCTTCCAAAAAAGCTAAAACTGTAAAGGAAACCATTTTCCTGCTTTTCATCTTTCCCAAGAAGAGCGGAAGGCAAGACATGGCATTCCTGATTCTTCTGCTCATTTGGGAACCCACTGTTGAGCCCCAATCTTTTTCAGATTTAGCCTGGCTCTGTGTTTGGTTCGGAGTGCCCCTGGCTTGCCTGAGCGCACCATGCACGTGCGACAGCGTCCTGCTTATCCCGGCACGTTTGCAGAGCTTTTTAAGAAAGTGAAAAGCTGGTGCCTGTGTGAGACCCGCTTGCAGGTTCCTCTGCCATTCTGGTGTTTGGAGTTTTTTCTTTTTTAAATCGCTTTCCCCCTCATGGTGCTGCTGGCAGAGGAGCAGCCCTCTGCGGTTACTGCTCAGCACTTCAAGAAAGACAGGAATGGCTTTAACCTCTTCTTTTGTCCTAGTTCCTGTGCCATTGAAGCAAATATAGGATTTTCAATATGTATGTCTTACCTTTTCTTTTTTTATTTATTTTTTTTTTTTTTTAAATGAATGTAGGGGACTGAGTGAGACGAAGCTTCTCTGAAGGAAAGTATTAGTGCTTTGTAGTCTAGAAGCTGCACAGGCTTGAGAGCCCTATCAGCTCCGTGGCAGGTTACGCCAGAAACACAGCTGGCTTTGAGCTGTCCTTGTTTTCATCTGCCATAGCGTTTGGTGGGCTTGACTCATAGTTTGGTAGGGTTTGTGTCTTTTTTTGTTTCATTTTAAGTTTGCAGAGCCCTTGGTAGGGGAGTGTGGGTTGCTCTGGCTTTTCTTTTTGCTGGAAGGCAGTAGGCCTGGGTCACTTGCTGCCTGGGAGATCAGGCTCTAAATGAAACTTTCTACAGATGAAGTATTTATTTTCCGAATAGCTGAAATGCACTGAATTGCCAGAAGCACCGCTGAGTAGACCATGTGCAGTGCAAAGCCGACCTCAAGTGTGCACAAACCGCTCCTTCCAAGTGCTACCAGACCAGTCTTACAGATGAACACTTTCTGCGACCCAAAGCCAGTGCTCAAAGTAGGCACGCAGACTTGCAGACCAAATATGTTTAGCCATATTTGTGATTGAGTCCTGTTTTTAATGCATGGATGATGATGGTGGCACCGGACTATGAAACATTTCAACGGCTAGACTGCCTGTGCGAAGTGTAACAATCAGGTTTGAATGAAACTGAAAGCAATATGTGATCTTTTTGTCCAGTTTAAAACAGAACTTGCTCTCAAGTTTTCAGTTACAGTTTAAATACTGTGAAGAATAATTCCATGAAGAAATGGGAGGGAGTCGGTGGGTTGTGGTAGTGGAGGTTGCTGTTTATTTTCCCCATCACCAAAAGATTTTTTGACACGTCTAGTGTGAGCGAAGACTGGAGAAGACCTGCAAAGCCTCTGTTACAGCGGCGTTGTCAGCTACCTTCATTAAACCAGTGTTATGACACTCCTTTGAGCAGGACTTAAGAAAACTTGTAGCTCTTGCACTTGGGTTAAACTTCCTCGCTGTTAACTGGAAGGTTCAGCAGGACCTGTGTGGCTCCTCAACGTTATTCCTCAGAGATCTCGTTGTAAGACCCTGTTACTGCACGCGATACCCAGCGTGTACCTTTTGGAAGCTGTGGAGCAGTGTTGTGTAAACCATCCCGTGACCCTGATTTCTCCTTGCCCGCACTGATTGGTAAATGCAGTGACGGGGGGTCGTTCTCCCAGTTACTCGTTAAGAGGGTTCTGCTGTTATAGAAAGTACCAGACCTGGTAAAGACTGACGGCAGGAGGAGCTGGTGTGTTTAAATGCTAAGAAACAGGTCCAAGGATTCCCGTAGTATTTTCAGCTACTTGAAGAGGATGTAGGTGTATGTTTTTCTGTAAGCTGTCTGGCAAGTTCATGTTGAATCTTCATAAAGCACCAGGATGAGCTACTGAAGTAACTGGAAAGACTTTCCTTTTGCTTTACGGAAGGTTGGATTAAACCATAAAGTGTGTGTCTAAAGTACACTGGTAACAGAGCTTTGTGTTAAAACTGCCCGAGCCTGGGGAAGGGACAGCAGCAAATGTGTGTCTCTGGGAGTGATTTTATTTTTATTTACTTACCGGATTTTTTTAAGCCATTGCCCTGAGTGTTTCTTCATGATACACAGAACTGATGGCCGGAGGAGCTGAACTGCTGTTAGAGCCTGTGCCGCTTGTTACGCTTAACTAATATTACTCAGGATCATTCTTGCAATGACTTGTCTTCGCTATTTCACAACTGGAAAATGGGATAAATTCTTAGAAACTAAGCATAGTTTATTTAAGAAGATATTGGAAAGTATTTTAAGACTTGGTGCAAGGATGGTATCTTCTATTTAGGTAAATGGCCTTGTAATAGTCACCTGTCGTGGTGGTGGCTGCCTACAGCAATACTGTACTGCTGGCAGCCTGCACCAGTATAAATACCAGCACAATCCAGCTACTTTTGTGGGCACCCTAATCTGACCTCAAAGGCAGGAACCTGAAATAAATAAAATTCCTTGAGCAGTTTGCCTAAGCAATTGTAGTTATTGACCTTCAGCAGCCCAGTGCAGAGATTATGGGGTGACTATAGAGTTTCACTAGCGTATTGTGATGATTGGGAAGAGCTGTTTTAGTATTAAAACAAGTGTGCTTTTTAAAAAAATTACACTATTATGTTGGCCAGGTTGGATGGGGCTTTGAGCAATCTGGTCTGGTGGGAGATGTCCCTGCCCGTGGCAGGGGGGTGGAACTTGATGAGCTTTAAGGTCCCTTCCAACCCAAACCGTTCTATGATTCTATGTTAAATTCCTAATTATTCCTGACGATAGTTTCCAAGCAGCATTTTGAAAACCATTACACGCTTGAAGATAGCTGCCTGTTAGCGGAGTGGCTTTCCTAAGGTGACCCACTGAGCAGATGGCAAAGCCAAGTGCAGAGCTCCGTTCTTTGATTCCGGATTGCTTGAGCTTTCTCTGGGTCTCGTATTGCTGCCTTGTTTTCAGGTTCAGTGTGTAAATCCTGGTGCCTGTTAAAATTTTATCTGACAATGTCAGAATGAGATAGACTAAGTCTCTTGGTGGTAAGTATCTTATATGCTATTTTCTGGAATCAGTGGTCTTCCACCCTGAATTACACTTCTCTAAATCTCTCCCTGATATCTGCTTTAGCAATGTGCTGTCAAAGCTGAGACTGAGGTCTTCTGATCCGTTTTTCTAACAGTATTAGGACAGCTTTGTCTGTGAGAAACTTGTCATGACTAAAGGGGACCAATATTTAAAAATTCTGGGGAATTAGTTCATGCCTCTTGGCCTGTCACTGGACTCCATTGAAAAGAGTGTGCCTTAGGCTCCTTTACAGCCTCCCTTCGGGTGCTTGTACGCATCCTCCCGAGTCTTCTCCAGGGAGGATGGTCCCAGTTCTCTCTCAGCCTTTACTCATATAAGAGATGCTCCAGTCCCTTAATCATCTTAGTGGCCCTTCACTCACCTCTCTCCAGTAGTTCCACCTCTCATGCTGGGCTCCCCAGCACATTGGACCCAGCACTCCAGATGTGTCTCAACAGTGCTGAAGAGAGGGAAAGGATCACTCTCCTCAACGTCTCTGCCTAATGCAGCCCAGGATGCTGTTGATCTTTGCTGTAAGGGCACGTTGCTGGTTTGTGTTCAACTTGTTGGCCACCAGGACCCCTGGGGCTTTTCCTGCAGGACCGCCTTCCAGCAAGTTGACCCCCAGTGTATGCTGGTGCCTGGGCATATTATTCCCTTGGTGCAGGACTTCGCATTTCTCTGTGTTGACTTCATGAGATTCTTCTCTGCTCATGTCTCCAGCCTGTCCGGGTTCCTCTGGATGGCATCACAAGCCTCTGGCGTATCAGCTGCTCCTCCCGGTTTTGTATCATCTGCAAACTTGCTGAGGGTGTACTCTTCTCCATTGTTTAGGTCACTAATGAAGATGTTGAACAGTATTGGCCCCAGTGTCAACTGCTGGGGGACTCCACCAGTGGCTGGCCTCTAGCTGGACTTCATGCTAGCTGTCACCACCCTCTGAGCTTGGTTGCCCAGCCAGTTTTCCATCCTCCTCACCATGTAGTTACCTCACCCCTGCTTTCTCAGTTTGTCAGTGAGGATGTTAGGAGATGGTGTTAAGATCAACAGCGTCAACTGCTCTTGCCTGACGTCCACCAAGCCTGTCAAAGTTTACCGGCTTGGTGAAGCATTGTTGAAGGAAATCCAGAGTCACGGTGGTCTAGTGGTGGCCCTTAGGAAAGCTTAGTTTGAAGCAATGGTATGAATAAAGAAGCTTCTAGTTGTTAAGCCTCAAGTCTCCATCATGGAACTAGATTGTCTGTGATTGAAAAGCTCTCCTTTTTGGGTTTTAAGTTGCTGCCATGTGGGTACCTTAACTTATTTCAAAAATAATTCTGGGGAATTATCTGTGTTTGATAACATTACAGTGTTGTCCTTACAATGTTGTTCTTCAGTTTTGGATGAAGATTAACTTCATCCGGTGCTAACATTTCCTTCAATTTCTTGCAGATACTTCAGCTTCTGGGCCAACAGTTGTAGAAAATGGTGACCATGGAATAGAAGATCACCACACAGGTACGTGTTTAAAGCCTGAAGGAAACATGTCGGCTTGTTTACTTGTTATTGGATCAGTAAAACCTCATTGTGACAAAGTGTGTCTTCTTTTTGAGTTGTATTTCTCCATTGAGGGTTGTTTTCAGTTTTTTTTTTTTAACTGATCTTCTCAAAGAATTTGAAACAAAATAGAACTTTATTCTCTTCTTGCTTATTTGCACAAAGCCTCATTCTGAAGATACCATATATTTTATGCGTGGGCAGTGTTGGGAAGGCAGCATCGAGAGCACTGACACCTAAATGGCTTTCCAGTGACTCCATAATATTCATAGCTGAGCTTTACCCCAACCTCTGAGAACTTCTCCTGTTCCCCCTGAGACTGACAGTGATGGTGCTTCTCTGAGTGCACCATCCTTCCATGTGGTTTTTTCATTCACTAATTCTTAGCTGCTACTGAAATGACACTGCTGTGTTTATTCTGCAGCTGCTCCTTCTGCCCCAAACTACCCTTCTCTGAATATCTTCTAAGAGTTGTTTTAGCACTGTCAAAGATGAAATTGAGGTCTTCTGAGCCTTTTTTCATACAGCGTTAGGATAGCTTTGTCTGCAAGAAACTTGTGGTTACTGAATTGGTCCAATATCCCAAACTTGTGGGGAATCTGGAAAACAAGTGATCTTTCCAAGCAGCCTAACGTGTGCTGAAGGTAGTTGTCTTTCAGCAGTTACATTTAATGATAAACACCATGAGACTTTCTTACAGTGGATTGGGTTTCCTACCAAATTCCAACCGATCTGTTTAGGCTGAGCAGTGCTAAACTCTGCGTCTGTGCGTGAGCCAACGCATTGTCTCCTTTTGTGGCGAGAAGGGTGCGGATTTTGACAGGCTGTACTGTAGCACCTCTGTTTTCTTGAGGATAAAACATGCAAAAGTCGATTGTCTTCCCAGCATTGGTAAGAGCTATTTATGTGGTCTCCCTTTTCATGATCTCCCGCTCAGCTTTAGCTGCGCAGATCATCACTTACATCATTTGGGTGTTCCCAGCACTAACATCCCCGCTAGTCCCTAGGTACCGCCCCGAGGAAAAATCCAACCAGGAGATCATGATGAATGTGTGGGAGTGGGAGACAGGGATGAATTAAAACACTCTCTTGCTGTAATTCTATTTAGTGTGAGCAAGTGTTCATGTTCTTATTGAGGGTGGGAATATAAAAATTGATCTTTGTACTTAATTTGCCATCGTGAATCTGGTCAAAAGGAAGCTGTGCATCTTCTATAATTTAGTATAAAACTGAAATTAACAACACTTCTGAACCTTCCTAAGGATACTTCCTCTCAATATATACATCTAAAAGGAGATACAAATAAAATCATATTTGTGATGCTCCAGCTATGACTTTAAATGTATTGGGATTTTTTTTATTGAACTTCTGAATTGTGTTTAAAAAAATTTCTTGTTATTTGCTTAATACTAGCTTTCTGGAGGTTTAACTCTTCACACACTAATGCTAACAACATTGATCAAAGATACTTTTATGTGTCTGAAGCTCTTAATTTATTAATAAGTTCCTTCTTTATGGGGTAGAGTTGGATTTTTTTTTTTTCTTGTTAAGGGCTGTCTAAAAGTGACATCAAAGTGGTAGAAACAGCATGTCAAAGGATGAAGAGTCGTAGGCATCAAGTTAATTAGGCTTTTCAGAATAACAGAGGATTTATACAACACAACTATTTCATGGATTCTTTCCCCCTACCTCATTCTCTATGGAATACTTGAAATATCTGTGCTTATACACTGGAGAGTAAGGGAGAGGCTCGCTTTCCATCAGACAATGGAGGATTTTTCCGAGTTGAAGAGCAGTTGATGCTCTGCAGCAATTCAGGCGAGGTGTTCCTGACCAGGTGACGGACTTCGGCAGTGCCTGTTCTACATTTAATAGGCGGTGCTGCCTGAAGCCCAGCGTCCCTGGCCCTAAGCCACCTTCAGTTTTTGGCCAGCTTGTTTGTTCTCAGCTGGATCTATTCCCTAATCTGGCTCTTTGTAAAGCTGAATTGATTCTTCCACATTGGCGATGTGGGCGCAGTGCAGAGGTGGGAAATGGAGTTGCTGAGAGAGGACTAAGGAAGGTGATGCTCAAGGAAACTAACTTTTGCTACCCAAAGTAGTGTCAGGAGCTACAGAGAGAGCTTTTAAAAGCAGAGCTGTGTTTGAGTTGGATTCTGAAACAGACTTCAGGGAAAGTATTGGGGAAAGATGTAGTTAAGCTATTTGAAAATACAAATGTCTGCTTATCTCTCCTGTCTAGATCGCAGGAAGCGTTGCTACATGTTGTTTTTTGTAATTTTTTTTTTTTTTTTTTTCAGCTATCAAATAAAACAGGGTGATGACTTGCTAATGTTTTATTGCATGCAACATTATCTACAGACATCTGGCGTATGTGTATGCAGAGGTTAGAATTAGTCAGGACTGAAATCTTAGTGCTGGTTTGGCAGCCTGTGCTGCCTCCTGACCGGATGCCCCGCTCCGAAATACCATTAATGTAGTAGATGGCATAAATCCAAAACTAATGTAACTTGGGGGCAACTCCTATATTAACTGTTGAATTATTTGTATTATAACAGTGATGTATTTAAACCATTGATGCGGGGATGTGTAGAGTTCAGTATTTCAGAATGTACAGGAACAATGTGAATGGTTGACTTTACGTTGGCTGTTTACTTCGAGGGTCCAAACCTGTGGCCGTGAGGCTGAGAACCCTCCGCACCGCTCTGCTTTGCCTGAGAAAGCGGCACTTTCTCTGAAGGGTTCAGTTCTTGGCAGTGCTGAGCCGTCCGTAGCAATTTCGTTTGTGGGTTTTTTGGGTTGTTTTGGTTTTTGGTTGGTTTTTTTTTTTTTTTTTTTTTTTGAGAATTTGAGAGCTACAGCCTGGGAGCTCTGGCTTGGGTACTCAGCACATCGCCTGAAACTCTCTATTAATTCTGTTCTTCCTTATAAGGATAAATAGAAGAGCGGTTGGTGCAGCGCTGGGAGGGAAGCTGTGCACATCTGGTGCAACTCAAGTGAATCAGCAAGGGTGTGGGGGAACTGTTAATAGTTTATAATCACTGCTGGCATGCAGGTATTGAATTAGGGAACAAACTGCTAACTTTCACCATGCAAAGGCTAGAGAGTGGCTAGTAAAACTAACGGCAGGTTTAAAACAACAAGAAAAAGTGTAATTTTTGAACAGTGCAACGTTTGCAACGCCTTATTGCAGGATATTTGCCTAGAGTTCAAAGGAATTCTATATTTCAAAAAAAAGACAAATTTCTGGAAAGAAATCCATCAAGGATGGTCAAAAGCTTTAATGCGGATACCTCTTGTTCCAAGATCCTGTTGATGATCTTGCTGGAAGCTGAGAAGTGACCTGGGGAAGTATCGCTACTCGGTGTCCGTACTTTCCCTAGTGGGACTTTCTCTCCAGCCGGCCTGCTTGTCGTTCTCTCATCTGAGATCGGGTCACAAAAATACTTTGTCGCTGCTTTCAGTGCAAATTGTGCTTTTAAGCAGCATCCTGAGCTGCTGCTCTTTTGATAGCAATTTGTCACTAATCTTGATTTATGACAGCTAATTTTTGCATGTGGCACAATGTCATGCCATAGCGTGACTAGTGATGTATTTTCGGACACGTCTAAAAGCAAAAATTCCGAGTGTCTCTAATCTGGCTTTTGGCAAATCTCCTGGCTGCACTAAATGAAATATTGCTTGTTGTGCAGTTGCTACCTGAATGTTCATGTTTACTAATGACTTGCGCTTTTTTGCCCCTTTCCCCATCCCGTTTCCCTCTCCTACTTCTTTTCCTCTCTTCTATTTTCTCCTCCTAGAAGCCTAGACTGTCTCCTAACACTGGGGCTGCCACTGACACGACACCAGTGTACTTTTCTACCTGCCATTACACTTCTAAAATCTTCAGCATTTTACAGAGCTCTTGCTTTACATCCTTGGACTTTACGTGTAGAAGAAACCAAAGGGTAGCAGTGCTGTCGGCCGATCAGCCCTTCTCCTCCTCCCTCTCTGCTCTGCAGTGCTTGTTGAAACCTTCCTTTCTTTGTGTAAGCACAAACGTGCATGATGATTTTTTAACTGCACTATTTCAGCGCTCCCACTGGTTTTAAGTCACAACCACAGCTCCATTTTTAGTTCAACCACCTTTAAATTTAATTTCTATCCTTTTTCATGGGTGCTTAATAGCAGAAGGTTTGATATTGAATTTAAAGCTGTGCTTTCATAGCGGATGGGTGCACCATGACTGCAGCTCCTTTCCCTTCTCCCCGTACTCACCACAGCCTTTTAGAATATCGCTGAGTTTTACCTGCCTTCATCCTTGCTGCTTTGAAACCCTCTCGTATGAGGTTTTTGTCTTTAATGATGTTGTCTTCTTCAAAACAGGTGTTCTCGCATCATAGCACTTAAAACACAGACTTGAGAAACAAATTAGGAAAAGCTGCATTTACTGAGGTACAAGCAGATAGTCTCTGGTTTGTGAGGGGTGGATTACGGGGTTCAAGCGCTTCCCATCCACTGGGAGTAGGAAGGAAAGCAACTGACCCCAAATTCCTGCCTCGGTAGCTGCTTTGCTGTTGTACTGCTTCCTGCAAGCCTGGGAAGTAAGAGAGAAAATTGCTTTTCTTTAACTTCATGCCTCTAACTTCGTTTTCGTAATGACAGCCTTCGATAAAATCTTACATGCCATGAAAAATAATCTGTCCTTTCTAAAACTGAAAGAAACAAAAGCTCTAGGACTAAACTGTTACATTTATACTGAAATCATTATGACAGTTTCCAGCAACACCAAAAGGAATGGGCCTGTTTTAACCTTCAGCTACAAGAGGGCAGCAAATCTGTTGCAATTTCTGCCGTCTCCATAAAGGTGCAACACTTTCCAAACACAAAAGTATTAGTTACTACCACTTGACAGATAAAACAAAATGTAAAAGAAGGAAATAACGTAGAGAGACTACTGAGTGTTTTGCATGAGACGAGCTTGGCCCCATGTTTTGTAGACACGGGTGAGTGTTTTGTTTGAGGATAATTGTGTTGTGTAGCTGAAGATGCTTTGCCTACAACACCTGAGCGAAGTACAGGATTTATTTGAGCCTAAATCCAGTCTGAGGTGGGATGTGATTCTCCAAACTGCCAAAAGCTAGCATGCTAAGGCCTTCACTTGCCTAAAAATATTTCCTTGTGAAGACAGTAGCTTGCACCTGAATGTTCCTAGTACCCACAACTATGTTACAATACTGGTCTACTAAAGATTTACTGGAAGCGTATTGCACCTTGAATGAGTACTACTGTTAATGCCAGTAGAAGGTTTTCTTTGAAGATCTCCCTCAAGTAGTTGACCCATCCAATTTTGATATTTTTTTTTTTTTTTTGACTGAGACCTCACATGCCCCCCACCCAGGGTGAGCATCCAGAGCTGCTGTGATGAATCATGTGCAATCAGCCCGCTGAGAGATGTGCATCAGAACTTGAGGCTTTTGTTCTCTAATTTGGTGGCAATTTATTGCTCTACCCACCACTCAAACCCTCATTAGTAGCTGACATCCTTGTGGTGCCAATTTCTGAACAAGTAGTGCCGTTGGCTTCTCCTCCGAGGTAGACAGCTGTCACTTCGGAGAAAACCTCGTTGCCTATGCGCACTCAGCTGCCAAAGCTGGGCTCTTCCCTTGCTGGTCCAGTGTGCCGAACTGGCAGAGCCATCACCCAGTTTCTTATGACCAGCGGCCTTTGAGACCACATCCTGACCCAAGTACAAAAATAAGCATTTCCCCATGGATTAGGGTGAGAACGGTAACTGGGATTTGGGATACACTGGCACGTATGGCTGTCACGAATTGCCCTCTGTCTTTCTGGTTTTACTGGAAATACTGCCACGTGTTAGCATGTAGCCAACAGCCTCCGCCTTTGACAAGCCACCAAAGCCTCACCTCTGCCGTTTTGGGGGTGACGGAAGGTCCGTGGGCCACCCAAGACCATTCCTCCAGACGTACTTCACACCCCGGCTCTGCTGCGCAGTCACACCGAAAGGCAACGCGCGAGCAGTGGCGTGTGATGCAAGGAAAGGTGTTTGTTCCTCCTTGTTGTCATGAAGTGCTTTCCTCCGGGGGGATTTTTTTTTTTTGCTGTCTGTTGCCATAAAAGGAGATTGTTGTGTTCTTGGCCTTGTTTTTAAAGACCTCTTTGTAGCTACACTTTTTTTAAAATGCGGTTGATTTTGGAGCAAGGCAGCATCACGGCTGAGTTTGGGGACCTGTTAGCTTGGTTCCACAAGTCGTTCTTTCTCATCTTTTGCCTTAAGTGAGCTTACCTATTTCTGCCCTAGAGACAGCGAGCAAATAATTACAGAGAGACACTTTCAGATTGAGTAACAGGAGTTGTCAGATTAACTGAATATCAGACTTCCTTCCCCCCAACCCCTGCACACACTTGATTTTATTGAAATTTAAAGTCTCGGCTGGAGGGGGGGTTCTGGCGCTTGGAGCAGTTGGCTGGGTCGGCTCGTGACGACTCGTTGGCTGAGACGGGCTGGACGCCCGTCGGCGCAGCAGCGTCTCCAGCAGACCAGAGCCGAGGTTGGTAACGCAGCCGGGGGCACCCCTGGGGTTCAGTCGCTGTTTCAGCTGCGACCATGAATAATTCGTTCCATTCCCCTAGCACTTCTTCCCCCCTCCATATTTTTATCCCTGTTTATTTTAAATGTCATTGGGTTTACAAATTTGAATGTAAACTTGTAGACAGAGGGAGGGAGATGGTGGTTTCTTGCTCGTGGTGGTTCTTCCTTACAGGACAGCTGCCAGAAGCTCTGCTGTGTCACACTTTTGCTCTTTCGGGGGCAGAAGTGTAACGTGCCTGTCCAGGGAGGCAGAACGCTTTGGCAGGGGGCTGTTGGAATGCAATGGTGTATCTTTTGTCACTCCCAGAAAATGTACCCGTATCGTGCTCAAAATTCGGTGCGGTAAATGAACATGCAGGAGTGTGTGTTTTGTTTCTCAGTTTTTATTTGCAGAGAGCCAGGTAGCTGCCAAACGTGTTCCTCTGTTTAAATTCCATGTTACCCGTACTTCTCTTCAGTCTTTGGAGATGACGCGAAATCTTTGCAGAACATACTATAACTTGCTTGTGCTTCCAAGCTTGTCTGTTACCACTTCTGACTTTTCTGACCGATGCCAATGCTCTGTATGATGTGAAGCTGTATATCACTGTTGAATAAACCACCCTAATAAACATTTCCAACTAACCTCTTGATAGTTGTACTGTGGTGAGAATCTTCGTGGACGGTGCTGCTCGTTCATGGCTGCTCTCCGCAGCAGCTGTGTGTGCTTCGTGAACCGCTTTGGTGTTATTTCCAAAAGAGGTAAATGGCTTAAACTGGGATACCTTGCTGTCCACGCAGGTGTCTGAAAACACGTCCATCAAAAAATTGGTTTAGTTAATATGGTTAATACATTAAAAAGGAAATTACTTCAACGAGCCACACAATTTTGTTGGTTTTGTGGGGCCGGGGGTAGGCAGAAATGTGAAGAAAAAAGCAACTCAAGGAATAAAAAGTGACCTGGGGATGGATGAGATGGATGCTCATTTCCATGTTGGGCGTACAAGGTACTTAAAATCTGCGTGTATGAACTAGCTCGTAAATAATGTGTAGTATTTGTGGCAGTGTAGCTCTTGTGGCTTAGGGTGCCTGATTTTGTGAGGATTTGCAGAAACACGGCCGTGTCCGTGGGAAGGGCGCTCCCCACTGAGCGGTGTTTGGGTGTATGGTGTGTGCAATGGGAGCATTTCGCTGCCGCCCCAGCTGAGGGTCGCTCTTTGCTGTTTGTTATCTCTCCCTCTTTAGCTGTGGAGTAAGTTGCTAGTGCATAAAGTTTAAAAAACAAAGAAACCAAACAAAAAAAAACCAACAACCAACCAAAAAACAACAAAACCCCTAAAAAAGTCATTCCTTATGTTTAGCATTTTTGTAAATAGGACACTTAAAGGTGTGCCTTTCTAATTAAAGCTGTCTTTCCTCTTTTACCTGCCTGCATATTTCCCGTTTGGTGCAAGTTTTCATTTATAGAGGCTTTTACACTTTCTGGACTCCAGGGAGAGCTTTTTAGGCTTTTCATTCTGCATCCAACCATTTTTGCTAAAGGAGAGTTCATGTTTTCTGTTGCTTCAGTCTAAAAAAAGCAGCCAACTGAATAATTCAGAAGGCTTCTTCAGTTCTTCAGACGGGCATGACTAAGAGTTTTCTCTCTGTGTCTGATTTTTTTTTTTTTTTTTTTTTTTTTTTTTTTCTCGGGGGGTGTGTGTGTGTGTGTGTATGTGATGGTTTTTAGGCCAAACTGGATGGGAGAAGGGGAAGGGGGGGCATCTGGATGGAGCTGATCTGACGGCCGGGGGCAGAGGTTGGGGGTGTCCATCCCTGCGCCTGTGGCTCCGGGGAGGATCCAGCCAGGAGATGGAGGCACTGCCGGGGCTGTGCTGCTTCCTCTTGCCCCCGGGCTGAGTGCAGAGGATGAAGGTTTGTGCTCTGCAGGCGCCCCTTGGGCGGGCTTGGAAGGAGCCGGTGCCCTTCCCAGCGGAGAACCCTTTCTGCAGCTGGCTGAGGAGTTGAGCAGCAGGTAGCGTAATCCCAACTCATGAGCCACTCGGGAGCGGTTCAGAAAGCCGAAGGAAACTTTCCAGATGTCAAAGCACTTGTAAACACTGGAATGTGAGAGGCATTGGGGTAAATTGTTCAGCACAGAGCTTTGCTTAGAAAAGCTGACCGCTCTGAAGAGCCCCGTCTGTGCCCCGGATTCAATCAAGGTCTGTAATTCTCACGCCGCTGAGTGTTTGGTGGAGTGTCACGTGGGGGAACCAAGTCACAGCACTGGGATTGCAGGGAAAGATGACTCATGAGAGCACCGGGGCACAGATCTGTCACTTCAATGCGTGTGTTATTAACACAGCTCTTCCCTATTGTCTGACTGCGCACCGGTGTCATGTACCAACGGGGACCTGAGTCCTTACCAACTGAAAAGGTGTGTTGGAGCTGCTTACCAATGCTGCCTTGAGCACACAGAATGTCTCGCAGCAGCTTGGCATTAAAATATTACAGGTCTGTGCTAGAAGTATTGCATTTAAGAGCTTTTGGTCCTTGACTCTCTTGTTCTTACGCATCTCGGTGAGTTGAATAGTCGCATTTTGTGTGGAAGCGATGTAGGTGTGCGCTGACCTACAAGACAGTTGTGTGTGCTACCAATTTTCTAAATCCTTCTTTCTGTTAAGATGTTGGATGTTTTCGTGAGTGCTCAGTTCAGAATGGTGGTTTCATCTGCACCTTGAAATCACTGTATGGGTCTTTGATACCATGAGAATGACTTACTTGAAGAACCATGACTTTGGAAGATTAAATCTTAGATTAGCAGGTCAAAGATTCTGCCCCTCTACTCCTCTCTTGTGAGACCCCACCTGGAGTACTGCCTCCAGCTCTGGAGTCCCCAACAGAAGAAGGACATGGACCTGCTGGAGCATGTCCAGAGGAGAGCCACGAGGATGATCCGAGGGCTGGAGCGCCTCTCCTATGAGGAGAGGCTGAGAGAGCTGGGGCTGTTCAGCCTGGAGAAGAGAAGGCTCCGGGGAGATCTTATTGCGGCCTTCCAGTCCCTAAAGGGGGCCTACAGGAGAGCTGGGGAAGGACTTTTTACTGGGGCATGTAGCGATAGGATGAGGGGGAATGGCTTTAAACTGGAAGAGGGCAGGTTCAGATTGAAGAGTAGGAAGAAGTTTTTCACTGTGAGGGTGGTGCGGCACTGGCACAGGTTGCCCAGAGAGGTTGTTGAGGCCCCATCCCTGGAGGTGTTCAAGGCCAGGCTGGACGTGGCCTTGGGCAACCTGGTCTGGTGGGAGGTGTCCCTGCCTATGGCAGGGGGGCTGGAACTTGATGATCTTCAAGGTCCTTTCCAACCTGAACCATTCTGTGATAAATAAGGAAAATTTATTTGCCTGCATGTAGGAGGAGCAAGCTGCTACTAACACAAAGTGTTTCTTTGCAGATGAAGTCTTAGTGGAAAGAAGCTGAAGTAGTGTTGTAGTACACCTCTGGGGCTTTTGGTGTTTTACTGACCATTTCATAAGACTAGGTAGGACCATTCTGAGCTCCCTGGGTCAAGAAGGACAGGGAACTGCAGGAGAGGGTCCAGCAAAGGGCTACGAAGATGATGAGGGGACTGGAGCATCTTTCTCATGAGGAAAGGCTGAGGGCCGTGGGGCTGTTCAGTCTGGAGAAGAGAAGACTGAGGGGGGATCTTCTCAACGCTCATAACTCCTTAAAGGGAGGGTGCCGGGGGGATGGGAACAGTCTTTTTCCAGTGGTGCCCAGTGACAGGACAAGAGGGAACGGGCACAAACGTGACCATGGGCAGTTCCATCTCAACCTGAGGAGGGACTTCTCTCCTGTGCGGGTGGCAGAGCACTGGCACAGCTGCCCAGAGAGGTGGGGGAGTCTCCCACTCTGGAGCCATTCCAAACCCGCCTGGACGTGTCCTGTGCCACTGCTGGAGGTGCCCCTGCTCTGGCGGGGGGTGGCACTGAGTGAGGTCCTTTACGACCCCCACCAGTCTGGGACTCTGTGATTAATGACCACTGCCTTGACTTCTGCCACACAGGGTAGTCCTCAGTGAGGAAGTTCCATGCCATTCGCATAATTTGTTTGATGTAAATATCTGATTTTGATTTCTTTCATCATCTGAAGGCTTTAAATCATCTATTTGTGGGGGCTAAGTTCTATATAGTTCCTACTAGTATTTAAAAAAACCCAACAACCCAAATAGTTACTACACTTATTTCCATTTTGTCCAATTGTCAGCTTCAAACGAGCAGTACTTTGAGAAATTTACTTGCAGTAGAAGTAGCGGTAGACTGATCAACTCGCCTCTCCTGTCTTTAAAGGATATGTCAATGTTGTGTTTTTGGATGAACATCAGTATCTTTCCTGTGGACAAGGAGCAGCTGTGAGTCAGTCTGTTCGTGGTACCTTTGTTAGCCATTAACAGGCGGATTATTTTGATTCCGGGGTAATTTCTGAATCCCGGGGCCCAGAAACGCATCATAATATACATCTCTGTGCGTAGGTGTTTGTAACAAAAATCAGATCACTTCTCAGGACATACGATCAACTTCTTTTGATGATTCTGGATGTGCGATTTGCTTGGCAGCCTCTTAACTGCCTGGTGTGCTAATGTGTTCTTTGACCACCCAAGCAGAGAAAACTCTCACCTGTGTTACACGAAATGCACACGTACGGACTTTATGAAGGCCCGTGGAGTGACAGCTTTTGTGTTCCGTCTCCTTATGAAATCATCGGAAGGCATAAAAGTGCGAAGCCACGTTCTGCAGAAGCCGCTGCCTTTTTGGTGTCCTGCTTCATGTGGGAGCACCGAGTCCACATCCGGGGGGGGGGACGCCAGCACCACACTGTGTGTCCCGGCCTTTCTTTTTTTTTTTTTTGTTCAGGGGAGCAAAACCAAGTTCAGGTGAAATGTGCCATTTGGGGAAGCCATGACTTTGTGCTGTTCAGGCTCAGTTGAAGGATGACCCCTGCGCCAGCAACTGAAGCGGAGAGCGAATGGCATCTGCAGAGGGCTCTTTGCCTCCTGGAGACGGGCACCAAAAGCTTATTTGGGTTTATGTGAAATAAATTGAAAAAAAATTCCGAACTGTAGGCTAATGCCTGTGCCTTTGTTGCGTGCACTGATCCAGTAACGCCTCAGATGGTCTTTTGTTAGTTTTTGCGAAATACATCTGTATTTCTCCCTGTTCCCCGTGCCTTGCTTGGGCTGCTAGAGATTTCTCACCTTTAACTTGCTTGCTACGTCTATACTAAGTAGAAATAACTTTTCAAATATCCAGCTACTTAAAATTAGCAATTCTGAGTCTGAACACCCTTAGAAGTTTCAGTTCTAACCCCCAAACAAGTCGTTATGTCGTGTTTTAAACCCGGTGAGCACAGCAGCTGGCCCTCGGCAAACCCCGGTGCCTCCTGCCTGTGCTCTGCGCTCGCAGGAGGACGTGCGTGGCGGCACCCTGCCCCGGAGCTTGCTGGAGCGCTCGGCCACCTTCCTGGAGAAACATCACCGCGACGAGGGGAGTGTTTTATGGCTACAGACAACCTCTTTTAGGTACGCTGTAAATAGCCCACTTTCTTTAAAACTTTCTGGATGGCATTTAAATGTAACTGATAGGCTTGGCACTGGACGCAAGTTGTCTTTTTGGTCATTTTAACAAACTCGGTTGGGAAAAGAAATAAAATAATATAATAGCAAGTTATTCTTTGCCACAGATTTCACATCTTGACATCACTGCTACCCTGACCGTGGAGCAGAAGCACAATTTTTCTCTTGTATATTCTTGCCCCTCCTTTTGGTTTTGGAATCTCTGCATTAGTGTCTTTATTTCTTTGCACAATAGTCCTCTCATTAGCGTTTTGCTAAACTAAACTTTGACTTTCCCAAATACAATGGTAAGGGAATAAATGGATACTGCTGGCAGTGGCTGGTTTGGGCTGGGAAGTTGTATCTGGTCAATGGTGAAATACAGCTTTTGAGCAAGAAGCAGCTGGGTGGTGGAAACTTCATTATGGACAAAGTGTCCACATGATGTGAGATTTCCGCTGTGTCTAATGCGCGTTGGATTATAGGAGCCTTGTGTGACGGGGGTTTATGTTGGTGAAGACTCTCCTCCCCACCTCCGGTTGTGGCTTTGCTGGCGTGAGCCCACTTTGTGGGACCCCGAGTGGGTTTCCCACTACCCCGTTCCCCGCTGGAGAGGGTCCCTCTGGCAGCGCCTGCAGCCCTTGTGGCAGCAAGCGTCAAAAAACAGTGTTAGGAGGGTTTTTGGGGGGGGTTGTTTTTGCCTGCGTGGTAGTATTGCATCCCCTATGGGCTACTAGATCCAGCAAATTGCCGTGCTATTACCAGGGAATGATTTTAGTAAATGTTTAAGTACACTCAGCATCGTACTCCGGGTTTTTCTCACTGTAGTGCCCATTTGGGGCACTGTTCACGTTGCCGTGGGGAATAGGTAAGACATTGTGCATTTACGACGTTACTTGGCTGTTACACTTTAAAATGTGCTAGTTGCTTGTTTTTATGAACTTTATTTAGGCTTAAATTCTTTAATTTCCTAAAATGATGTAGAAAGATTGCGCTAGTTCACGTTGTTGCTGTCTTCCAGTGAGCAGACTGAGACCAGGAGGAGCAGGAGGCTGTGCTCGGGGCGCTGAGGCTCCGCTTCCGACAGCCATGGCTTTATGGAAATATTTTTTTGATAATTCCAATGAGTCTGTCTAGTCCGGGTGAATAGGTAGTTCTTTTGCAACCGAGAAGCCAGGGGAAGACTGAAAATAGCGAGAAAAAAAAAAAAAAAAACAAACCCCCAAAAAACCCCAAACCTTTATTTTTTCTTTTGTGATGATAGTACTGGTAACACGAGGGATGAAAGGACAGTCTTTTGGCTCTGATGTCTTGCAGGATATCATGATTAGAAAAAAAATATCTGTTAATATAGAAAAGCTTTCCTCTCTAATTTTTAGATTAATAAACTCAAACTTTTTATAACTTTGATATATTTTTTTTTTCCCCCTGTGCTTTATCAGCCATGTTTTAAAGAAGTAGTTTTCTGTAATAACTATTCAAGATGTCCTTCTCGTGTGCATTTTTGCTTGATGGGAAGGAAACCCACAACAAAAAAACTCGCCACAAAACCCCCTCCAAACAAAAAAAACCTCCGAACAGACAAAACCCCTCCGTGTCCTGTGAAGAAGGTAACACTTAACGGTTTCATGGCATAACTACCATCGCGTGTGTGCCCGATTTGTGATGTTTCCCTGCCGAGGAGTGTTTTTTAGAGTAGATACTCTGTCTTGAGTTGGCTCCCGCTGGGACCTCCCTAAAACTTGAGGGGAAGGGAGTGTAAATGAGCGAAACCTCAGCCTGGTTCAAAGGCTGATTAGATGCTGAAGTTCAGTCTACTCTGACATAAATCAGGTCCTTTTTTTACATATGTTAAATGACATGCTCAAGAAGCTTTTCTTCCCGGGCTGTAGTCTTGTTTGCTGCTTGTATCAAATCAGCTTAAGTAGTTGTGTAACGAGCTCTGTTATTTGCAGGAAAGTAGAGCGTGGCATCCCACCGGCACTGCCCGGTGAAGTGCTCCGCTCCCCGGGGCCGAGGTCGGAGCCACCAGCCTGGAATTGAAAGCGCCGCTGTTTCTGGGCCGCGGCGGCGCGGGGAAGCAAAGCTGTGAGATGGGGCAGAGGTGGGAATCAGCAAGGATGGGGGGGTCAGAAACACAGCACTCTTCTGTACCGAGTATCACTCCGGGTCCCTAAAAGCCTGCTTGCTGATGCGCGAAGGACAGTGAGGGTTGGAACTGGTACAGCTACTGGGAATGTATTGAAAGCTCTGGTGATGACTACGAGTAAAAGGAGGGACCTCTTCTTTTTGTCTAAAAAAATGCTGTTGCCATGGCCGTGGCTGTCTGCAATGGTATTTTTCCTAGCAACCTGCTACTTCTGCTTCTCGCTTTTTTTGCTTCTGAACTTTTGATTCAAAGGTGGAATGTAGCCTGACTTGACTCGTCGAATAGAAAATAAAACAAGTTTATAATGAAGTAGTACATATGTCAAATCTACTAAAAGCTTGAGGGTGAGGCTTAGTGAGATTTAAAAAATGTTAATACAAAACCTTTAGTTTTTGTAGTGTGTTTAAGAGTCATTCCAGCACGCGTCTGACAGCTGGAGGAATTAATGTGTTTTTTACAGGGCTTGACTTTCCTGAGCAAGTAGCTGTTACTTAAAATATTCAAGCCATGAGCTTTCCAGCTTATATCTTCAATTTAATATCTTATTAGTGCATGTAAACCAGCTGATTCGTGGAAGTGTGCTTCAGAAGTGTTGCAGAAGTATGCAGACTGATATCGAATAGAAAATGTGAACCCTTTTTCTCTCTGTCCCTACTCTGTCCGAGTTCATCAGCCTTTACACAAAATCAACTTCACTGCTGTTTCTCACAACTTTATTTCTGTCTACCCAGAACACTTCTGGACACATAATCCTGTAAATGGCTGGACATCGAGGCCGCCTTTTTAAAAAAAGTGGTATTTGGGGGAGTTTTTGAGGCAGGCAGAAGAGAGTGAGGATTATTGCTGCAGACGAGTGGCTTACCCTTACTGCTCTATCATCAGAAGTCGTGCTTTTATCCTACACTTATGTTACCTAATTTTCCTTTAATTAGCTTGTCTTTCTGGGACTTAACTGCAAGTTAGACCCCCCCCCCCCCCCCTTTATTGCCTCAGACAGCATCCAGTTTCTTTTCGTGCTTATTCGGATAGCTTCTGCTACAGTTTTTGCAGTGACCCTTTAGATGACTGGAATTTATACGCGTGTATTCTTGAGACACTTGTCAAAGGACAATAAAACAAACAGTAGTACTGTAAACCACATCAAAATTAACTTTAGTCTAAACACTTTCTTAACACCTTTTTGCTAGGTCTGGTTAATTACTTAGCTTAATAATAAGAACGTATCTTTCCTATTAGATCAGTTCGCTCAATTTTTGCCTTGGAGCTAGTCAGGCGGCCGAGCCCCGGGGGATAAGCCGCTGAGCTCCCAGGGAAAAGCAGAGAGGGGAGAGCAGCCCGGCAGCGGTTCGGCGGTCGCGCGCGGAGGGAGGCTGGCGGCGAAGCCCCTGCGAGGGGAGGCTGCGGGGAAGGGGGGTTGTGTGAAAGGCGCTGCGCTGCTCCGAGCTGCCGTCTGCTGCCCGCAGCGCGCGGGCGCTCGCGGTTAACACTCCTTTTCTTTGTTCACCTCTTCTTCCTGTCCTGAACCCCCGGGGTTTGTTTGGAAAAACAACTGATTTAATAGGGGTTTATCCTGCTTACAAAAAAATTGAGAAAGAATTGTGTGCTGGGATGTCGGAGTGGCTTTGAGAGGTCGTATGACACGGGCTAAATATGAACCTGGGGGTTAGGAAACTTCCCTAATCCTGGCTCTAGTTGGAGCTCCCTCGGAGGCCTTAGCTCTTTAATCTTCTTCCATTTCAGTCCCATCACTGAAAATAGGGTAAGGCTGATTATATTGTGCATTTTATCTTTTATAACTATGCTGCATCTGTTGTTATCACCGCGTTCTCATTTCAGTGGGGTTGGCTCGTACCAGGGGTAATCTTGGATTAATCTGACCTTTTCTGGAAAAAGAAAGTCTTGTAGTTACGAAACGTATCTGGACACGGTGAGGCTGAGCAAGAGGAGATCGTTGGTAGTTGGTAGTGAGAGCAAATGTACGCCTCCGGGCAAGCGTATCTTTCAAACGGGGATTCTGCTTAGACACTGAGCGAGCTGGCTGCTAGGGCTTCCCCGTTAAACCCCGTAAAGCTACTCTCTATCCAAATGTTTTTGAACAAATTTGGCTCACTTGCATTAATAATTCACTGAAAAATAAAGAAATTATAATACGCTCATCAGTAATCCCCCTTTTTGCTGCTATTTTTGGTACCATTTGTGCAGCTAATTGCCAGCTCCAACCCATCAAATGCCAAGTACACCTTCAGTAGAGTTTGTGTTTCTAAAATAGCCAGGCTTTTGTCCAGTGTAGCGTAAAAGTTACTTGAAGTATTGGAAAAGTTTTGCAACCTTCTGGAGCTATAAAACTCTGAACCAAGACGTGAGGGACACTCAGGATCCTGTTGTCCTCCCCCGGCCCAGGGAGCCCTGCCTGGTCCTCTCTGAACGCGTCTCTTCTCCCTTTGGATAACGCCGCAAGTGAGGCGTACCCAGTTCTTGGACACTGCATTTTCTACAATGTTGAATTATTTTTTTTAAGTATGTGCTCTTCCTTTTTCCATTTCGGTGGACGAATCGTGTGCGGTATCTCCTTTCCTTCATCCGATGGGGTAAAAACTCACCTCGATATGTCAGAGTTGGTCCCTCCTCGCTTGAAGCCGCTCTTCTCTGCTGGAGCGAACAGGGTAGGATCCCGGGTTCCGTAACACGGAGATGCTGCGGTGTTTGAAGAGGAGGCTGTTCCCGTAAACCTGGCGGTTCATTTTAGCGGCAGTGACTGGCAAAGCGAGCTGCTTCCTGGGGATGACTGGGTAGAAATTGAAATTTCTGAACAGGAATCTGGCTGTTCGCATTTAATCAATGCCTCTTAAACTATGCAGGATTAACAGCTCCCTTAGGAGCGATCGTATAACTTTAGGGCTGTAGATATTGCTGTAGACAATATATGCTGTAGGCAGCTATGAAATTAGAAATGACTTAGTGAGGCACGGAAGTGGTGGAGTCGCCATCCCTGGGGGTATTTAAAAGCCGTGTAACCGTGGTGCTGAGGGACGTGGGTTAGTGGTGGGCTTGGCAGCGCTGGGGTGATGGTTGGACTTGATGACCTCAAAGGTCCCTCCCAACCCAGATGATTCTGTGATTCTAGGTGAAATGAGACACTAGGAAGTAAACAAAACACAATCCCAAAAAAGAAATTAATGTGGAAGGGATGCTTGATTTTGTTTTGTCCTGTAACTTATTTCATTTAACCTTCTTCCTTTTAACTAGAGCATACTATATTTCACCTATCTATTTTAAAAGAAGAATTTTCTGTAGTTCTGTGACAAGTGAGTTTTTCCATGCCCTCAGGTTGATCTGGCTTCCTGAAAAACCAGAGTCTGGCTAAACTCGCTGTCATTCTCTGCCCTTCCTGAATTACTGGGGTTTAGCAGTTACGGAGTGCAAAGCACTTGACACTGTCCTGCACAACATCCTTGTCTGTAAATTGGAGACACGGGTTTGATGGATGGACCGCTCGGTGGATAAGGAATCGGCTGGATGGTCACACTCAGAGTTGTGGTCAATGGCTCTGTGTGCAAGTGGTGACCAGTGACAAGTGATGTTCCTCAGGGGTCAGTACCGGGGCAGGTGCTGTTTAACATCTTTGTCAGTAACGTGGACAGTGGGATTGAGGGCAACCTCAGCAAGTTTACTGATGAAACCAAGCTGAGCGGAGCGGTCGACACACTGGAGGGATGGAATGACATCCAGAGGGACCTGAACAGGCTGGAGAGGTGGGTCAGTGTGAACCTCATGAGGTTCAACAAGACCGAGGGCACGGTCCTGCACCTGGGTTGGGGCAACCCCCGCTGTCCATCCAGGCTGGGGATGGAGGGATGGAGAGCATCCTGCTGAGAAGGACTTGTGGGCACTGGGGGGTGACAAGGTGGCCATGAGCTGGCAGTGTGTGCTGGCAGCCCAGCGAGCCCCCGGCATCCCGGGCTGCATCCCCCGCAGCGTGGCCAGCAGGGCGAGGGGGGGGATTGTGCCCCTCTGCTGCGCTCTGCTCTGCTCTGGGGAGACCCCCCCGCAGTGCTGCCTCCAGCTCGGGGGCCTCAGCGCAGGAGAGACATGGAGCTGGTGGAGCGGGGCCAGAGGGGGCCCCGGAGCTGCTGGGAGGGCTGGAGCCCCTCTGCTGGGAGGACAGGCTGGGAGAGGTGGGGGGGTCAGCCTGGAGAAGAGAAGGCTCCGCGGAGACCAGTGCGTAAAGGGGCTCCAGGAGAGCTGGGGGGGGACTCTGGATGAGGGAGGGGAACGATGGGACGAGGGGGAACGGTTTGACACTGAAAGAGGGGAGATTGAGATGAGATCTGAGGAAGAAATTCTTTCCTGTGCAGGCGGTGAGCCCCTGGCGCAGGTTGCCCCGAGAAGCTGTGGCTGCCCCATCCCTGGAGGTGTTCAAGGCCGGGTTGGACGGGGCTGGGAGTGACCTGGGCTGGGGGGAGGTGGCCCTGCCCAGGGCAGGGGGTGGGACTAGATGATCTTTAAGGTCCTTTCCAACTCTAAGCGCTCTGTGATTGTGTCCTTCTGGAGTCCTTTTTTTCTGTGCAGATTAAAACTTACAATGTTAAATGGCTATTTACCAGATTCAAGAGGAAAATGCACTGGTAGTTAATGATGATGCCACATGGTGAGATAGTGTGAAGGTCGGGAGGAGAACTTGGGTTTCCTGAGCCAACCATTAAAATTGTTGCTTCCCAACCAGAAATTGGCAGGCAGAGCGTCAGGACCCGGGATGTGACAGTGTTTGCCAGCGGAAAGCTGCTGTGAGTCTCATCATCGGTCTGTGATGGCTGTATGAACTGTTCCGTGTTAATGGGATTTGGCAGAGGAGAGGGGTTAGAGGTGTCTGCGTTCTTGATATGATGCCACGTATTCTGCCTTAATTGGTACACAGCTTTTTGTGCTTTAAAAATCTCTTTTCTTGGTGCCAGTTTAAGACATGTTGCTGTAGAATGAAATTTGTCAGAAGGGCAGAAAGTCCAAGGGTGTTTCTGATAGCGGAGACCAGGTATCGAATCTCCAGTACGTGCAGATAATAGAAATTTGGCTATTTGGTTTAGTCCAGTGTATCTGAGATAGGAAGTAAGAATGTTTTCTCTATGCCTGAGAAAAAAATACTTCTGCTGCTTTATCACAGTATCACAGTATGCTAGGGATTGGAAGGGACCTCAAAAGATCATCTAGTCCAATCCCCCTGTCGGAGCAGGAACACCTAGATGAGGTTGCACAGGAAGGCGTCCAGGCGAGTTTTGAATGTCTCCAGAGAAGGAGACTCCACAACCTCCCTGGGCAGCCTGTTCCAGTGCTCTGTCACCCTCACTGAGAAGAAGTTTCTTCTCAAATTTAAGTGGAACCTCTTGTGTTCCAGCTTGAATCCATTACCCCTTGTCCTATCACTGGTCGCTACTGAGAAGAGCCTGGCTCCATCCTCATGACATTCCCCCTTTATATATTTATAAACGCTAATAAGATCACCCCTCAGTCTCCTCTTCTCCAACTAAAGAGACCCAGCTCCCTCAGTCTTTCCTCATAAGGGAGATGCTCCACTCCCTTAATCATCTTAGTTGCCCTACGCTGGACTCTCTCCAGCAGCTCTCTGTCCTTCTTGAACTGAGGGGCCCAGAACTGGACACAATATTCCAGATGCGGTCTCACCAGGGCAGAGTAGAGGGGAAGGAGGACCTCTCTCGATCTGCTAACCACCCCCCTTCTAATACAGCCCAGGATGCCATTGGCCTTCTTGGCCACAAGGGCACAGTGCTGGCTCATGGTCATCCTGCTGTCCACCAGGACCCCCAGGTCCCTTTCCTCTACGCTGCTCTCTAACAGGTAGCTCCCCATCCTATACTGGAACCTGGGGTTGTTTCTGCCCAGATGTAGGACCCTACACTTTCCCTTGTTGTATTTCATTAAGTTATTCCCTGCCCAAATCTCCAGCCTGTCCAAGTCTCTCTGGATGGCAGCACAGCCCTCTGGCGTGTCAGCCACTCCTCCTAGCTTAGTGTCATCAGCAAACTTGCTGATAGTACACTCAATTCCCTCATCTAAATCATTGATGAATATATTGAATAATATGGGCCCCAGTACCGACCCTTGAGGCACTCCACTGGTTACCGGCCTCCAACTGGACTCTGCCCCATTGACTATGACTCTCTGGCTTCTCTCCTTCAGCCAGTTCGCAGTCCACCTAATTATCCGGTCATCATTATTTATTATTGAAGTATGGCTATAAAATAGGATTTTATTGTGACGTCATGGTGTCACATTGTCATCTTTCCCAGTTCAGGTGGACCACTACCATGGCAGCATCCTGCTCGCTGCCATCACTCTAGCTGCAGTTATGGCTTACAAACCAAATACCAACCTGGGCAATTGAATTATGGTTTTACACAAATATTGTTGAAGGGGGACAGTGCCAGAGATGGGAGACTGGAACGACTCATTAAAAAGATCGACTGTGGGACGTTGTTGATGGGATCAGCCTTAGGTTGACCTAAGGCAAGGGGGTCGTTGGAGCCCACCCCGTGCCATAGGTACAGGCGCTGGTTACCAGCTGTGGGACTGGCTTCTTGAGCCCGCCTTGGCGCTCTTCCCTTTTGGGGTATTTCCTTCAAATTAGCCTGGGTCAGTAGATTAATCACTTGATCATGATGTTCTAAATATGTTCTACAAACCATGGACTTTGTTTAAATGTAAAGCTATATAATATTGTGGGTTTTTTCAAACCAATTGAGTACACAAATCTGAAACATAATGGTGAAGAACTGAAAGCCTTATTTCTGTTCGCTGTTTGAACTCACAGAAAAATACAGTCCGTCCGGATAGACGTTTTAGAGAGAGAGAGTGTCCCATGGATGCAGTTAACACACAGGCAAGCATCGGACTTCTTTTCATAGGATGCGTTTATTTGCAGTGTGTAGTGTAAAATGGAGTGGTAAGGGAAGCCAGATTTTCAAATCTAATTAGGTTAATACAACTGTGTCTCTTTTGTAAGACTCGGAATTATTCCATGTGCTGGTTATAGCCCAAAACTACAAGGTTAAATTCTAATAACTCAGCCTGCCCCTTCTGGTTGCTGTTTATGGAAGTCATCAATCACAGACCCGTCTAGGTTGGAAGGGACCGTTAAGATCATCCAGTCCAACCGTTAACCTCACACTGCTGAACCCACCACTAATCCCGCTGAGAAACCAAGGCGCAAATGCTCTCTTGAGAAGGCGAGCTGAGATTTTGCCCGTGTTACGGGGCTGATGTAGGAACTCTGCCTTTGGGTCAGGCTGGGGGGTTACGCGGCGGTGAGCCCAGCGCAGGGGCTTTGCTCGCAGGGTGTTTCATGGGGCTGCAGCCTGGGGGGAGTCTGAGCTGTCCTGCGCCACCCGTGCTGCTGGCGACTGGGGCACTGAAGGTGTTCATTAGTAAACTTGAAATATGTCCGGTTTAATTCAATAACACTACAAATTGAGTGTGAACCTGGGAAGATGTTGGGTGAGCAAACCTGGATTCTAACTGCTGTAGGTAGAGGGGTGCTTTCTTTAATAAACACCTTGAAAAAGATGTGTTTTCTTGTCTCTGCTCACGGGCTGTTTCGCTGCTGCCACTCCCTGACGGTTGCTTAAAAAGTTTCTTCGAACTTCTGTCCTAAAGATACTGATAGAAGCAGTTGTTCTGTGCAAATACTGGCTTTAAGTTTGAGGAAACGCTTCCACCTCCCCCATAATCACCCAATAAATTCACAGAGAAAGAAGAACCTGTTCCCTTTTTTTTTTTTTTTTTTTTTTCTGAGCTAAACCATTGGAACTCTTAATTTCTTTATGATATTCAAGAAAGTTTTAATATCATTGTTCATCTTCCAGTCCTAAGTCACCGTTCTTTATTGTTTATCGCGGAATGCTGATTGGAGTGGCGTGACGTGCTTTGCAGAAGAAGCCTTGCTGTTGTCTCCCAAGGTGCTCGTGCGTCCCTCGCCTGTGGGGCTCCTGCGGTCGCTTGTCTCTTCATCACACAATTCAGCCTTTCTGTATTTCATTAGTAAGCTCAGCCTGTGTTTCTCTCTGAACACCCCGTTTATGGCATAAATCCTGTTCGTTGTTTTGGTCCCTTGCATGACCTTGACTTTCATGATATCAAACGTCTCATGTCTACCATTCTGATACTCAAAATCACTGAATTCTTTCTGGATGGCATCGTAGCACTGTTTACTGACTTTATCTTTTAATTTCATTTCATCAGAACCTTTCGAACTTCTGAGATTCAAAATAAAAACGTTAAGCCTGACTTATTCTGGTTTCTTGATCTTCAAACTGTAATAACTCGTTATGTTCCTCCAGCAAGATAATTCTCCTTTTGACATTGCCTCGCCGCTTGTCACTTAGCCAATTCTTTATTTACCTTTATGTCATTTCCTTGTGTCTCGGGTTTCCCTAACGTTTCCCCTGGCTACAGATAAAAATACTTTGCTTTCAGCTAAGGCAAGTCTTCCACGCTTTGTCTTGAAGATCTGTTACGTTACATCTCTTCCGTTAACACTATCCCGTTTGTCAATGATGCAAACAGCTGATCTTTCAAAATGTCACTCACATAAAAAACAGTTTTGCAAGATTTTAGGGAATGATCAGTGTCTCAATCTTACAACCAAAATGACTGACTGTACTTAAAAAATAGAGAAAAATCTGCATTTATATGTGTATTACTTGATGTTATGTATAGTTTAATGCAGTACTTTGTTCTGCTAAAGCCATACTCTCAGATTCAACGGGAACGGGAACCAGATAATCATTCAAAGACCTCAATTAGAGTTGCCCAGTTGAGTAGCTGAGAGTGGAGGAGGGGTAGTTTTATCTGGGCAGACCTTCAGCTGAACATCTATGTATGATTGGGTTCAGCTACCGGTTGTGGGGTTTGTGGTGGTTGTAGGAGAGCTGGTCTTAGGGGTGGCATCAATGCTCGTACTTCTGAGTCTTCAGGCCGTTTCATTAACGCGATGAAGACAGAAGCCGGCCTTGTTCAAGGAGTAATTGCAGGAATATTTAAATTACTGTTTGTTCTTCAGGATTATGGTGAATTGAAGGTTGTGTAGGAGCACATGGTATCTTCCTTGCTTTACCTTGGACAGGTTACCTGGGATCTCCGGGTATCACTGTAGAAAATGCTGTGAGAAAGATCTTGAGTCTCATGAGTTTTAATTCTGAAGGACAGAGTATTTGATAAAATTTAAAATCTGAACATACTGAGAGATCTATAGCTGATTTGTAACTAAAGGTCCGTTACGACTTCTGGAAAAGCCAAAGAATACGCAGGAAAGGTAAAGCTTACCAAGACTGTTTCCATTATGTTAAATCTATAGGTTTTTTTTACCCCTTTCTGCATTTTTCATGTCTTGGAATTTGTCCTCCTAGTTGGCCAGTTAATTCCCCTTTTCGGAAGGGCTGCTGCTGTATTTCCTCCATTCACTGAGCTCTTCCTACCTCTGACTGCTGCAGCTGAAGGACGCGGAGGCTGCGCCGAGTTCCGCTGGTGCTGTCGTTGCTGAGACTCGCGCTGCCCTTCCGTCTCGGTAGCACCTACAGTCCTGCTGAGGTTCCTTCATAAAACCATCCCAGCACTAAACCGCAGTGCAGCGCGCACGCCTCGCCGGAGCAAGGGGTCTCAATGCACATCTTTGAACTCGGTGGTTAATGCAAATACTGCGTTTCAAGCCATGCCTCCAAAAAAACCTCTTTGGGGGGGGGTTGAGTTGTTTTTTTTCCTTGGGAGTAACCATCTGCCTAACTATATACCACTTTTTTCTGCCTAACTATATACCACTTTTTTCTGCCTAACTATATACCACTTTTTTCCATTTTTCGTTCTGGTCGGTGCTCCAGGCGCGCTGGCTGTCGGTGCAGGAGGGATGCGCATTGCACCTTCGCAGCTCCTGTAGAGGTGGTGCGATGCACTTGCCCAGTTCTGTTTCAAGGTCAAACTTTCTGGGCGCTGTTGTATTTTTGTGTTGTTTTTTTTTTTTTTTTTTTTTTTTTTTCCCTAAAACGAAAACAAACCAGAAGCCTTGTCTGCCCTGACTGCAGAGATGCCCTGCAGTGCGCTCACTGCGGCTCTCGATGCGGCTGGAGCTTGGTGGGCCATGAAAGTCTTCCGACAACCCTGGAAACGTCCGGTCTACTTACCGTCAAAGAGGCAGGAGCATTAGCGGTTCTGCTTTAGCTGCGTGCCCGAGACCCGACTCTGTCAGATACATCTAGGTGAGACAATTCAACATCAGACCAGAGATCTGAGTAATAGTTTATGTTTTTTCTTGACATGTTGGGTCCATGGTGTGTAGGTGGGAGCTCCCGTGCGAGTACCAGCTCCGGTACTCTTTCCTTCGGGGGGAGCTGCTCCCCTCGGGTGGCTGTGGTCAGTCTCGAGTGCCTTGTCCACATGGATAAAGGTACTTTACTGGTGAGTTTTACCCAGAGAAAATAGTATTGACGGGATTTATTTAGCACCGCAAAACACCAAAACCTCCTTAGTGAGGAATTCAGAAATTCCTAGAAAACCGGCTGACTCCTTACGAGGCTGTAAATTATAATGATTTCAAAAGAGCAGAGACAGCGTGTCATTTCGCTCGTTCTCTAAGCAGAAGCTTCCTGAATAAACAGTAATAGAATTGTAGATTCTTCTAGTATTATGTAAATTGCTTCATGCTTTGATGTCCCTCGTGTCATTAGTTTGACACTAGCTGGAATTAATGGCCATAAAACTATATTACAAACGCGGCAGATAGATTTCTCTTGACTGCTTCTGATTCCTCATGTGAGCTCGCTGCTTTTTGCCATGGGATTTTTAAAAGCGGAAAGTAGGTCACGGCGATGTGTGTGAACACGGGCTGAGAAACGGGCTGTAATCTCAGCATTAAACAAACATGACTGTAATGCTGAAGGGAAATTTTCTATTTTAAGCACTTATTTCCATTATCGCTATCTCATTCTGCAGAACAAGCATATGGGGACTTCTGTGTGCATGCACCCACAGATGGGATCTGGGAAGCAGTGGAATAGATATATATAAATATATATATATAAAAATATATATATATATATATATATATATGCGCGCGTGTGTATACATATATGTATGTATTTATATGTTTCAGGAGTGACAATATATATTGTCACTTCTGAATGGTTCCTCTGCATCTCGTGTGAAACAAGCGGGGAAAGAGCCAAAGTCCCAAAATATGTAGGTCAAAAGAAACGAAGCGGTTTGTATCGAAGCGGCAGTCAAACACTAGCGGTTCTGGGGATGAAATCACTGATACCGTGAGGTTGAACGTGAAGCAGTATTATATTAAATTTTTTCCCGAGTTTCCTGACCCCGTGCATATTTATCATATACATTCTTCATCCTCTGAGTGGTTTCCTCGCTAACAGCTCTGGGCGTCTGGTTTTGGGGTTAAGTGTTGCCTTACAATCTAGAAATACCTGAAATAAATTGTTTGGATATTTTTTTTTTTACTAGGAGAAGGGTTAGTAAGTGAGCTGGCGCTGTCTCTCTTGCGTTTTTTTGCTTCTGAGAGCTGAATGAAGATAAGGATAGAAGATAAGCTGGAAAGCAGGTACATACGGTAGAATTGGCTATTTTTAGGCAAGTAAAGGTGTGAGCAGCAGGGAGAGAAGGATAGGGAACTGAAATTTGTCTGGGCAGTCTGGGTTCTCATGAGTTAAATCTGTTGGGAAGATGAAGAGCTGAAAAACTCATGAAGGCGAATGATTTGTATGTATAGACAAGACACTCGTAGACTGTTACTAACGTGGCTGTGTCAGGAGTTCTTTAAAGGGTCTGGAAAAAAGGAGGAAGCTAATAAAAAGCTAGGAGTTATAGCTCGGGATGTTTAAAGACTACTCAGCTTAAGGTACATAGCGTTTTACAACTGCTGAAGTACGCGAATCAAAAAGAAGGAGCTTTCTAATTCATTAGACGGAAGAGAAAGGTTGAAAGAAAACGACTGAACAGAGATGGGGGAGAAAATGATGCAGAAAAGGCTGCAATATTCAGACCCTCCTCTCCTTTAGTTCTGTTTTTTTTTTATTGTTTGATTTGCTAAGTAACACTTGTTTAGCAGGGCTGTAGCACCCACCTCAATAGCGGGGCTTGGCACAGGACGGAGCACAAGGAAGATGAGGCTGGGAACCCTCGGCAGCTGCCTGGAGCTCGCGGGGACGGAAGGTCCCAGGCAGTGGGAGAGGGAAAGCACCACTCCTGGGTTAGAGATGGGAAGCGTTACTGATTTGCAACCTAATTTAAATTAATGACAAGACAGTAGACCAAGCAATGAAACAACCGGCTTCTAACCAGGTAGAGAATGGCAGGGTAGTAAACGGGGCGCACTGCACTCTGGAGAGTCTTCCACGCTGCTTCTGTTTGACATGGCGGCAGATGAGGTGTAGGTGAGAGGGGGTGGGTGAGTAAGGATGCGTCTTTAACGAGACCTCAGTTTCCTAATCTGCTTGTTAAAAGTTTGAGAAGACACAACTGGTTTTGTGCCCTCCTCAGCTGGAGAAGGAGCTCTTGAAAAATTCTTGTTAGTGGATCACTTCAAGTAGTTGGCTGGACATGTCCCGTATGGTGGTGTAGGGACCTTGTTCTTGGGTGTGTTTCTGTTCGTAAAAATAGACTATCAAAGGAATATGCTCGGATATCGTGATCGTTCAATAGGGACTGTAAGTGCTTTTATTTATTTTTGGTTTCTTCTCTGGCCCTGATTACCTTTAAAGAAAGAATTCAGCAGAAAAAGCACTTGGAGGTTGCCAGGAGAAAACTTGGGAGTTGTAACGTCACAACTGAGATGCAGCTCAGCGCGGAAGAGCAGCGGCCGTGTCCTGGCAGGAGCGCTGTGTGCGAGGAGGTAGAGGCACTTATTCTGCTCCAGTTGCTTTTGATGACGACTTGGCTGGGTAGCTCTGCCCAGTGTCTGTCGAGCAGGCACATGGAAGACAGTCTGGGGCCATGGGGAATGTGTGATGTTTAACCGACCCAGGAAAAGACATCCCAAATATAAAATGGTTTTCATGAAGAAAACATCAATTGGTTAGTCTATCTGTACGGGCATGGGATAAGAAGCAATTTTATGCTACCTTATGATCTTAAAGATAAAGAAGCACTTTGTGTCTAGCTGGAGAGAAATTTGCAGGCTTATTTTTCATGATAGTTTGGGTAAATGCGATCTGGTGGCAGTGCAGAAGGATAAAGCTTAGAGAATCATAGCATCATAGAATGGTTTAGGTTGGAAGGGACCTTGAAGATCGAGTTCCAACCCCCCTGAAGGAAGGAGGTTGGAGCCCCTCAACGTGAGTTACCAAATCATCGTGAGATGGTATGTAGGGGATATTTTCTTTAAGAATTTTACTGGCTTTTTATACCTCAGCTATTTCTTTTTTTTAATCCGCTCTCTGATCTTGGATTCCCTGGGCGCAGGGGCACTGTCCTACTGGCAGAATGGCAGGAGCTCGTGCCCTGCCTGCTTTTCTGTGTGTCTGGTGTCCCGAACCCTCGTTAGCTGTCAGCCTCAAGCCAGGCTGCAGCCCGGGATTCCCGATAGCGTGTCCCAGGGACTGGCCTCTCATCCTGGCTGGACTGCAGGTCCTTCCTGGGCCTCGTGCTGCTGAGCAGTCCTCTGGTCCTCAGCTCCACGCAGTCACCGTATCCCCGAGAGGTACCTTGCAACACATGTCCCCAAGTCAGGGTTCGCACGTTACCAGCTGCTTGTGCGTGGTGCCTGTAGATCCTCCTCGTTTTCCAGACCCCTGGGTTGCATGTCTGGGGTCTAGTGTGTCTCTTCGGCAATGTGTTCTCATCCTTCCCCACCCCCATCCCCAGAGCTCTAGGGGAAACCAATGTCCCTGTTCAGGAGACTACTTCCATTGCCCTGGAGGAGAAGGACTCCCAAACCTGTCTTCTGTGAAAACCAAAGCCCTTACATCCCACAAGGGTGGCAGTTCATGCTTTTGTATATCCATTTTTTAAAGGCTTGAGCATTAAGCTCAGCACTGACTTCTGCTGAGTGAATCCTTATGCTGGTTCCTTCCTGCTGCTTCTGCTCTGAAGTGCTGCGCGGTTATTTGACCCTGGATTAATCTGGAGCACGCTTGGTCCTCTCAAAATATGCCACTGCCATGTCTGAGATGCTGCTCCAGCCTCTCCCCTGCCGCGCTGGAAGAAGTTATAATCATGTTTGAACTGGAGCGTTCGCTGAATCAGTATAAAGCTGTTTAAATTTGGTAACAGCCCTTTCAGGGGAAATAGCTTTTTCCTGCTTGGAACAAGGGATGACAGAGCTCTGGGTCACAGCTCGCTGCTGTAAACTGCAGTGTCACTGGCTCGTGGTGACAGCGTAAGGGACACGTTCTCCCTGCTCGGGGTAGTGCCGAGCACAGAGGGGCTGCAGGCCACTACAAAAACTCTTTGGGGCTTCATTCCTCGTGGAGTGTTGCAGCACCACGCAGCTCTGGTGGCTTCCAGAGTGCTCTGGAAGTTGGGAGGATTTTGTAAGACCTTAAAGCAACACAACTGGGTGTGAGATTGTACGGAAGGGCAGGTGATACTTGCTTTAAACAAAACTTTTTGAACTTGTGATCATTCTCTCATCACTCAACACTTGCAGACCTGTGTACTCTCTGCTCAGGAGCTCTGGCCAGGCTGGCAGCGTGGAGGGTGAGAGTCCACCGCCTGTTCCTCACATCTCTAGAGTTTTCCTCTAGTGCCAGCAAACTGGATTATGGAAAGGCCCACCGTAAGGAGCTGGTGATTCCTACACTGTGGGTCTCTTGTCTCAGAATTGTCCTAGAATCATAAATGGATTGAGTTGGAAAGGACCTTAAAGATCATCTAGTTCCCTCCCTGCCCTGGGCAGGGACACCTCCCACCAGCCCAGGGTGCTCCAAGCCCCGTCCAACCCGGCCTTGAACACCTCCAGGCATGGGGCAGCCACAGCTTCTCGGGGCACCCTGCGCCAGGGTTTCACTGCCCGCACAGGGAAACATATCTTCCTCAGATCTCATCTCAATCTCCCCTCTTTCAGTGTCAAACCGTTCCCCCTCATCCCACGGCTCCCCTCCCTCATCCAGAGTCCCCCCCCAGCTCTCCCGGAGCCCCTTTACGCACTGGAAGGGGCTCTCAGGTCTCCACGGAGCCTTCTCTTCTCCAGGCTGACCCCCCCAACTCTCCCAGCCTGTCCTCCCAGCAGAGGGGCTCCAGCCCTCCCAGCAGCTCCGGGACCTCCCCTGGCCCCGCTCCACCAGCTCCATGTCTCTCCTGCGCTGAGGCCCCCGAGCTGGAGGCAGCACTGCGGGGGGGTCTCCCCAGAGCAGAGCAGAGCGCAGCAGAGGGGCACAATCCCCCCCTCGCCCTGCTGGCCACGCTGCGGGGGATGCAGCCCGGGATGCCGGGGGCTCGCTGGGCTGCCAGCGCACGTTGTCAGCTCATGGCCACTTTGTCACCCCCCAGCACCCGCAAGTCCTTCTCAGCAGGATGCTCTCCATCCCTCCATCCCCAGCCTGGATGGACAGCGGGGGTTGCCCCAACCCAGGTACAGGACCGTGCCCTTGATCTTGTTGTACCTCATGAGGTTGCCACAGACCCACTTTTCCAGCCTGTCCAGGTCCCTCTGGATGGCATCCCCTCCTTCCAGCATGTTGATTTTGCATATTTCAACTTCATGGATTTTAGGTAAGGCTGTCTGGTCAAGATGTTGAGTTACCTTCTTGTATGTTCTTCTCAGTCACGTGGGTGGATCCAAGGCTGGGCAATGGGGGAGTGATTTAGCTGACTCCATCTTGGCGTTACTGCTTCAGGGTTTCTATATGTAGAGATGTTCTTTTCTATTGTCTGCATCTTGCGTTGGGCCTGTTGAACAGGTTTGTGGGTTTTTTGCATGGCTTTGGATTGAAGTGTTCACTACTAGGGATATGCAGGAGGCCCTTGGCTTTAGGAAGGAACCCCAAGTGAAACAGTAAAACTGTCTCAGTTATATCACTTGGCTCTCCAAAACATCAGTTTAGAAAAAATAATAATAATAAAAAAAAAAGCCCAAGAATAGCAAAAAGTAAAAATATTCAACTGTGTTTCAAGTGTCTGGTTTTAGAACACCCGGTAAGACAGGCAGTACTCCTGGAATTAACGTCTTCCTCCAGGAAACACAAGTGGCGTTCTCTAAATTCACTGAACAGGTACCTGCTCAGAGTTAACACTTCATGGGTAGAAGTCATCTCCCAGGTAGAGCTATTTTGTTTATGTGTGCCCATGACAACGCTGTGGAAATAAGTCTTCAGAGAGCCTTTTGTTTAAAAACAGGACTTCAAGTGCCTTCGTTATTAAAAACCATCGAGTCTGTTGAGTGTGGTTCTAGATGGAGGGACCCAAGGAGAGCGTCTGGTGGAAGCTGTCCCGCATTGCAGTGCAGAGTGTTGTCAGCGATCTGCAAGACTCCTCTGATAACATCTGAGATGGGGTAACAGATTACTCACTTCCCGAGCATCTGACATTCCCAGCGGGAAGCAGGAGCATGAGAACAAACATCCCTTGGAGAGCAATTAGAGCTGAGGGTGGGAGGTGTGCTTTCCCTGCATATCTCGTTCTTGCTCTCAATTTATCACGAAGCAATCACTGCTCAAGAAATATCTCTTTAGGAAGAATAAGTAAGGGAAAAAAGCTATACGCGAACTGTAATGATTGCATCTTTTTTTTTTTTCTTGCTGATTTTTTTTTTTTTTAAAGGCAAAATGTGAACCTTGTGTTGAACTTTAAAGTTCCTGACTTTGCGTCTTTTCAGTTAGGAGATACCGGTTCTGACAGTCGTACGCACTGAGCTGTTTTAGCATTCCGGATTATATAACAGCATGGAATTTCAGAAGGAAAGCAATAAAATGTTACTGGAATTGTCAGCACCGTCTGAAACACCCTGTGGCTTCTTGAGGACCTGTAATATATTCTTGATCTCCTTTTTCCCCATCTTACTCAATGGCGGATTTTAATTTGCTTCTCGTTGCAGCAAATTAAAGTATTTAGAGTAATCTCAGCCAGATTTGGTTTCTGCACTGGCCCCTGGTAGTTAAGGCTTTCTCTTCTGCAAGGACAGAAGACTTTCTCTCTAAAAGCAGCATCCAAAGTGTTGCAGAGGCTCAGGAGTCCAGAAGGGACCTCTGACGTCCCGACTCCAAACCAGAGGACGCTGCTCGGGCGTCTAGCTGGGTGTTGAGTTGTCTCCAAGGATGGAGACTCCACAGCCTCTCTGGGCAACCTGGCCAGTGTTCAATTTCCCTCAGATTTTTATTAAAAAAAAAAAAAAAGTTTCAATGGAGTTGCTTATGTTTCAGTTTGACAAATCACTGGGCAGGAAGTAACCAGTTTGATGGCTCTGGTCTGGACCAGTTCCTCTCTGCCAAGGCTGCCAGCTTTGTGCTTTATATTTTTATTAAATGCAAAAACTTCTTTTAATTTTGAGCTCTTATTCTCTTGGATAAAAATGTACACACTTCCTTTGGCAGGTCGGTCTACATCCTTTTCCATGTAGTTGTTTATGTTTATCCCTTCTGTTCTGGGCAGTGGTGAAGTTCGTCTGTAATACTCCTTTACAGTGATTTTTAAGACCCTTCACTCTGAACTGAACTGGACAATATTCTATCTTACAAAATAAGGAAACTGATAATAATGAAAAAAAAATGAACTGATAAGAAATATTGAAAAGATATTCCTGTGAGGTACCATTTATTCTGAAGCCAGCACACAGCGGAGGAGTGCTGAGCATCCTTGAAGAGGCACTACCCTAAGGAATGCATCCAGAGGGAGGGAGGGGAGCCCAGAACATCTTGGCTGCCCGGGGGGTTTCTACCTGATGTTCCACACGTCATCCCATCCTATCCTTGAAAAGAAGTGTAGCCAGCGGTTTCTGGGAGGTGATTCTGCCCCTCTACTCCGCTCTGGTGAGACCCCACGTGGAGTACTGCGTCCAGGTCTGGAGCCCCCAACGTAAGAAGGACACCGACCTGCTGGAGCGGGGGCAGAGAAGGCCCCGGAGATGATCAGAGGGTTAGAGCAGCTCTTCTATGAGGACAGGCTGGGAGAGTTGGGGGGGTTCAGCCCGGAGAACAGAAGGCTTCGGGGAGACCTTCTAGAGGGCTTCCAGGGTGGGCTTCAGGACAGCTGGGGAGGGACTTTTTACAAGGGCATGTAGTGATAGGACGAGGGGGAATGGCTTCAAACTGGAAGAGGGGAGATTTAGATGAGATCTGAGGAGGAAATTGTTGCCTGTGCGGGCGGTGAGCCCCTGGCGCAGGTTGCCCCAAGAAGCTGTGGCTGCCCCATCCCTGGAGGTGTTCAAGGCCGGGTTGGACAGGGCTTGGAGCAACCTGGGCTGGGGGGAGGTGTCCCTGCCCAGGTCAGGGGGTTGGAACAAGGTGGTCTTTAAGGTCCCTTCCAACCCAAACCGTTCTATGGTTCTATGTGACCCCACTGGTAAGCATATTGACGGTAGTACCTCTGTGTATGAGTACCAAAAAAATAAATCTGAAAATCAGAGAGGACGTGTCAACAAATATACTGTGAGTCCCCATGCTGGGGGGGAGAAGTCGGTGGTGTTGGTATCTGCCGGCGGCAGCCTGAGTGCGGCTGTGCCGAACAGAGCCTCGCGCAGGAACCAAGTGCTACCAAAACAGCTCAAAAATCCCCTATAGAATATAAAAATGCGTATGTTACCCAACCCAGTGCCATCTAACAACGCTTCCTAACATTTGTTCTAAAGGCAGTAGTATTCCATCCCCTGCAGAGATGGGGGGGACTTCCCTTCCCTTTGAGATTGCGGAGAGCTTATTGCGGGGCATGGCTCGTTCTGTGGGTCTCGGGGGCGAGTTCAGGAAGGCGAACTTGGCCTCCATTGAAGATCCTGACCCAGCGCGGTGATCTGGGCAAATTAGCTTTAAGATCGGCTGTAGGAATGAAGCTCTTAAGCTTCTCTCTCTCTGTTCGCTTGGCTTGGCGCTGGCAGGGACACCTCCTGGCTGCGGACTCGCTAATTTTGAAGATACTTAACCTCTCGCTGGAGATCTGATCTGAGACCTCTCAAGATGAGCATCTCCTGCAGCGAAAAGGCTTCCTCGTGGCAACGCTCTCCTGGGAGCGCTGCTGGCTGGAAGTTCGGTGGGATGTCCCACGTGTCGGTGGGTACGGATTCATTCCTTTTCCTCCCGGAGGTGTGAGCGCGGCCGGTGGCCCGTGCTGGGAGCGGCCGCGTGGGAGGTTGCCAGAAGTGCTGTTTTCTATGGATTAGCTTCTGAATTGGCTTATGTCACTGTGCTGATCTTTGCAGAGCACATGACAAAACAAACAAATCAACGCCGTCAGCAGCCCTGCTAAATGTTTTGCTCTCTTCCTCCGGAACCTGCCGTGGGATCGGTTCGGGGAAGGTGCTGCTTGCGTGGGATGCGTATTTTTACTTTCAGAAGCAGGTTTGCTTTGTGAGTACATTTGTAACGCTATTTCTTTTCTTTAAGCAAGACTTTGAGCTGTAATCCTACATTGGTTTATATTGTCAACAGTTGTAACCGGATTTTCAACTATCGGCAAGCTCTAACGCTTACTAAAATTACTTTACGGGTTTGTGGGATCTATCAAACTTATATTTTGGGTTGAGTACGTTATCTGCTGCTGATACATATTAATGGGCACTTTCAGGATCCATCATCATAAGAGTTTGGCTGGTCGTTTTTGGTCACTTTTGTGTCTTTTATTTGTAGCTCACGTGCAGACTGTGTGTGTTGGGGGAGTCTGTACAACTGGGTTTGGAGCTGAAAAATCCTCTCTTCTACAGTCCGGGGGACCCCCTTTCTAAGATCCCATTTCTCCTGTTCCGCCACGCTTGAATGAGGAGGAACCGAATATTGGGACGAGGTGGGCACGACAAATAAGCCTGGAAGTATCCAGCAAGCGTATGGCAAGTAATGTTGACAAACACTTTGGGAATCACAAGGGAGTTTTTGCCGGCGCTTATTTTGATTCAGCGACCTTTGTTCTCCGCTCGCGTTGTCAGTGGCACTGGCACTGGCGGGACCAGTGCCGGCAGAGGCAGGAGAAGGGACCGGTCCTGCTGCTCCTGGGAGCCTGGTGCCGGCTCCTGACCTACCCTCTGGTCCCTGGGCTCCTTCTTGCGTCCCTCTTTCTGCTGGAAAGCAGTGGTGGTCTTGTTTTGTTTGTTTGTTTGTTTGTTTGTTTTAATTAGTATCTGTTATGAAAATGTTGTATGAAAAATATGCAAGTCTTCGGTTTATATTCCTAAGGATTTGGCAGAGGCAATTCACAACAATCTTTCATCTGGCTTTTGGGGCCTTTGTTAGACCTTACGGGTTTGCAAATACCAGTAGAGTTGTGGTAAACTGTTACAGGACTTTGATTTCATCTGGTGTCACGTGCAGCAGGGCCTGTTGCGATAGGACGAAAGGTGACGGCTTTAAACTGAAAGAGGGGACATTCAGACTAGATAGAAGGAAGAAACTTCTACGCTGAGGGTGGCGAGCCCCTGGCCCAGGTTGCCCAGAGAGGTGGTGGCTGCCCCATCCCTGGAAACGTTCCAGGCCAGGTTGGACAGAGCTCTGAGCAACCTGGTCTGGTGGAAGATGTCCCTGCTCATAGCAGGGGGTTGGACTAGATGGCCTTTAAGGATCCCTTCCAACCCAAACCATTCTATGTTTTTTACGTAAATGTTCCTTTTCCAGCGAGGTGTGTGGTTGAGGGCGGTTCTCCTCCTCTTTATTTCAAGACATGAACACAACCTGTCTGCTCAAAAAAAAAAAGGAAGAAATGGAGGTTTTACTTCTGGTTTACCGGTTGCGATCGTAATTTTACGTTCTTCACCTGTGAGATCTCTGAATATGCCAAGGTGTATTTCTGGTCTGGTGCAGATTTGGTTAAAACATTTGGGGTTCAGTCGATGCGCTCTACAGTCAATCAGTTTAGTGTGGGTCCCATCCAAAAATCAGTTAGAGTCATCTTTGAGAAAGTCCACATCAAATTCTCTTAACTGCTCCCGGGCCTCTTCCTCACCCTGACAAGGACACTTACGGTCTTCTGGTTTTTTGCTTTTAGTGGAGTTTTATAGACAAATGAATGACAGATTCCTGTCCGGAAGAATTTACAACAGCATAATTAAATCCCTTGCTATTCTGCACCACAAATAATCATAAATAATAACATCTTTTGACACATCCAGTGACACTTTCTTTTCAAAGTACCTTGCGAATCGAAATGATCGTTGTCTGTCTTAATAAAATATCTCCTGCTTAATTTGTCAGCCTTTAAGCCACCCTCATGCTCGGAGATCAGCCGGCGTTGCCTACGCCCATTTCTCCGCTGAACACGAGGGGGTTGTTGCCTTCAGGTGTCACCTCTCCCGCGTGTCCCTCGTGCGGCGTCACCCCTCGGCCTGGGCACGGGGGGACCAGAGCTGGCGCGAAGCTGGGCCGGGGAGGCTTCTGTATCCTCTCTGCTGAAGTCAACCGTGTCAAATGGAGTCATTTAGCAGAATAATAGCTAAAAGCCACTGGCAGAAAAGCAGCATTCGCTTGCCAAGTCAGCGCTGCTTTAGGAGGCTTGTAGCATCTGCGGGGTTTGTGGCACAAGAGGTAGGAATAGCTGCGTTGATGGTCAGAAATTGAATTTATTCAGAAGCGGTTCTTCGGGGCTCGCTTCTGGTGGGGTTTACACAGAAGTGAAGTAGTAGATCTCGTGTTTATGAGAATTATCCTTTGAATTCCTATTCTCTGGGCCTCAAGAGTGCATGTAAGGGCAAAAAATAAATGCATTTTATTTCTATTTAGTTGGCTCAGAATCTGAATAGGAACTCTTCTACAATCGTGAACTTCTGGTAGACCATAACATCACTTCCCGTAGTTGTTGCCCATCTTGTGGTGGTCAGTACCCAACCTGCGGCTGGGACACAGCGTTCTCTGTATCTTGAATTTCAGTAGGGGGAAAAAAAGCATGTTTCCAGCACGTTACTTGTTCGGTTGTTTCTTGTGGGACACCCCAGTTCAAACACTGGTGCCATGAGCAGTCTTCTGAACTATAGAATCATAGAATGGTTTAGGTTGGAAGGGACCCTAAAGATCATCCAGTTCCCACCCCCTGCCCTGGGCAGGGACACCTCCCCCCAGCCCAGGTTGCTCCAAGCCCCGTCCAACCCGGCCTTGACCACCTCCAGGGATGGGGCAGCCACAGCTTCTCGGGGCACCCTGCGCCAGGGGCTCACCACCCGCACAGGCAACAATTTCTTCCTGATATCTCATCTAAATCTTCCTTCTTCCGGTTTGAAGCCATTCCCCCTCATCCTATCACTCCGTGCCCTAGTAAAAAGTCCCTCCCCAGCTCTCCTGGAGCCCCTTTAGGGACTGGAAGGGATCGTCTGTCTCGTTTACCTTTGAAGACCCAGTTCCTTTTTGCTCCCCACGTCCACCGTGCAGCGCCTCTGGTGCAGCATTTCTCAGCCCCCGTGGAAGCGGAGGACGCCTGGGACGTCCCCGCGCAGGTGATGTTGGAACCTGGTGACACAATCACCGCCTCCCTCTGGATTTAGGAGGAGAACCACTCTCCTGGTCCCCTGTCCCATCTGCCACGCCGCGGTTCCTGTAATGCCTCCCGGGGACTTAAAGCTCATTAATTCTTCTGCCGTTCCTGGGGATTACCCGTGATGTCCCTGCTGAAGTGTGTTGCTGTTAATGACTCAAAATAGGAATATACAGACTGTCAGCCGCCTCCGACCTCGCGAAGTTTGAGACCCCAGGGATGTTGCACGGCATTGAGCTCCAGAGTTTAATTATGAGAAGCAGTATTTATGTGCTAATCTGAGATTTTGACACGTTTCTAACTTGATTGAATCACCTCCTGTTCTTCTGAAAACAAAATCTCTGATCAAATTGCTGTGACCACTGATCGGTTTGTACTGGGATCAGTTTGTTGTTTTGTGATGTAAAACAAACAAAAAATGCCACAAAAGCCCTCTTTCATCCTGCCCTTTCTCAATCACCTTTTGATTGGAATCATTGCAACCTCTCTATGAATCTTTGTCCGACCTTCTGCGAGTCCCCTGTTAGCGACGGGCGGGTGGGTACCTCGGCCTCCGAGAAGAGGCAGCGGCTGTTGCTTTCATATACCAGCGTTCTGGTTTTAATTAGTTCTTCCGTTCTGTTCCTTCTGTGTGTTAACGTCGGGTTTGCCTTTATTAACTGCAGTTCTGCACTGAATTCGGGGTCGTCTTCGGGGATAGCTTTTGAGGCGCACTATCAGTTTCCTCTCCTGAGCTCCAGTCTTGCAAGCGGTATCGTTAGCCTCAGTGAAGGTAAAACTACTAAAAGCATAAAGAGATGTATTGGCAAGAGAGTGCAGCACACTGCATCGGGGTGAGAGAAGGAGTTTGTGTAAATTTTTTTTGTGTTTCTTTTCAGAAGAAACTGGAAATTGGTTTGAAAGTCTCAAGTCTATAGAAGAGTTGATAAATTCACATCCCCTTAAAATGAAAATGAATCTGTAAAGTCACAAGTCTGGGTATTTGTTTTGAGCCTTTTCCGTGCATTTGTCATATTTGAAAACTTTAGGACATATATTTTTGTTTCTTTTGTACAATTACAGGATCTGGAAATGCCGTTGAAGGCTGAAACGACCAAATTTTTTACAGTAGCAGCTGGGACTCGGAGGGAGCTGCGGTAGAGTAGCCAGTATTGACACAGCTGAAGCTCAGGGGTTTTTTGTGTGTTAATTAAGGGTAAATCAAACCTCGCAAGCGTTAGCTCATTCATAGCTAGCTTTCGTCTGCTCTACACATCGATACATCTCTTACTTACACAGAGAACTTAATCTATGCCTTAGTGCTTTGCCCCATCCCGGCCATTACCACTCGCTGCTACTTTTCTTTCTCCGTTGAAGTGATTTCAAGTTGAAGCGTTAAAAATAGCGGTCAGCGGAGATGCATGGGCAGTTCCCTTCACAGCCAAAGCCTCCCCCCAATATCTGGGGATGGACCACCCTCCCCGAGAGGTCAGCAGCGCTCGGGAGCCTCTGAATCCCACCTTCCCTGGATAGAGGTGAAATCAAATTGTTCATGACGCTGTTGGTGTGGCTGGGGCTGTTGTCAGTGTTTCATACCTCTGCGCCTCGTGGCGGGGTGCAGGGCTGCTACAGGCAGTGCTTCAACAGGGCCAAGTGCCGGCTCCTGCCCTTGGGTCACACCAACCCCATGGACCCTACAGGCGTGGGGCAGAGTGGCTGGAAACTGCCGGCGGAGAAGGCCCTGGGGGTGTTGGTCGACAGCGGCTGAACAGGAGCCGGCAGTGTGCCCAGGTGGCCAAGAAGGCTGACGGCATCCTGGCCTGTATCAGCAATAGTGTGGCCAGCAGGACTGGGGCAAGTGACCGTCCCCCTGTCCTCGGCACTGGTGAGGCCCCACCTCGAGTGCTGTGCTCAGTTTTGGGCCCTTCACAACATGAAAGACATTGAGGTGCTGGAGCGTGTCCAGAGAAAGGCAACGGAGCTGTGGTGGGTCTGGAGCACAAGTCCTGTGAGGGGCGGCTGAGGGCCCTGGGGGTGTTCAGCCTGGAGAGGAGGAGGCTGAGGGGAGACCTTCTCGCGCTCTACAGCTCCCTGAAAGGAGGGGGTAGCGAGGGGGGGGCGGTCTCTTCTCCCAAGGGACAGGCGATGGGACAAGAGAAAACGGCCTCAGGTTGCATCAGGGGAGGTTTAGGTTGGAGATAATCTCTTCCCGGGAAGGGCACAGGCTGCCCAGGGCAGTGGTGGAGTCGCCATCCCTGGGGGTATTTAAAAGCCGCGTAGCCGTGGTGCTGAGGGACATGGGTTAGTGGTGGGCTTGGCAGCGCTGGGGTGACGGTTGGACTCAATGATCTGAAAGGTCCTTTCCAACCTCAGTGACTCTGTGATTCTACAGGCTTTTGCTTATCCAGTAGTTCATCCCAGGGTGCTACACTGGGAGAAGAGAATAGGCTGGGGCAAAGTGGAGATGTAAATTCCAAAAACCAACCAAAGCATGGAAGGTGAGGAAGAGGAAAGCCCACAGCGTGTCTTGGTGCTGCTGCTGGAGGGTGTCTCAGTTCACAGCTGAGCTTTCTTGCTTTGGTTTTCTAACCATCTTCCACCTGCTTGTAAGGACTTCAGGAAAAGGCTGAGTTGCATATTTGTAATATTCCTTGTGACAAACCTTATTGAAATAGTTTCATGTAGTCTAACTTCCTTATTTCCGTGCGTTTATAGGTCGTGAAAGGTGCCTACCAAGGCTTCAGTGGTAGAATATTTGACCCTCGAACATCTCAGATTGCTGAAGGCTGTTAGTCTCAGTGCGGCTGTTTTTAAGAGAGGCAAAGAAAGAGTAATGTTTTCTGTGGTCAGATATAAACCATCAGGCTTCGATGCGTTGATGTGTTGAGAGAACCGTCTTTATTGTGAACTGGGGGAAGATTAGGCTTAAGTGTGAAATGCAAAGATGTACAAGTAAAGGTCTTTGAGGTATTCAGGGAGAAGTTATTCACTTAAATGATTTGGTGTTTGTCTCCCTAGTACAATAGAGAGCAAACCCATCCTATGGGTGCTGTGTGTCTGTGGTGGGATGTACGCTTCTGTAAATACAGTCCGATTTGGTGCGTACAAGTCAACGCCTGGGCAGGAGAGGAAGGGGCTTTGGTTTCCCCTCCTCCCCGCTGTGACCCGATGAGCAAGTTGTGTTCAGCATTTCTCTATTGACAGACTTCAAAGCTTTGCTCAGCCTCACAAGTTCAGGGTCTCGGGGTTGTTCCAGCCCTTACGTTAATGAAAAAAATCTCCCTAAAGGTGAGTGTGAGAAGCTAGCGTGACCTGTCCAGCATTTGAAAACAGGTCAGCGCTCTGGTCTGAGAGTCCACTTGTGATCTTACATGTGTATCAAGATGCAGCAGTTCCCATTATTCTGTTCCTTATATTTGGAGAGTTGGATCAAAGCAGTAAAAAATGAATATTCATGGTCTCTGGTTTGGCTGACAGTTGATGTTATCTGTTGGCCTCTGAATGTCATCTCATGCAATAATCTGTTTTAAATATTTTAGCTTAATGTTTCCCTTTTGACTGTGTCATTTTCTTCTCTAATTTCAGGAGAAATCATGGATGAAAAGCTGTCTTACAAAGACTTTCTCGATCGCAATGACTCCTGGACGACGGACGACAGAGACCTGTGCTTTGAATCTCAGCCTGTATTCAAGCCCGTGGAGATGGCTGGTATGCGTGTATAGCGTCACAGAATGGTTTGGGTTGGAAGGGACCTTGCAGATCATCTCGTTCCAACCCCCCTGCCCTGGGCAGGGACACCTCCCCCCAGCCCAGGTTGCTCCAAGCCCCGTCCAACCTGGCCTTGACCACCTCCAGGGATGGGGCAGCCACAGCTTCTCTGGGCAACTTGTTCCAGTGCCTTACCACCCTCAGAGTGAAAAATTTCTTCCTAATATTTAATCTAAATCTCCCTTCTTCCAGTTTGAAGCCATTCCCCCTCGTCCCATCGCTCCCCTCTCTTGTAAAAAGTCCTTCCCCATTTCTCCTGTAGCCCCCTGAGGTACTGGAAGGCCGCTGTAAGGTCTCCGTGGAGCCTTCTCCAGCCCCAACTCTCTCACTTAAAACGGTAGCACCGCTTATTTTATCAGTTGTGGGATAGACTTGTAGCCTCTCTCCCTAAGGGTGGATTTATTCTCTTGCCTGCTACTCACGCCTGTGTTCTTTAGGATGTGTTGCTCCGTTTTCCTAAAATGCGTGAGATCTTGACACCAGAGATAACTTAGCAGATGGAGCCCCTAACTTGCCCGAGTAGCTGGTTAAAAACGGAGCCGCCAGTCCGGTGCGTTCCAGCACACAGCGTGTGGGCGAGCAAGATTTCCCCCTGCCTTGGCTCACATGGCGATAGCAGTTTTTGGTTGAATCCCACAGTTTAACCGCTCACCAGTACTGCGGCTTTCACTGCAAACCTCACCAAAATTATTGATGGCTGAAAGCCGGTCGTCCCCGGTGCTCGGCAGTGCCCGTTCCGGCTGTCACGTAGCTGCGTCTGCAATGCAGGTCGGGCTGTTCCCGAGGCAGCCGGCGTAGCTGCTGACTCTCTTGAAAATTAGATGAACCTTGTATAACTCGCACCTGCCCAAAGATACCCTTTCACCCAACAACTTTCACCCAGTTTTCTCTCGGTTTTGAGCAGGCTTATGGGAAGTTACTGACTGGCTCTTGAGGGTATGAGAAGTGTATGTGCTGCCCAGATTGTCAGAGGCAACACACCTGGGAAAGATACTGGCTCAAACAGGGTGAAACTCTTTTTATATGTTTTTGAGCAGTGTAGACCTGCTTACTAAATTATTTTCTTGCTCTCTGAATGTCGTATTTACTAAGAGATTCTGTTGAAGAAATTCTGTATCGTTACAAGGGTAAGAAATGATTCGTGGAACAACTGGAACAAAAGAGCCGCCGGTTCCTCAAGCCCAGTTGTTGGGTTTTCCCCTCCCATCGCTTTCTTAGGTGGAAGAATGGGATGTTGATGTGGTTATGCTCAATAGCCAGATGAGAACCGTGTTGATTAGGAGAGATTTACATATCTAGCCCATCACCCAGTATTCTTTTGGCCCGAATAGTGTGAATCTGTGGGGTATCTATTGCACAAAACCCCATCTCCTTAGGTTTCGCGTCCTTAGAGTATCTTGCGCACCTGTACATGCGTAAGGTACCGCATATACTGCAGTGTGACACTACTCCTCCATACTGCTCTTCCTGGTGCTGTTGAAACAAGAGATTCTGCTCAGAGATTAGTCCGTTCCCATAACTGAGCCGAGGGATCAGAGAGGATAGACGCGCTTTAACAACTTGTCAGCAGAAAGAGAAAAATGTGAACAACAGGCTCATAAAAGTGTACTGGTTTATTAAATGTTTTTATGCACGCTCTTTGGAAAACAGTAAGATGATTTCCCTCCCAAGGAGAGAATTCTCTGGTCACTGGTGTAACAGGTCTCCCGACCAGCATTGCTGTAATTCCTCATTCCTTGGTGAGAAACATGGGAAGCGCCAGCTCAGAATATTCTGCCATCTCTGAGCGCAGCTGAAAGAGCGCGTTTGAGTCTGCTCTGCGCTTTGCTCTTACGTATTACAAACACCGCGGCAGGATCTGGCAGCGGGACATGACCCTATGAAAGCAACAGTTACCAGTAAAAAACTTACATATTTTACACACTACCTATAATAAAAAGGCTTGTTTAAAAAATGTTATTGTAACGTAGAGTGAATAAAAATCAAACATTAGCTAGTGGCTTGCGAGCTTTAAAAGTGCCGCAGGGCCCTTAATCACAGGTGTACCGTGGTTTCTTACAGTAAATATCTAACCACGAAGAGTTGCTATTTAAATGATCTACAATAATATGCTTTTATCAGCCCACCATCACTGGCACACCGGAGCCGTCTCTCTGAACGGCGGAGGATATGACCGTCTATGGCAGTGAGCTGAAAAGAGACTTTCAGAAACGCTTTGTCCATCTTACCTCCCGCTGTCTGGAAACGATACTCCCGGATCCTTAACGTTTGTGTGGCTTCGTAATATTCCAAACAAGCTGCAAACCGTGAGCAAACAGAGGATTCTTTTCGGAGCTCATTTAATGCGGGAACTGATGGTTTCCTGAACGGGCTGTATCCCATCCGTGCAGTTCATCCTTTACCCACCTGCCGAAACTCCGGTAGGGCACAGACCCACTGCGAGTCCGTGGAGGGTCTTTGGAGATGGGAAATGAGTTCGGCCGTAGCTCCCTCCGCTTCTCCCCGGTCTCCCTCTGGAGCAGAGACAGGCTTTAATCTGGGTCGCCCACTTTCACCATGTCATCTGGGCAAAGAGGGGGGATCGTCAGCATCTCTTTCAGTTTTAAAATTGGTTTCGGTCGTGATGCTTTTTTGTGGGTGGTGTTTTGTTCCTACATTGGAGAAAAGGCAGTTGTTTAGTTTTGGTAATATGGTTTTAAACAGCTTGAAATTAAAATTTTCTACAGTTTACTCTGAAGCAAGACATTGTCTTGGCATCTCGGATATTCTGATAGATTTATAAGGGAATTCATGCAGCTCGCCTGATCTCGACACCGTGGAGCACCGTGGGCACGCGGACATTTGGAGTTTGGCCGCCGTCCCCACAGACAGCACGCCTGACAGTAAAATGAGTAATAGCCTTCAACTGAATCCCCTTGAACTGTGCTTAATGGCTGTCACACGCTGCACAGATTTTTTTCCCATTTCGGGAACAGAGAGTTCTTCGGCTCCTGGGGAACGCAAGGCGTGGGACAGTCGTGAGAAATGTCACCGGTCTGCAGGAGCTGACCCCAGTCTCAGCCTGTGGTTGCTCGGCTGTGCCGGGCCGGCGAGGGATGCAGGCTGCAGCTGCCCAAGCCAGCAAGATGTGTTCGGAGTCATTGATCCTGAACCACATCCAGGGCTTTGTCAGCTATGGAATAATTTGTTTGAGAGGGGGCCGCCACGTTTCCTTCCCCTTGCACTGTCCTGCCCTTGACTGTGTTACGGTACAGGGACTAAGTCATGGAAGGGTCGGTCGTCTCTTTGGCATTTTATCCTCAGGGAAGGTATCTACTCTCCGCCTTGTGGCGTTTCAGTGCAGTAATCCATCTCAGAAAAGCCAACGTGATGGTTCTCTCTGTCCCGCCTGCTTTGAATGCCCATGCGGATTACTAGAGGGGGAAAGAGATGTGTGCACACACACACAAAAAAAAAAAAAAAAACCAACCTTGCAGAAAAGGAATTTTCTCTGGCTGAACCCTCAGCTGCGAAAGTACCATCTTTTGCAGATGACATCGATGCATCCACTTAGAACACGGACCAAAAGCAGAAGAAAGCTGAGGCACGTTAGGCCGACCAAAGCTGACACCAGACAACTTGGGAACGGGGACTAAAGATCCTGATGGCCTCGCCAGCGCGCCCGCTCTGGCACTGAGGGCGCAGGCTGCTCGTCTGCCTGGACACTGGGAAACATGTTATTTTCCTCGCTGGCTCATCACTTGGTTAAAATACTGGTCCACCAGTCAGAATGTACTGGTGTACCATTCTTGGGGAGGAGAGCATGTGGCTTACATGGGCTTTCCTTGGTCTGCTGCCGAGTTAACTGCTCCGGAGCTGAGCCGGCGTTCCTGACTCAGGTTGGCTGTATGTGTCCATCAGGGCGGAAACAGATCCTTCCTCCTGAGAGGAGGAGACAGGTTCTCCACACGACACTCATAAGCTAAACTTGAGTCAGGTTTTCCTTAGGAAGTGGTCCGAGCAACCGTGTTTGACTGTTGGGCATAAATTCTAATGATGACGGTGTTTGCCGCTGGTAAATAATCTGGAAAGCAGCTTTCCCTCAGCAGTGCAGTGGTGGTGTCAGGCGCATCTTCATCTTGTTTTTTAACTGATCTTACTCTGCGTTGTCTTCCCCGTGTCTGGTGACATTGGCCTTGTTCTTGTCTCCCTCCAGACACCTTCAGCATGCACGGAGGGGAGAATCTGCCTGATTTATTGTTTCCTACTGACATGAAGAATGTGCCGCTGTTCACGGACTATGTTGATGCTTCCAGAGACATCCATGGTGAGTTCCTCCACGGCGTCTGTCCCCGCTGGTCAGCTTTTGGTGTTTTCTCTGTTGACTTTCATGTACTGAAAATTATTAAGCTGATGAGTTCACGGACTCTATAATCACTTTTTTTTTTTTTCTTTTGTGCCTAAAGCCATTCTGATAGCTACTTCCAGGAAGGTTTTTTTGAAGTCTATTTAGGCAGAAGGAAATAGGGCGACTGGAGAAGTTGGGTTAAAGCAGGCATTCCCAATGGCTCTTGTCTTCGTGGCTAGAAACCAAACACGCGTGAACTTTTTCCACAAAGTGGTCTTCAGTTTTGGGACTATTGGAGTTTTAGTGGTTATTAACAACAATTCATGGGAGCAGGAGCAGAAAGCAAAAGGGAATAATTTGCCTGTGGTTACTGTCTTATACCTTACTAAAAAACTATATGCGCATACGTAATTTACAGCGCAGTTTGTAAAGATGAGCTAATGGAGAGAGCTGCTTACAAACTTCATCTAAACTGCTTGTGAGCAGAACAGAATAGTTTACTTTCCAAGCGTTGTGTAGAATTTAACTTTTGAAGGGGAGTTGTTAGGGCGTGCGTAGTGATTAATAAATGGGCTTTTTATTTCATTAGCACCACATGGATCCATGATGGTACCTGAACAACCTTTCTTGGGGCCTCTGTATTCTCCTGCAGAGGCTCTAGACCCATCAGCCTTCATGGGCCTGGACTCAACTGCACAATTTCTGCAAGACAAAGCAGGTAAGAAACAGATATTTTGCTATTACTGTCTGTCTTGCCAGCTGGGTTTGAAGGGTATGCAGCTGGAAAACCTTGGTTTGGTAGTCCTGAAGAATCTTGGAGGGGGAGTTGATACATAAAATGAGTCAAGATTAGAAAGTATCCCATTGGCAATGACAGTTCTTGGTTCTGTGTGTATGTTCTGAAGATGTTAGGAGATCGCAGTCTGGTTGAGGTTGGAATGGGACCTCTGGGGGTCATCTTGTCCAACCCTCCCTGCTCAAGCAGGGCCACCCAGAGCCAGTTGCCCAGAAAAATAGCGTGAAGAACCTGCTGTGTCAGGTCCTGGAGTCAGGAACTCTGCTGTGACGCGAGCTTTTGCTAGTAATAGTCACAGGAGAACATGATGTTCTGGTACTGTTCTTAAGGGAACCGAAAAGTTACCTGAGAATGAATTTGCAAAACAGCAGAGTCAATGCCTTCAACTGAAACCAGAAAGCAGTGGTGGTGGTGGGACTAAATGCGTGTGTTTTCTGTAGTGCCTGAAGAACATTGGATGGGAGCTCAGCATGATGCGAAGGAACCAGATGCCTCATTCTTTGTTGAGCCATCAGGTAAAAATAGTTTTGACTTGTTCTGCAGGAACAGTCTATAGAGAGTATCTGAACAGCAGAAGCAGCGCTTCTCTCCGTGTCTGCCTTCTCAAGAAACAAAAGGCACTGATGGAGTGAAGCGGGACCTGACCAAGAAAAGCACCGTTTCTGGTTCTCGAATCAGTTTAGAATAGAAATCCGTGTTTTAGAGATGTTACTTAACACGCATTTTCTGGTTTAGTGCTGTAAGAGGTGGGGAGAACCCTGCATTGATATAGACTGCTTACGTCTAATTTAGGGTAACAAATGTAATGTATGCAGTTCCAAGGCCAGCCGTCAGTAGATATCAGCGGCATGCCCTTTGGGGGGCATGTTGTGTGGCTGGGCTTTAACCCGCTGAAAGCGTGCCCTGTCGTGGGTTTGGGGAATTGAGTTACCAGATGTAGATGTGTGCAAAAAAAATATCTTCAGCAGCAAGCTCTGCCGATTCCAGACCGCGTTTCCATTCTGCCTGTCTCCGTTACAGTGAAGGTACCGCAATTTCCAGTTGGGATGTGTGTTCAAGCAGTACGTGACGCTAAAATAATAAATAGGGTGAATAAAATTTACTCTTGAAAAGACACTCGAAAACTGGAACTATATTACTGTCAAGGATTCTCGTCTTTGTGCACACTAAGAATCAAATCTGCTGACTTGAGTGGTAACTCGGAGCACTCGTGTTTGCTGCTTTAAAGAGTCGGTGCAGCTGAGGGCACCAACAAACATAATTTTGCCGCGCGCATAATCAACAGAATTTTAAATTCTAATTGCAAGCCTATGTACTCTGTCCGGTTATCTTTATATTATGCTTACAGTCAAATCTTTGAAGCTCCATCAAGTAAATGCGATGCATTGCAGTTGCATGTATATTATGATATTTGATCCGTAATGGGATGTCTATTGCTGATTCTGGTGCACAAGCTGAGAAGAAAGTAGTTGAACACTGGTCCTGGGTAGAAGGCGTTTCTGGAGCTGGTGGCTGTACCTTGGGCGCAGTGTGGAACTGGGGTGCTCTGGAACTGAATGTTGCTGAGCTTCGGCACAGCAGTAGCTTCTCTCAATATAAGAGATAGACAGAATCATAGAATGGTTTGGGTTGGAAGGGGCCTTGGAGATCATCTCGTTCCACCCCCCTGCCCTGGGCAGGGACACCTCCCACCAGCCCAGGTTGCTCCAAGCCCCGTCCAACCTGGTCTTGACCACCTCCAGGGATGGGGCAGCCACAGCTTCTCGGGGCAACCTGCGCCAGGGGCTCACCACCCGCACAGGGAAAAATTTCCTCCTAATATCTCATCTCAATCTCCCCTCTTCCAGTCTAAAACCGTTCCCCCTCATCCCATGGCTCCCCTCCCTCATCCAGAGTCCCTCCCCAGCTCTCCCGGAGCCCCTTTAGGCACTGGAAAGGGCTCTGAGGTCTCCCCGGAGCCTTCTCCTCTCCAGGCTGAATCCCCCCACCTCTCCCAGCCTGTCCTCCCAGCAGAGGGGCTCCAGCCCTCCCAGCAGCTCCGGCGCCTCCTCTGGCCCTGCTCCACCAGCTCCATGTCTCTCCTGCGCTGAGGCCCCCGAGCTGGAGGCAGCACTGCGGGGGGGTCTCCCCAGAGCAGAGCGCAGTAGAGGGGCACAATCCCCCCCTGGCCCTGCTGGCCACGCTGCGGGGGATGCAGCCCGGGGTGCAGTTGGCCTTCTGGGCTGCGATCGCACGTTGCCGGCTCATGTTGAGGTAGTGTTTTTTCTAAGTATTGCACACACTAACCTTCTGAAAATTGACAATAAAACCCGACGGTGCTCTTGTGCCGCCCGGCTGGGCCGCTGCCGTGGGGGAGCTTACGCAGCAGGGTGGGCTCTGCCGCCGGCGGCGCCTTGGGAGGGCGAATCGCATCCTGGCAACTCCAGAAGAGAAAGCTGTTCGCTAAGATCCGAGTGCTTAATCGAACTTTGTTTTATATGCCCAGTGCCCCCCACAGCGACTGAAGCAATCAAGGCGGATTTGCCGGAAAGCCCTGCAGCCGTGGCCCCTGGCTTCCTTCCTGCTGCAGCAACGGCATCCCCCGGAGAGGCTGAAGCTGCTGATGGACCAAAAGGTGCCGAGTCAGGTAAAGTTGCCCCAGTCTAAAGAGCGGTGCTGGCTTTGGGCCCTTGATGGGCAAGCTGTAACAGCGGAATGACGGGAGATTGCCTCTCCTGGAGGAAATGCAGCGAGGTATTCAATGAATTCCATGTGGCTAAAGGTTCATAACACCTGAATTGCGTTGGGGAGAAATAGCAAGTTTACTCGATTTTTCACCTCTTGTGTCACAGTCCAGATTTAATCAGTCTTTACTTTCTCCAAATTTTTGCTCCAGAAAAATGTTAAGGTGTGTCAAGATCGTGGTTATACCATGAGTCTGAAGCTATACATAAATATCTTAAAAACTTTCTGTTTTAAAGACTTTCTTTAGAGAGACTTTCTTTTAAAGACTTTCTTTAAAACAGAGTTTTTAAGGTATTTGTATACAGCATCAAACTCGTGGTACATTTTGCACCAGTCTTTGTCCAGTTTCTTTACACTCTATTCCAGTCCTTCCCGTGATTCACCGGGGCGCATCCATCCTACTTTTAATATCTGTTTCTTTACTGTCTTATTCTTCCGTAAAAATCACAATCTGTAAATTTTATTTTGGAGAGCATCAGGATACCACTTAAAAAAAAAAAAAAAAAAAAAAAGTCAAACCCAAATGAGGGCTGGTGCATAATGGATGTTTTTGGTTTGGTCCGCTGGATTATTGGTTTTACCTAAATGGATCCTGAAGTGCTATTTTAAAAAGGACTTTTTCCCTTTTGCTAATTTTGTTCCTTTTTCAGTTTATTGTGTTCCTTTTTCAGTTTATTAAGTATCTAATATAAGATGTAATACATTTTCCATTGTTTGGGGAAGATATTTTTAGATGTGACTCAAACTATCAGTAGAAATGTTTTGGGTTTTTTTTCTTTAACATCTACTCAGCAATGTGTCGGAGATGTTGAGGTCACTGTGCCGCATTACACGGAGTAGGGGTAGTGCTTGGGGCTGCTGAAATTAATAGCTGCAGAAGAGAAATGTAGTGCTCCCGGCTTTTGATAATTTGTGAAAACTCGCCTCTGGACAGCTGAAATGCTAAACTAAAACTGACGGAAAAAACTCCTTTGAGGGGATCTTATGAAAATGCTAACTTGAATGCTGAGGTTTGATTGTACTGTGAACTGACAAATGTTATTTTGAAACTAACAGCTCAGTATTTAGCAGATATTATGTAAAAAATGAACGAGGCCAAGTTGGGGATGAAAGAATAAAGGGCAGCTGGTGATTCACGGGCTGGCAGTGCCTTTTGTGTCCAGAGTGCCGGTGCTTCCGCTCACGTTGCAGCGCTGTACCGCCCGGGAACACCATAAACAATATTTAAAATGAAGCGTGTATGGCTCTGGAACGTTTTGGGACTTTTTCTGCTGTTGGAACACATACACGGTGGGCTCATAAATACATACACGTGGAATACACGCTGGGCTTGTGAAGGTGACACCCAAAGTTTGTGTCCCACTGTATAGGACAACGCTCTGGTGATTCCTGTGTATGTTCTGCGGGAGCGCGTTGCTCGCAGTGGGTCCAGCAGCTCTGGGCTCTTGCTTGCTGCGGAGCATCGGGTGGTTTTTAAAAGAAAACAGTGCATCTCTTGGCTGAGGTATGTTAGAGCAAAGGGATATCTAACGCTGTAGTCCGGGATACAAAGCCAGGGACACGGGGCTGTGGTAGGACAAGCGCTTGGGTGCATTGAGGGGTGTCATAAGGACTGGTACAACTTGAGTGCACTGGTGTGACTGGGGGAGGCAAGTGATGCTCAAAGACAAGAAGACAGACAGGGAGCGAAAGCCCCATCTTTAGTAATAAAAGCACACTGTCAGGTAATCACATTCTTTTTTTGTTGTTGATTTCCGTGTTTCTGTAGCAGATGCAGCGTGTGCTCCTGCCTGGGATGTCACATCCGTTTCTGCAGAAAAAGCCGGGTCCCTTTTTGCAGGAGACGCTCAACCTCCTCAGGCTCTGGATGCCGGGTTTGCGCCTGCAGCAGAAGCCAACCCTTTTCAGGCTGTGGACGTTGGGTTTGCTCCTGCACCAGAAGCCGAGCCTCCTGTCAGTGCTGCGCCCGCTCCAGTGGCGGATACTGGCTTTGCCCCAGCAGCAGACGCTATGTCCCATTATGCCATGGATTTGGAGTTTGCCCCAGCAGAAGATGCAGGGTTTGCCCCAGCAGCTGATCTGGAGTCTCACCAGGCTGTGGATCTGGCGTTTGCCCCAGCAGCTGATCTGGAGTCTCACCAGGCTGTGGATTTGGCGTTTGCCCCAGCAGCAGATGTGGAATCTCACCAGGCTATGGATTTGGCGTTTGCCCCAGCAGCAGATGTGGAATCTCACCAGGCTATGGATTTGGCATTTGCCCCAGCAGCCGATGCAGAATCTCACCATGCTGTGGATTCTGAGTTTGCCCCAGCAGCTGATACTAAATTTCATCATGCTGTGGATTCTGAGTTTGCCCCAGCAGCGGATGCAGAGTTTGCCCCTGCAGCAGAAGTCAACCATCATCATGCTATGGATTCTGGGTTTGCTCCTGTGGCAGAGGAAGAAGCCAAGCCTCTTCCTGCCGTGGACTCTGGGGTTGCCGCTGCAGAAGCTAAGTCTGCCCCTGCAGCTGACACCAAGGTTGCAGCGTCTGAAGAGCTGATGACATCCGAGTCTTCTGTTGAGCAAGACAAGTCACCCTTTGACAAGCCTCCTGCAGGTGAGCGCCTACGCCCGAGAGCTTCGTTCGGGCTTGGAATAGCATGGCGAGCGGTGTGAGAAGGCCACTGTAAGTTGGCACAGCACTGGTGGCACGTAGTGATGGCCACACAGGTGCACAATTGTCCTAAGACTGTCAAAGGAAAAGCGTATTTTATTAGTAGTAAAGCTTATGGTGTGCCTTGCACAAAACATCTGAAGTAGAGCTCAGTTCTGCTGTCAGGATAACAGACAGAGGAAGTGCTTCATGAGGATTTTTCACTTATAAAAGATAAAACTCCTATATCTTCTTTTTTTTTTTTTTTTTCCCACTTGGCAGATGTTTTGGTTTTTTCCATGTGGTGGACAATAGAATTTTCTGTGCTGCACAGGTTTCTCAGAGGACACTGTCCTTCTGGAGAGAAAATTACTGTCAAAATCAAGCAAATGGTACTGGGCGGAGGCAGTACACGTGGATTGATTGCGGAAGGATTTGGAGTGGGATATTTTCTTTCTTACCTTCTAATACTCTTTAGTTTAATGATAGGAATAAATTTCAAAAAAGAGAAGTTTTAACGAAAAAATCCCTACTAGTATGTAGTAACAGAGGCGTAGGTGGTTGAATGAAAGAGTAAATATGGGACAATACAGGAAGATTTGCTTTAGCAGAACACAGGCTTTCAGGAGGGGAGAGCTGGTAGAAAGTGATCCTAAAAAGCAGATTCCCACTGTTTTGAAGGTGAGGAAACCTTTAGTTTCTTGTGGAAGATAAGAATTAGGTGAGGAAGTGATTTTTATCTTGCTTAATCTGATCTAAAATAAAAATAATATAAATTTTTTATTCTTTCCGTTCCATTTTCAGAAGCAACTGCAAATGTGGAACAAGAATCAAAAGTCCCAGAAGCTTCTGTTGACCGTTTAGAGAAAGCTGAAGACAGCAGACCACCTCTCAGCCACCACGAAGAGCATCTTCCAGAGCAGACAAACCATCTTTCAGAACCAGCAGGTGAGAAAGGCAAAACATGGTATAAAACTGGTGCCAGCGCTTTGCTCTTGGCTAATTCTGCCCCACCACCCAAGTCATAGAACCATATAATGGTTTGGGTTGGAAGGGATCTTAAAAGATCATCCAGTTCCACCCCCCTGCCCCGGGCAGGGACATATCCCACCAGCCCAGGTTGCTCCAAGCCCCGTCCAACCTGGCCTTGACCACCTCCAGGGATGGGGCAGCCACAGCTTCTCGGGGCACCCTGCGCCAGGGGCTCACCGCCCGTACAGGGAAACATTTCTTCCTCAGATCTCATCTCAATCTCCCCTCTTCCAGTGTCAAAACGTTCTCCCTCGTCCCATCGCTCCCCTCCCTGATCCAGAGTCCCTCCCCAGCTTTTCTGGAGGCCCTTTAGGCACTGGAAAGGGCTCTGAGGTCTCCCCGGAGCCTTATCTTCTCCAGACTAAACCCCCCCACCTCTCCCAGCCTGTCCTCCCAGCAGAGGGGCTCCAGCCCTCCCAGCATCTCTGGGGCCTCCTCTGGCCCCGCTCCACCAGCTCCATGTCTTTCCTATGTTGGGGGCTCCAGAGCTGGAGGCAGTACTCCAGGTGGGGTCTCACCAGAGCAGAGTAGAGGGGCACAATCCCCTCCCTCGCCCTGCTGGCCACACTTCTGATGCAGCCCAGGATACGGTTGGCCTTCTGGGCTGCGATCGCCCACTGCCGGCTCATGCTGAGCTTCTCGTCAATCAGCACCCCCAGGGCCTTCTCCTCAGGACTGCTCTCCCGCCATTCCCCGCCCAGCCTGGAGTTGTGCTTGGGATTGCCCCGGCCCAGATGTAGGACCCTGCACTTGGCCTTGTTGAACTGCATGAGGTTGGCTTGGGCCCACCTCTGCAGCCTGTCCAGGTCCCTCTGGACGGCATCCCTCCCCTCCAGCATGTCTGCCTCGCCACACAGCTTGGGGTCATCGGCAAACTTGCTGAGGATGCGCTCGACCCCACTGTCCGTGTCGCCGACAAAGACATTGAACAGCACTGGTCCCAGTACCAACCAGCCTTCCTCGCAGACAATGTTCTCCTGCCCTTATTAAGGAGAAACCAACAGAGGTTTAATTTTGAGAAGGTTATTAGTGTGTGCAAACATGGGGACTCTATAAATAAATAGTCTTAACATTTGAAATTACCATCATGTAACTTGTCTTTTTCTTCCGCATCCATAGTTATACCAATGTCTGTCATAATTTTTTATTTCTAATTAAAATTTAAATAAAATTAATTATATAGAGAACTGTTCTGCAATGTAATTATGTCTTACAAATTAAAACTTGTTATAATAATGTGTAGCTAGGAATTTTGTAGTGTCTGCATGAATATATTCTAAGGTATATATGAATAGTGGATGATTAGCATTAGACAGGGACTCCAGACGGATAACGGAGTAGATTCTGGATTTGAATTCCAGTAGTATGGTGGGAATTCGCTTGACTACAAAGAAGGGGGAAAAAAACCCCGACCCCCAAACCCTCACCCTGTGCTTAAGCCCCAAGGCAGTCTTTGCTTCATGCTTTACCTCCACCTTGGCACGTCTGCCAAAACAAAATTGCTGCTCAAAATGGGATTGTGAGGAGATAACACATAGCAGACTACCGCATCTTATAAACTTCTTCCCTCTTAAAAATGAAAATAAACCCTAAACCTTTTCCAGGGGCTTGCTTTGAAACTGCAGGTTGCCTGTATTCACAAGAACTGAAGCATTCTGTTCATATTTTTCATATTTCAGTTCCAGTAGAAGCAAAAGAAGCTGTTGCACTAGAAAATAAAGACCTCCTTCCAGAAAAATCTGTTACTACTGTGGACGTCGCTGTTACAGAGAAACAAAAGGAGGAGGCTGAACACAACCACGTCCAACATGCAGAACCTCAGCAAGAAAAAACCCCGCAAGAGCCCACAGGTAGAATACAAATCATAATTCAATTTTACGATGGAAAAATCCTCTGTGAACTCTTCACCTTTTCCTACTGACTGCGTTGCCACTTGAGCAAGCAGAAATCTTTTTTGCACCAAGCAGCTGTGCGGTTCTTTGCATTCGGCAGCGGTTCTGCTCGCACTCTGCTTCTAATCCCTGCCCTCTTAAATAGCCTTTTCCCCTCCGCGTTCACCGGACTATAAGCCCGAATATGGGTGCTCTGAGTACTTTATCGCTGGGACTGGCTTATCATGTCTGCTGTAGAATTTAAAAGCTCACCATCTTTTTTTGCCATTACTGCTAGCTTTTTATTTGGGTATTAAAAAGGACCATTAATTCTTATTACAATATGCCTAGTGAAGACCTCCTTCCAAATTGAGTTTTGTAATTACCAAAGGAAAATGTAATTTCTTTTCCTGCTCCGCTAACGCAGCCTCTCCAACGAGCTGTTATTGCCGACGCCGGTGACCGGAGGCTGATTTGGGGGCCAGGGCTAACTGACAAACGACTGATGCTCTCTCTAAAACGGGTGGCTTGTAGCTAAGGAAACCTCGTGCTGCTGCTAACGGAGTACAGCAAATGACTTCTGTTAGGGAGGTTCTGCCTTCCACCGCTTCCACCGTGGGTGCTGGGGGAAACTTGGCTCTTTTGCTCCCCCTTCCCCATTATGCCCCTTCTCTCTTCCCTGGTCTCATCTTTCCACTTAACTTTTATTTTCACGTTTTGGAAGGATGCTGGTTAGGGATGTAAAAAGTATATCTGTTTTCTTGTCTTGCTAAGGGAAAATGGATCCTTAATGCATTTTTAAAAAGAGATAGCATGTCCTTACAAGAACTGTTGCTTTTCGGTGGGGTAAGAGCATGTATCAGGAATTATGTATTTTTAAACATTGACATATTTATCGGTAGTAGTTTAAATAGGGTTTGCATATAAATGTCTATCCCAGCCCCACTGAGGTGGATTTAGAATTAGCATGATATGAGTGCTGGAAAATTCTACATATATGACTGTACGGACTGTTTTAGATGGCTAAAATCACATGTAGTGTATATATATTTTATTTTTAAAAAAACCCACAACCAAATAGTTGCTTCGATGTTTGAGCAGGCTTCCTGTATTCCAGGTCTACCCACTGCACAAATAAGGCAAGCTAACAAATCGAGTGAACGCAGGTTTGGCAGAGCAAAACCTGCACCAGTGCCTATTACAGATGTACCAGAGGAACGGCCGATAGGTCTCCCACAACAGAAGAGTACTGACCCAAAAGTAGACCCCTGTTCCCTAGCGGAACTTGGATGTGTTGCTGCGACATCCCCTCGCACTAGGGTTTCGCATAAAAAGGCAACTGAGCAGCCGTCCCGTGTGCTGTCGGAGTTTGTGGAGAGCTGCAGAGATGCACCGAGGGAGAGCTGGGATTTGGAAGGTTCTCTGGCCGTTGTGAAGAAAAAGAAAAAGAAACCAAAACAAAAGAGAAACCAGCTGCCAAGAACTATGGAGTTCTGGGATGAAAATGTCGCAGTCTCAAAAGCTCCTAGAAATTCCCCATATGCTGTTGAATTGCAAAAACCAGATGTCTGTCCCGTACTGCCGTACTGCAGAGCTCCAGGTATGCCAGAGGATGCTCAAACCATACCTGGAGGTCATGTCCTGGATGAGCAAAATGCCTTCTCGGCACCAGGACAGCAGGCCCGGAAACCCAGTGTGCCGTTAGAATCTGTCTTGGATGCAAAAACCAGAGACGGCATGAAAAGAGAAGAAAGGAGAGATGACAGTTCGATGCTGCAATCTAAAGGCAGAAGAAAAGAGGTTCCCTTGGAGCAGGTAGGCAAGACTACGGTGGGGGAATCCGTTACAGCAAAGGTGCCAACCAAGCCTATGGAAAGAGATTTTCCCAATAAAAATGGGAAGAGGGAGTATAAGGAGTCCAAACGCGCTGACCTGATGCCGCCGCTTTCAGAAGCGATCGATCTAAGCAAAGTAGAAACTCCTTTAGAGACCAAACCTTCAGAATTGCTCCTTTCTGATAAAGAGAAGGAGTGTAAATATGCGTCTCCTGGGCGTGAAGCGTTCACTGACACCGTCCATCCTGAGCTTCAGACTTCCAGTGGGTGCCGGGAAGAAGCAGCAAAGAAAAGAGGTAGTTGTGAAAAAAGCAAAGGGGTTGGAAGCGGATCCCTCCAGCAGCCTGCGGCCCCCTCTGACGAGCTTCCTAACGAGCCAAAGGCAGCTGAGGAAACTAAACCAGTGTCCTCCGAAAAGCGTGTGGCTGTTGACTTTAGTACTTCCGAGGGAGTGTTGAAGACTCCAGGAGGTAGCAGTAAAATGCCTGCTAGGCCATTGGTTTTCCCCAAACCCGAGGAAGTTGCGGCTTTGCGGAGCAGTCAGGCTGACGGTTCTTCAGAGCAGCCGCTTCTGCTGCCGGCGAAGTGTGATGCCGCCGCCCCCCCCGCCTCCGCTGAAGCAGCGGACAGAGCGACGGTAGCAGATTCCCCTGATAAAAACAAAGGCAAAGGATTTACTGCGTTAGAGCAGCAGACTGGAAAAGATCCCAATATCGCACATGGGATGGACAGACCTAAAAAAAAGCGCAGTGAAGGGAAAGTAAAAAAAATCAAAAGCTTCTCTGAGCAGATGATGCTTTCGGAGGATGTAGGCAAATTTAGTGAAGGAGTGAGGACAGATGAGGCTATAAAAGAAACAACTTTCCCTGATAAAGGCAGAGGTTTTGCTGCGAGAGAACAGCCGTCAGTGAGCGTTACGCGTGCCTACCCTGCAGACAAGCCCAAAAAAAGAGGTAGCGATGGAAGAAGTAAAAAGGGTGAAAGAAGTTTTTTCCAGCAGCCTTTTCTTGAGAATAAGGTGGACCCAAGTAGTTGTCCTGATGCAACTGATAAAACTAGTGATAAAGGCAGAGAGAGGGGCTGCGTCACTGCTGAGTGTTTTCAGGATAACACATCAGATGTAACTAAAATGCAAAGGTCAATCGAACGGGTAACAGAGAAGCCTAAAGAAAGCATTGGAAAAAAAGAAATAGGTGATGTGGGTGCTTTAGTCCAGCCGGTCCCGCTGGGGAGTGGGAGAGAGGACGCAGAGCATCTTGCTGTGGCTCACACCGTCAGCAAAACAGAGGAGGTAGATTCGCTGGCTAAAGGCAAAGAGGCTGGAACCACTCCCGCAAGTGAAGAGGTTGCGGTACGTTCCGATGGAGCAGTGGTGGCAGACAAAGCTAGGAAGAGGTGTAGCGATGGGAAAAGAAAGAAAACCGAAAAAAGTCCTTTGGGGCAGGCAGCTGTCCTGCACGCGGGGGTGGAAACAAGCAGTTCTCCAAGCAAAGAGAAGGTAGGTGGCAGCACAAAAGAAACTGCCTTTGAGAAAGATGAGGTGTCTGGTTTTGAGCGAGGGCTTTCGCTGGAGAATCTGACAGGTATAACCAAAGAGGTGCTGGAAAAGCCCGAAATACAGAGTGGCGATAGAAGAAGTTTCTCGAATCAGCCGGTTCTTTCAGGTCATAAAATAGAGACAGCAGAGCCAGAAATAGCCAACGCTAAAGAAACTTGGCCTGTGAATAAAGGTAAGGAACTAGATAGATCCGAGCGTCTCCCAGAGCACAGGGCAGACGTGGCTCTGGCACGTGGTCCCGCCGGGGAACTGGTGATGGCCGTGCCTAAGAAAAAAAGTAGAGATGTGAAAGGCAAAAATAGTCTTGAGCACTCCGTAGCGGGTGCAGGTGACATCCCTGCGGTAGGTGAAGAGGTGGGAAGTATTAAGCAAGCTCAGCCTTTTGCTAAAGGCAAAGAGACTGATTCCAGTACGTCAGTGAGTCTCCCAGGTGACCTAACTGGTGCTGCTGAAGCGCGAGCTCCTGCCGTACCTCTGGAGCCAGGAAAATCGCACACAAGTGATAAAGAGAAATACAAAAAGATGGAGGCCAACTTGCAGCAGCCACATCTTCTGGAGCATAGAGCAGGCGCAGAGATGTTTCCTGAGACGGCTGACAAATCCGAAGCAGAAGGTCTCGCCCCTCGCAGCGGGGGGGGTGGGCTTCCCATCCCAGAGCATCCAGCAGTGGCAGATCACGCCTTGTCCGCAGCTGCCGATAGATCTAAAAAGAGGAGTTATGATGGAAGTAATAAAAAGGCTAAAAATGCCTCTGAGCAACCTGTTCTTCTCGAGGCAAAACCGAACAGGAGAGAAGTGCAGCCTCGCGTGGGACCTGCGATGGAATACGCAATGGAAGACACGGATTTTGTAGATGAAAACAGAAATATTAAAAACTTTCCCGTTGGCCCTCAAATGCTTTGGAATAATCAAGGAAGCGACTTGGAATCCTCTGCCGAGCCGGCAGGAGTTGGCCCCGATACCGCTGGCAATGTTTCCTCTGGCTTCCCGAAGCGGGCAGGTGGGGGGGCGGGAAGCGAGGGGCGTCCTCCTCCTGAAGCGGTGGCGGAGGAGAGCAGCGGAGAGCCTGGGGCTGGGGCGAGGGAGGAGATACAGGCGCAGAAACCTCGCGAGCAACCGATCGGTCTGGGGGACACGGAGCCTGGAAAAGAAGGATTGAAGAAAGATGGTAAAGCCCAAGCGGCTGGTTCCCGGGGTGGGTGCGAGGCGGGGAAACCGCTTTCTGCGGAACATTCAGTTCAACAGGACGTTAAACCAAAGAAGGACGAAGTTCACCTTTCTCCTGCGGCGAAGGTGGATGATAAAGAAATAAGAACCGCTGATAAAAAGCAAAACACTGACAGCGCTTCCTCAGACCTTCCTCAGACGGTGGCCGATTCAAAAGATAAACCGGCTCCTGTAGAGGCCAAAGGGACAAAGAAACCCGAAGCCACCGTCCCTTCTGGAGAGAAGGGCGCCGAGCGTGTTGCCCCAGGACTCGCAGCGGCAGCAGACAGCAAGGCAGAGGCCTGGGTGGAGGATAAAGCTGAAGAGGCCGAGCTGGACGGGGGTGGGAAGGGGGAGCAGTTAGAGGACGGTAAAGCGGCTGAAGCAGAGGCTGCTGCTTTAAACCTGACGGCTGCCCAAACCACCCGACTGAGTCCCAAAGATGACGATAAAGGCGGTTCTCGGCCCGCGGCGCAGGATGCTGCTCACGGCGGGGAAGCTCACCTGAAGGATGCCGCGGCATCGAAGCCTGGAGTAGCCAAACCTGAAGACGCGACTAAAGGAAAAGAAGAGGAACGTGAAGAAAAAGCTGTGAAAGAGGCAAAAAAAGAGCGAGTTAAAGCAGCAGAACAGATGAAAGGCTACATGAGACCCACCAAGTCAAGAGGGGTGCCGCCTGTGCCAGCCAGGCCTGCCGCTCCGGAGCGAGAGCAACAGAGGCAGCTGAAACCCACTGGTATGAACCGGCCTCAGAGGCACGAAAAAGGTGTGTGCTTGCGATGTGAGCTCGCAGCAGTAATCCAGACAGCTTGCGTGCAAGACCTTGCTATTTGTCAGTGCGTTGGCATGAATACGTAATCGTTAATCCTACGTGGCACAAGCGAGTGTGGCATGACTGGTTTTTTGGCTGATGTTAAAAGGCTGTTGGTTCTGCTTGCCTGTCTCACAGCGCTAATTCCCAGAGTTTGAAGGACTGACAGCTTGGTCTAAGTTCCAGAACTCTTTTTTTTTTTTTTTTTTTTTTCATTCAGAGTTATTTTTACATGGATATTGTAGAGTATTTAAGTAAACTTGCCCTTTTTGGTGTAAAGTTACGGTAGCTTCTTGTCATCCGAGGTGGAAAGTGACCTTCACCTGCGATGCGACAGTGACGCGTGGTGATCGCTGAGCGGTGCCGTGTGCCCCTGGCACGCAGGGACCAGCGTGTTCCCGTGGTCGGGAATGTTCTCGATGGCTGTCATGGTGCAGGGTTGGGTTTTAATCCTTCCTCCAGCTGACTGCACCCATCTACTCTTCCTCCCGCAACAGGTTCATGGCTTTATCTTAAGCCACCTCGAACTCCTACATCTAGGAACCACGCTTCCTTCTAGAATAATAATCTTTACTAAAACAGAGTTTTAAGAAAACAATAGCGGGACTGATAGACATTTTAAGACTTTATCTCTCTGGGGCTGTGGATGGCCTGGGAGGTGGTTTGGACTGTTTCCCCTGGCTGTTGTCCAGGGAACAAGATCCCTCTACTCATAGGAAATGAGATGGAACTAATTTGATAGAATTTAATGAAGTCGGTAAGAGGTTTGAAACGGAGAAAACGGTATGGCTACAGATAGAATATAAAACCACCCTTGTGCTTCTCATTCTGCACCTTCCTCGGCGAGGACTGGCGGCTTTTCGGAGGGTTGCACCCCGCTGAAGGGGGCTGGGGAGGTTTCGCCCTGCCCGCAGGCGCTGGGAGGTTTTTGCCTTGTCATCAGGCATGAAAGTTTGTCGCTGTTCCTATTTCTGCGGAGTTCCTCCGCTGCCGGTTTGCATGATGCAGCCACTAACTTAACAAACAGAGAGCTCAAGTGCGCCTTAACATGCTGGTCAGGTTTTTGGGAGGTTTTGTAATTTTAATGAGTGTTGCATAACCTGAAGTAGTTCTATTTTAGTGAAAGTGGTGTTCTCTGCATGAACTTGTGCCTGCAGAAGTAATGTTCTTTGGTGCATGATGCTACAAAGTAAAGGGAAAGCTAAAGGCAGCATCTTTTTTTTTTTTTTTTTTTTAAATAATCTTTAAAGCCTTTCCATTGTCTGCCCAAAGTCTTTATTTTCCTGTGCTAACTGGGAGCAGAATTTTAGTAGCAGATCCGTGCAAAAAAGAAAAGCTCCTCCTGAATGTTTTGCACAGGTAACGCCTGTGCAGAGTTGAAGGACTCCTGGCGCAGAGTAGCACGTCAGCGCGTGAGTAAGTCGGACCAAAGTTTGCACAGGGCTTTAATGATATTCACTTGCGTTCATCCTTTCAGTAGACTTCAGTCCACTTCGTAGACTGGCGGTTGTGGTTTTAAGAGCAGCTCTGAGTGCCGGAGCTTGGTTTTGGCAGCGTTGGTTGACGTGTTCCTGCGGCAGTTTAAACCCGAGCGCTGTCGGGTGCGGGGCTGCGGAGGGGCGCTGGCGGCAGACCCGGTGCCCGACAGAGCTTCGGGCGCTCCTGCGGAGACCGCGCAACATCTGGGCTGAGGGACGAAGCCCCTGTTGCCATTGAGCTGGTAGGAGCGGAGGAGCAGGGAAGCAGATTTGCTCTGCCGTCCAGCGGCGTTAGCGAGGCTTTTGTCTCTCCTTCGTCCGCTGCCCAACCCCTAACGAAGTAGCTGCTCAGTGAGTTGCGAAACACCGGCAAAACGCGGACGGAATCCCTAAGTTGGCACCACTGGTGTGGAAATGCCTTAGGCAGGATCTGAGGCTGAAACAAGGGAATTCACGCGTCGGTTGAACACAGGTTAAAAGCAGAAATGAAGGAAGGGAAGGTGTTGACATTTCCTGACTGTGAACATGAGTGTGTGTGTTTACGGGACAGAGAAGGGATCCAGGAGACCGCTGTAATGATTATAGCTCAGATTTCACTGAGTTGATGGGGCCGTGGACCGTACAGACCTTGTATGTGCCGGTTCATCCTCCTGTTAAGATAACTGTTCACTGCTCAAAGGTTTTATATTTTTACCCGTCACCAGAACTTGCCCATCGCGTCATCTGCATTTGTCAGGCAGAACCTGTGCAGCTCATACTCCGCAACATCCAATATGCGCCCAAATCAGCTGTTTTCCCTTGCAGTGGGCAGTCGGTGACCTCCTATCAGAATAACACGTGTTGATATCTTGGAGGATCTTCTGCTTGAAGTTTAGTAATGGAAATCTCTTGAGCTGGGCTCCGGCCTCCGACACCGCGTGTTCTAGAATAGCAGGACGGTTTCCTAAATGCATCGGCTCCTGCATGTACAGCTAAAATAGGTACGAGCTTTGTGGTACGGCTCCTTTGGGAACCATGGCAACTGGGATGCTGCACATTCCTCTCCCTGACGGAAGTTGTCTGTATCTCTTATAAACTAAGCCTGCAAACTTCTGGAATTTTATTTTTTTCCTAATTTTGACTTTGCAGCTTAAAGTTGAGAAGCGTTGGATGTAAGGCTCTTCGTGCAATTTGAATTTAATCCCTTATCCATCTTTTTGGGATTTATTGCAGCTTCTCATTTTTGTTGTTGCCGTTGTAAGAACTGCCCTAGATTCTGCTGGAAAACTATTTTATGCCTTTCAATGTCAGGAGGCAGCTGAGATGATAACCAAAACATCTCAGACATTATCAGCCTTGAAAATGTGACTGAGCTTTTATGCTGCTGCTTGCGTGGAGTTGAAGCTAAAATTGGGAATTACATAAAAAAGCAAGGTCCTAAAACGTGTACTTCCAGGCGGGCGCCCGGGCTGACGCGGGGCTGGGGCGTCGGGGCTGAGGAAGGGTTAATGGGGGGAGTGATGGAGGGGTTTCCTTCATCCCGCGTTGAGCCCTTTGATTCAGATTTACTGCTGGCATCTCTTCCCTCAAGCTGTATTTCAACATCAAGACTTTGAAAAGATTTTCTTTCTCCAACCTGTCCTTAAAGAACAATCTATGTTAAAAAAAGAAGTTAATTTCTTTCAGTGTTTTGGGTTTTCTATCTTCTTATGTTTTTTTGATGTGCGTAAGCTCTCCGGGAAAGGGCTTTCTTCATGTATGGCTGTTGCAGTGGTGCTCCGATACTTCGTGCCGGGGGCTTCGCTGCGGGCAGAGCAAAGAGCTTATTGCATAACCACGGTGTGGTCTGGACAGTTACGGTTCTGAATTATCCTCCCGAGCACTGACTGGAGGGGTCTGTTGAAGGGGTCATCTGATGCTGTGTTTCCCTCCGAAGCTCCCGTTGGCGATCTCTGTCGCTGCCTTCTGTGGGCGTCCTTCCAGCGCCCGTCCGGTCAGCTGAGCTGATGACAAGCTGTCTTTGCGGCGCGCTGGCACGATCGCCGTGTGTAATACGGTACATATTTCTCAATATGACAGCTCTAAATCCCTTGTGTGTAAATAAGATACGTTGAAAAGCAAGAAATGCCATCCCTGCTTAATTACAGTATTTGCTCTTCTTCTACAGCCGCAACAAAGCCCTTTCTCTCAATATTTTCTTTTCCTGACTGGTTTCCATTGTACTGGTGTCACTACAATGTTAAGTCGGTTTAGCATTTCCTCGGTAACCTTTCATTCATACAATGTCTGTAATTCTCCTGTGGGACCCTGGGCTGTAATTGGGTTTGTCTAATAGGAGCTCATCAGCTGCAGAAAGGTGGTGGGGCGGTGGACTGTGTGGATGTGTAATTAATCCATCTTTCCTCAAATCATCGTCTCAAACACACTCATGGACCAAGTACCTCATAATAACAGCGGTGCTTTAATAATGCTTTTGAAATGGATGGAATAACATCAATTCGTTAGTTAAGACCCAGGAATTATCCCGGGTAGGTATATGAGAGAAATGAAACCCGAACATTGGCCCCAGCCAGTTCTCACGTCAGAACTAAACGTGTTTATGAAGCAGCAGCAGAACTTCGCTGTTACCTGCTTTTCCCCTAAATTTTTGCACTCGTGTGTTCGTATTTGGTTCTGCTTTAACATAAAGTTGTGTTGAGGTGTCGGTTCTATCTGTAATTAGAAAGTGAGTTGAGCCTGGAGGACACTTTTGCAGGTCTGTACCTGGCAGCTACCGGCTCTTCGGAGGCCTCTCTGTCTTTTGTTGAATCACTGCACAGCTCTGAACATCTTCTCTTAAAGGCTGCTCAAAATGGTTGTAACTGGCTTCACGTGCCCTTTTTTTCCCCCTTGTTGGTTTGTGCCGTGTTACACTGATCCCGGCTTTGTCTCTAGCTGGGCGGTCTCCTGCGGCATCTCTCGCTTTGAGCTGGCACCCTGCAGTCCTTAGCAAGGACTTCCGAACTTTTGGGTTCTTCCTTTATTTTATGTTCCTGTTCATCCTTGACGCTATGGTTTTCAAGGAAAGCTGGGAATGAAACGAATACACTTCTGTTTGTAAATTCTGCCAGATGAAGAAGGTTGAACACGTTTCCTTAGTGATGACGTTTAACTTTCCGGGGATATCTGAATTTCAAGCCTCGTCTTTCCTTGCTGAGGTTGCTGCTTCACTGCTTGTGCACCATTCCATTGACTTTCCTTTGTCTCTTTTCCATTTCTACTATCACGTACTCCTACAATAACCAAATACTGGTCAAGTTTTGAGTTGGAAACACTCTTGAGTGTGTTTTAATGCTGGTTTTGGCTGATCACTAGGATTTTTAATGTATTATATGTAAATTCTAAAGTAAATGAGATTTGAAGGTGTCCCTGCCCAGGGCAGGGGGTTAGAACTAGATGATCTTCAGGGTCCCTTCCACCCCAAACCATGCTAGGGTGTGGTGGATCGAAAGACGCGGACTCCGGCATGCAGGACCAAAATCAGCTTTATTAAGCAAGCATGCTCTTTGTATACTTTTCTACCAGGGGCAGTAATTTTCTACTTTACTTGTTTACACCGTCGTGTGCTCTAAAAGATCACGTTCCCACCGAAAAGTGAATCTCTCTTCCCTGTGAGCAGCGTCTCCTTATCTAGGGAGGAGCTTCACACAACTTCATTGTCTGCCAAAACAGTGCTGCAGCTGCTTATTCCTCCCGATTAGTTCTACCGCGCTTAACCCTTCTTTTGCCTCAGTCCCCACAGTTGGGTTCTGGGGTCTGTAAATGTCCTGTCCTGTAAAACATGAGCCTGTGTTTGAGTACTGCGCGGCTCCGCGGCTTTTAAATGTTAAGACCGTAGTGCAAAGTCACGATGGCGAGGCAGACACGCTGGAGGGGAGGGATGCCATCCAGAGGGACCTGGACAGGCTGCAGAGGTGGGCCCAAGCCAACCTCATGCAGTTCAAGGCCAAGTGCAGGGTCCTGCCTCTGGGCCGGGGCAATCCCAAGCACAACTCCAGGCTGGGCGGGGAATGGCTGGAGAGCAGCCCTGAGGAGAAGGCCCTGGGGGTGCTGATTGACGAGAAGCTCACCATGAGCCAGCAACATGTGCTGGCAGCCCAGCGATCCCCCGGCACCCCGGGCTGCATCCCCCGCAGCGTGGCCAGCAGGGCGAGGGGGGGATTGTGCCCCTCTGCTGCGCTCTGCTCTGCTCTGGGGAGACCCCCCCGCAGTGCTGCCTCCAGCTCGGGGGCCTCAGCGCAGGAGAGACATGGAGCTGGTGGAGCGGGGCCAGAGGAGGCCCCGGAGGTGCTGGGAGGGCTGGAGCCCCTCTGCTGGGAGGACAGGCTGGGAGAGGTGGGGGAGTTCAGCCTGGAGAAGAGGAGGCTCTGCAGAGACCTTCTAGAGGACTTCCAGTACCTTAAGAGGGCCTACAGGAGAGCTGGGGAAGGACTTCCTACAAGGGCATGTAATGATAGGACAAAAGGGAACGGTTTTAGACTGGAAGAGGGGAGATTGAGATGAGATATTAGGAGGAAATTTTTCCCTGTGCGGGTGGTGAGCCCCTGGCGCAGGGTGCCCCGAGAAGCTGTGGCTGCCCCATCCCTGGAAGTGTTCAAGGCCAGGTTGGACGGGGCTTGGAGCAACCTGGGCTGGTGGGATGTGTCCCTGCCCAGGGCAGGGGGTGGGACTGGATGAGCTTCAAGGTCCCTCCCAACCTAAACCATTCTGTGATGGCCAGAATACTAAATATTCTGGTTCACCTTTTTATCCGTCAGCCTGGCGTCTCCCAGACTGGGAGATGAAGTGCAGTGTGCCACTCCAGCGGGCAGCGTCAGGCTTTGGGCTTTGGGTGTTGCTGCTTGTTTTCCACGCAGTAGGTGTTTGGTGGAGCAGCGGAACACGCGTGTGTGTGTGTATGAACATACAGAAGAGTGAGTGTATAAATTGCAGATTTACGGTTTGAGCTTTTGTAGACACAGCGTATCCTTATTGGCTCTGGTCAGTCCGATCACTGACTGTTATTGGTAATAACACTTAATTAGAGATCACGTTAGTTGGAGATGCTGGCAAGGAGTAACTCATCACCGTGGAAAGGGATGTTGCCTTAGAAACCAGTGCAAAGGATTGCACAGAAACGATTGTGTTAGATTATAAAAAAAAAAATAATAAAAAAAAAAAACAAAACACCAAAAAAACACAAACCACCAGCAAAGGCATTAGCGGGGATAAGTAATAGCTTGGGGAGCGAAGCAAAAATAGAAACACTAGGCTGATTCATCTGCTGAGGCTGGGAGCTCGCAGATTGGGTATTAAGCCGTGACGTGTTGATGTAGTGATCTTGGTGTGCTCTGGTTATTGGCGCTGCCCCGGCCCGGGCAGCCCTCTCCTGCCTGCTGCAGCCCGGGGAAGGGCACCGGGGTTCTTCGCAGGCGCTTCAGCACATGGCTACGTCTTCCTTAGGAAAATGCTCCTGTTCAGACATACGATATGAGCCTCAAAATATGTCTCAGCAGCTCAGATAAATGATTGCGGGTGTGTTTAATCATAGGATGGTTTAGGTTGGTACCGAAACATGTGCTGTGTGTGCTCAGCTTCCTTGACAGGCTCATTTGTGTCAGCTGTACCTGTGAGAAAAGACAACATTTAATGGTGGTAAGAGGATGTGAACAGACAAAATGGAACCCTTCTCCCTGTGAAACTGTCTCACCGCTGGACGGCCGTGAGAAGGTCCAGGCAATGGGCAAATCTCCCCATCCAGAAGCCGGACCAGGGTCTGACTTGCGAGAGCTCATGGCTATTTCACTGCTGATATCTGCCACGTTCTAGAAAAGAAAGATGGTGGAGGGCCAAAAGGATTGTGAAACCCCAAATTTGACACTTGAAGAGTATGAAATCTTCCTCAAAGCTGAACTAAGGGTAAAAGTGGTGGGTGGTTCCTTTCAGAGAGTCTGACTTACGCTTCTAACCCGACTCCTCCTTAGCATGGGCCCTTCCTCACCTGAATTGTGTTTCAGAATCTCTCCAACTCTTCTTTTCTGAACATCCTCCCACCGTTTCCTGCGTATCTTTCATTGACGAGTTCTGCTGCTCTTATAATTCTCCAGAAAATTTGAGCTTTGTCAGAATCTAAAGGAGGAACTGGGAGCAAAGCCCCGGTGTTGGGACTGGTTGTGTGTAGTGAGCGTTGATGGTTTCTGGTCTGGCCGAAAGCTTAGCACGACGACCATGGTGTAGCTTCAGGGGCAGAATATTTGACTTTCACAGAATCACAGAATGGTTTAGGTTGGAAAGGACCTTGAAGATCATCGAGTTCCAACCCCCCCTGCCATAGGCAGGGACACCTCCCACCAGCCCAGGTCGCCCAAGGCCACGTCCAGCCTGGCCTTGACCACCTCCAGGGATGGGGCCTCAACAGCCTCTCTGGGCAAGGAAATTCAAGGAATTTCAAGGAAAAAAAAAATGCTTTGGGGAGAAGGTAGATGCTAAGGCACTGGAACTGAGAATGGGTATCTGGAAGCACGGTGCTATGGGCAGGATAGAGCCGTTGAGAAGCTCCCAGTGCATGAACTCTACATTACCCCCATTAATGTCCTGCGAGATTAAATATTAGATGACTTTAGAGATTTTTCATAGCTAAGCGTTCTCCTACTCCTGAGTATCCCAGGTATTGAACGTGGTTCATTTCCTACATTAAGAAAGAATGATTAAAGTAGCAGTGGTGGTTGGTACTGGCTGTCTGTTGACCTTGAGTCGGGCTTTTCCTCCCAGTGATACAAATCTCCTCTGTGATGCTGAGCTGCCAAGTACCAGCCCCTAAATCAATGTGGGTTTTCTCCTCTGTCTATTGTAAGTAGCAGCTGTTTGCTTTTTTTTTAAAAAAAAAAAAAAAAAAAGAAAAAAAATCCAATAAAACCCCACTGGGTGGTTTCAGGTAGCTTTGCAAACTTGCCCTCGCTCCTGGTGAAGTGCTTTAAGTGATCTCTAATGGACTGAGATTTGTTACGGAAACCTGGTTTCGGAATTGACTGAGCGACAGAGGAATGGCAGTAATTCCCGGCGGTTGGCCAGGACTTCCAGGTCTGCCGTTTTGGGGAGCAGACTAAATACTTTGAATCATAGAATTGCTGAGGTTGGAAGGGACCTTTAAGATCGTCGCATCCAACCATTAACCCAACCGGACAAAACCACTTCTACACCACGTCCCCGGGTACCACGTCCACCCTTTTTTTTTTTTTTTTTTTTTTTTAAACACCTCCAGGGATGGCGAATCCCCCCCTCCCCGGGCAGCCCCTTCCAATGTTTGATAACCCTTGCAATGAAAAAGGGTTTCCTAATCTCCAATCTCACCCTCCCCTGGCATAGCTTGAACCCATTTCCTCGTCCCAAGAGTGAGCGAGTGTTTGCAAACGTTAGTCCTGCCTCAGCTGGGGGGCAGAAGGCAAGCCTGGAGCGAAGGTCCCGTTCGCCATGAGCGAGACACCTCGGAATATTTTAAAGTACAGAAAAATTGTTGAGGCCCTTTGAGAAGCGAAGCTTGTGGGTGGAACTATTCTGGTTAATTAGAGGGTGTCATGAAAGATTCATATAACTTACAGTTCCTTAGTCATTGTTTTTAAATATAGCAATGACTTAAATCCAAAGCTTAAATACAAGTAGATAAATGTGTGGATTGTAGCATTTCTCAGCAGCAGGTTAAATTCAGGGGGCGTAGCGTAGCTTGCAGTCTCCGGGTGTAAAAATACATTTCTGCTCAGTTAAACTCTAGCAGGGAGTCCTTTTACCGCTTCAGCTATAAGGACAAAATTTTCTCCCGGACCGGAGCGTATCGATGTCGGTAATGGTCGGTGTCTGTAAAGTCTCGTGACCCTGGTTCAACGCAGAAAATTTGCTTTAGTCAAGGATTAATCTGTACCAGGCACTTAAGGGAAAAAAGACGACTCTGCAGTTCGGTGCTAATGCAGTAGCAGCAGTTCGCACGCTGAGAGAAGCAATCCCCAGCCCTCTCGGGCAGGCTCCGCTTTATCCAGGGAAACAAAGTCCAAATCGAGAATCGCGGGGGTTAGAAGAGCGGTGGGAAGGACGCGGGGTGTCGCGGCTTCGCAGCGTGGCCGAGCGGTGCGCTTTTTACGCGTGGAGACTGGTATTGAATAGATCAGCACAGCATGGGAAGTGCTGGGTGGAGGTGAAGTGCAATAGAAAAAATGCAGCTCGAAAAATATTTTAAGATATGTGACGTTTTAAAAAAATTAATTAAAAATCAAGTTTACAGTATTTAAGGCTACAAAACCTCTCCTGACCTGTCCCATTTCGTCCTTTTCAGCTTTGTCTGAGCTTGTATGAGTGAGAGAGTTTGTGAATTGTGAAATCCTCATTACAGCAACACTTGTGATCAGTGTCGAATCCAAAAGAATATATTAAAATTCACTGCAAACAAAGGCCTTGTGCTGAAAGAGGCCATTCTGTGCCGTAGCGTTTGGGGTTGGGCTTGTTTGGGGGGGCTTGTGTTTTGGTTTGTGTAAGGGGAGGAAAATCGCTGACCTGAGTTCCTAAGTATTCCTAAGAGTGGTTCATCAGCCGGAATTAAGGCTTATAAATGCATTGTTCATCGTCGGGTTTGACAGAGGAAAAGGGAGATGGCGATGTTCCCCCAAATGTGTAACTCCCTGCGAAATGCCGCTCACAGAAAAATCATTTCACAGAGATTATGACACCCCCCCCCCCCCCCTCCCTGAGCGTGTGGGCAGAGATGGGCATTTCTCTTACAGCAGCGTATTCCTCTTGATCTTTACGAAAGGCTGGAACCTGACATTTTCCTTCGAACTAGCGGCTGAAGCCGGTAAATGAAGGCGTGCGGCAGGCAGGGGGTGGGGAGGAAGGAGTTTTGTGGTGAATACAGGGGGCACGGTGTGTCGTCACCGGCGCCGGCAGCCTGCGAGCTCGGCTCGCTCGGAGGAGGTGGCGTTACAGCCGCGGGAGGAAGCGAAGCGATCGGAGATGTCTCTCTCGAACAAGCAGCCCGCATCGCTCTCCGAATACAGCCAGCTGTGCAAAAGCAAGAACCCGGAGAGCTTCTCGGAAGCCTTCCACTGCATGGAGTCCCCGAAAGACTTCGGCAAAACCGAATTTGAATGGCAGAGGACTGAGGGGAAGCTTAATGAGATTGGCTTGAATGTAAACTCGGGGGGACCGATTAAGGATGGGCTCGTTAAGAACGCTGGTTTCACCGATGAGGACAAGCTCTGCTTCTTTGAAGGGAAACTAGACAAAGAGCTAAAAATAGCTCAGAAAGACAAAAGAGAAATTGAGGTGCAAGGCAAAAAATACCAGGCAGCTGCAGGTCACCTTGAGAGCTGGTCTTTGATTTCTGACACCTTTCCTTCTGCCGAAGGGAACTTTGCAAACCCCAAAACTACAGATTTTCACGTGGGACAGGCAGGAGCTGAAAAACCCGGTCCCGGGCTGGGGCAAAATGAAGCCATCACCGATCAGGAGAAAGCAGCCGGTAAGGCTGGAATGGAGACCAAATGCCCGCCGGAGCCGAACCTGCCCAATCTGTCTGTGTCGGAGAGCGATCCTGGCAAATACGGGAAGGAACAAGAAACCAGTGTCTGGAATCCGAATTTCCACCCTATCCTGCCTAACGATTCGGGCTCTAAAGAAGCAGCCGTGAAAAAAGATGGAGCCCCCGGCTATTGTGTAATTGGGGTGGTTAATGACAACTACGTGCAGAGTGGATTTGCTTCTTCCTCGACGGTCCCTAAGCCCGAACCTCCGACTACCACCGTCGAGCTCGCGCAAGATGACTCCAAAAGTAGTTACTTTAATAATGCCACCGAAATGGAGGATGAGATGGAAGACAAACTGGGCTGTGCGGACGACGGCGGTTTTCTGAACAGGGCTGCCCACCAAAGGAAGGCGATGAGGCGCGCGATGTCCGAGTGCTCGCACTTGTCGGTGCCCCTAACCCTTAACCTGGCTGATAAATACCCTGAGCCGGTGCTTAGAGAAGACGTCGCTACTGGTCTGCTCTCTCCTAATAGCAGCCTGACCCAGTGCTCCAGCCCCACGGCCAGAAAGCCGAGCGCTCCGATGAAAAGGTCAATGACCGTGTCGGAAGAGCAAACATCTGTCTGCAGCTTGGGACCCGAGCAGAGCCGTGCGGGGCTGCCCAGCCTGGTGGTGAAGGAGCATCAGTCCCTCCTGGCAGAGGAGCCGGCGGCCAAGAAGAGAGAGGAGTGGAACGGCGGCGGCAACTCGGTCAAGAAAGAGCTGGGCAGCCCGAGCTTGTATCACAGCAAGCTGGAGCAAATCCCTGAAATCAGCAGCCAGGACAAAGAGAGGGAGGAGGCGGCGGCGAAGAGGGAGAAGAGAAACGCCACCGATGGAGCTGCCGGCTTTGATTCTCCCAAAAGCAAATGCACCGAGATGGAATCCAGCAAAACCGCTCCGCTGGAAAGAAAAGAAATCGAGGTCAGCGATGTGCAGAGCTCTCCGTCTCCCAAGCAAGGAGATTTACCACGTGATGGTATGTTGCTAATTTTTACCTCCCCGGGCAGCGAGCAGACGGTGGGTAGGGAGCAACTCGCTGACTTTCCAGGCTGCGGGCAGAGGGCGGGCGGCTCAGCACACCTGAAAAGACCGACACGGTTCAGGCTCCGGTAGTTAGAACAAAGGATGTGGTTTTTTGGATAGAAGAAAATGGAGGAAAAATGTGTGTGGGGGGGGGGAAATAATTGCCTGGCTGGTTCCGGAGCATCTATTGCGGCACCAGCCGCGGATTGCTTCCTGGGGTCCTAAACCTGACTAAGAGATTTTAAAACGGGTGGTAGCCACGGTGGCAATAGGTCTGTCTTCAGTAGCCTCTTGCCACTCCCTCTCACGAGCACAGGTACCTCCTCATCTGCAGGCTGTACTGTCAGAGCGAGGGCGTTATCGGAGTTAAAATCCCGTGTCCAAAAGATCTGAGGTTTGTGCTCTTCCCATTAAGCCGTTAGCACCTTTTGGTGTTTCTGTCTGAGGAGCTCAGCACCAGTAAATGGGTTAAGCTCTTCCTTACCGCTTCGGTGCTGAAATTCAAAGGGGAATTTCCCAATCGCTTTCTGTAACCCCTTTCCCCAAACCCCGGTTACAATGGAGCCTTTCCCGTCGCTGCGTGTCAATAGCAGCTTGTTTTACTTTGGAGTGTTTTGTTGTTTCGATAGTGCCGTGATGTATGAGGTCAGTCTTCCCGGATTTAGAATCTGTGAGTAGTTAATCTTTGTTCTTTATCCTGGAACAACATCCATGTCCCTGTTGCCAGCTGCAGTCAGCAATAAAACCTGCTTTTTCCCCCCAATTTTGGGTGCGAGGAGGGACTGCATGCTTTGTCTGTCGCCCGTATTAAGGAGAGGTTTGCACGGGAAGAGGAAAGAAAATGTGTCGGGGAATAGAGACAAAAGATTTGGATGAGAATTTTTTGCATCTGATGGCTTCTGCAGCCAGCTGGTTTGCTAAACCTTCGGGGAACTAATATCAAACTCAAAGTTGTAATACACTGGTGTGAGAGAGGAACGTGCGGGTGGGTGGAGGGATGCGCGGTTCAGGTCGAGCTCCGGAGCGCTGAGTTTGGGTCGGCGCGCTGAGCTCTCCGTGGCGGGGAGCGGGGAAAGGCGGGCTCCCAGTAAGGCGGTGGGCTGTGAGAACTACAGATTGGAGTTATCTCCTCTGGTTTGCGGAGTGTTAGTGACACCCAATGGTCGGTCAGTCGGCTCTGATCATCCGTCCTCCCCACTGTCAGTTACTGCTCTCAGCAGAATCCTCTTCTGGCTCTAATCAGAGTTTTACTTTTCTCTAATAATTTCTCTGAGATGCTTCAGTTTCCAAGACTCACGGTCGGGATGAGTAGAAGGAGGTTTTGGCAATACAAACCTCCCCGCTCTCAGGTGCCAACACGTCTTATCTTCTTCCCTTCCCGTTGTCTCAGTGTTACCTTGTTCCTCACGGTCTACTTGGTGCACAGATTTTAAATAGCTCTGGCAGTCGTGAGATGAAGTCCTGTCAGTTTGGGTGGCAGCACGTCACGGATTGCAGACATTGGTCCTTCGGAGCCTGAACAGAGATGTCAAGTCCTTTCATGCAGGCGGGAGCCATCCGCTCTCCTGTTTGATAGTCAGCAGAGCGGTGCGGTGAGGTCCTGGCTGCGAGCCACGGCTGGAGAGGATGCCTGGAGATGGGTTTGCTTGGGCGCAAGCAGGAGCTGTGCAGCTGTGTGTTTACTCACTCAATTTTGTTCTTGGAATCATAGAATCCTACCTAGAATGGGTGGGAAGGGACCTTGAAGACCATCTAGTCCACCCCCTGCCCTGGGCAGGGCCACCTCCCCCCAGCCCAGGTTGCTCCAAGCTCTGTCCAACCTGGCCTTGACCACCTCCAGGGATGGGGCAGCCACAGCTTCTCGGGACAACCTGCGCCGGGGGCTCACCGCCCGCACAGGCGAGAATTTCTTCCTGATATCTCATCTCAATCTCCCCTCTTCCAGTGTCAAACCGTACTTGCACAAAAGGGTCACCAGACTTCTTGACAGCTTAAGCGTGACGTGGGTAAAAGCAATGTTGGCAACAAATACAGAACAGAAAAAGTACTGTGTTTGTGCACACCTTTCACGTCGCAGGATTTCTGGGGCGGTGGGCTTTGCCGCCGTCTGCTCTGCGACTGAAGTTTATTTGCAATGCGGCAATTTAGCAAAGAGGGAGGTTCATGTTTTGGACGGGTTCGGCAAGGTTGGCAAATTCTGTCGAGCTGAAGAGAGAACCGTTTCAAAACACGGATAAATGGGATTTTTAAATGAGAAAACCACTGAAAAGCCAATCTGGAGTGGATTGACATGTTTTTCCCGGAGGGGCTGAGCATCAGTGATGTAAAGGTCACTGAAAGATACGAACGCTCAGAGTCTTCTGGTTGGGTTGCTTTTCGCAGATGGCTAATTTGTCTTACCAAGGGTATTTTTTTAAGCGTCTAGGTTTAAAATTGTGTGCTCTCGCAGTCTTCATTTTAAAAGCTAGTTTATCATCCGTATACCCATCGGTCTGAGTGTTCTGATACGGTAATACCTGCGTTGGCAGACAGCTCATGGGCTTTCCCAGGCAAGCGTACGACAGAACTGCAACTTCTATTTTTTTTTACTCTTTTCTCCAAAATTAACAGCTGGTGAGGTTCGGTTTGGTTTGTTCTGTTGCGTACAATGCACTGGTAAGAAATGAACTCTGGATTTATTCTCTCCTGGAAGAAAACATATCAGTAGAGGCAATAAAATGTTTTCTTTGCTTTATATACGTGTAGTTTAGAAAGAATTTTTGGAATGCAAGAGGAAACACAAAAATTCCTTGGATGTTTCTGAAATGCTTTGAAACTTTTTGTGATGAGATTTTCCTTCCTCTCCCCTGTTAATAAGCAGAGAGGCGGTTATAATAAAAATCATAGAGTCATAGAATGGTTTAGGTTGGAAGGGACCTTGAAGACCATCCAGTGCCACCCCCTGCCCTGGTCAGGGACACCTCCCACCAGCCCAGGTTGCTCCAAGCCCCGTCCAACCCGGCCTTGACCACCTCCAGGGATGGGGCAGCCACAGCTTCTCGGGGCAACCTGTTCCGAGCAGCCCTGGCTGGCAGTGTGGAACTGATTCTAAATCTGTCCTTTGCATTTTGTTCACGGCTAAATTGCTCCTTCGTATCCTTATCAACCTCCCCTGCTTCAGCCGTGGCGTTCACCTTGCAGCTCTCCTTCCAGTTGCGAGGAGATGTGTCCAGAATGGCCAACGTCTCTCTTTTATCCGACAGAAACATGTTTTGCCATCCCCTTGTTAATTCCTCTGTTTTTCTACCCGTGCTATCTGTTCATTCTGAACTTAGCCCTTACATTCTGGGTAACAACTTTTAGCGCTTGCACCTTTTTTCATCCTAAAAATGCTTGAAGGAATTGTCCGACCTGATTCTAATCACTGGAATGGCGTCCCTCGGGACTTCTGCCTAAAGGAGATTTCCTCCATCCTGTCCAGCCAGGGTTGGGTTGGCTTTTTTGTTAAACCTCTACTGCCCCTCGGTTTTTAAGGTGACCTAGAATTGTATATACAATATTTCTTTCTTGCAGGTAGTTGGGTGTTAGTACAATGGCACATTTAGTTTAATTTCAGTCTAAAAACTGTCAAAAAGGCGTTCCTGTTCAACGTCCCCACGGCAGGTATTTTAAGGAAGGAGATCCTGGCTGCAGGGCAGTCCTGATGGGAGCGGAGCTGCGCGACTTCTTCTGGTCCCTTATTGCATAAGCAATTGCTGCAGATTCTCACCAAAACAAGCGGCCGCATTGTTTCCTGCGCTGAACAACAGATTTGATTCATGTTCCCGTTGTGTATAAGCTGTTGTGTGATTTACTGCACGTCCCTAATATGCCGCCGCCGATGGTGTCGCTCAGATGAGCGGTGTCGCTCACCGTGCCTTCACCTTCTGCCTTTTCTCATTTTCTTTGAATTTCCTCCAACCTGAAATATTTTCTGCTCTGAAATACCCAAAATTCCGGGCTCCGCTGAGCTGGGACCGTCACCTCCCCGAAACTCAGCAGCTCGGAAAAACTGTCTTGGTTTTCTGACTCTTATTTCTTTATAAACCCGTAAGCAAGGGGGGCGGTCCAGCGTCGCTTCCCGATCTCCTGCGGGTTTCTTCGCAGCAGAACACTTTGTGGTTTAGATAAATATAGAATCCGAGACTTCCAGCCGGAGTGAGTGAGGCTGCCATAGCCGATTGCCTCAGGTGTGCACAGATTAAAGTTAATTATGGGATTAGGAAATAATCAGCCCGGCTACCTCGTAATGAACTGATGATACTTGTTCAAGTACCGTCAGTGCTGTGGATGGTGGATTGCTAACGAGGCTCCTTGCTGGATGAAATCCTGCTTTTAATGAGAAAGGAAGGATTGCGGGCTGCGGGAAGGAGGGGAAAATGAAGGGGACCAGTGATGACCAGTGCCTGGTACGGGCTGTGGGTAGTTCATAGTGTATGCATGTTCAGCCTTAAATATAAAATAAACATTGGCATCTCTCGGGGGCTGAGTTTAAAATTGATGCTGGAAGTATTGTAATCGTTAGGTAAATCAGGGGGGTTCCCTGTTCTGTAACACCCGCTGGGCTTTCCCAAAATTCCCCAAATTGGAGGGAGAGTACCTTCAAACCGGGGGTTTCCAGCAGATGCATAAGCCTTCCTCTTCCTCTTCCTTCCTCCCTGTCTCGGGGAGAGAGGGGAGAAGGGCACGGAGGTGTTCGGTGGCAGAGGACGGGTTGAGGGCAGCACATGCCGGTCCTGTGCGCTGCTCGTCCCTGGAAATTCCTGCTGCAAGCTCGAGGGGACGAGTGCGGCAGGGCTGAAAGAACGGGGACGTCTAGGGCTGGGTTTTCAGGGTATGCTGGGTAGGATAAAGGTATGTAAAATGTCATCCTTTGAGTCCAAACCAGGGATCGATCAGCTGACACAAGGGTTAGAAAGACCCCCTCAGACCGGTGTCTCAGATGATGTGCAAGAATTTGACGTTGGACTAATTGCATCATCGGTAATGTCTTATCTTTGTGCTGGAGTGTTCAGAGACGGGATCGTGCTTGTCATTATTTTGCATTTTGAGCAGTATGGATTTGCAATTTTATGCCTTCGGATGCTGAAAATAGCGTGGGTGTCCCCGGCCCAGGCGCTGCCCGTGCCGGGGGGTCTCGGCAGTGTTCAGACCCACTTTAGGGACAGAGCGAAATAGGAATTGAGGCGGCGTTTCTTCCCCAATCCCCGCTTGCTGTCCCATCTAAGACCGCTCTGGTTAATGCTGTGGTTTTGACGCTATTTTTAGTTTGACTGGGCGGTGCGCTTGTCTCTCTTGCTTTGGTTTGTCTGCGGCGTTGACAGAAAATAGGGCTTTTTGTTGGGTTTATGAATGGGCTTCCACTTTTCTCAATGAAAAGGGAAAAGCTAATGATTTTGTTAGCTTTTTTTATATCCAACGTCAAATTTTTAGCACTGTATTACAGTCAAACCAAGTATGTTAATTACTCTAAATAGCTTTCGGATTTCAGTTCATGCTATGTTAGGTTAACACGGCGAGTAGTTTCGGTTGGTGTAGAAGAACAAGTTCTGATTTAAGATTGCCCTTCCTGGGTAAAAAATAGTCTTTACAAGTCAAGCTGGGTTTACAAGATGCAGGGAAAGAGCACGTCTGGTTTATTCCTTGATTCTTGATAACGAGTGAAAATGTACGCGTTGGTTGAGTTGCATTCTCATGAAATGCTGAGCTATTCTGTCCTGGGGTCAAGCGGGAGATATTTTATTTAGCCTTTTCTGGAGAGGAGAGAGCAGGTAAGGGTTGTATTTCTGCTTAAACTGAGATTTGTTATCGCTGTAGATACATTTGTCCTAAGAGCCTTAAACAAAAAGGCTTTATTTGAGGGTGATTTTGATGATGAAGCAGCTCCTTCTGGATGGCGATGGGTGAAGAAGAAAGAGCTCGTGCCTCTCTGCAGCGTTTCTGGCAAAAGCAGTAGTTAACATGGTCTGGTTTTGTTTGTAAGGTCGTTGTCTCCCACTCTGGAGCCATTCCAAACCCGCCTGGAGGTGTCCTGTGCCACTGCTGGAGGTGCCCCTGCTCTGGCGGGGGGTGGCACTGGGGGAGCTCCAGAGGGCCCTTCCAGCCCCCACCAGTCTGGGATGCTGTGATTATGTTTAAGAGGGAGAGTAAAGATGGTCATTGCCTTATTGCTTAATCTATTTCTCTTAATGGATTTTCAGCTGATGACTCTAATCCCTACGAGAATTATGGAGCTGTTTCATTGAATGATGTTTTAGTTCAGCTTAGCCTGCTTGCTGGCCGCCCCTCGCTGGGGACACGGCAGATGAGTGCCTGGCCTCGTTCAGGCGCGCGTCGGTACGCCGCTGCGAGTCCTCTTCCATTTTGAAGCACGTAAAGGAGCCAGCCTGGACGAGGGGCAAGGCAGGTGAGGTACAGACCCCGTAAAATGGGGGCTGATACCTTCCAGGGTGGGATAGGAAGGAGATGAGAGGATGCAAGTGATACAGTCTCAAGTACCCACCGAAATGCTCCTTGAACTAGTCGATGAAGGGAGAAGAAGGAAAACAAGGTGTAACGTTCTTTAAACATCTTCCAGACGCACAGTATATAATTACTGTTATCCTTTATCTTCACTTTAGCTTTTGCAGGTAATAGAAGTACTCGCTTTTGGCCCTTTAAGATGAGCCCAAGATGTGTTCTGTTGGGGTCTCCACTCGTGCCTTGTGACGTGGAGAATGAATTTTCGGGAATGCTTATTCTTGAATAAGTTGCCATGGGATATTTGAGAAAGACACGTGCACAGGCTTTTATTCGGGGTTCCATGATTTACAAAGCAATGCAATAACATGGTTTAACTTCAAAAAAGATACTCACGGGTGTGTTTCTATAAGTACTTTTTCCTAATTTTGCTTCTTCAAGGAAGGAAACGCGAACAGTAAAGCTTTTCAGATTCAGCGCCTGTTCTTTTCACGCACGGTGACAGCTTTCACAAGAGAGCTCTTACAGCAGAACCGATGGCGACGGGGTCTGAAGGGCTGCAGGTCTGTGTTTGCTCCCCTCCGGGGTTCCCGCTCGGCATCGCCTCACCCGAGCTCCGACCCTCGTGGGCTTCTTTCTGTACTTGCGGAGCAATAATGCTGCTGTTGTAAGGACGTAGAAGTCACAAGGATGCTTTTGTGTGGCCTTCCTTCAGCACCTGGAGTTCTAGAAATTCAGAAAGGAAGAGAGAACAAACTAGAAAAAAAATATATCACTTAATAAATTCATTGTGCACTTGCGTTCTGAATACGATGTCGAAATCTGCATGTTGTCCTCTGCCTCAAAGAGACTGTAATGGAATTAGAAGTGTGATAAATAAAGGTATCGTATTAGAGATGTTCATATGGGGAATAAACAAAATAAATAAACAAAGACTCTTTAGCGTTGAAGAGAGAGGACTTGGGGAGGGCGATGGTTATGATTACTGTCTATGAAGTCATGAATGACATGAAAGTTGTGAACAAGAGAAGACTGTTCAGTTTTTCCACTATGAGAATATGGGTCATCGAACGAAAATAGCAGCAGCAGATGAAAGCAAATGATGCTGGGGGACTTGTGAGCGATTTACAGTGAAGCTGTAAAACATCTTGTGGCAGGAATTGGGCAATTGACGGTTTGGTTTTTTTTTTCTACCATGAGGCTAATCAGATATTGCAGGAGAAGCCCCAAGATGTGGAATCTCCATCCTTGGAGATGCTCAAACCCTGAGCAATCTGGTATAATGTGAGTGGGGCACTGGGCTAAAGGACCTCCAGACATCCCTTCCCACCTACATTGTGCTGCTCTTCTGACCTTAAATGATTACGTGGGCTAAAAAGCTGTTGGACGAGCGGGTAGTCTCTAAACTGCAAGTCACAGGATGGTGAGAGGGAGTTTTTAGAGGAGAGCGGGGTGTGTTTTTCTTCTTATGATTAGGAAAACTATATATAGTTATTCATAATGGGGACTTGGCTTCAAGAAGGCACATGATTAATTGCGTACAACGTGGGCATCCTCCACTACGTAGCTGTGATACACAGTCACTTAGGCTGGAACAGAGCTCTGGAGGTCTCCGGTTTAACCCCTGACTGAAAACCATGTGTAAGTAGATCAGGTTTCTCCAGAGCCATGTGTGTCCCTTCCAGGTCTGAACGTCCCCAAGGATGGACATCTCACAGTCTCTTTAGGCCTCTTCCAGTGTGTGACCTCCTTCACATTGAAAAAGTTTTTCCTTATATTGGGCCATTAGGCTGGCTGTGGCTGTAGGCAGCCTGGGCTACCGGGACCTCCTTGGAGTGATGGGCTGGGCTGGTGACCTCCAGCGTCCCTTCCAGCCTTCCATTGCTCTGTCACCCTGTGTTGCTCGACCGCTTTGGTATATCCGTGCAGGGAGATGGCTGATTCTCACAGTAACCCTGTGCAATAGGTAGAATTGCGTTTCGAGTATCGCGTTGAAAGTTCAAGTCCTGAAGCTTTGTCTTCGCTTTCAATACATGGGTTTGCAGTCCCCCTTTTTACCGCAGGCAGTACAGCTCCAAGGAGCGCGGTGGCTCTTCGTGTCACCCTTCAGAAGTGGGGAGGTGAACGTCCCTCTGCTGTCCTTTCCTATTGCCCAACTGCTCTGGTTTCAAAGCGACTTCAGCGGCTTTTGCCCCGGCTCATTGCTGCTTTTGGGGAAGAGCATCTGCAAAACCTCCATCAGAACGCTGAGTTTGGTTTATCTTGTTCTGTGGTCTTTTTCAAAACATGCCAGTGTTTTTTCAGATGGCACAGCTTAAAATCAACCAGATTCTCCATCTTATACTTTTATTATTATTATTATTATTATTATTATTATTATTATTATTATTATTATTAATTATTCATTTGGAGGGAAGTTCTGTGCATCCTTGTGATATGAAGGGGGAAATGCTCCATTTTCTGACCTCCTTCCGATGAGATGAATGAAGTCTCCGTAGAGGAAAGATAACCAGAGGAAAAGCTTTGACCTCAGAATGTTGTGGATTAGTGGATGCCGGTTTCCTGTGGATACCGTGGAACGGGTTGGGTTTGAACGACTAATGGTAAGATGTGCTTGAAGGCTCCTTGGGAAGTTGTTCTCTTGAGCTGTGTTAGTGCCGTGGAGGAAACTTTGGTGAGAGACTCCCTGTTCAAACACGGGAGTGTTTTAGAAGAAATAATAGATGCTCCAGTTAAACATTAATATTGAACCTTGGAGGACAGCTTTGGTCTTCTATGCGGTTGATAAGGTTGATGACGTAGCTGTCCTACAGCCATAGCTGTCTTACAGCCATTCTTAAAACGGTTGCATCATCTACTTCGATTGCTTTATAGCACATGGCGTTTCTTCTAATGGCAACTCGCCTGCTGCTCGGAACCGCCGAGAGGGTGGCAGCATGTGTGCAAGTCAGAGGTTAAGGATCAAAGATGTTAAGGGTTTCCTCAGGCACCAGGGTTCTGTGTAAATAACTTGGTACGAGCGGCTGCTGATACCTAAATCCGAGGATGAATTGCCTTTCAGGAGATCGCGCCCACTCCACGGCTGCGGGGACGGCCCCACCTGCTTTATTTGCGTCACAGTACTTAAACTGGGCTGTCGGAGGCAGAATTATAAATTTCCCCGTTAGTGTTTTTTTATGTCTCACCCTGCTATTAAGAGACAAACATATGAGTTATGTTATCCATAATTTTTAAGATCTATTGGATGTGGAAGCTCCATCCCTGGAGGTGGTCAAGGCCAGGCTGGACGCGGCCTTGGGCAACCTGGGCTGGGGGGAGGTGTCCCTGCCCAGGGCAGCGGGTGGGACTCGATGATCTTCAAGGTCCCTTCCGACCCAAACCATTCTATGATTGGAAGAGTATTGTCTCCTTTTATAACCAGGAGCTGAAGCTTTTTTTGAAGGGGGGGGTGTCAGTTTTGGCACAAGTCATCTCATTTTTCCTATTTATTCTGAAAACTCACCACCGCTTATTTGTTAGGAGTCTTCTTCCCTCTGACTTAGGTTTTATCTGAACACCGCGTGCTCGTGTTTGCTGGGTCCTGGTTTCTGGTGACAAATTTGCCTGTTTTGTCTAAAATCACCCGGAGGCAGATAGACACTATAAATAGGAAGGAAGTGAAGCAGAGCATCCGTGGGAGAAGTGCCGGGCCACCCCGCGGTCCCTCCCCCAGGCAGCGCGGCAGGAATCCCGAGCATCCCTCCTTCTGCCGGCTAGGGCGCGTCTGAAGGACGCTGTTAAGGGAGACGTAAGCACCACTTATCCCATTTGCTCTTTCATAACTGATGTCTGTAAAACCGCAGACAAAATTCAGGAGTTTGCGGTTTGTGGGTTTAGTTGCCGTCACAGAGTCTTTTCTTTGCTGCGGTGCGCTTAGGCGGGAATAATTTCTTCCCGTGTCGCTCTTAGAAATGGTGAAGCAGCGGTGCCTTGCAGGATTGTGAGCTGACACACACACACACAAAAAAATAAAGGTTTAATTTCCACCATTAGAAATGTACGTGGTGAGTAAGGAATGGTACGTGGGGGATGAGGACGGACGTAGCCGACAGCGCGGTGCAGCGTGTCGGCACAGTGAGGAGCAGCGGGGAGAAAGTAACCCGGATCACAGGGTTATGCCGTTGAGTTTATCGGTGGAAGATGCCAGATTGGAACATCCTTCCCGCTCTCCTTCAAGCCCCTGTCCCGCTTTCCCCCGGGAGTAATTCAATTCTGGTGCTGACTCAGCAGAACTGAATTTCCTCCGGCGGGAGCAGGAGCGGCCGGAGGAGGAGCGCCACTCGGGGCCGAGCACAGCCCCTGCTCCAGCTCCCAGCAAAAGCGCTTGGGAATAGCTTTCGGAGGTTTGTTGCCATGCTTGGGGGAACAAGCAAACTGAAAACTCTCTTAAATAATTCTTGCAGACTAATGAACAAATTTGATTAAGATTTGGCAGCTTTTCCTAGTATTACTAGGAAATCTTCCCAGGCAGCCCTCTGCTCTGGATGGCAGAGAGCGCCCTCGCAATTAAACGAGGAATGAAAGCAAAGGGTTGTCACACAAATTGAGGCAGCGTGAAACAAAACTCTCCTTCTGTAATCCCTCGGGGTTGTGTCCGGGGTTGTGTACCCCGCGATTCCAGAGCCTGGGAGAGGTGGAACCCAGATCGTGGTCCTGTGGCCCCTGAAAGAGGAAAGTCCCCTACCCAGCTCTCCTGGGCTTGTCATTATTATTATTATTATTATTAATTATTATTTATTATTTATAGATATGAGTTGCTGAACCCCTACGGGTGCTGTCCTGCAGCGTAGCTGCATCAGCTCGGTGATGCTACAGTTCTGCTTTACATTAAAAAAAAAATCCTATTTGTTTTGTAGAACCTTAATCACGGAATCGCGGAGTTTCAGAGTTGGAAGGGACCTCTAGAGATCATCCAGCCCCACTCCCCTGCCAAAGCAGGATTGCCCAGAGCACATCCCTCAGGACTGCATCCAGGCGGGGCTTGAAAATCTCCGGAGAAGGGGACTCCCCCCCTCCCTGGGCAGCCTGTGCCCGTGCTCTGTCACCCGAACCGTAAAGAAGTGTTTCTGTGTATTTGAACGGAACTTCCTGTGTTCCAACTTGTGCCCATTGCCCCTCGTCCTGTCACTGGGAACCATTGAAAAGAGCCTGGCTCCATCCTCCTCCAACCCACCCTTTAGATACTTGTACGCCATAATAAGGTCTCCCCTCAGCCTTCTCTTCTCCAGGCTGAAGAGTCCCAGTGCCCTCAGCCTTTCCTCATACGGGAGATGCTCCGATCCCTTCATCATCTTAGTTGCCCTTCGCTGGACTCGCTCCAGCAGTTCCCTGTCCCTCTTGAACTGGGGAGCCCCAAACTGGACACGGTATTCCAGTTGTGGCCTCACCAGTGCAGAGTAGAGGGGGAGAATGACCTCCCTCGACCTACTGGCCACACTCTTCCCTATGCAGCCCAGGATTCCATTGGCCTTTTTGGCGATAAGGGCACATTGCTGGCTCATGGATAATTTACTGTCTACTAGGACCCCCAGATCCTTCTCCCCAGCAGGTCCGCCCCTAACCTGTACTGGTGCCTAGCATTCTTCCTCCCCAGGTGCAGGACCTTGCACTTGCTTTTGTTGAACCTCATTAGGTTCTTCTCTGCCCAGCTCTCCAGCCTGTCCAGGTCACGCTGGATGGCAGCGCGGCCCTCTGGGGTGTCAGCCACCCCACCCAGTTTGGTATCATCAGCAAACTTGCTGAGGATACACTCCGTCCCCTCATCCAGGTCATTAATGAATATATTAAACAAAATAGGACCAAGTATTGACCCCTGGGGGACACCACTGGTTACAGGCCCCCAACCAGACTCTGTGCCGCTGATCACAACCCTCTGAGTTCTGTCCCGCAGCCAACTCTCAATCCACCTCACTGTCACCTTATCTAGCCCATACTTCCTCAGCTGGCTAATGAGGATGTCATGGGAGACAGTGCCAAAAGCCTTGCTAAAGCCAAGGTAGATGACATCTACGACTCTCCCCTCATCCAGCCAACCACTTAAAACATCACAGAAAGCTATCAGGTTGGCCAAGCGTGATTTACCCTTGGTAAATCCATGTTGACCACTTCCAATAACTTCCTGTTCCTCAATGTGTTTGGAGATGACATCCAGAATGAGTCGCTCCATTACCTTCCCAGGGACAGAGGTGAGACTAACTGGTCTGTAGTTCCCTGGGTCCTCCTTCTTGCCTTTTTTGAAGATCGGAGTGATGTCAGCCTTCCTCCAGTCCTCAGGCACCTCTCCTGTTCTCCATGACCGTTCAGAGATGACGGAGAGTGGTCCAGCAATACCATCCGCCAGCTCTCTCAGCACTTGCGGGTAAATGTACTCTCCGATAATTTTGTGTGTTGAAGTTACACCAAATTTCTTGCTTAGTAGCCCATATTTGATAAAGTAACATGAAATAACATGAAATTCATGTTGTTCAGAAGCATGGAAGCTGCTGGAATTTAAATCCTGAAACTCTGGAAGTTGAGGTTTTCGGAGGAGCGGCGTCAGGCTCCCTGAGCAGACGAATTCGCGCGGATGCTGTGACACCGGCACCGAGCGAGAGGTTTCACGTTGCTGCCGAATTAGCTGAAATAATAACGATAGGCAGTACGTGAAAGGTGACCATCAGCGGATGGGAAGTCACCTCGATGTCTGGGATATTTGAGACTGGTGGGACTCAAAAGAACGCCCTCCCCGGGCGCGGGGCCGTGGAGCAGAGGGCAGAGAAAGGGCAGGAGGTTGGTACGGGGGACCAGGAACTGTCGACAGCAATTGCTCTTTCTGGTGGTGCTGTGGATAAAACCACAAGTTCGATGAAGGAGAATTTAAAGGTTTATTGAAATGCGGTGGAGTAGACCAGTATAGAAGAGCTAACGTAGATTAGTTGTAAAAAGATGGGCTTCTAGGTGAATGTGAATGATTCTTAAGAGTTTTGCATTAAAAGTAGTGTCCAGCCTGTGCGTTTGGGTGCTGCTTTTTCTTCACAAGTCTCTTGTGTGCCTAGGATAAACCCAGCGCAGCAAAGCATTTAGTACGACCTGGAAACTAAACGGCTAGGAAGAGGTGAGTGCAATGCAAAGGAAAAAAAGGCTTCTGAACTTGTCCCAGAGTCAGTAAAATAAATAAATGGACAAACCCCCAAACCCATCCTGCTGTTGAGCATCGCCGGGGCAGGCGGAAGGCGCGATTTTATTTTGCTCGTTTCAGTGGTAACGTTTGTACCAGAACTTGAACCGTCCTCTGAGTCTCTCTCTGCAACGCTGATGAGCAAGAAAGTGGGCGATATAAATAGTCATTTTTCAAAAGACGTGGGAAACAACCTTTTTGCTGTCGGAATTGTTACGCTGTTGTCTGGTGGGCCCGTAGCACGCGCCGCAGCGCTGCAATCTGGTGCCTTGTCATATAAAGCAACATCCAACACACATACGCTTTATTTTAATCCCCAGGTGACGGGGGGGAAACGCGTACGCTTGCGATGGGTTGTTTGCCCCGTGTCCTTCGTGACATGGAAGCGGCAGAGGCGTTGCAGCGGAAGCCAGCTCATCGCGGTGCGGTTGTACGGCGACACCGCTGAGAATTAGCGTTTTCAAAGCTGTTTATTGAGAAATGGCCTCTTGGGTGTCTCGCGGCGCACAGCGGCGTGGCAGTTCTGCTGTCGGGTTTGGAAGGTTTAGGGAGAAGACTCGGTGCAGCCACTGCTGAACGAACGTTTCGTTACGTTGTTTGCTTTGGAGGGCGGTAGTTCCTCTTCTGCTGATGGCTGTAGAGGTGAACGACGGTGGTTTTTTAAAGGAGACGAGGAAGTGGTGGTGGCTGTTCCGCTACGTGCAGTGTGCGTATTGGCTGTCCCCGCTCAGCGTGGCCCCCTCGGGTGGCAATGACAAACCGTCACGGTGAAAAACTGGCGACCCTCGTAGCTGAACCTAAGCTTTGCGCTGTGAAACACGCGTAGGGCAGCATGGCACGATGGTTTCCACGCTAACAAGGTGTGATCCCCACGTGTTAGAAGGAGATTTCCCTCTTCCCGCTTTCCTGCGCGACCGTTCCCGTTGGCGGTCCGGTTCCCTTCGGCCGCCGGGAATCCTCCCCGCTCACGGAGAGCGGCAGCGGCGGGCTGTGGGCGGAAGGAAGGGGATGAAGAAACAGCCATGAGGGTAGGGACAGCTTGAAAACTTCAGGGTAAGTCATAGCGTAAAACCTGGAAGAGGTCAGAACTTCACCACTAACGTTCCAACAATTTATTTTAATAGCGTGAAAGATGGGAGGGATTGCTGTTTAATTAAACCAGGGGTTTCCTTCACCGGCTGCCTTTCTTTTCCCACTGGAATAATGTGAGAAACTGGATGCTAACGGCATGTGGGTGAGCCTGTCCCGTTTGGGGAAAAAATCTTTCTTCCTATAGGTATTCTGGTTTTGGGGAAAGTTTCCAGAAACAGCCAACCTGTAACTGTCTCAGTTCTGTCTCCTCCTGCTACTGTGTCGAATAATAGTAAACTAAAAATATATATATCTAAAAAAACCAACCCAAACTTAAGAAATCTCCCTTCCTTTTTTTTTTTTTCCCCCCAGTAAAACCAGAAGAGCCCAAACCAGCTGAAGCTGTAACAGGGAACGATATCACAGCACCTCCCAACAAAGAGCTTCCTCCCAGCCCCGAGAAGAAGACGAAGGTAGGTGTCGTTTCCCGCTCGGTGTCTTCGCTTCTGCGGTTTTTAATTTGCCGACTTTTCTGCTTCTTAAGCTGTGGCAACACACGTTCTGTTTTCTGAGCTGCCATTTGTGAACCCTTTCACTGAAACAAAGACATCCAGTGACGGTGTTGCAAACAACTCAGCCCGTAGCAGCGTGACTGAAAGCGGATTTAATAAATGTGCGGTAAGCTTTATTTAAATTAATTCTCCGGTCGGTATCGGTGGTGTAGAAGTGGTAAACGTGTATGGTAACGCTTCTGCTGCACTGATGCTCTCCTGGTTGTTTACAGCACATTTATTTGCGTTGCAATTAGCAGTCAGGGATCTCGCTCGGGATCCGATATTCTCGTGTTTTGGGGCCGTTTATGAAACACGAGAGCTATCTGCTTTCAGAAGCTTGCGGCATTCGGCCAAATCCAACCCCAAATTCGTAAAGCAGTGCTAAGGGTGGGCGCTTCTTGGGCCCCTGGAAGGCAGCGGCCGTGTGAGCACTCGAGGTGGTCAGATGAGGCTTTAGAGCTCGCGAGCCGTTGTCTGCGTGTAGTTGGAAAGTGATGTCCCCTGTGTGGCACGCAGGACTAGATGCCGGGAACACCCCGTTGCTGATCCCGGCTTTCCCAGCCATTCCTTCTGGTGCTTTAGATGTCGCTGGAATCAATCCCGTTCGCTGTTAATTGAATGGCAAACCCCCCCGGGCTCCGAAGGCAGCCCTCTTCTGCCGCTTCACTTTGCTCTTTCTGTTAGGCTCAGAAAACAGAAAGCTTATTATTTCCTTTTTGTTTCATTTAAAATATCATTTTTACGTTCTTGCAGCTCAATGTTTTGGTTTACAATGCGCTATTTTATTTTTTTGTTGTTATTTTTGTGTTGTTTTGGTTTTACCCTGGATTTTGCTTTTTTTGAAAACCCGTAAAGCCTGCCGCATCCGCGTCATCTACAAAGCCCGCCGCACCGAAAGCCAGGCCCCTGTCCGCTCCCAGCCCCAAGCGGCCAGCCTCGGCCACGCCTGGCCCAAACAAAAAACCCACCAGCCCTACCGCAGGTCCTACTTCAGCCACTGCTGCTAAACGCCCGGCCACCAGTGCAGCACGTCCCTCCACCTTAACTCCAAAAGAGGCTAAACCAAAGGTAAGAAACAGCTTGCTTTCGTGTGGGCTGACCCGCTGGAGAGCAGCTCTGCGGAAAGGGACCCGGGAGTCCTGGTGGCCAACAGGATGCCCATGAGCCAGCAATGTGCCCTGGTGGCCAAGGCGGCCAGTGGCATCCTGGGGGGCATCAAGCAGAGTGTGGCCAGCAGGTGGAGGGAGGTCATCCTCCCCCTCTGCTCTGCCCTGGGGAGGCCACATCTGGAGCACTGTGTCCAGTTCGGGGCTCCCCGGGTCAAGAAAGATAGGGAACTGCTGGAGAGGGTCCGGCAAAGGGCTATGGAGATGATGAGGGGACTGGAGCATCTCTCGGATGAGGAAAGGCTGAGGGACGTGGGGCTGGTCAGTTGGGAGAAGAGAAGACTGAGGGGGGATCTTATCAATGCTCATAACTCCTTAACGGGAGGGTGCCGGGGGGATGGGAACCGTCTTTTTCCAGTGGTGCCCAGTGACCGGACAAGAGGGAACGGGCACAAATGTGACCATAGGCAGTTCCATCTCAACCTGAGGAGGGACTTCTCTCCTGTGGGGGCGGCAGAGCACTGGCACAGCTGCCCAGAGAGGGGGGGGAGTCTCCCCCTCTGGAGCCATTCCAAACCCGCCTGGAGGTGTCCTGTGCCACTGCTGGAGGTGCCCCTGCTCTGGCGGGGGGTGGGACTGGGGGAGCTCCAGAGGGCTCTCCCAACACTCACCAGTCCGGGATGCTGTGGGAGCTCCAAGAACTTATTTACCTGGTAACTTCCCAGCTCTCTTACCAAACATAAGGGTAGTGCTAACCGTGGGAGGGGAGGTCAGGAAGGGGATTCACTGCGTTAGGAGCTGCGCGGTTATTGGTGCCGGCTTCCATTAACGCCCGTACAGCGTCGGGTCCCAACTGTTTAATTGTGTCATCACAGAGGAGAAAATTAAACTCAACTGTACTACCACGATTGTCCTCGTGAACTGTCATGAAGTACACAAGAGAATTCTTTATTTTTGTTTTATTTCTTTCCATCGCTAAAGGAGGAGGGGGGGGTTAAGTATAGATGCACTACAAACGTAGGGTAACTCTTAAATTGAGACAAGAGCACAGGAAAACTGCACGGAGAGCTTAGATATTGATATGGGGGGGGGGGGGGAATCAGTTTGAACACTTCAGTATTGCCCAGTGGTTATCTGCCCGTTGGAAAAACTGTAGAAAGAGAACGGATGGTACACTTAAGTGCTTAGGAAATATTGGAGGTTGTAACTCTCCAGTAAGAGAAGATTTGTGGGCAGTTCTTAGTGTTGCATCTTAAAGCTGAAGTCGGGTATCCACACAGCGTGTCAGGGGTGGAGAATGTCCCTTGAATTTTTCCGATGTTAACTTATTATATAGTGGAAGAATTCATATTTGAAAGAGAATGTTAACATCTATTTCGGAAGCTTTCCGTTGGTGTTTGGATGCTGGCGTTTCTGCTGCACACTTAAGCTTAAATAACTGCATTTGAGCGTCTTTTAAAACTAACTAAATAAAAATAACAGAGAGCATGAAAGCACAGGTGTAAATCTGTACTTTTTGTGTGAACCGGTGTCTTCAGTTTTGTTCAAGTTTTGCACGATTCTCAATCCCTTTTTGATGAAATCAAACTCTCATCTCATTTGTTTCCGTGCATTGACTCAGTGCTTTAATACTTAAACGATCAGTCAGTTTACAAACAAGGGACTTACCAGGGACAGACATGAAATAGTTTTCCAAGCGCGGAACGACCCACGGACATCTAATTCTTATGTCCGCAGTGTTCTAATAAACACCGCCTCGGCTTAGGAAGCGCTTCTGCTCGTGAAGGAAAGAAACCTCTCCCAGAAGTATCACTACCGGGACTGATGTTTTCCGTGTTGTTCAGAAATCAAAACCTCGTTCACATCTGTAAACAGCTCCGCACGTTAACGCTGAAACGGGTCGGGATGAATTCGAATATTCAGTGGGAGCTGTGCTCGGTGTCCCGCTCTGGATACAGTCGGTCCCTTCCGCATGGCTTCATTATACTTTTAATCTTCTGCATTGTAACGTTGCAGCGCCTGGCTTACGTGTGGAAGAATTGAAACAATTTCAGTTTATTTCAGGCTTTTTTGTGGCAAACGCTTTGCAGAGGCTCTCGGTGAAATGCTGGCTCTAACGTAGCCCGGTCGTTTGCAGGTTGCGGATGCGAAGACCGCGGAGAAGCGGACCTCACCTTCAAAGCCTCCGTCAGCTGCCACTGCCAGAGCTACTGTCAGGAGCACCCCTGCTCCTCCCAGGACAACGGCGGCATCGCCGGTCGCTGCGGCTGCTGGCGCGAAAAACACTGCTGCTTCTCCACCGAAGAGGCCAACGTGTAAGTATTCGCTTGTCTTCCTTCGGCAGATCTCGCTTTCTAACCAAGTTTCTGTTTGAGGGGCACTGTTGGTTCGCGCTCTGCTGGAATTCTCGTGCGTTCCGGTACGCTGGCGGCTTTCTCCTGTGTCTACGTCATCCTGTGGCCCCATCACTTTATGAAAATTAGTCTTCTGGTAAACAAACTTGCGATCTTCCGGTTCAAAAAAAAGGAAAAAAAAAAAAACCCAAACCTTGAAATGTAACCATTTCTGAGAAGGTGCGGCTGCCATTAACCAGCACGAGGTGGGAACTGGCCGACCTGTCAGTCGGGAGCTGACTTGAAGCGTAGCGATAGCCAAAATATCCACCTTTTTAGTAGAGCACAAGGCAAGATCCTGTGCCAAGGCACACACCGAAGGACAGCGTTTTTGTGTCCAGGGCTGCTGCTTCTAAAACCAAATCTGAATGACCTTCTCAGCTCTGGGTGATTCGGGGTTAATACAATTACTGAACATGCCTGATTTAAGAAAAAAGAAGCTACTACCTTTGTGTTTTGCCGTAGTAACAGAATAAACACTAAAAACAATTTAATACTTGGGAAAAGCCAATCTCCAGAAGAAGACTTGAAGCACTCAAAGTAGTGCATCTAAAAAACAAAGAAGGTTGAAGAGAAGTGGAGGGTTTTTTACTAGTGCAGGAAGAATTTGGAGCTGAAATCGCATCAGCTTCATTGGAAAACTGTATCCCACTCCTACTGTTGCCAAAGAGGGAACTTCCCATGAGTTTAACGCAGTCAGCGTGAAACACGAGCAGCGTATTAGCGTCTCGAAAGCAGTGTTTTCACTCATTTTAACGGCGCTCGAGAGATTTAACGTCAGATAAAAATACAGTTAAATGTTCTCGAGTCTCCAAATGCCTAGACCTCATTGGCAAAATCTGCCAGTAAACAGGTAAAACTAATAACACGTATAGGTTGCTTTGTTCTCGGAGTCCCGAAGCATGAATTCATAACCTGTCTTTCCCAAAAGAATAGTAATGTTTTAACTATGTTGGAATATATTAGGCTAGATGTGCATTCCATACTTCGTGCTCTGGGGGAAAATAGAATTAATCAAGCGTAGAGGAAGCGTTGCACTTTCCAAGAGCCGCGTATCTTAACTGATCCTGCGGACATCCTTGTAAAATTGATTTTGTGTGGTCTTTTATGCAGACTGTAGCGCAGAATGCTTAATGCGTTTTAATGAGTTCGCTTAATGTCTCCTTCCAAAATTGAGACGCGAACAAAGAAGCATTTTCTGATGACATTTGAAAGGAGACGGAGTCAGCGGTGCAGAGATGCGGGAAGGTTGTTCCAAGTGGCAAGATGTACAGAGGAAGAGGCTCCTGCGGCAGCGCGGGTGGTGGGACATTGCCAGAGCACAGTGAGAACTGGGTGGGCGAGGGAGAGATGAGGTCAGCCGGAGAACCTCCCCAGGGAGTTAAAGCTGTTTTGTCTGGATCTGGGAATGCACGGAGGAGGCACGAGCGGTAAGAGATGGGAGTTCTGTTTTGGCAGAGGAGAAGGCAGGGGTGTGACGGAGGAGGAACGGTGGTGTGGGGCCTGAAGGGGAATCGCAACGAGCCAAACACCGATGAGTCAGTTTAGGTTGAGCACGCGCGACCTCGGCTAGATGTGTAGATGTAGGTGGCGGAGACCTCGATCTCTTCTGATCCCAGTTTAGTTTCTCGTTACGTAGCATTGAGCCGGACGCTGAGTTTCTGGCTAAAGGTGATATTTCGGAAGGACGTCTGCTCTTGCTTTTCAGGCGTCAAAAGATAGACGCTCGCTTCCTGGGGGTTTGCTCAAGTGTTTAGTCATTATCGCTGTTTAAAAATGTGTGATTAGTGGCTTGTTTTGAAATGATACGGGTTTCTCAGGTCAGTCACTTTCTCAATGAGAGCTATGGGTTATGTGGTGCTTGATTTTTTTTTATTTTTTTATTTTTTTAATATCTTTTTTCCCTCCTTGTGAAAATGACTTTTATGTTCGAACAAGACCCACCTCTCTGTCTTTCAGATCGGAAAAAGATCAAAGGCTTTGACTGCCATTACAGACCATTTTCCCAGTAGCTTTATCATTCTCCAGGTTTTCGACATCGCATGCTGATAACACAGAACCGTTCCAGAATTTGGCTCCCCACTGACACGAGCAGAAATAACATCTCTTTCTATATTAGCTGCATATTACTCCTCTTGCCTTTGTACAAAACTATGTCTGTTCTGTCCATACAGTTTCCCCAGTTAAAGTTGTGGTCTCCAGGAATGAGATTAGGTTGGTTTGACAGGACCTTTTTTGAAGTGTTTGGTATTAATTGTATATCTATCCTCTAGGCCTTATTAAATTATCCAAATGTGTTTCATCTCATTAACTGGTATCTCATCTGGGGTGTTTAATTGAATGCTTTTAGCGAAGTCGGCATGGAATGATCCAGACCAACTCGGCCTGTAGTTATCTGCCTCCTTCACTCGCTCTTTTCTAGATTGGCGCTCCGTAAGGTCCCCTGCCAGCTACTTGACTTTATCTAAAAATCTAAGACTGTTAATGGAAATTAAATATTAGAAGATGGGGTTTTTCATAATTTCTAACAGATTTTTTTTCCCCCGTCTATTGTTTGTTTTTAATGCTGCCTCCCTTTGGCTGTTGAAATGAAGCAGGTTTTAGCCAAAGTTGTTCGTCACTGATAGTAAAAAAGCTACAATTTAATTATCAAAGAGCTCCTTAAAATAAGGTTCTGTTCATATTTTTCAGTCGGTGGTTTTTGCCTTGATCAATGCCACGTATGGTTTTCTTCCATTTGAGAAATACAGATGTGTTCCTGGTTTAGGCTGTCCTCTATGTGGAACGTGATCGGGTCATGATCGTTGCTGTCTGCCCGAAGGCACGGTTCAGTTCAGTGATTGATTTTTGGGGTTTATACAATTGTAATAGGCACCAAAATACGTGCGATAACTTCTGTGCAAGAAAACTGGCATTGGTTAGAACTGATCTCGCAATAATGCCGAGGTTATAGCCAGACAAATGTAGGTTTGCTTTTGCTATTTAGTAAAGAAAGGAGCTTTTTTTTTTTTTAAGAAGTGAAATTGGGGCAGGATTAAAGTGTTAGCGGGCGCTGTCAGATTCAGAAAGTTATTGAAGAAAAAACAAAATGCAAAGCGTACCCCAGGTGTTGCATCGTTGAACGATGATCCTTTTGATGAATTGATCCTTCTGCTGGAAAAGGGGAGTATATTTTGCTGCGGTAATGGGGAGGAGCTCAGCCAGGTGTTCAAACGGAGCAGGTCATTCTTGAGACGCTTTGTTTCAAGCAGCTCGTTAGACGTGGGGACTGTGGGTAAAGAGGACCGACGGTATGTGCGGAGCTGTGGAGAGCCCCTGACCTCCAGGGGAAGCTGCGTGGGACTCCAGACGTCTCACCCGAAATACTCATCCGTGTGTTTTGTGTTGGGCAGCCATCAAGACTGATGCAAAGCCCGCGGATGCGAAGAAGACCTCTGCAAAGTCGCCATCAGGTAACTTTGTTCAGTTTCCAGCTACATCAGCTCCTCCTCGCCGGGGGCTGGGTTGGTTAAGCACACCACTCTACACCTGTAGGACCCTGAGGACGTTTGCGTAAATGGCATCTGACCCATCTTTTTCCCCCCTCTTCCCTTCAATTATCACTGTGATCGTTGTAGCAGACTTGAGCCGCCCTAAGAGCGCTACTGGAAACGCAGTAAAAAGCAGCGCCACCACTCCTTCTACCACCGCCTCCAGCGCCCCTACTGTACCCGGAGTGGCCACCAGCCGGCCCAAACCCAAGCCTGCTGCAACCAAACCCACCACAACCTCAACTGCAACAGCAGACACTAAAAAAACAACTACTAAGGCTCCGACTAAACCCAGCACTGTCTCCAAGCCGCCTCGCCCAACCAGCAGCGTTTCTGCTCCGGACCTGAAAAATGTACGTTCCAAAATCGGATCGACAGATAATATTAAACATCAGCCTGGTGGAGGCAAGGTAAGATCCTTCAAACTCGGTAACGATACGCGCTTTGGAACGGTAGCTCTTAAGCATTAGGGGTGCTCTTTGCTAATTGTGGTGGCTGTATCCTCACTGCTCTTCTCATTTATGCTCCGCAGAGCTCCTCTTTGGGTTTACGCACGAGGCATTAACGAGGCAGTGATAGTAGTGTACAGAAGGAATCCGCCCTAAGAGCCTTCCTGGTGTTTACTGGTGTACGTACAGGAATTCAAAACTCTGTCGTACGTCCAGACGTAGAAGCTAGTTGGTATCAAAAGCTCAAAACCTTGTCTATGTTCCCAAACTTGGCCTTTGAATAGAGGACTTGAGTCTGCTGGATGGTACGGAATAACGCACCACGATGCAGGAAATCTGGATTCAGGAGCACGTTGCAGAGCACCTTTCCCAGTTCTGGGAACGGGGACTCTGTTCAAGGTGTCAGGCCTCCAGCTGAAATGGAACGGGTCTACAGACGCTGCTCTTCGCGTAACCTCTGGTGGCCACAAGGGAAGAAGAGGGTAGTGTCGAATGAGCTGTAGGGAAAAGCGTATATCTAGATATAACTTGAGGCTCTCAAGCAGTAATGGTCTTAAATTCCGCTTTCACTGTGACTATCTGCCATGCAAATGATAAAGGTTTAGGGGCAGACCCGTAGCCCTCTTCTGAGGGTTTAAATAATTTTAAATAATCATCTCTACCTGACCAAACACGTTAGCAGCTTGCCCATAGTCAGAGGGCTTTTAATTTCCACGAAGTGGAACCCATTTGCCCACTTGCCTTTGCTGCAGGTCTGCGGCAATGCCTAACTGGGCGCAGAGCTCTGATCTGGTGCCAGGAGAGCACGGTTCGTGCTGGGAGCCTTAATTAAAGTCAAGGGCGTTCTTGGGCTGTGGCGGTGTGTGGCAGGCAGCAGCGGTACAGCGGGGGGTTATTCCGCAGAGTTAAGAGTATCTTAGTTGCACAGCATCATACCCCACTCCTCAGAGCTTAGAGGTCCGGAGGACAGACCTTTCCCCTCCCCAAAAAAACAGAGTTTCTGAAAGTGGCAAACAAAGGCTGCCGAAAAACTTGGAGGCAGGCAGAGGGGGGACCCTTTCGTACGCCGTATGTTGTGGCTGGAAACCAGAGACGTTCAGAAAAGCTTCTGCTCAGAACGAACACGTGCGATTGTTCTGCTGTTGTAAACTCTGCCGGGGTCCCGAGGACTGCAGAGCTTTTTAGCTTACAGGGTTATCGGGTCAGTTTAAGGGCGTTTATTTTTACATTTCATTGCACTGTCCTTTATTTTGAAAATATTTTCATAGAAACGTTAAATCCTAACAATTGCACGTTTAAGAAAATTGTCCTTTTCATGGCCTGCCTTATGCTGGGGTGTTTTTAGAGTGTGAGAGCGCCTTCGGAGCGCTGGGGTTCTGCTGCTGGTAGGTTAGTGCGACACGGGCTTTGTGCTGACCCCCCAGAAAATTCAGGTTCTGCTGCGCTTACCTGGATCTAGATCAGCAGAAGAATGGATATTCTTAGGTAGTTACTGATTTTTGGGGGGTGGTTTTTTGTTTTTGGTTGGTTGGTTTGGTTTGTTGGGTTTTTTTGTTTGTTTTTTTCTTTTTGTTTGTTTGCTTGTTTGTTTGTTTTTTTCTGAAAAGCCTGTAAATTGTCATTCGGTTTTCTGCTCAGCTGGATTAGCTAGGTGCACCCGCATTTGATTAGTTAAAAACTAAATCTCTGAGCCCGAGTCGGGTCAGCGTGTGGGTGTAAGACCAGAAACGGCCGTATGTCCGCGGCCGGCAGAGCTCCGGGGCAAAGCAGAGCAGCCGGTGGGTGTGTTTGCCTCCAGCGACCTGTGTCGTGTCCTCCGTGGGACGGGGGGGAGCCTGCGCGGCTGTGGGGTTACTATAAAAGATTGGGTGTCATTTTTTGGGGGCAGAATATGATGTACTGGGGTCACTTGGAGAGCTGCCGGTGTCACCGCTGGGGAAATGATGAGGTGCCCTCATGAAGGGCGCCTGTGAGCTTTTTGAGAAATGGAGAACTTAATTATTGCTGGGTGACCCCCGGGGTGCCCGTTTCATCCCGTGTCTGATGTTGCTGCCCCTCCACCCCCTCAGTTTAACGTTCCTGGGCGCGGGATGCTATTTTCCCTGAGGGTTACAGCACGTAAGAAGTTCTCCTGGGTTGTCCTCTGCTAAGTTTACCTGGGTAGCTTGTGTTCCCCTGCTCTCCTGCCCACGTTTTTTGCTTTTGCTGGTTGAAATCATCCGTTTGTCTCCATCTAGGGGAAAATAGAGAAAAAGCCCGAATCAGCCGCTGCTGCACGAAAGTCTGAACCCAATGCGGTCTCTAAAATGGCTACTACTAAAACAACCGTTTCAAAAGAGGGTGCCCCAAAACAGCCCAATGGGAAAGTGAGTTTCTTTCAGACTTTTCTCTGTGGGAGATGAAGGAAAACATTTCCATTTTGAGTCACTTTCCCTTCTCTTCAACTCTTCTGCTTTCTCCTGTCAGTGTCACTGTTCCTTGCACAGACACTTTTCCAATTCTTTCTTGTAAACCCTCAGCCGTTCTCGGTTAAACACGTTCAGAGGCCGCGGTCGTAGGTATCTTCTCCACGCCTGCCGTAAATGTGAATATTTTCAGAGGAGAGATCCTCCACTTTCACTTTTAGGTAACTTCAAGTCGGAGGTTTCCCTTAAGATCAGTTCTCCGTACACAGCACCGGTCTGTACGCAGGAAGAGAGCGCTTCTGTTCAGCGCTGTTTGTTTTTAAGATTGCAGAATATTAAGGACTTCTTTTTTTTTTTTTTTTTTTTCCCCTTGCAATATTCCCGACCCAGTTGTATCCAAACTCTTTAACTCCATGCGTTAGGCGGTCACCGTTTGAGGGGTTCCTCCAAAGCTGTCGTGACGTGGTATTTCAGCACAAGGGGATGGGGAGCGAGGCGGCAGTGCCGGTTTAATTTGGATGTCGTCAGGCAGCCTCTTAATGACTGGATGGGATTTGTCAGTGAATCGTTATAAACTGCCACGGCACCAGTACGTTTTCCTGCACTGAATCCAGTCTTTCTGAACTGGCTAAGGAGCTTTTGGAAACCTGCTCAAGTGAGAACGTGATTCCTTTTGTGCTTCCAATTTATCACCTCTTACTAGAAAGTACTTTAGATACAGCTTCTGCCATGTTCTGTGCTGTGTTAAATAACCCCCAGACTAAACACGTGTCGTAACTAACCTTTCGTAATCACGGGGCTGCGACTCCAACTCCGGTACTGCCTTTGGGAGGAAACACTCACTTCGCGGACTCCTCCTGTATTTTGAAAAAGTCCTGAATCATTTTAGTTTACGGGAGAAACAATTTAATTAACGTAAGACTCGTCCGTTTAAAATCTAACTGAAGGTTTGACAACCTTCATCAGAAGAATTGTTTCTCAGACCGGGCGTTACCGCCCCGGAGGGTTCGAAAGACGTTACCCAAGGCTGGAGTCCGTCCAGGCAGCGGTGCAGGCACGCGGAGCCGGTGGCGTTGGTGGCAGCGGTGGCCCCATGGCTTGGAGCCGTGGCGGAAGGAGGCGGCTGCGCTGGCCCTCCCTGCCCTGGGGCAGCGCCCGGCAGAGAGCTCCGGGGGGGACGCGGGCGACCCCGGCCCTTCGCAGGCAGGCGGTGCTCCCCCGGCCGGGAGGGGGAGCGGCAGTCTTCACGTAGCGCTTACGCTCTCGCACTAACACTGTCTGTGCAGCCTCTCGTTTCGTTCACTTTTTTTTTTTTTTTTTCTCACTCTCCTCCTCAGTTGCTTTCACACCTAATACTAAAGTCGGATTGAGTTTAACACAACTCCTTGTTTATCCGCCGTGTTAGAGCATCCGCTCCAGCCTGCCGTATGACAACTCTAACCAGTCCTCTTCCCTTGTGTTGTTTTCCATTCTGTAACGTTCCAGGTCCAGATAGTCTCCAAAAAAGCGAACTACAGCCATGTTCAGTCCAAGTGTGGTTCCAAGGACAATATTAAGCATGTCCCTGGAGGTGGGAATGTAAGTATGGGCTCTGGGCAAGCTGTCTTTCTACTAACTCCTTCTCTTGTACTATGTTTTTATATGTCAGTCTTATAAATGCTGTGTTTCAGGCAGAGAGGTGTGGCAGTGTTTCAGGGCTTCTGGAAATAATGCGTGTAGGCTGGAGAATTTATTTTATTTATTCTTTTTTCCCCCACGGGATGCTAGGTTGAATGTGTGTGTCGTGTTTCATAGTACTATAAATACAGCTGACCTGTTTCTCGCCCGGTTTACGTGGTATTCACGACCAGATGTAGGATGTGCACATCGTTGACCCCAGGAGTTGGTTCAGCGTGGGTTCCCCCCCCCAGTCAATGCAGGCACCTCATCGCTCCTCTGACCTTCTTTAGATGGCTGATTCTTTTTTTTGAGATTAAATGAATTGTGGCTTAGAAGCGGCTTTTACTCTCCACTGGCCAACAGAGCCAAGCTAATTCCACTTCTTGTTTCAGAAGAAGGGAGACTTCAAAAAAGGAGGAGGGAAAGACGGTGGGACTTAATCTTTGAGCTGCGATTAATTTCTAAATTTAAAGGCTACCGGTGTCTCTGGCAGCGGAGTTGAGCTCATTAAAATAGAAGGCTAATCTTGTAACGTCTGTGTACTTGGGTTGGAGTATCATGTCCTGAAAGCGTTAACTGTCTCGATACTAAAGCTTTTGAAAACGTGACTGCAGTTCGACAGGCTTGTTTCCTTCTGGGCAAAGCTCTGCTACCTTAACAAATCTACACCGCCCCCTCCGTACTGGGGATAGCTTGCAGGAACACAAAGACTGCATGGTTTCAAAAAGACACCGAAATACTTAAGCCCAAGGAGGTTTTTTCCATTGGTGTCTAAATACGCCGAGTTCCCCAGGAGCGATGTCCCGCTCTCGCATCTTGTGATGCTTTCTCTGTGCCCGGAGCCAGCACCAGCGAAACTCCCGGCGTCTTTGCTTCGCGTAGTGTTCGAGGTGCAAATAGTCAATTCCTGGGGCCAGACTCGCTGTTGCCGTGGAGTCAGCGCGTCCTGTTTGGTGTCTGCTTCAGCAGGTAGAAACGCTACACAGGGCCTGACTGTGCCGCGAGCTGCTGTCTCCGCTTTTCCTGGGAAATACGTGTGTGTGTGTGTGGCTGGCTGAACCGCTACCCTGCACGACCAAGTCTTCCTTTAAATCTTTGCAAGAAGCAACCAAATCTGCCTTCTTAAACTCCTTCTCTACGGGTTGGTTGCCGAGATGGTAGGAGGTAGATGTTGAAGTCACACGCTTAACTAAGCTCGGCTCCGCGCTGGGAGCCACTGGACACGCGTCTCCGCTGCCCTCCAGTCTGCGGGTTCTCACCAGCGGTGGGATTTGCCATTCTTCTTTGATATTTCCATGATTTACCCGATGTTTACAGGAGTGGATACCTGTGTGTATGGAGCTTCCCGTAGACATGCTCATGCAGGAGAATTCTCCTCACCGTAGAAAGCAAAAATGATCTGGAGACCATCGTGTCAATTAGGTGACTCGGTAGTAATTTTTTTAGCTGTCCACATTTCTGTTCCTACTGCATATTTCATCTGGTTTTGTCACTCAAGTTTGGAACAGACTGTTTACGTATAATCGGTGGTTTGGGGCAGAAGTCCCTTTGGCTCTGCTGTTGAAACGCAGCTCTTGTAACTTAACTGCTCCTGCGCTCAAAGGAGCTGTATTTTATAAACCACTTTAATTTTGCCACTCTTACCCCGTATAGCCTTTGAGTGGACAATGAGCGTCACACATACTGTTCTTTTTTTTTTTTTGAGGCCAACAGAAATGTGATTTAAGTGTGGAGGATATTTTCCTCGCCTGATTAACTACGTTAGTGAATCGCTCTTTCTTCTAAGGAATCACCAAACCTGTCCTTTCCTCTTCACTCTCCTGTCCTGGGGACATTCCCGACTCTAGGGGACAAGCCTGTGCTGCTTTCTTTTCCTCTTCTTCCACACTCTCCTTTTACTGCTGCACTTTTTCTCCTTCCTCAACTACTTCAGCTTTTCGTTTTGAGAATAGAGAATAAAGCGCTGCTCATTTCCAGGTTCCAAATGCCCCCAAACCAGCTTCAGGCAGTCGTTCCCAGCCACCCAACGCCCCCAAACCCAGCACGGGCAGTACCGGTGTGAGTAGACGGGGCGCAGAGGCCAGTCTGGCTCCCCAATAAAAGTGTTCCCTTTTATTCATTTTTATATCTGCTCACTCCCTTTGGGGCACTGTGACATGAGTGTCCTCTTCCCAGATGGTTTCTTGTTCAGATAGTTACGGTGGTCGCTTCTGATAGAAGACTTGTGAGCGTTTAATTCCTGAACCACACTGCTGATGGGGATGTCTGGAAGGTCCGTTGTTCTGTCTGGGGCTTCAGTGAAAGCTTTTAGGGGTCCTGCGGACGAGAGCTGTGGTTAGCAGCAAATTACGATGCAGCTTTAGGGTTGCTCTGGGGGAAGGGATGGACATCCTACCGAAGAGAAGTGGTTCCTCGCTGGTGCACTCTGCGTACCCGTTTTGCCTTCTGTACACGGAGAGAATTTCTCCTCCCTTCCAAGTTACCCAAGATATCATGTTCAAAAGCAGTAGATGTTGTTCCTACTCACGTTATATTTGCCAGAAGTATCTTGACACAAACATGATTAGATTTCCTGGGTAAAAGCTTTTGTTGTGCTTTAGTCTTTTCCCCCCTCTCTTTTTAAAGAAAGCAGCAGTGAAGAGGTGGATTTTACAAAGTCGCGAGTGTTGAAGATTTAACAAGGTGACTTGGAATGTCTATATGTTTCTCTAGCCTTTGGCTTGAGCTGCTTACACGGATTGGGAAATGGTCAGAGGTAGAAAATCGGAAAAGGGATGAGGATCACACTTCCCATCTGAGCCTCTGTATCAAACTTTAGATCTGAAAGTTTGTTTCTGGCACCGGAGTCCGAGTATTTGGCTCTGCAAAGGCAAGTCTTTAACAGTGTCTCCCGTTGCAAACTTAAAACAACGAACGTTAACGATCTTACAAGGAACACGCTTCCATCTAGGTGTAATTGTTGCATCCCCAGGTGAAACCACGAGGAGTCATAACTGGGTATGTCTACCCCAGCTGATAAGAAACAGTATTATTTTAAAATGCGTTCTGTGAAATCAATTCAGCTTTATTGCAGCTCCAGACAAACAAGTACTCATTATAAAAGTTGTAGTAACTTTACTGCCAACCCGCAGGAAAACCCAATTCAGTAGCCGTGATCTCCCCTCTTGGGGGTGTCTGGTGCCACTGAGTCGGGGGACACGGACGTGGAACAGCGTAGCAGGAGGCTGAACTCTGCTCTTCTGCTAATCCTGAGCAAACAAGACATCAGGGCTTTGACTCATCCCTTTTCGCAAGTACTAGGAGGGTTCATCCTTCCTGAGAAAAGATGTAGTGCAAATTATCATGGTAATTCTCAATAAGCTTTTTGAGTAGTTTGTAAGCGAACGGATTCGTCACATTCATAAAGAAAGATTTTCATTTTCTCTGCGAGACGATCTATAGCAGAGCTGTCTGTGTGCGTCGGTGCCAGCTGGTGGTTGCTGACACGGTTGGCAGAGGTGATCCTCTGAACGTTACTACCAAAACCCCCCGATTTTCCCCATGGAAAGTTATAATGTCAACTTAGCATGGGTTTAGACCTGACGACCAGAAGTTCCTTCTGGTATGAATTATCCCGTGTTTGCGTGAAATGAAAGTTCTCCGAGTAGTTAAATAATAAATTAGTTCTGGGATAGAGGAATTTTTCCTCCACCTGGAGCTGCAGGAGGAATTTTAAAGATGTCAGAAATGGGGCTCTGTGCAATGCACTTGGTCCAAGTGTTGGAGGTGAAATGTTTTTTTGAGCAAAAAGACATAAAATCTGTGACATTTTGTTTCCACCTTTGTCCTACCCCAGAGAAGACACTTCTTCCCAAATTCAAACTGATGCCCACAAACACCGTGTTAGAACATTTGGCTCATTGGCTTGGAAGAAGGTCATTTACTGAGTCATGAATGTCTCATGATTTCCTGACTGCATCACCGAACGTTTTTTCATTGAAGGTTTTGTATGCCAGGATCGAGTCACTGGGAGGATGGGGCTAAAGGAAATAATACTGGGAGACGGCTTCCCTGCTCCTGGTGTTTTGTCTTTGAGGAGGAGAGCTTCTTGGAGCAGTTTGTTCCATCTGGGCACGATGGTCCTTCCTGGTGGCCCGTTCTCAGCAGGGAGGAACACACAGCCTGGGTTAGACGGGGGTCGGTCTGCGCGTTGGAGATAGTAGAGAGAAAATGCTGGAGCTGGTGGCACGGCTCTGACCCTACAGCAAGAGAGCGGCTGAGCAGAACCGTGAGGTGCCATCTGTCCTGGTGACCCTCTGGAGCTGCCCAGGCAACGGCCAGTGTCTTCAGAGCCAGCGCTGGGCAGGAACGGTCTGGGGAACATGGCAATGGGATTGGCGTTTTTTGGTCCCTCTCCCAAGTGCTTTTGTTACTCCGTGGATGTGCCGTGAACTCAAGACTCCCGTTTCTGGTTGCTGCCCATCTGTTAGTTTTATCTGGTCTCGATTTCTGTCTGCTCACATTAACCACTTGCGGCTGGCGCAGGCCTTTAAATACCGCCGAACCCGCCTGTAGCGTTGGGCGCGCGGGGGCTGGGAAATCAGGATGGAAGCAGAATAGGGGTGGAAAAGGGGTGCAGGTGCGCTAAGTGGGACCTGATGGTTGAGATGGCCCTTTGGCTTTCAGAATCGCGGGAAACGTTTCTCTGTGTTGAGTTTTTTCTTTTTGCCTCTTTAGGTGCAGATCCAGAACAAGAAAGTTGACCTTTCCAAAGTGTCCTCCAAGTGTGGCTCTAAAGCAAATATCAAGCATAAGCCAGGTAGAAATTTTACCGTTTCCTCATGATTTGTCTGTAGATATCGCAAGTCGTTTAAATGGAGTCCTGGATTGCAAGTGAAGATTAAAGGGTTTGCTGCTCTCGGGGAGTATTTGAGAAGGGCTGTCTAGGTTCTTAGCGATTCCTGGTGGTTTCATCAGCAGAGAAGGGGATTAGGAGATGCGGGATTTCATTTTGCCTGTGAAGATAACCTACTGCTTTGACTCAGTTCTCTTTTTCCCTCCCTATTTAAGAAAAAAAAAAAAAAAAAAAAAAGTGGATACTTACCATGATCATTCCAGAAGTCAGGAAGCTTCATCCGTGTGTGCAGAGGGCTTTGGGGCTCTCTGAACCTGTGCGCTATGGAAGGATCAAGTAACTTCCCTCCAGTCCTTCACAGCAGATACAAGGGTCTCTTCAGCCTTGGGTTCAGTAGCAGCTCCTGTCTTACATAAAACACTTTTGGCTCTTTAACGACGTATTATGGGATGAGTGTGCAGGAATTATTTGCTCCCCACTGAGAACACAGCAATTACTCCGCGTGAATTCCGGCGCATCTCGGGTTTCCTGAGCCCAGCCCCCCGCTCAGCGGGAGCGCAGGCGAATCTCAAGCTCGAGGTGCGGCGGCTGTAGGCAGATTGTTTGACCTGTACCTTTGGAGCATCCTCAGGTACGGCCCGTTCACCGACTTCTGCTGGTTTGTGTCTGAGGACAGGAAAACTCCTGGCAGCCAAACATCCGTGCACGGGGGACAAATTTTGCTGACCAAAGCTGAAAACAAATACTACAAGCTTGTCTTTGTCTGCTCCTGGGACTTTCCTGCACCCGTCCTGCCAGCCTGTTCGGTTGAAAGCAGTTCAACCTTATACACCGAGCACCACGCTTCAGTGCCTCAAAACGCGCTCCCGCTTTGAGAACGTGGTGCCACAAACATGACCTCTGTTTATTCAGTGCTCTGTAATAACAAGGTCTGCGCCACAATAACTGCTCTTGTCCGGAGCTGATTAAAGCAGAATAATGCGTCCAGAATTATCTGTTGTCAGATGTTTTAACTGTTAATTTTTGTTAGACCAAAGCAGTTGGTTTCCATCGTTGGCCATGCCAACCTTCCCAAGTGCAGAGGACTGAGTATTGAGTGATGTCACTGGGGAGCAAAGTTAAGCTTAGCAATACTTAAATAGGGGTTTTTTTTTTTGAGAAACCTGCTGGAATATGGACTGCACGTACAGTCTTATTTATTAATGGGAACTGCAGTATTCCAAATCTAGAAACGTTTTGCTAGAAATTGTTGTTCTGACCTTCATGTTCTCCTGAGCCTGAAGTTCAGTTGCCGCACTTGGCTTCTCCCCGCCTGCACGGCCGCCTCCGGAGCCGTCCGGGCAGTGGCACCTGCGTCGGTGCCAGGGAGGAGCCGTCGGTCCGGGCAGTCCTACGGCTGCCAGTGATGGAGTGGGAGTGGGGACGGATAACGAGCAAAGAAAGGCAGTTAACGAAAAGGCGCAGAACATGTCCCGGCACTGATGACTCCGCAGACGGGCTGAGCTGGCAGAGACCTTGGCGAGGGACACGGAGAGGAGTGGGCAGTGGGTATTAGCCGTTGGAAACCCACCAGGGTGGGATCGGGACTGGCATTTCGCACCTCTGCTGGGGGAGACAGATTCACGAGCAGATCTATAGTCAGGTAGTCGGCGTGAGGATGTCTTCCAGCCTGTCTGTCCGGGCGGGTGGCGTTCCCTCCCCAAGGGCATCTCCGGGGCTTTGCCCTGCTTGCCCGCAGTCCTGCCTGCTCTGCGCAGGTGGGAGTCACCAGCTTTGATCTTGCCAGTTTTTAAACTGAACCTTAACTGGAGAGAGGTTGCGATACCGAATTACTGACTTTGTCACGTCCCTCCTCCAAAGTGCGTTGGGTGCGCAGTGGTTCCTCAGAGGAGGTGGGAAGGGGACAGAACTCAGGTGGGACTGTTCTGGAGACGTTAATAAACTCACTCCGGCACAATCTTCTTCCAGGGGGAGGAGATGTCAAAATTGAGAACCAGAAGCTGAACTTCAAGGAGAAGGCCCAAGCCAAAGTGGGTTCTCTGGACAACGTGGGACACTTGCCAGCAGGAGGAACCGTGAAGGTGGGTGCAGCAAGCTCCGGCACGTCAGGGTAGGGTTTGAATTTAGTTGTTCTCCTTGTCCTGCTGTGATGTAGCGCGGCTTCTCCACCCCCAGCCTTTTATAGCCGTCATCTTATTTCTGTGGCCTCTGTTGTCAACGCCAGGAGTAAGTAGGGGTGGAAGAGGAGAGAGCTGAGAAGCAGCTCCGTGCCCTGCCTGCATGGGCTCCCTGCGAGGTGTCACTCAGAGGGCTCGCGCTGCCCGTCTGCATCCTTCCTCGAAGAATCTGAGAGCCGGGGGTCGCTCTGTAAGCTTTGAGCCCATCACAGAAGCTGTCTGTGGCCCTTTCTCCCCCTGGGTTTGGTGTTTTGGTTTTTTTTTGTTGTTGTTGTTGTTGTTGTTGTTGTTTTGTTTTTTTACCCCCAGTAAAGCTGGTGTGAGCGAGGTGCTCCGTGCTGGGAGACGGCACCTTGTAGCTCCCAGGAGCAAATTTCAGCCCAGCCCAGAGGCCCTTTGGGTGAGGATAAGAAAGGATCGGTGTTCTCTTGTCGCTGTGATTCAGCGCTTCTCCCCATGAGAACGCAAGCTGCCCCCAGCCTCCGCTCTGCAAATTGCAGGTCTCGCTACGGCAATGCGACATCTGTGCTTAGGGGAGGGAAATCGCCCCCGCTTGACTGACCGGAGTGATGGATGTGTGGGCTTGACCTATCACGCCACGTAACGATGAGAGCAGCGCTGGGGATTATGTGTAGGTCGTCCCTAGTGCTGGGGCTTTTATGGGAAACGCCGCTGCTTCTGAACCGGCTGGTACCTCTGGAAGGGGAGAAAACATGATGCTCTGGCATCATAACTGTTAAAATATGACTTTGTCCCCAGCGGGATAGACAGATGGAGGAGAAAAAAACCCTTCTAAACACCGAGTTCCCTCGGTTGTCCCGGCGTTGTTTTGTTTGAGTGCTTTTGTGTTGTGGAAGGGTTTAGAGTTCAGCCGGGTCGAGCTATTGTCTTAAATGCCGTGTGAATTTGAAAGAAATAATCCCTGTCCTAAAGAGCGGATCATGCAGCAGAACTCACAAGTATATTCAGCGTGTGCTTCATCGTCCCCGTTAAAACAAGGCAAGAGGCGACTGCCAGCGTATTGGCTGGGGACGCATCAGGACTCTCCCGTCTCCAGTCCTTTATGTGCAGTTCAGCCTGGCAAACCGGCGCTCAGCGCAGCGCTGAAAGGAACTAGAGAGGCTGCTGGTGCGTTGGTGGCGATGGGGAACTTTCTGTAACAGTGCCTGGCTCTTCCCGTTTACTGCAGTGTCTAGTCCATACCCCGGTGCTTTTTGCTGGTAACGGGTTTTCACTCAAGTTCTAAAATCTTTCCTCTTCAGAATGAGTCTGATCTTTTTTAAATATTTTTTCCTCTGTCTGCATGGGTGCAAAGAGTCTCTGTCGATGACACTCTCATCCAGTATTTTTGGGGGGTTCTAATATTGAGCTTTGCAATACAGGGACCAAATAATTTCCCTCTCGCATCCCACAGACCTCGGCCAGTGCTGTTGTCGGGGCAGGTGGTGCTCAGGGACTGTCTCCTCCTGCTCACATACCCTCTGTGGCTCTCGTGGAGCTGTGGGCATCATCCAAATCCCTGCGGTTCCTGCAGAAGCACCTACATCTCGGTGTTGGTGGCAGTTCATGGGTGGGAACTGGGACCCCAGAAGGAAGACCGGGTGGTTTTGCTGCTTGTTGAGGGAGCAGGTCCAGAGGCAGTCCCTGGCTGTCTCGCCTTCCCACCGGCGCGGCAGGGACAGGCCCAGACTTAGTCTTGAGAAGAGCGCTGCAGCCTTATTCCCCGAGAATAAGACTTTGTGGGGCAAAGGCATGGGGTAAGAGCAGAGCTGCTTCGGACTGGATGTGCCACCTACTGAACGTGGCAGCAAGGGGATGTCCCGGCTGGATGGGTTGCTCCTCCCTGGAGCTGGGATGGTCCAGCGTGACATCTTCTCCGCTTGCTGTGCCCTGGTGTTGGTTGGGGGTGTCTGAATGTCTTTCCGAGCGGCTCTGCATTACTCTCAGCCCGTGCCCGCCAGCATCTTAGTCTCTTCTCTAATGGCAGTAAGACGTAGCTCTTGCCCGAGGCTCGGAGGAGTTGGTGACTCCAGGTCGGGTCACCAGCTATGGCAGGAGAACAGACCAGGACGAAGCCTTCTCTAAAGACCGCACTCCCAGTTCATAGTCCAGCATCAGCATCAAGTGAGGATGAGGACCTTTGTGCCAAACTTGGCCTTCCTGTTTTGGGGTGGATTTCCTGTGTATTGTTTGGCTCTGGTATAGATAAACACCTCCCCAGATAATGCAGTCTGCGTCACTGCGATGGACCAAACCACCTCCTTGCTTTGGACCCCGTAGCGCTCTGCTTTCATCCTGCCGACGTGTCTTGGTCTGCCTTTGCCTCGGCCCTCCCCAGGGTGTTAGAGGCGTGTGTTCGGGGAGAGGGTGCTGAGCTGCGGACCCCGCGGGCAGGGACACGGTGCCTGCACTGGGACGCGCTGGCAGGGAGCGGCGTGGGGCCGATGGGTCTGCGGGGACCGAAAACGCTGTGAGAGGCTGGAAAGCCGGTCAGGCCGGTGCCTTCCCACCGAGTGGAGGGACCGCTTCCCCCTTCCAAACACCCCCTCGTCCCCGCGTGCGTCCCGGCAGCTGGGGAGGGCGGAGGGGGCTCCGGGAACCCGCACTTCACCCCCTATCCCGCACTCCCCATCTTCTATTGACTCGTCCCTGTCGTCCTCCCCACCCCGTTGTCTCATTGTAGGCTGAGGGCAGCGCGGAGCCAGGGCAGCTCCCGCCAGCCCCTCAGAACGGAGAGGTGACAGCGGCCCAGGCAGGCAGTGAGATGCGGGAGAATGGCGTAGGGCCGGCAGTGCCCACTGCCCTGAGCGGTGGTGACCAAAGGGAAATTCAGAGCTTCGAGACTCAGATACAAGAAACAAGTAAGTGCCTGTCTGTGCCTTCTCGCTACGCACTCCGCCGGGTGGGGTGGGGAGAGCACTGCAGCAGCGCAGAGAAGCCGCCCCCGGGCACCGGGCACACCGCTGGAACCTGACCGTTGAACTGTCTCTATCGATGTCTGTAGGGTTGGGGTTTGGTTTTGGGGTGGGTTTGGTTTTGGGTGTTTTGGTTTTTTTTTTTTTGGCCTTTTTTTTAATTCAGAAAATTGCCTTTTATTTTCCAGGCATCTAATGATGACATTATGGTATCGTCTTCCATTCCCCTCCTGTCCCCTCTCTCCTCCTCTTTCCTCCTCCCGCCCTTCCCCTTCTCACCTGCCCTTGTGTCGCTGCAGATTGAATCTCACAAGCTGACGTTCCGTGAGAAGGCCAAGGCTCGGACAGACCACGGAGCGGAAATCGTCGTCTCCAAAACCCCCAACCTTTCCAGCAGCACTTCCCCCTGGCGTAGCACATCCGTCAGCGAGAGCCTGGGCTCAGTCGCCTCCTTGTCACCGCTGCAACAGCCAGCTCCCCTCGCAGCGCTTTCTCCGCAAGGCTTGTGACCCCTCCCGGCCCCGTCTCCCACCCGCTCCCCCCGCGGAACGCAGCTTGGCTCTCTTAACCCGGCGTCTGGCTTTAGATGGGAAGGGGACAGCGTTTAGCAGGGCTCGCGTCCCTTTCGGCCGCGCTGGCTCCTCGGAGCAGCCTGGAGGCTCGCCCCCGCCCCGGTGCGCCGGGCTCTGCTGCTCCCTTCTGGGTTGGAAAGGGCTTCCATCCCTCGCCGCGCCTCGGCCCTTCCGCTTTTGGGGGGACACTAGAGCGGGCGGCAGTGTCGTGTGGCGCGGACGGGCGTCTAGTGACTTCCAGGCTGCGTCCCGCTGTCCCCAGCAGCGGGGAGGTGCGTGCCCAGCCTGGGCGGCGGGTGGCAGGGGAGGAGCGCGCCTGCGCTGCCGGTGGCTGAAGCCAGGCCAGAGTTAATAGGGATAAGCTGTGATCTTTCTTCCTTTCTTTCTTTCTTTTTCTTTTTAAAAAAAAAAAAACCAAACCCGACCTTTCCCTCCTTGCCGCTTCAGTTTCTGCTGATCCCGTTTGATGATGATATATATGATACACACACGTTAGGCTGTTTTAACTGTTGACTTTAAACCTTTTATTCTTTGTGACGCTGTGTTGATGATTTATCGTGCTACGAACCCATGCTAAGTTTCCTTTTCTCTTTCCTTCTTTTCCTAACCGTAGGAGAGTAGAGACATTAACCGCTGCTGCAGTGCTGGCTTCTTATTGACATATCCAGCAATTGTAACTTCTTTGTCGTTGTTTTGTTGGTTTGGTTTTTGTTTTTTTTTTTTTGTTTTGTTTTGTTTTTTTTAATATTTTAAAACGATGGAGCAAATTCATGGGATTAAGCCATGTCTGAAATGAAAGGCACAAGGATGTGTTAAAGGAAAACTTGCTGTAACAGATCAGATGAAGCCTGTGTTGACTGCGACGAGACGTGTTGAATCGATGCTTGTAAAAAAAAAAAAAAAAAAAAAAAACCAACAAAAAAAAAAAACCTCCTGTAAGGCCAACCCGCCAGCGCTGGAGGATGCCTAGGACCTTCTGCGCATTAGCAAGGCAAAGACGGTTTATTTATTAACTTGCACAGCCAAAACCCTGGGATTTCTCTTTTCCCAGCCGGGGCGTGAGGTCTGGAGGAAGGGCAGGAGGCTCCTTTGGCGCTGGAGTTGCAGGTTCCCGCAGGTTCCCGCAGGTTCCCGCGGGCTCCCAGTTGCGAGGCGAAAGCAGGTCTGTGGCGTGCGGGTGTGGTGGTTTCGCTGATGTATGGGGTGACCGTACGGTCAGGCTGAGCGAGTGCGGCGGGGAAGGCGGGAAAGGCGTCGAGGCAGAGGGAGCAGAAGGTGTGGGGAGGGCTTGGGGGGAGGCAGAGCCCCCGCGGGGGCAGGGGAGCAGGGGTTGGTGCCAGGGAGCCGCAGCTCTGACTAGGATGGAGATTTACCTCCTCTTCGAGGTGTGAGCTCCTCGTTTCATGTTGCAAATGACACTAAAGAAATGTAAATAAATTTAAAAAAAAAAAAAAAAAAGTGTTCTTGGTTGTCAAACTAATTTAAAGCAAAGAAAAAAAAAAAGACAAAAAAAAAAAAAGGCGGAATAACAAAATGCTGGGATCAAAGTGAAACGAACCAGGCGTGTGCTAAGGGGGGCTGCTCAAGGAGGGGACAGAGGGAAGCCTGCCGCTTCTCGTGCTTGTGGGAATATTTCTTTGGGAAGCCGACAATGACACGATAACCCGGAATCTGTATTTACACACAAAGATTCTTATTGCACTTGTATTTTTTATATTAAAGTTTGCATGATTTCTAATAAAATGGCATTAAAATGTACTAGTTTGCATCAAAGTCGTCTGCTAGTTTCATAAGTGCTTTTTCCTCTGAATACAAATTTAAATAAGCAATGCAGATTTGCACCTGAAAGGGGCGGTTATATATACCCTCGAGAACTCCCAGTGCTTCCCTTCCTCCTCCACCTCCTCCTCCTCCCTCCTCACCTTTCCCTCCCTCCATCCCACATCCCTCTAACCCCGCACCAGGGCAAGTGCCCGAGCTGGTGGCTCCCTGTCCCTGTTGTGTGTGCCGTGTGGCCTCGGCGCTTGCCACGGCCAGCCCTGGACTAGCCACCACTAACACCCTGGGCCCCCTCGCGCTCCTGGCGCCCGGCCGGCTCTGTGGAGAGGGGGGCCGGAGCTGGGGAAGGGGCTGCAGCCGCCCTCCCGCCCCGCATGGGGCAGGCAGCCGGCATTGCTGCCTCCAGCTCCGGCCTGGGGTTGGAAACCTCATTTCTGGCGAGCAGAGCTGTGTCGTGACGCTTTGAAACCCTCCAGCTGATCCCATGACGGTGCCGCCTCTGACCACCCGTTCACCCGCATGCCGCCCTCCGGTATATATCACTGCCCCTTCGCTGATGCTTCCTTCTTTCTCTTACTGCTAAATTCTAAACACCAGCTTGATCTTGTCGATCTTGGCGTTTGGGGTTGTTGTTTTTTCTCTTTTTCCAACACTTGAATGGAGGGGAAGTTTGGAGGCGAGGGACGGAGCGGGGAGCAGGCTCATCCCCCGGGCAGGAGAAGGCAGAGGCTGCGCTTCCCCAAGCAATAATGTCCATCTGCTGTGGGCAGGCGCTGGCGAGAGGGTCCTGTGCCCGCGGGCTGTGCGTGGAGCCCGGCTGCTCCGCCTGCCACCGGCAAATGCTGGCCGGCAGCGGGCTGAAGCCGACCTCCAGCCTCGCTGGCCGGGCAGAGGAGCAGGAAAGTTCGGTGATGGTCGCGGTGAACCAAAGAGGAGGTGGAAGCTGAGCTTGTGGTGTTCCTCCTGCTGCCCCCGGGGTGGGGGAGATGCCCCGGCGGAGGGAGGCAGCCGGGTGCTGGTCTCGGTTCAGGTGCCGCAGGAGGGCAAGTGGCAACATTGCACTTTATCTTCTGAGATTGCAAAAAAAAATAAATAATAATAAAGCAAGCAAACTCCCTGCAAAGGGACGGTAAGGCCACCTTCTCCCCCTGCATTGCTTTTGCTCTGGTGTATTGACTGCGCGGCAGTCTTGGATAAGGCTTTCACGTCTGCGTACGGTTGCGGTGGCATCAGGCCCGTCTGAACATGCACAAACCTTCCCCAACCCCCGGGGCTCAGCTGAACACTGACCGACCGGCCTGTGCTTCTGTGCCACTTCTCTAACACTTGTTGTGCCTGTGTTTAGCCGACAAACTAAATCCAGAGACACTAGTTTGGTGTGGTTTTTCTAGGACAGCTTCAGTTTTAATATGGATTTTTTTATTATTATTATTTTATTTTAAGGAAACGGCTGTACATATTGCTAGCCTGGGAAGAGATCTGTGTGTGGTGAAAACGACTTTAGTTGCCCAGCGGGAGAGGTGGGAGTGAGCTGGTTAGTGCTAAGACCTTAAATGAGGACCGTGGAGAAGCTGCTGGCCGGGCAGAGCGGGGAAGGAGCCAGGTGGGCCATCAGCGTCGTCTGGGGCTGGAGGGAGCAAATTCTCTTTGGAAATGGAAAAAAGAAAAAAAAAAAAGAGTTGTGGTCTGAATTAGATGCAACTTGAATGTACGTGATGCTGTCCTGGGATGCCATGTGTGGGTCCTGGCTTTCTCTTTGGCTGCGCGTGGGGTGACTCTGCTCTCGGGGGAGGCAGTGTGGGGAGAGGGGAGGGCTGGGGCAGCTGAGCTGGTGGCTTTGGTGAGCCGGGAGAAGTTGGGTGCTGGTGGGTTCAGTGCCGCTGGATGGGGCGCAGCAGCAGCATGGGCAGTGCTGGAGCTCGGGGCGTGCTGGAGCCTGGTCCTGCCTCGGGCGAGATGCTCAGCAAAGGCTTTTGCTCATGGTCAGGGTGGGCATTGGCTGGAGGTGTTAGCGCGGTCCCTCCCTGGCTGGTGGTGCCTGTGCGGGCAGGTGGCTTCCCCACAGCCTGGTCTGCTCAGCCGCTGTCCTGTCTGCTGGCGTCTCCCTGCGTATCAGTGGCATATACAGTTACTTTGGGGCTTTTTATACTGTTAAAGTACATTCGAGTAACCAAGCGTGTGGGCTTGAGGCCACAGGAACGGGAGGCCAGGAGCCTCCTGTTGGGTCGGAGTCCTGACCGCAAACTGAATGTAGTTTTCTACGCTGACCCTCGCTGTTGTCCCCTGCGTAGTGTCGGTGTGTGAGTGGGGCTCTGGGACCCCTAGTGTGTTTGTGTCGCTTAGGCAGAATTACTAGTTTTCTGGGAATGCAGCAGGAGCTCTGTGTCGGTGACATCCTCGGGGTGACGGGGGCTCCTGTGTCCTCCCAGCGTGTGGCAGAAGGGACTGGCTGAGTCCCTCCTGAGCTGCTCACGCTGAGCAGTGCTGTCCCGGCAAAAGGCTGAGCGGCCACAGCTGTCGGGAGACCAGCAGCCTCCAGGCTTGGGAGAAATGTCACCCGAAAACCCTCCTGGCCCGGGACAGCCTGTGGGTGGGGTGGAAAACTGCTACGGGAGGCAGCAGCGGAAAGCGTGCTCCGTCTCTCCTTCCTCCTCCCCACCTGAGTTCCAGCTAGCGTAAGCGTTTGCCTTTCAAATCTCTCTCTCGCGAGTCTCGCTGGCCACCAGCTGGTGTCTAGAGTAAGATCAGACACGAGACTCCTGTCTTGCACCCGCTGTGATCGTCCCACCCCCGCGCTGAGCATTGCCTGCAGCTTCCATTACCCCATAACATAGGTACAACGAGTAACGGCAGTGGGGGAAAAGTCTGCGTGGTGGGGCGGGACAGAGAGCACACCGTGGCGGGAGCCGAGGGCGCAGGACCTGGCAGGGCTGATCCTGGCTCTTGGCTCCCTCAGTGGTCTCGGGAAGTCATGTCACCTCCCTGCCTCAGTTTCCCCATCTGTATGGTGGGGATGATACTGCTCACCCCACCGGGCTGGTGTTGGGGGTGGGGCGGGACAGGGAAGCAGTGTTTAAAGTGGTCTCTAATGTGATGTATTAGTAGTATTATTATTATTTTTGTGTCATAGGATTGCTCTGCAGCGGTAGAGTCTCCTCCGCGGTGGCGGGGGCTGCCCAAGGGGGGAGCAGCCGCTGCGGGGCTGTACCTGTGCCGCGGTGCCGAGGGGAGGGCTGGGAACTGGGGGACCGTGCATGGGTGTGAGGTCTGAGACAGCAGCGGAGGGTGTGGGGCAGAGCCCTTCCTGCCCTGGGGGGGAGAATTTGTACTGGTTTGCTTCTGCCTCTCTGTCTCACCCTCCTGCGAGGGGCTGTAAGACTGTCGTCTCCTTTTAGCAACATTTCCTGACTTGATGTTGTGATTCTGACTATTGTAAAGGGTTGAAATAAAGCTTCTAGATGTTCCTCCTCAGCACGGGCCTGAGTTTGTGTGTGTGTGGGGGGGGGGGGGAGTGGGAAGGCGGGGGGGGTGGCAGGTCTAGGGGACACCTGATGTCCCACTGGTGGCAGAGGAAGGCACAGAGAAGGGGGTGAAGCCACATTGTTGTCTCTGATGCCTTCAGCTCTGATGCTCTGCTCCTCCAGCCTGGGCTCAGGGGTGGGGGGTTTGGGCTCACACCAGCCACTGGCCACCACCTCCCCATGGCCAAGGTCAGCCCATGGTGGCTGCAGAGCAGCAGTGTGGACCAGCTGCAGGCAGAGCTGCAGGCACAGCCCTCCCTTCATCCCAACAACCTACAGCGGGGGGTTTCATCCTTCTGCCCATCCCACCTGGCTCCTTGTCCAGCAGTGGCCAAGCCCAGCTCCTGTAAACCGCAGTGACTAAAGGGGGGCCACGAGGGTGTCTGTGCCCCCCCCGCCCCCGTCCTCCGGCTCCCCTCTCGCTCCCAACTGCTGTAACCCACACTGGGTTCTCACTGCTGCATCCTTCCTGCAGCCCTACGTCACCCCCTGGGTTCCCACTGCCCCCACACTCCCCAAGTGCCAGACCCCAGGGGAACACCGCTGCAGTCTGTTGCAGCAGCTCAGCCACAAGTGGGGGTAGAACCCACCAGATTTGGAGGCAGCACAGTCCCACAGTTGGTGGAAACAAAACATGAGAAGCCTCTTGAAAGAAAATAAACGGAAAAAAAAAAGAATGAAGAGGACAGAGGCAGTTACTACTCTATCCCTTTTTATTGTCTTTAATCTATGTTGTAAAAAGATCCAGTATCACATAACAGCCACTGAAGTATCCCAATATCACACTAGTTCTGAACCATTTAGACAATAGCTTAGTCTTTTTTTTTTTTTTGTCTTTTTTTTTTTTTTTAAACCTGCTGGAAGGGAAAACCATACTGCCCATTATACAGGCCAAAAGAAACAAACACTGGTCAAATAATAGTGACAACCTCAAGCAAGTGAAATGAAGATGAAAAGTTTTGAGTGAACACAGGCTGCGGGAGTGCCGGGGCCTGGCACTGGCTCCTCACCGTGGAGCCCAGAGGCTGCAGGAGACCAGAAACAGCTCCTGCCCTGGTCTCCCTGCTGGAGTTGGCCACCAGCCCCTCCGGCCTTGTGCTTTTCACCCCCAGCCGCTGGAGGCATGGGGCTCCCGCACACCCCTCAGCTCAGATGGCAGAGGCCACAGCTCCCTTAATTAAAGCCCATGACAAGTAAATTAAATCTTAGTAGGGAACAAACAGGAGACCCAAGTGGTGCCTCCGAGGAGAGCAGCTCCCAACCCACATAGGGGCAGAGGCTGCCAGGACAGGAACCCCTTCACCATCGCTCCCCTCCGCAGAAACGCACTCAGCCGAGGGATTTCTGGCACTTCCATTTCCTGGCAGAGCAGAGCAGAGCACGGCCTAGCTGGTGCGGTCAAACGTCGCATTGATTTCAGATACAAAGAGCATAAGAAATGATGAATAAAAACAAATGATCCCAAACCCTGCGACTGCCTCTTGCTCAGCTCCGGGGAGATCGGCAGCCGCTCCTCCCTCCAGCACCACTCGCAGCCCTGCGACACTGCCAGCCCCGAGCCGGCACACGGCTGCGGCTGCGCCCCGCCGCCCACAAACCCCATGTGAAGTACTCGTTCCTCTCCCGCACTGTCCAGCCCGAGGGCTCACATGCATTACAAATGTTAACGAAGCCTCACAACAGCCCTGTGAGGTAGGTCACTGTCTTCATTTGACAGGGAATCCAAGGCAAAGCTGGGATTAAACTCTGGATTTCTCATTTAGTGCTGCGCCTGTCACAATCCTCCTTCCATAGAAACATGGTCCCTGTTCATAGAAAACAAAGGATTTTGTGCCTATGCTCCTGGCTTCCCGCAGGAGAAAGCGCTCACAGGCAGACTGGCATCTACAATCACGTCCTGTGTTGCACAAGTTACAGGGATCCGGCCTCCTTGATGTAGGGAGAACAAGAAATAATTAAAAAAAAAAAAAAAAAAAAGAAAGAAAAATAACAACGCAAGAGGACAAAAAATACAGGCAGATTAGGAACGACAAGTCACATCTCACACTCAATGCCACGACTGCGCTCGCGCTGTGGGGTGGCAGGGCCCCGCCGTGAGGCTCAGCGATCCCACGTGGAATGTCACCTCCATCCGGCGCCTTCAGGGATTCCCCCCCTCTGATGTCTTCCAGAGCGAAGACGACAACAATCGAGCGCCCTGCACCGGAGCTGCTGATCCACGCTCTGCCCAGCGCAGCGCTGTCCCCGGAGCAGGCACAGCCGCAAGCCGAGACATCCGTCCTCCTTTTGAGCCAGGAGTAGCTCTGGCACCAGAGCTGCTCCAGCCCGGCCCTGTGGGGATGGGGCAGGGGACGGCCCGCAGCAGCCGCGTCCTCACGTTCCAGTTCAGGGACTGACGCTGTTAAGAGCGGAGGAGGTGGGTGTCCACAAAGCTCGCGTCAGGGTCCATCGGCACTCCCAGTCCATTCCAGGCTGTACTGCGCTGGTTCTTCCTATGCGGTGACCATGCACGGAGCCGACAGCAGGAGATTCAGACAACATTAATCTTCTAGGATGGAGAGAGATGACTTCACAAGGGATAAATAGAACTTTATTTAAATAAACATTTGTGAACATCTTTATACAAATTACAAGTCCCCACACAATCCTCCAGCTCTGCCTAAGCGCCAAAGCTGCCAGGAGGGCCTTTGAGCAGATCCACCAGGATGTCGAGCAGCTGGCTGTGCTGGTGGTGCAGGTCCCCAGGGATGGCCGCCATCTCATAGCACAGGCACGTCTCCACCATCTTGGAGAGCGATACACGGAAATCACGCAGGAGGCGGATAGTGTAGGAGTCTCCCTCCAGCACCAGGAGATCACTGTCTGTCAGGGAGACTGTTGCTCGCCAGCCATCATCTTGGTGGGAAGAAGAGAGGAGGTGAGAAGCAGGAATGGTGCTGACCTGTTCCAGCCTGCGCTGATGGCTCCATCCTCCCCACGCTCATTTTAGCCCAGTTGGGACTCAACTGGGCCAAACAGTTCCCACAAAAGCCCAGCAGCACTAGGACCCATCCCACTGGGATCCTCCCACTGTTTCCCACAGGAGGTGACTGATTGTGCAGCCCGTCTGAGCTCTGCGGCTGGAGACCAACTGCAGCACTGCCAAAATCCCACGGGCTAAAGCAACACATCCTCAGGGAGAAGGGCTCCTCCCCACACACCAGCCACGGCTGAAGAGCAGCCTGACTCGTCATTCCTCAGGGATGAGCCTCCCGGCACATGCTCAGCCTGCCTGCGGCTCAGTTGCCTTGTCTCCCTGGAAAGCTACAGCTGAGAACAGCTCACAAATCATCACCCCTGTGTCCCCATGACAGCAACACCTGGTCCAAAGAACGAGCTCAGGAAGCAGGGGGAGATAGCTGGCCAAGGGAAGCAGCTGAGCTGCTCAGAGCAGAGGGGGGGAAGCCACCTCGCAGCCCCTCAGACTGCGGTAGAGCTGTAGGAGAGCAGTGCCCGGGGCATCAGGCACGGCAGGAGCAGCCCGCAGCGGCACAAGAGGACATGCAGAATGCATCAGCCCTGCAGCTGCTGCAGCACTCACCTCGGACATGGATATCTGTGTCGGTCATGAGCAGCACGGCCAACGGGTGGACCTGGGAGGAGTCCCGCACAAACACCCCACCGTTGGACTTCACCGCCATGAAGTATGTTAGCCAGCGGCTGTACAGCTTGGACGCCTCCCTGCACGGAGGAACAGCTTTGTCAACCACGGGCAGAGATGTGTCATACTCCAGTTCTGGCACACGTGTCGGCGGCAGTGCCAGGGTCCCCAGCACAGCCAGCTGGTGCTGTGCAGCACACGGGGTGGGGTCCCCACAGTCAGACACACATACATCACCCACCTGTTGATTGTTGACTTGTGGAGCAGAACGGTGCCAGCCTTTGTCCGGTACGCGTAGCTGTTGGGTTTGAACTTCCCTTGACGGGTCACTTTGCCTTGTCTCACCTGAAAGGAGAAGATCCTCTCCAACACTCGCCCCGCCAGCAGGCACTGCCCACAAGCAGCCAGCCCGGCTTGCCCCACAACTGTCCCTCCTACGTGTGCATAGGGGCGCGTGTGTTCCTCCACTTCCAGAAGCTCTGCTGCATTAGCAGAGTACATATGTGGGGGTGACCAGACTTGGCAGGCACCGAATGCCGTGTGAGGGGCGGCAAACAGGAGGAGGAAGATGCCACCTTGATGGCCCCCAGACCAAGCTACAAGAACCCAAGTATGAACCCGCACAGGCTGAGGGGCTGCTCCTCACGAGGAGGGGTCCAGGGACAGCGCTGGAGCAGCAGGCAGATGGACAAGCAGGCGGCCTGCCTAGGGCACATACTCCCAAGAGATGACAAGCGTCTCCGGCACATCGATGCTTCCCTGTGTCACCCACAGTGACCAGCGAGCCCAGGAGTGTGATGGCACAGCAGGAACCAGTACCTGGATGAGGTTGGGGTAGAGCCCAGCCATGAGGACTCCCTTGACCAGTTCTTCCTCTTCACTGTACTGGTTGCATACTGACGAGGGCATGGTACAGTCAGATGGGGATGACACCAGGAAGGCTTCGTAGAGGTTCTCAGAGAACTGCTTGACAAGGCCTACAGAGTGGAGACAGTCCCAGGGAGAGAGAGAGTCACCTTCTCCTTCACTCCACTGGATGAAATAACCTCAGCAGGGCAGCACCAGCTCTGGCCTTGGCGCTAGGACAGACCTGTCCTGCCTGTGGCCTCCCTGGCATCGGGGGCTATGCCTGTGCTCGTGAGTGCCACAACCAGAACCTGTGCCCAGTCCAGCAGTCACCTGCCCAGTCTACCCCGTTTCTGCACCACGTTCTTCACCAGTGCTTCAGCCCTTTCAGGGGACAAAGGGGAGAAGGCCTGTGGGACTCACCATTGATGAAGCGAAGGCTGGGGCCGTACAGGTAATAGTCCTGCAGGTAGTTATCCCTGGCACGACTGTCTCTGCGTCTCAGCACCTCCTCCCAGCCTGCCACAGCTCTGACGAACGCAAGGTGATCGCTCCCACTCTCCCGGCTCAGAACAGCCTTGGCCTGGGAGGCAGAAACACGTGTCAGCCAAGCAGCAGCCCCTGCCCTACCTGCTGTCTACCTCCCTCTAGGAGGGGCTCCTCACCTTGTCCACCTCCGCACGGTTTTGCAGGCTGCTGCTGAAGGGGTCCCGGGTGAGGCAGGAAACGATGACGAGCAGAGGGTGGAGGCAACGGTAGATGGACGCCAAGACAATGGCCTTTGCCAGCCGAGGATCTGTAGAGATCTGGGCAAGGCGTTTGCCCAAAGTGGTGAGGGCTTCTCGCTGGTCCAGCACGCCTGCAACAGAGCCACCCGCAAGGGCACATCCATCAGCTCTGACTGGGGCCAAAGTGGTGGCTGGTGGCTTCGGGGAGCTGCCAGGAGAACCCGCCTCCCAGGCTTGGAAGATTTGGTATAACCTCCAGAAGAGGCACACAGCATAGGTGCCTGCAATAGACCTGGGAGGTTCTGGGTGCTTAACTGACCTGAGGCCAAAGAAAAGGCTGTCACAGCCAGATGACAATCCACAAGACCCCAGCCATGAACTCCAGATCACAACTTCCTTTCTTTCTCCGTCACCCCCCCACCCCACCGTTCTTTTAAACCTTGTGAAGTTCTCCCCACTTCTTGGGCAAAGCAGCATGGGAAATAAAATAGCACCATAACATGCGTGGTTTGGGAAGTCCCGATCAGCTGCCATCCCTATCTAGGGACAATCCTGCCCAGTCCGTCCCACAGGATCCTGTGCCAACTCCCACTTCCCATGTTTAGACAGCAAACATGTTTCCATCACACCCACACCAGAACACAGCATTAGCTCACCGATCTCCTGCAGCAAGATCACTGCTTCATCCACAGCTTTGATGTCAGGGCTGTCCAGGGCCTTGGAGAGAAATTCAACTGCCTGCAACACAGCAGGGGGGAGGGAAAAGAATAAAAAAGGGCACATTTCCCTTACAGGAATATGGAGAGCCCTGGGGAGCCCCCTGCTCCGCCCCAAGGCCCCAGACTGCAACACGGTTCCCTCTTTGTTTGCCTACAGGGATATGAGCTCAGCCCTCGCCATTCTCGCCGAGTCTTTTAGACATACTCTGTAATCTAAGTAATCTATACGTTTCCTGGTCTTAACGTCCCTAGATGGCACTGCATTTAGGAAAGTGAGAACTAAAGTCGTCAGCATCTTGGTTTTTTCCTACTCGTGTTTGCGGTCAAATCACATCTCTGGAACTAGCACCAGGCAGGCCGCATCCTGCTGGTTCAGCCAGCTGCAGTCTTGCAAGGCATGTGCTGTGCTTACCGTTTTCTCCGGCATGTGGATCTTGGCCTGAACCACCAGGTTCTCCAGTGGGGTGCGTAGGATCTCTGGAACCTGGTAAGTTGGCATCTTGTCCAGGCGGCTACGAGGGAAGAGGTGGTAGGCAAATCCCGACTGACAGCGGCCAGCTCGCCCTCGCCTCTGCACCACATTTGACTTGGACACCCACACCGTTTCCAGGCAGGACACCTAGGAGAAGGAGGATTAGGGATGAATGCTGTCATGGCGCTGTGTCATGTTTAAATGCAGCCTTCCATCCAGTCTACAGAGCTCAGAAACTCCTCATGACTTATCAACTATCCTGCTAAAGGGCAAGGGAAGCCTTTCCCACTCTCCTACACCTTGCAATGCCGGTCTCTAGCAGGCAGCAGCGTGAAGGTCTGAACTGCTCAGTGCATGGATGAGACCCTGATGCCATCTGCTGGACACCTGCCTTGGCTCCACACCAGCAGCTCACCACGCTGCCCTGCTGGGAGCTGCCAGCAGAGCGTGGTCCCTGCCTCCCCCCACACCAGCCCCGCTGCATGCTAGCACAGGCACGGCAGGGTCTGCACAGTGAGATGAACTGGGTTAAAACTGGATTGTTTTTAAACTAGAACTGTTCCAAGGTGTGAATCGCCACTTGGCTCTGTAAGATGCTCTAGCACAGGGAGGGGAAGGGGCAGCAGCGTGTAGCCAGAATCCCTTCTTCCAAGAGCAACAGTAGCACAGCTGCCTTCACGTTATTGTGAAAGCTTACACACAAGAGCTTTCGCAGGGCCCAACGCCGCCAGAAACACGGTCTGAGATCAGTGTAAAGCTCCTCCCCCTTAAAGCTGACTAACAAGCTAAGGCAGTGGGGTCAAGATAGCTTCAAACAAGAGAAGTTTATGGTGAAATCATAGAAAAAAGCAGAAAGCAAACGGAAAAGCTACAGAAGTTAGTTAGATGGCGTAACAGAGAGATGGGAAGCGAGCAGGATCTGCATTCCATTTCTTTGAAGACACCAGACTTTTGCCTGTTCAGCAGAAGTTGATGGGGAGCCTGGCAGGGAGCGTGGTAAAGGCAAACACTGTCTGAGTGATGATGTCCCCAAACAGAGACACAGTGCCAATGCCCCAGGGGCCAAATGGGAAGCAGCTCTATCATCCAATTAATGGCATCTCAAATGTTGCTGTGAAAACATCCATTAGCTCCACTATGACCCAAATGCACCCAGAGGCGAGAAAGTGTTAGTACCTTCGTCTTTAGATCGTAGCGTTCCTCCTTGTGCGTGCCACTGTCCACCACGTGGACAATGTCATTGATGGTGATGGAGGTCTCAGCGATGTTGGTGGCCAGGACGATCTTCCTGACACCAGGTGGAGGCCTCTGGAAGATATTTTGCTGGTCCATCATGGGGATGTTGGAGTGCACTAGGAGATAAAAAATAGTCAGTCCTGCCCTGCTGAGCTGCTTTGCAGTACAAGGTCAAGGTGGGCAGAGATTCTCAACCCTCTTGTACCATCACCTTCCATGTCCAGAAATATGGGACAAGGATGGGGACACCACTTGTAATACTGATGGTCATTGTCAGCAGTTTCCTGCCAGCCAGCCCTCAGGAAACACCTTCCCCACATCATTCTGGAAGGCCTTACTTCAGTTGCCTGAACATATGGTTCAGTATCAGCAGGAGCTCTGATCACTTCCCATCCCAGAGAGGCTAATGGCATCACCCAAATATCCCTGGGCGCCAAGCAGAAGTCCCACTCCCTCCCACAGTCCAGTTCTGCAGTTCCCTCTTTTCAAAAGGCCTATGGGGCAGGGGAATGGGGTATCCTCACTGTCATTTGGTTTCACTTGGTCAAAAAGGGTTATCAGCAAGGGCCTGTAACTCTTCTATATCACATATTTGCCCTATTACAGATCAGTGATGCGGAGAAATTCCCAGTAACCGCACAGAACAGCAGGGGAGCACAAGAACATGCAGTTTTCACAAAAGAACACCTGCATTCATTAGCAAACGAGGTGTTCAATGTTGTGCTCCTGGCTGGCTTTATTTGACATTGAATAGAGGACCATTAAAAAACAAACAAAAAAAACCCTTGAACAAACCAACTCCAAAAATCTTATAGCCTCGCAGAGTAATACTGCCTTTTGTTATAAATTACCCTCCTGGGATAGAGAACCTTAAATTCACTAATCAAAGCTGAGCTACAGAGTACATCTCCATCCCACAAAACAGGTCTTGAAGATCTTTTCTGTGTAGGCTCAGTGTGCAGCTAACAGCAATGCAGAATTTAGCAGTTTCCTCCTTGCCTAATTCTGAATTGCTGCAGGCAAACAGGAAGGCAGTTTCTTTGATCACATACCGGTTTGGATGGCCTCTGCTAGGAGGAGTTATTTGCGCTTAACATGCACAATTACACAGCAGGTACTTACATCAGAGCATACAAGCTTGCTCTGTATCAGAGCACAAGAGCCAAAGGGGCTCATTGAGTCAATTGGCCTATCCACTCTCCTGAATCCTGGGGAGATAAGGTCTGGCCCTGCAGTCTCACCTGGTAAGACGAGGTACCGGCTGTTCTGAGATCCGAGCATCTCTAGCAGGCGCTGCTGCACTCCTTTGATTTCCTGCCAACCAGGGAGGAAGCACAGGATCCCACCTGAAATAGAGCAAGAGTTAAGAATGAGCGACCTAGAAATCCAAGCATTTTTCCCTAGCTGGAGACACAGAAACTGCTTCTGCTGCATAAAAGGGGCACACGTTATTTCCCCAAGTCCACAGCAACCTTTAGCCCAAGATACCCAAAGAAAAGCAGGGCCCCGGTCTGTGATGCCCCCTGCCAGCTGACCTCTAAGGAAACCTGCATCATACTTATCATGAACAAGTGACAGGTACAGCCATTATGGGAAGTCAGACCCAGGGGAACGTTTGTCTAGACTTCACGCCTCCTATGCTGTATCTGCTTCTGAGAACTCATTAGGGCAAGGTTTTAAAGCCAGAAAGAAACCAGGATACCTGTAGTTTGACAGCGAGTACCTTCTACTAGCTCTGAAACACTTCAAACTCTTAGAAGTCATCTGAGGGTCCTGCCTTTTTCACTAAAACCATCTCCTCCCAAGCAAAGATATTTAACAGGGATGGGTCTCCAATACAGAAAAATAACTAAGTCATGCAGCACAAGGTCACAAATGCTGGAGCACAGACAAGTCTTGCCCTTCACCCCAGAACAGCCGTATCTCAGCACACTGAGATACAGAGAGGACTCTGATGTTGTCTCAGCCAGAGACTAGGAATTAGCTCATGCCCCACTGCTCCAGACCACTCAGTTCAACAGGAATTCAAGGTGTCCTTCTAGAAGTCAAATCAGCATCATGTTTTCTCTGCAAAGCGTTGGGCTCTGCAGGGTTCATTTTCCACCCCCCAGCAAAAGGAAAGAGTGAGGGGGCAAGGCAGAACCTACCTGGTTCTCCGTGGGCATCAATCTGGAGTACGAGGTCAGTGATCAGATCAAGATCAAGGACACATTCGTCATCCGATTGCTGGATAAAACAGGAGGACAAATGCAGACAAATGAGTGGCAATCTAGCAGACAGCAGAAAGGCACACAGCCTCCCAGAGCATCTTCTGGAGAGAGCAAATGCCTGTATTTGGATCGCCTGCCCAGGACTAGGAGCCAGGAACCTCAGGAGCCTGGTTTGGGCTCCATCTGGAACCTGCTCTGGTCACAACTGCTGCCAGTTTCCTCTGCTGTGCACTGAGAATACACAGTCCCTTTCCCATTCTCCAGACTTGGAAGCTAACTGAGATTTGTGCACCTCTACTAAGCAGCACCTAACAAGTAACAAAAATTAACATGAAATTTTGGGGGACAAAACCATGCCTTATGCACCTGGGACTTCAAAGCCACCAGGCACAAAGCCGTAGCTTTTGTATCTCAGTAATTTGGAACACACCTATCAGGCCAGCTTAAAAAGTGCAGGTAAAAATCCCAGCCACGACAGAAACAGAAAGGCTGCCCTGAAGGCAATGGGACACCCTCAGCAAGTTTGCTGATGATACAAAACTGGGAAAAGTGGCTGATACACCAGACAGTTACTCAACCACAGGGAGGGACCTCTACAGGCTGGAGAAATGGGCTCTCAGCTTCTAGTCCAGCAGGCTGGACTAGAAAATGTCTAGAGGTCCCAGCCAACACCAATAATTCTGTGACTCCATGACCCACAACTGAAGTAAGAGTAGCCGCAGCAAAGAGTACATGTCTGGGGGGCATTTTCCAGAGGAACAATAAGACTAGTTGCAAAAAGCAGCAATCAGGGAACTCACTCATGCAGGGTGGAGAGCACTTAGGTAACAGACTGCTGTAAGCCATAACTACCCTGGTCTTGGACCAGGCTTGCACTGAGTACGCAACAATCAAGTCTGCATCTATGTATATGCATACACAAGTACAACGAGCTGTTAGCTTACTCAAACATAAACAAACTTCACATTAAAGAGGGAAACTCAGACCGAAATCTGAAGTAATCTTTGCCCATAATTTAATCAAAATACTCTGGGATTCTACTAAACTGACTTTACCTCACAAGAGTTGACGTAGCATTAAAGCTAAGCAAACACCATCCAACAACCACAGGAAAGAGGGACCAGTTCCAGGCCCAAACTCTCCCCTGCTGATATGCCAAAAGTCAGTGCCTCATCCAAGGGAAACAGCTTAACCTCCATGCGGCACACCTACCTTGATCTCGTAGTGCCGGTGTCGGTGCCGGCCCAGTTTGGCCAAGATTTCCTCCAGATAGTACTCCTTCACTGGGTACATGAAACCCGGCACCTTGACCACAGGGCAATCCCCAAAGTAATGTGAGAAACGCTGATTGTCTCCTGTGGCGCTCATTAAGACCAGGCGCAGGTCAGGGTTGAGCTTCTGGATGCCTTTCAGCAGGATGAGCAGGAAATCAGTGTTGACGTCTCGCTCATGGACCTCATCGACCACGACGTGGCTGACACCCTCCAGGCTGGGGTTCCCCTGCAGCTTCCGCAGCAGGATACCCACGGTGCAGAAGAGCAGGGCTCCTCCCCTGGCGGGTGGCTTGCTCTCCAGTCGCACCTGGTAGCCCACATTCTTCCTCATGTTGGGACCCAGCTCTTGTGCCACACGCTGGGCAACCGAGATGGCGCTAATCCTCCTTGGCTGGGTGATCACTACATTGCAGCGGGCACCACGTCCCTCCAGGATGTAGTGTTCCAGCAGGAGCTGAGGGATCCTCGTGGTTTTCCCACAGCCTGTGTCTCCTGCTATTACCACTACAGGGTTCTGCTCGATGGCTGATAGGATGGTGTCCTTGTGAGGATCTACTGGCAGCGGGTGGCTCTCCTGCCATGAGGATCCTCTCCTTTTCCAGAGGGCCAGGAGATTCTGGCTAAGGCGCACTTCCTCTGCTTCCAACATGGGTATATATGTCTTCCCCGTGATTGCATCACTTATCGCACCAGATTCCTTGCTCAGGTTCATCATGTCATCAGCAATCCGGGGCCTGGATTCCCTGATGTCCACTGGATACTTGGGGAGATGGAGAAAGTTGGCAGGGACAAAAAGATTAGTACCAGTCCCGAGAAGGACAGAAACAAACAAGTGCCTGGAACAGACTCGGCCAGACCGGCTTTGCCATGACCATGAAGCTCTGCTGAAGTCTCTTCAGATTTCAGGTAACTTGGCCTGAATTCAATTCTATTCTATTCTGAATATTATATATTCTGAATTGAGGCTACTTAAAGTGAGAATTAACTTAGGCAGCTCCCTGCATTTTCTTTATTGCATCCCCTATTTTAAGAGGGGTATTAGCGCTGATGCCTTAACTGACAGGCACAAAACAGTAACTTAAGCTCTCCAAATCAGCGGCTACGCTGCATGCAAGTGATGCAACGGCCCCTCAAAGACAACTTTTGGGAACTATCAAGTTACACCACCACCCTTCTCTCCCTCAGGAAGCCCAGACACGTAACTTGCACAAAATGTAAGCATTCAGCTAAGCCAGAAATATTCCATTTTGGCAACAGAAAAAGCAGAAGTCCCACATCCCACAGGAAGAACTAAAAGGAGCAACAATAGGTCAGGAATCGTCTAGAACACAAATCAAAACATTGGCCCAGATTTTCGCAGGGTTATGAGTTCAGCTACAAAACAGTACTTTTAGATTCAGCCTTATTCAGAGACACAAACCCAAGCCTTCCATGCACGGTGTGACAGTTTGTGGTCACAGAAGCATGGGGTGCAGACCAAGCTCCTTAAAGATGCTTCTGTTTTTCAAACTTTTCTACGCCTTAGTTCAGCCGCTTACAGCGGGTCATTCAGAAGCGGCTGCTGTCTTAGGTGCAGTCTTGGCTTTCTAGGGCATTCACTACTGCTTCGTTTACTTTACGGTATCTGTAAGATACTGTGAAGATCACCTGAGATCCTTACTGAGCAGGCCCAAGCATGCTGCATCAGTGGCTTGCCAACTTCCAAACACAGACATTATTTTCAATGACTTCAGTAAAATACAAACATTTGTACGTGAGCTACACTCAACCTCACCTTAGCGCTAACTCCTGCTTTGACAGCAAACACGCCTAAGGAACCCTGTCTCGGCACTGCTTCAGCTCCCGTGGGTGCCTGTTCAACACTGGTCCACCAGGAAGAGGGATCTCCTGGGTGAAAGCACCACCAGGTGCCTGAGGACCCGCACCCACCACTGATGTACAAAACTTCCAAGGGAGATGTGCAAGTATCTGCCCCTGGTCCTTGTAAAGCTACGAGGCACAACCAGAGTTTAATGGAACCAACACCTGCATGAGGCAGTATTCGTAAGCCTACAAAAGAGGCTACAAGTGAGCCAAAACTGCACCCTGTAACATCCCAAAAGCCAAATAATGCAGGCAAATGTCACAGATGCACACAGAGAAGGCCCACTGCCCAGAAAGTCTCCCTTCCCCAAAGGTCAGCAGAGACCGACCAGTTTTTGCGGCAAATTACCAAGTTATGAATTCCTTCAACATTTGGGCATGAAGCTCTCAACCCACGTGCAATTCCTAAAGTTAAATGAGATCAGCCAAAGGTGGTTCTTAGACAGCTGAGCAAGCCTTACATGATTCAGATAGTTCTCAATCTTGCGCAGGGTTGCTTCAGGGACTTTGATGTGGCAGGGTTTCCTCTGGTTCTCACCAAGCTCCCGAAGCGAAGTCATGTTGTACATAGCATGGCTGAGGGGGTTGTTGTTCTTGTCCACCAAGCCAAGGCTCTGCAGAGGAAGAGGCAAACAACACTATCAGGCACAAGACTGCTGCATACAAAGTGATGGTGTATAGAGCACATGGGTCCCATGTGTTTTTCAACAGCAAGAAACAAGACGTGATCTCATCTCAATTCTGGTGAAACAGACACACTGGAGCCAACCGCTACCTGCCCCCAGCACAACATTTGCTAGAAGGTCTTAACCAGACCCATCAAAGAAACGGCAGCCACAATTGTATCTGACAAAGCCCCCTTGCAAGTGCCGTTAACTCTGCTGCTATGGTTCTGGTATGCTGTGCCAAGTCAATAAGTCTTGCACTATTTTCTTGGACTTCCCCTCTGCTGACTCTAGTCTGCAGTAAAACTATCGCAGCAATGTGTCCAGATTAGAACGAGAAGATACTCTTAGCAGACAGCAGCAAGGTGGCCAAGAGACCAGGCTAACACTTCCAGGGTGATCCTCACACATAACTTTGTAGCAGGCTCAAAACAAGCACAACAGATTAGACACTGGAGAGGTACAACAGCAGTTCAGACTGAATCCTAAGGTTTGGAAATATATGTTCATTAAGCATGAAATCAAAGGTCAGGAAGTTTCAGGTATCACCCCATCAGGCTCAAATACCGTAAGTTGGGGGCAAGGAGCCCCTATCCATAGACACATTACACATGGGATGGAGGAGCCATGTGCACTTACCTTAAGCTTCTGACAGGCCAGCGCCGCTGCTTTGTTTTCTGCCTCCACCTTGCGACGGCCCTTGGCAGCAAAAGTCATTGGACAGGGCCAGCGGAGCGTGAGCTTGCAGATCTTGGTCTTGGTGCCTACTGTACGGAACTGCATGTATTCCTAAAAGACCCATAAACAACATCAGATTTGGGGCGGTGTTAAGGGTCTACATAACCAGGCAGGCACTTTCAAATACACCCCAGTATTTCTAAGCAGAGCTTCAATTGTTTTTTTTTGCCTCACAAGGCACTGGCTAAGCAGAAATGAGAGCAGATAGCTGCATGGAGAACGTCACTGAGAGCCTATAGGGTGGAGAACAGCTACTGTTTGCTAAGCACATGAGGTCTGGAAAGGAGGTGGGTGACACATACCAAGGAGGAGGATCACCGGATACTGGCAAGAATTGAGTTGTGGAAAGATTCCGTCAGCACAGAAATTACACATTGCTCCAAGTAAGACAAACTTGTGTTTGTTGCAGATATATAAGGAAACGCAAGCCTTTTTCACCTTAGAAAATATTTGCCTTCATTCAGACAGCAGCTCCTCTATTGCCCTGGCCTCAAGTAACAACATTCTTCATGCTTCTTTTAAGATATTTCCTCAATTCTCACCACAAAGTCTTTTCCCTGCTCTTCAGGCTAGTTTTTCTAGGCCTAGTTTTAATTTCCCTTCTCTCCCCAGCTCTCAGTTGCTCAAAAGAAGCATCCAAAGTGATTCCAGTTTGGAGTCTTTGAGCTTCATCCCTGGCAGGGGTGAAACAGCACCTTACCTTGACTGTGGAGGAAGAGGTTGCAATCTGAATCACTTGGGCCAGGAGATTTTTGGGAAGTGGGAACTGTGTCAGGGCACGGATGGCAGTATTGTCGTCTGTCATTTCAATGGAACTCCCTCCTCGGCTAGATGGAAGATGAGAACAGTTTGATATACAAATACCCACTCCATGCTCAGACCCACCTCACTTCAGGTCTGCTACTGAGTAGCAAAGGCACAGATAATTTTGGTCATCTGAAAAGTCAAGCTGTATCTTGCTACTAAAATCTGTCAGTCATAGAACAATCACCCAGCCCAGTCAAGCCACCTACTAAAAAGCAATCAAACCTTTAAACTAGCACTACAAACTAGATAGCATCAACATATATTCAGAATTATTTATTTATTAGTTCTGTTAATCCAAAGAACATCCCTAAAACCAACCACCACCACCAGGGTCTTACTGATCTTACTCCTGCTGACTATTGAAAACCAAAGATTTGCGCTCCTAGAATATAGTCAAGCAAGCAACCATGGCGATGAAAAGCAGCAGGTTTAATATTGCCCTCAAAACCAGGGTGGTCAAAAAAGGTCTAAGTGCACATCCACAATTTCTGGGAATGGAAGCCAGGAGGCTTTTGGCACAGGAGAATAAGGTAGGCAGGTAAGGAGCAGTTCGCAGCCTATCCAAAGGGCAAGGCTCCAGAGGAGACGCCTGTGCATTCCCTTGTGATGACAGCCCAGTACAAGACCAGGCTGCCCCACTACTGCTCACAAAGAGAATGGTACAGTAGTCAGTGATTGCCCCATCTACAGACCACACCAGCCACATGTGAAGCTTCAGCTCAGCTGTGAGGAACTGCAGGGGTGCATCAGCTACAAAGAAAAGTCTCTCTTCTTTACTGCCCTGGATTAGCAGCTAGCAGGGCAGACCTACCTTGCATCTCTGCCTGGGGTTCGAGCATCCTGATGTGCCATAGGTAGATAATCAGAAACATCGATTGCTTCTTCTTCCAGCTCTCCTTCCTCCAGTTCCCCTTCTTCTAGCTCCCCCTCCTCCAGCTCTTCTCTCCTCATTGCTTTAGGCATCCTGCCCTGTTCCATGGGCTGGATGGAATCGTCTGGCTCCATCCGTCGCCAGCAGGTTGACAAGTCAGCAAGAGAAGGTCCGGACTTGGAGCGCCACTTGCCCTCCGAGCACCACCTCTCGTCAGGACAGCCAAGCTGGTCAGCGAGAAGCCGGTACTTTGCAGCATCAAAGAGCTCATTTCTGGGCCCCAGCAAACCCCAGCCCTACAAGAGAAAAAAGCATCGCTAGCTGCAGTAAAGAGACAGGTATGGGTAACTACAGGAAACCAAAATACATCTGGTAAAGGAAAGAAACGCAGGAGCAATTTCCTCATATCCCACAGAAAAAGAGAGGAAGAAAAGGGTCTTTCAGAAACTTAAAGCTTTCCTCCTGTCATTATTTCTTAAGAAGGGAATCTGTTCACTAACCTCACTTCCGAGAACACAATTGCTTAGCATTATACAGCTTGCTGGTAAGGGCGGCCCAAGATTTATTGGTATTTTACAAACTATGTTTAGCATTCTAAAGTTTTTAAACCCACCTCAGAGCACGAAATGCATCTTTTTGGAAAGGCTAGTCTAAACATGTATGATCTTGGATAACACAAGATGAGAATTCAGGGAATGGTTCATCTCCTTCCTTTTCACAGGACCAGTTATTTGTATAAGCAGTAGTAAGATCCCCCTAACCCAGCAGTTTTTGAAACAGAACAGTTCCTGATTACTGTTGGCCTACCACTAGTTAGGACTGAACCTTACATGAAGCTGCAGACGCATCTAGAGTGCAACATGCACCATGTCTTACCAGTCTGCTGCAATAAAGAGTTACATCTTTAGGCCTCCCAATAGCCCCGTATTAGATAAGGCTGTGTTATTTTATGCTGTAGGAGAGCCTAAGACAGCAAGAATTCACTTTGCTAGCTGCTGTACTCAAAGCCACTATATTCAGACAGTCTCTGCACCAATTAGGCACTACTACTTTTCTTGAACTGATTCTGTTTATTTAAAACAGTATTTGTAGCTATTTCTATAGCTATGATTGCACAAGGCCTCCCATCACGAAGGTCTTCTGACAGGTTACAGGTTTAGCTGGCATAGCATCAGAGTTCAAAACCTTGTGTGCTGAACCTACGGCTTCAGGGGTTTCTTTTTGTTTGGTTGGTTTTTTAGTTCTATACTGAAAATACAGTTCAGTTATTTCCCAAAACTGGAGAAAAATCTAAGTGTAGGTAGGATTTTTTTTTCCTTTGAAAACTAGGCTCTCAAAGAAAGCAGGAAACAATGCTTTCATTGCATATTGACCAGTGAGGATAAAACAGTTACGCATTTCCAGTGAATGTTAACTGAAGGAGCACCAACCACACTTCAGGTGAAATGAAGTCAGTCAGTGAAGCAGGTTCTGCTAATCACACGATTAAAGAAACTAGCCCAAGCACGGAGGCCAGCTGAAGAAACTGCTAGTTTTAATGCTGCAATTCTTAACTTCTGAAGGCTTAACTTAAAAACTAAACAGTTATTTCTTAACGCAGGTTTCTTGATCTACAAGCAAATCAAAAAGGTCTCTTATTGTCAGAGCACCTGCAGCACCTTCTCTAGGCTCCTTAGTAGGAAGATACATTGTTCCTACTCGACAGTTGAAAGGGAAACTCCAAAAGCAAACTCACTTGCTCAGGGTTAACAGGCAACAGTGAGTGGCAGAACTGTCAATAAAACTGCATCTTACTGTCAGGTAGCTGCTATGTAATGCCATATCTTAAACTGAGACCTTTAACTTTACTGTACTTGTTTGATACTGGTTGCGCACACATATCAACCATTTCCAGCCATAAATAAGCGGCAGACTAGCATAACTTTAAAAGAGTAATCGTAAAACTGAACACGTAATTGACACACTATGGCTTACATGAAGAGGAAACAAGAGCCTCTGAAGGCACTACGCTTGCAAATATACACGGGTAGACTGGCAGAAGAGTGATTTAGTGAACAGTAACAGCAAATATACCCAAGGGAAGCTCTACTTCTCACCATAGATGTTGAGGCTAAGAGAAGCTGATTAAGGTCTAGGGCATAAAGAACAAAGGGCAGAACTCAAAGAATTTTGTGAGTTCATGCCTAGCCACAGTTAAGTGGGCTTTTAAGCTCAAACAGATTCAGACAGCTCGAGACTTCACCCTCTACCCCTGATTAACAGATAGGCCAACTAAGAAAGTGAACAGGCAAAGAGAGAGATCAAAGTCAGAAATCGTATCACCGGAGCAGACAAGGCCTGCACACTCAATGGCTTGTTTCTTCAAGTTAAGGAGGAGCATAAGCTCACCTTGAAGAGCTGACATGCTGCCGCTGCTGCCTGCCTCTCGGCATCAATCTTCTTGGTCCCATAGCCTTCCACTTCCACATTCTTAGGCCACTTTATATGCAGAGTGACTTTCTGAAAAGCAAAGACAACCAGTAAATTGAGACAGTACAGAACAACCTCTCTCCTCCACCAGGAGCATACCTACTTGAAACATGTCTGAACTCCAGGCAAAGAAGAGAACTAGAAATGAAAGTCCCAAACAAACTCCTTGTTCAGTCCCTTTATGGGAAGCTCCATTCCAGTAACTTAGAAAGAAAAGCCTCAGAAAGGAATACGAGGTGTCCACAGTCACACAGGAGCTGCATGGCTCAGGCCCAGAAGCCAGGCTGACTTCCAGCACAGTGCCACATACTCTGGGCCAGCACTTCACAGGCTGCGGAGTGTCAGCTCGGAGGAATTAAATGCCAAGAGCTCATTACCAGAACAATTCCAAGTAACTGCTCCCATGTACACTGCAGTGTACCAGACCATGCCTGAGAAGCAACACGCACACTCTGACATACTTCCAGTTGCAATGGCAAGCAAATCTTCCTAACTGCTTCCTTGCTGTAATTTTAACTAGCAGCATATTTCATCACAGTTACCCATGCAGGTACCATACTCACTGGGCACACAAGAACCCAGCCCTCAGTTTGCGCTGCCCAACACAAGCTATTAAGAGAACTAACAGTACCAGCAGAGCTCCTCTTATCCTAGTGCAGCTGGATGAGAGCAGCTGAAAAACCTGCAGAGGCAAAGAATGCTGAAAGCTGAACCCTGCCCCTTTGTAAAAAACTGCTCCAAATCAAGAACTCGTTCTACACCTGGACCTGCAGATGCTGTAGCTGAGTTTCTGCAAGGCTCAAAGGAGGGAAATGCCTAAGGAATTCTCTCCCGTTTCTGCAGCAAAGATGAAAGGTGGCATTTAAGTCCGCTGGGAAAACCCCACCTATAAGGCTAGAGAAAAGGCTCCTGACTTTTCAACAGTCTACATCTGGCTGCCTGCCTGCCATCTGAATCTCATCTCACTGTAGGAAATTGCTGCGTATTTTGCCTAGGGGCTCTGCATGAAAAGGCACAGACCTGCTGAGAAGAAAAAGTTGTCTCATGAAGGCCAAGTTACTTGGTGCTCACAAAAAAGCCTTGCTCAATTCCAACTGAGACTCCTCCAGGTTGTCCCACTTGTCCTTCTGTCCCCACGCACTTTTGCTGGGTTGTTGGGTTTTAGTTTTGGGTTTTCTGGGGGTTGGGGGTTTTGTGATCCAGCCCTGATTTGCTCCAAGAGCTCCTTTATTGGTTTAAGGTTTGGGGTTTTTTTTTTGTTGTTTTTTTTGTTTGTTTTTTTAATCTGAAGCTATCCTCAACATTAATCTATTTAAGTGCTAGCAAGAATGTGAACTGATCACAAAACTGAAATGATGAGGCATTGCTTATGGTATTCCAAAATTTAACTTAGGAAACTGCACTACTGCGTGAGGAAAAGCAAGAAAAACAAACACACAAATAATAAAGGAACTCTAAAGTAACCATTACTAACGTATTGCCTAAAATGCAAAGATGCTTGAAAAGGATGTGGCAATAAAAGCTGTCTAGGAAACTTTAGACAGAATGTTATTGGAAAACGTTAATCCATCAGAACTGAATCTTTTCCTGGAATGTACATTACAGTTAAACTTCAGCTGGAAAGGGCTTTCTGCTCTAGAATGAGAGCTGGTATGATAAAAGGAGGTAAACCCATCACACAGAGCACCCATCAGTTAAAACTTCTGCTCAGTTTATAGCACGGATTTGGGTCTAGGCCTCTCGCATCCCAGTAAGAGCTCAGACTACTTGGCAAACTTTGCTTGGAATTCCTCTGCTTCACTTAAAAAGAAAAAAAAAAAAAAAGTGTCTGTATTTCATTTTGCCCTTAAGTAGTATTAGAAGCCTCCCTCCATTGCAAACAAATTCTTCTTTTCTGATTGCAACTGAGCATTTTAAGCTTTGGCATTTGTTCTATTAGAATCTACAATAAAGTCTAAGCCTACTATGGTCTAAAATATAGCATTTAAATTTTAATTTTCTACGGCAGTGGGGTACATCGCTCAACACATTTAAGCGCAGACTACGTGTCTTTCTGCTGAGAAACACTGGTTACAGCAAACTACTAAAAAGAAAAAAATCCATCCTTCCCCACACAAAAGGAGAGGGACAAGACGTACATTTATATACACCTATTAAAGTACGTGAAAATAAAAAGAAACAGGAAGAAGTGAGAATATTTCTTGTTTGAGAGATTATCACACAACTTTTGCATGGAAATAACACACTTCTATAATTTTCTCTTAGAGTTACTTCCAGGATCAGCAGTATTCTTGGCTCAGGTCCCACTCCATATGCAACACACCTACCCACCACCCCTCCCCAGCACAACAGGATTACCTTTTTTCTTGGCCCATTAGTATGGATGTACACCAGCTTGTCCCTTGCATGAGAAATGCCCAGGGCTCGTCCAATCACGCTGTTGAGCAAGTTTTTAGGCTGTGGAAATTCCTTTAATAAGTCTCTGGAATCTGAAAAAAAAAACCAACAGAGGAACTAAATGTCTTATACTTCTTGTGCAGTCCTGTTCCAAGACATGTTATAACACCTGCTTCGCTGCAGCTCTGTGAGCACTAATGTCTCTAAGGTTACAGATAGAAAAGTAAGCAGAGATATTAAGTGGTTCACCTACAACATCTCCAGGCATCAGCAAAATGGTACACAGGACTTCAAAGTCTCCTGAGCTCCAAATGTAAGATGACACTGCAAATCCAAAACAGGCAACAATACTGTATGTCCCATACTTCTGAAATGCACAGATTATTTGTTTCCCCCTCTTTTAGAAGTATGAATATCCTGTAGTTAAAGCTGCAGCACTGACAGTTTGACTCCATGATTCAGTGACACTAACAATCATGTAACAGTTTAGAAAGACTTTTTTTACCCCCCAAACAATACACTATCAACTGAAAAAAAACAACAGACTACATATACCAGATGAATCTGAATACAAATATCCCATGACAGAATTCAAAGCCCAGATTAACACATACAGCTGCTGCTCCTTCCCCACTATGGAAGCAAAAGAGGCTCTGTTCGTCATTCTTCAACATTAAAAAAAAACCAAACAAGTAATAACTACTCTGAACAGACTTTGGTATTTGCATCCCCCTCCTGAACCACGCATATCACTGCAGGGTTAAACCAAGGGTCTTGACAACACACAAGCTACACACTAAATCCAGCCATCAGTAGTAACATGCAATAACATCTGGGGACTTTCTATTTCACTTCTAGTCCCTTCGCCTTGAATTTATTGACATGGCTTGGTTAGAGGCTGGGAATATGGGTTGGTACTAAATTGCTCAGAGAAGCCCCTGGAAACAAGTTTGCCAACACAGTCTTTAGAGGCAAACCAGCTCAAGCAGGAAGGCGAGAAGCAGTGCCTGAGGCGGCAGGTAGGACTCGGTGAGCCAAGCACAGGTCCCCTGCCCCAGCAGGTGAGAAATGCTGCTCAGGCTACCGCACTTGCAGAAAGGGAATATTAATGATCAATTCAAATCAGTCATTTAAAAAAAAAAACAACCACACAATAATAATAATCACACCGCCCCCAGACAGAGCAATGTCACACCCACCTCACGTTCCAGCCTCCTCCCCGATGCCAACACCAGCAGTTTTAGCTGGCAAGGAAGCTACTCCAACTCACCTCTCACACGCATCACTTGCATCCAGCACTGTAGGGGAGAGCCTTTATTTTGAGCAGCAGCCCAATCAAGACCAGATTAAGTTTAACGTGATAACAGTTCCCACAAATGAGCAGATCTAACAGGTCGTCATCGCGGCAAGGGGTAGGTGCCGCTTCTCTGACACCACCACTGCTCCAGCTCTGACCCAAACCCAAACGTGTAGAGAGATGATTTGCAGCCCTAATCTGACAGAAAGCTAAACCAGAAAAAGGGAGCATGTGGGTTTTTGCTTGCTTCAGAAGAAAATCATCCAACTGCACAGACCTGCAGGCATCCAAAACCAGTGCAAGGCAACAGGAGAGAAGAACAAGATCTCCAATTCTGGGAGCAGCAAGCACAGCTAAGCAGCTCTGACCCTACGTTCACCCAACATCACAAACGCACGCTCCCCAGGCAGTCAGAACTTCACTGATCTTCTTGCAGACCATCAATCAGTTCGGGCACTACTTTTTAGAAGGCTTCTAGTTCTCTACAGGTACTCAGGGGAAGTTTCAGTAACGAGTGAGAAGTCAGTAACACGTGATCATCAGTACTGATCATCAGTACTGCCAGAATGTGGAATTTCAGATCAATCGACCAAACCCGAGGAGAAATGACCCAAGTCACACTCATGAGAGCATCGCCAAGATCTGCCACTGTGTTGCTGAAAAGTCCGACTGCAGAGTTGCTGTAACAAAGATACACAGTAACCGGCTCCAGAGAAAAAGCAAACCTTTAAGAGAAAGCGTCTGTAATACAGGCACATGGAAAAGGCATCCTCCAAGCAGTTGCTCAGCGAGGGGAAACTGAAGTCATGAGGATCTATTACGATAGCTCATCTGAAAGCTGACCAAGGGGGAAATCACAGAGGCTTCGGGGAAGGCAAAAGAGTTATGTCGTACTGCTGCAGGCCTAACGCTTGTCAGACTGTGGATACTTGGGTAAGGGAGAGCAAAACACAATGATATCACCCTCTCCAAAAAAACAAACAAAAGCACAGCATGCTGATCCAGAGCTCAGAAAGAAAAACAATTACTGGGGACACTTAGTTTTGAAGAACCAGCTGAATCTCAGAGAAAACTCCTTCAGAAGCCAAACAGACCAGATAGAGCAGGAATTTGGGTTCCTTAACATATACAGGGAGACACTGAAATACAACCTCCGTGGCCTGCGATAAGGATGTCAAGAGCTGGGTATCATTTGAAGACAGGTCGCATTGTAATTTGACAATTGTCTAATTCTGACTCGCAGCTGGAACTGGCTCAGGTTGGCGTTACTTTTCAACCTGGTATGTAGAAGACAAGCTGGTATTTAGAGGGCAGCCTCAAAACGAACAGATCAGAACTGCTGCCTGCTCAACCTCCTTCAACTACACCAAGGTGGAAAAGACCAGGCAACACACAAGGGGCTTTCTACCACTCTCCTATGCCTGATGGTCACCCACAGTATCTTCCATGATAAAGAATAAAAAAAGCCCACAGGCTGCTGTTTCTCACTCCTACTTGGGCAAAACTCTTGGACAATTTCAGGGGAATACGCAGGAAGTACTCTGATTTATGAACACCATTTGTCCATGAATTACCTTCTATGTATTGGCCAGGAGACCATGAAAACACTCTCAGCCTAACAAAGAACTACAAGACAATTTTCTGTAATTATACAGCAAATTTGACATTTCTACCTACTCGTACAGCAAGCACCACTATACTCAAATTTTGACCTGTTCAAGAAAACTGGAAAAGTGACTAAGACTTTGGCATTCAGCAGTTCCATTCCATTCCAGATCGCTGGGACGCATGGAGGGAGGAGCGCTAACACAATTCCCAAATGCACTATTAAATTCACTTAATAAATGAGAAATTAAAAAAAAAAAAAAAAACAAACAAAAAAACACTGACCAAAACCCCCAACAAAACCCTCTAGCACCAGCCTGTATTATTTGGCCTCCAGTTGCTTCCCCTTTCAAAAACAATACCCTGAGAAATTTTGTGATAAAAAACAGGCGGAGGTAAGAAGTACATTCTTTTTAAACGTGTGTCCCATCCCCCCCTCCAATGCAGTTACCTAATGACAGAGCCAATTTCTTACATTCTGAGGTGACTCCTCAGTCAGGACTAAATATTTAATCCATTCTAAAGCAAAGAAGAATAGGATCTCTAAATAACAAAGCCTAGTTCTGGCTTGCAGATCAGACTCTGAATTACCAACCGAGACACAATGTATTCTTCACAGCTGACAATGCCATATTCAGCAGTACCATCTGACATATCAACAGTGACTCTAAGGCTTGATGGATTACCCTCAGCCCATTCTTATCCTAAATTCAAGAGCTGAAAGAGTCTTATCTTGCATGAAGCCATGCCTCACTCATAGTTTTTAAAGAAACAATCCAAAATTGCAGAACTGAATTTGCAGAATGTTTCCTTCCCTGCCAGACTGGATTTCTTGGCATCTTCCTCCAAAGAGCGTCTTCGTTCTCCCACTGCCGAGAACGGGTATTTGGGTAGGAATCATATTAGTGGTAGTCACAGCCCTGCAGAGGCAAGGAGTATAACCGAATACTCTCAAAACAAAAGAAAGTTGATTTTCACACTCAATTCCTGTCAAGTCAGAAACAAATATGATGTCCACACCACAGCTCCAAGATCACGAAGGAATATTAAAACCCTGTCTTGGATGGCAGACAATTCAGGGTGGGGTTATCAAAGAAGCCAATTAACTAATTTAAGTTCCTCAAAGCCAGTGAGTGCTTTAGCTTAACTTGATTGTGAAAGTCAATGATAATTCCAAGCAACACTGAGAGAAAAAGAAGAAAAAAGGCTCCCAGCTGTAGTGGCTAAGCCTTCTATTAACCTCAACAAATCTGACAAGCAAAGACACTGTCAGGTACAACAAGAGCACACATAAAATGGCCCATAGTCTTGTTCAAGGAAGACAGAGGAGCATGAGATCGATTTTAACAGTTTCTGTCTCCCCTCAAATTCTCTCCCCTGGAGAAGCAACAAACGAGCGGCAAGGACAAACTATTAAATACAACACTCATCAAGATATAAGCCCCCACAGTAATAAATTCAAGTCAGTGAAGAATGCTCCTAATGCATCAAAAATTCACAGGGAAGAAGAAAGCCCTGTGGCTCCATAATATTCATTTCATAAGGAATTAGCCTAGACATGTTTCACCAGGGAGAGATGGAGGGAGACAGAAAAGGTTCCACCTGGCAGTTTGGTTTGGACTAAACCAAAACAGTATTACTTTTTTTGATTTTTTTTTTTTTTAACCACCATCTAGCGACCCCGACCCAAGGCTCCTTTCAAGTACACACAGTAAGTAATAAGAGACATGTGCAGTTCTTGCTTAAACAAGAAAAAACTTAAAAATTGATAAAACTGACAAGGCTTCTTCAAAAGTAAGTGAGATCACCCGAGAAGAAGACTGACAGATGGCCAACCTCCATCTCTGGAGATGTTCAGAACTCAGCTGGACACAGCCCCGACCAACTCGCTCCAGTCTGGCCCTGCTCTGAGAAGGGGATCAGGCCACACGGCATCCAGAGCTCCACTCCAACCTAAATTCTTCTGGGATAGTATGAGACGGCAAATTTAATTAGCCTCAGAAAAAGACTCTTTCTTAGAGCAAAACAGAGGTCAAGATCACATAAGTCTCAGTAATGAGCGAGAAGTGCCACAGTCACGACCGAGCAGGCAGAGCAGCTCTCTTCATCACAGATTCTGGTCCAAAATTCCACCGTCTAGGCCAACGAAGCAAAGCCTTAGACATTAACACCAATATAACACTGACATTTTTTAAGCTGACCTCAGATCAGAGGTGATTTTTCCATCCAAGGCTAATAACAAAAGCAGTCAAATGAGGACAGCTCACTAGACACCAGTTTATCGCCAAAAACTCTCACCAGAAGAGCCTTCCATGGTCAATCCGCCACACCAACTGGAAGGACGGAAGACTTTCCAATCCCAGGAGGGTCTCCCCACGCGGCCTTCACATGGCTGCTGGGCATCCCCCACTGACACCCCTGAGCTCCAGGTGACCTCACAGGGAGAGTCACCACAGAACTGCGCCAGTGAGCCACCAGTGGCAACAGGAACTCCAGGAAAGCAAACCAGAGCCCAAATGTAAAGTATTAAAGCACTCTCTGAAAGTACGTTAGAAAAAGTGCTGAGGAATGAAGTCCAATAGAAGGAAGAAAAAAAATATAATTGGTTTACTACTTTTCTCAGGCAACACCTGAACCAGCTCATTAAACAATAATTTGGGGGTTGTTTAGCATTTACTTTAGAAGTAAGTTAATTTGCTCTGTTGAACAGCTTGAATGCAACAATTAAAGACTATCCGACTCTGAGCTACAAGATAACGCTCAGCAAGGCTTCTGAAATGGAATTAAGACCCAAAGAATTCAGAAACTACAGAGAAAAAACAATTAAAAAAAAAGTGCTGGGGGGCAGGAAGGAAACACATAAGGAAGAGGGGGAAAAAAAAAAAAAAACAACGAAGAAGTTTTTATGCAATAGTAAACCAAATTGCCAAAGTGGAGGATTACAGCCTAGGAAACAAAACTCAAAGCAAACCAGTGATTTTAAAAAGGGAAAGTGTAGTAGTTCAAGGCAAAGCCTGGAAGCAGTAAGCTCCAGCATAAAACTACTCATATCTTTCTAAACTAGAAGCGTTCTTCACCCTTCATAATCTAACGAGAAGCAATTGTCAAAACACAACATCAAAACACACTTTCAAACATTCTTTTAAAAAACTAAAAGATTCCTCCTGCACAGCAGGAAAGCATTTACCCTTCAAACACCTGAACCTCATGCCCTCTCACATGCAACCCTGTCACAGGCAGAAGGACTGACATCCAAAAGAGCAAAGAAATCTTCCAAACTTTAGACATCACCCTGGCCAGATTTATGGACACTGCAAATAGCAGGATTTATATTAACGAGAGCTGTCAGTATCTTGATTAGCGTTTCATTTGGCTCAGGCAGCAAGACAACCTGGTGGAAGGCCAGACCGAAGCCCTTTGTACCCAAAATGCGGATAAAGCAACGCTCCGAAGGGCCCGCAGCGTGCTCCAGCTCTGACCTAACGGAACTTGCTGTGCGGCGACGGCAGAGCAGTTTTCCTGGCGGATGCTCGATGGGCGTGCTCAATCCATCAGAATTTCTAGCGAAAACTCCATTTATGATTTTTTTTTTTTTCCTCCCACATCAGGCCACGGCGGGCGATCAGAAACAGCGAGGACTTTTAGCCAGGGCCGCCTCGGCCCGGCTTCAAACCGGCGACCTTGAGCCGAAGGGCTCCGCACCCCTTTTTTCTGTTTTCTGGCGAAACCCAACTCTCCGCGCCAACAAAGAGCGCCGCCCGCCCGCCCGGCGCGGCGGGGGCTGCCACAAAGGCCTCGGCCCTCGCTGCCCGCCGGAGCTCTCCGCGCTACCTGCACCGGACCCCCCCCTCCCGGGGCACACCGGCCGCCCCCGGCCCGTTACCTGCGGCGGCGGCGCAGCCGTGCGTGCAGACCCCGCCGCAGCTCGCCGGCTCCTCTCCTTTGCCGCGCATCCCGCCGAGGAGCCCTTTTCCCCGGCGTAGGGTGGCTCAGGGCCACGCCGTACCGGTCGCGGCTCCCAGGCGGCGGTGAGGGCTGCGGGCGGCCCGATGCGGCCTAGCCCAGCCGCCCGGAGCGAGCGGAGAACCGGCGGGCGGCGCGGCGCGGCCCGGCTGCAGGCGCGGGGGGGGGGGGAGGGACGTGCTCACGCTCCCTCCTCCCAGCACCGGGCAGCGGGGCTCGCTCCTCCCTTCCGCTGCGTGCGGAGCCGGCGCGGCGCGGCTTCCCCGGCCACCGGGCCGCACACACCGGGGGCGCCGCCGGTTGTTCCTCCCCCTCCTCCTCCTCCTCCTCCTCCTCACCCCCCCCACCCCGCGCCGCCGCCCCGCCTCTCCGCGCCCCCGGCTCACCCTTCACCATGGCGGAGTCCTCCTCCTCCTCGGCGGCGGCCGGTTCCTCCTCCTGCCTCGCCTCCTCGGGGCTCTCGGACGCCGGCAGCCGGGTGCAGAGCCCGCGCGTTCCCGGCGCCGCCCGGTAGCAGCGGCAGAGGCGCAGCGGCCCGGCCGAGCCGCAGGCCGCCGCCGCCTGCAGCAGCAACCCCAGCGCCGCCATCTTGAGGTTGGTCCGGCGGGAAGGGCCCGGCGGCGGGCGCAGCGCCCCCCGGCGGCGGGGAGGACCCGGCGCGAGGCGAAACCCGTCCCGCACCCCCCGAGTTGTCATTGTCACCGAGGGGGTGCTGAGCCCACGTGTGTGTGTGTGTGCGTCCGTCCCCACGCCACCCGGGGAGCGCCCTGAGACAGCCGAAGGAGGCAAAATGAAAAGAAGGTGCTTTCGCGAGCCTGGCAGAACACGTGGAGGCAGAGAGCGGGAGAAGTTTACGGCGGAGGAGTGGCGCTGCCCGCGGAAGCGTTAAACCGGCAGAAAGACATTTTCTTCCTCTTTTTTTTTTTTTTTTTTTTTTTTTTTAAATATAAATAAATAATCAACTGCACTTGCATCATCAAGCTCTACCAGCCCTGCCCGGAGCTGCCTGTCCTCCTGACACAGAAACGAGACAGCAAGTCAAAGCGTGTGCTCGTCCATCAGGCGCTACGGACGGGCACAAAGGGGTTTGTGAATATTTTGTAGGTGTCACAAATGCCCCCCCCAAAAATACAGTGTCTTCAGACACACTCAAAGAAACGTTACCACAAAGGGATGAGTCATTTGCTCCAAGATCTGAGCAACCTGATGAACACAACGCGCGGGCCAGTCCTCCAAATATGGATTTTATTTCAGAATCGTTACTAACCTTCTCTAATTAGAGGAAAAAAAAACACACACATGCAATTTTTACTAGGTTTTCAACGGCATTTGGCTGCCCCCGGTTTCACTCCCGCACCCATTTCTTGCAATCCTTGCAGGTTTACAGGCAAAGCAGCCTTTCTCATGGTTCCAATATGAGTGACCGCAAGAAGGACTGGGATGAGGAAATTCGGGAACTGCCCAAAACCCGGCACTCGTCATCCTCGGTTTCTGGTCTTCAGCCCAGAAGACCCCCAGCGCACACCCGCAATTCACCTTCAGGTGTACGTCACAAGCCCACTGTGTACTAACATTTGAGATAAACACTAAAAACCTCATTTTGTGTCCGTGGCATAATGTTCTCAATGTCGTAGTGCTGGTTGAAATCCAAACGCTACAGGATTTAATTTTTTTTTAGTTATTATTTTAAAGTCTGAATGATTTTTCTAAGCAATTCATATATATAAATTTCATTATCTCTGGCCGCAACCTACATCTGCGACTACCATTAATTGTGTATTTCTTTAAACCAGGGTATCATTTTTACATTGACTTATAACTCAGTGAATATTTTGTGCGTAAACTAAAAATTTACATGAACAGTTGTTTAAGTATCATGATGAAAAAAGGGGGGGTTTGGTGTTTTTGGGGTGGTGGTGGTGGGTTTTGTTTGTTTTTAAATCCAAAAGAGCAATCTTCACTAAGCCACGAAAGGATTAACCAAACACTGAAGCTTTCCACAAGAAAAGGTTCAAGAAGTGGGAAATTATCAAACAAAACCCGGTATAAAAACAACTTTGGAAGAGCATAGATGAACAAACAAACAAACAAAAAAAAAAACAACAAAATAATCCTACTACACCAAATTTGCCTTTTGCAATATGCACCTTTTAGAACCTCTGTGATTTAGCTAGTGATTTGTCCGTGTGGTTATTTTTTACTAACAAAATCCCAAACAAACACCCGCCCCCCCGATCTTGAAGCAGCACCAGAAGACACAAAAGCGGCTTTTTTTTTTTTTTTAAAGACACGAAAATTATTCCGGCACACTAATTATAAAGGCTTAGATTACAAATTTTAAGAGCATTGGTCCACTGAAAAGGAAAACAATCTTGCTAGACAAGTCACTCAATTTAAAGAAATAAATTATACGTAAATCTGTTGATAGCAAGTTGCAAGAACTCTTACTTTCAGAAAGAAACTTCAGTTGGTTCGGAAACAAAAGCTTCAAGGAGGACTAGAAAGAAAAGGTGGCTGGAAAGAGTATGTAAACATTAATACAGCCTTCTGGGAAGATGAATCTACTGGGAAACTACTTTACTTGATTTAGCTGCTGGTTTATTTAGCATTTTCCCAAGATCTAGATGAGGCAATAAGCTGCCCAGCAGTGGAGAAAAAAATAATAATAACTACAGCTACTAAGCTGTTTCAAGTTGTGAACATCAGAGAAGAAACACAAAAGGGATGAAAACCATGGCTGGAGACCACAATGATTAAAAGCAAAAAAACCCAAAAGAAAACAGATAAATAAAGTACATGTCTGGGGAGAATCTTGGAAACACACAGTCAGGGGGAAGGAGAAATCTGGGAGAAGATATTGAAAGACTGTGCTGGCGCACAGCAAGGCAGACACGAGTAGGGCTAGTGGTTTGTCACTGTAAATGATATAAAAATATCTTATGAGCACAGAAAAAATAGTTAAGACTCAATTTATTAAAAAATTCCAGAAGTCACAGATTCCACATACTCAATCCAAACCTCTTTATTTTGCAGGGATGAGCCAGTTCAGGCTCACTTCGATGAGCCATGGTTAATTCGTCTTCTCTAGCCAAGCCTTTACAGAGGCAGCAGCGCTATGCAGAAGCTCGTTAACAAGCCATGTTATGTTAAAGACTTCCTTTTCCCCTGGACCACAAGTGTCAGAGCACCCAGAGTCCCAATCCCAGTCTGGCCATGACAAACCACTAGCCCTCACAGGAAAAGGTCCTTCTCTCAAGATTCCAATGCGGGTCAGGCCATTTGACAGATGAGAGGGTTTTTATTCCCAACTGAAATTACTTCGTACATAATTAACGCCCTGGACATATTAAGCATTCTGGGAATTTTTGTTTTAAATAGGGAACCCACAATATTGGTGACTCACTAGCGTGGCAGCGTTACAAGAATGGCTGGTACACTGTTGTGTTCCCCAAGTGCTAAAGAAGAAACACGACTTCCCCGAAACAGGAGGCAGAGATCCGTCACTGGTTCAGCCATAGATGGAATATTTTATTCCATTCTATGCACCTTATTTTAAGACCAAGTAACGGAGTTCAGAAAAGAACAACGGAAGAAAACAAAAAACAGCCAGTGATTGGAGGGATTTCTTAAAAAAAAATACAGCCTAGAGAAAGAGGTTGGTAAAGGAATGACAGGAAAAAAAGGACATGACAACAGTAGACAGATATTTAAAGTATGCAAACACCAAGGAGAAAGCGCTGACTGAATTGGTACAAAAGGATGCAGGTATGTTTAGGAGGGTAAAATTAAAAGGGAAAAAAGAAAGGCTGTACTTTAAGCCTAATAGCAAACAAGTCTACGTTGTCATCTATTGGATAACACAACAGGCCTTCTCCCCTACCAAATTCTGTTGTTTCCCTGAAATTCTCTCTTGTACTCATTGTAACCGCGCTTACCTGCAACACGGACTCCTGCGCTACGCTAGCCACCACACTGGTTACAACAACCACCCTCGCATTACGCTTAAAGCACAAGTTTTGCACGCTGGGCTCCCCTCAGAGATAAAGCGTGTCTCAAACATAAAAACTGGCATCATATGTTACATCGCTATCACTAGTTCAGGTCGCACCATCTCGATTCATTTTTTGTCCCTACTGCACTGAGAAGGACGTCTGACACAGACATTCGTAGGACAAGCCTCTCATTTATCCAGCATAGAGAAGGACAGTACTGTTCCTTACAAATTAATTTTCTTGGTCAATCGGCTATAGTATTAAATTGCTGAACAAAGTTAAAAAAAAAAAAAAAAGTTGAACTGCAAATTGTCTCAGGTCCTTACCTTTAAGGGAATTCAGCGAGAACATCTCCATCACAGTGAAAAGGGCTGACTCCTAGGAAAGCAAGAGGTAGCGAGAAGAAACAGGAAGTTAGAATGAATATTTCCTTTGAGATGTTTCAAGTGCTTAGCGCTTCTGAAACTAGCTGTCTTTAGCACAAGACAAAGCTGACAGTCCTCAACAAATTCCACCTTGCTGTCTATATTCTGCTGGTTTCATCTGACTCGTGCATGTACTATTTGCTGTGGTCCTGCTCTATACCCAAAGGGGGAAGTGTCTTCTCAACCAGTAGTTTGTAGCTTTTGGCAGTGCTTTGTCCCTGTGCCGATATTGATTTAGGGATATTTTTTAATACCTTTTTAAGCCACAATGCCAGAAGTAAGTAGACGACTGCCATTATTCCCCCTTTATAAAGCAAAACAAGAGAAGAAACGTACTTTTAATAATGTTCTTTGCTGAAAGTATGTTAAACTTTCTATTTTAATTTCTTAAATAAGAAAAAAAAACCCAACTTTGTTTTGGGGAGTTATATCTGTCATGCCAAATATTAAATACATTTTAGGCATTCTTCATAACAGAGTAACAAGGATTTACTAGCAAACTTGGATCAGATGGGTGAGGGTCCTCATTGCTACAAAGCTAACATTACTTATCCATATTAATGGCTATTCCCACACACACAATTAATATCCTACAATTATTCTGCTTTTAAATGATCCATTTTTGCTTTTAGTGAAACTAATGACAAAATTACTATTAACTTCAGCAACAGCAAGCAAGGCCTAAAATAACACCACTTTCAGAACAGAACTCTGTGGACATGACACCTTGTTCAGCAAGTGCCCTACAGGCACACAGAAACAAACCTGCTGTTGTTGACAAGTCTACACTTTGTCTTTTTCAATGACTAAATAAATAAAAACACAGTTATTTGACTTGTTTAAAAACGAGGAACCATACATGCTGCAGTAATTACCAAGATTGGCAGAGGAAAACATCCTTGGTATAACTAACTCGCTGGACTGAACAAAGTTAGGAAACTCTTTTGTGGTAGTTGAGCGAGATTCTTAAGGCCGAAGCAGTCAACCGTGGAGCTAAGTCACGGGAGGAATGCAAATTGCAAGCGCAAAGAGCAGACCACATAGCAGTCTCGTGCTCCCTTCACGTAGGGATCATCTCAGTGGAGGTACAAACCATCTTAAATCCAAGAGTATTTCTGATAAAGTATATCTGAGTCCGATATTACTCTGACACAGAAGAGTAAGTTCTTGAACACTCTGAAGTCATCAGAGAGAGACAACCAGCAGTACGACAGGGAATGATGCAATATATTCTTAAATCTAAGTCACGGAGGTATTGGCCGCATCTTCCTCCCAAATATTTAGGCATGACAAAAAATGGGGAAGCTGTTTGCTTGCAGACAGGCTAAGCATATTCCAAAGAACACAGGGGAAGTTAGTCTACAACAGCTTTCTGGGGCAGCGTACCGTTCAGGCAGATAAAGTGCACGACTCACCTACAGAGTGCAAATTAGTGGAAAAGAGAACAAAGAACATCTCACCTACGTTGGGAGGGGCACAAGAGCACTTCCAAAAAATAAATGCAAGATAAAGTTGAAGCAAATGGTCCTTTCCGCTCAAGACCAAGAAAAAAAAAAAAAAAAAGAAACTGAAAACCCTACATGGACGAGATTGCAAGATTAACAACTGCAAGCCCCACTGACAAGCAAGACTCTAACAAAGCTGTTATTTATAATCACACCTGTAGAGCCCCAGTTGAGATGGGGACCCTTACTGTGCCACCAGTAACAAACCTGAGGCTAAAAGAGTTAGACTGGATGGGAGCAGGGACAGGAGAGGGAAAAGAATAAAGACATAGAGAGATGAAACAATCCAGATAATGCCCACAAACAGAATCCAGTTCTTGCTGTCCCGCTGAGGGATCCCTTTTACATGACACGGATGAATTAGAGTACTTCAAGCTTGAGCATCCAGTAGGAACATGGTCAAAGCACCGAGAAGAGCTTGGACAGATAAGCTTAGGTTTAAGGTACAGGTCATTAAGAGATCAGCCCCTGCAGCATCATCACTGGATTACTCAGGACCAGATCTGGTGGATCTGAACACAGAGGATCCCGAACTGGGAATCAGTTTTAGCACAGCGAGCAGCCTGGGGGAAATCCCAAGGTTTTGTTGCAGAAGAACCCAATTAAAAAAAAAAAAAAAGTGTCCAACTGTGGCAGCTGCTTCACCATTCATGGAAATGAAGGGGACACGTGAACACATTGAAAGGGGGACACATAGGAAGATCCAGAATATCCTCTGCCAGGCTCTGATGACAGGAGAGAGATGTGGGGCCTCATAGGACACTAGATTTACGAAGAAGTGGAATACGATGAATGGAATGAGAATCAACCATCACGATGACGCCATCAGACTGCAGAGTGCCTGATGCCTCACACTTGGACAAGTACTAGAATCACAGAATCACAGAATAGTCAGGGTTGGAAGGGACCTCTGGAGATCATCTAGTCCAATCCCCCTGCCAGAGCAGGGTCACCTACAACAGGTTGCACAGGACAGCATCCAGGCAGGTTTTGAACGTCTCCAGAGTGGGAGACTCCACAACCTCTCTGGGCAGCCTGTTCCAGTGCTCCACTACCCTCAAAGTGAAGAAGTTCCTCCTCATGTTAAGATGGAACTTCCTATGTTCAAGCTTGTGCCCATTACCCCTCGTCCTATCAATGGGCACCACTGAAAAGACTCCTCCCATCCCTCTGGCATCCTCCCTTTAAGTATTTTAAAGCATTAATAAGATCCCCCCTCATTCTTCTTTTCTCTGGACTAAAGAGACCCAAGTTCCTCAGCCTTTCCTCATATGAAAGATGTTCTAATCCCCTAATTATCTTCGTAGCCCTTTGCTGGACCTTCTCCAGCAGATCCCTGTCTTTCTTGAACTGGGGAGCCCAGAACTGGACGCAGTACTCCAGATGCGGCCTCACCAGGGCAGAGTAGAGGGGGAGGATGACCTCCCTCGACCTGCTGGCCACACTCTTCTTGATGCACCCCAGGATGCCATTGGCCCTCTTGGCCGCCAGGGCACATTGCTGGCTCATGGTCATCCTGTTGTCCACCAGGACTCCCAGGTCCCTTTCCACAGAGCTGCTCTCCAGGAGGTCAGCCCCCAGCCTGTACTGATGCGTGGGGTTATTCCTCCCCAGATGCAGTACCCTACATTTACCCTTGTTGAATTTAAAAGAGACACTAAAAGTTTGTTAGAAATAGACTTAATGCCCCTACTGCAAAGGTAAGGAGTCAAACCAGTGAATGTGGTACTGAAAACAGTTAGATAAAACCTCAAAGGCCTAGGAATTGGGTCTTTGTTGGGTTTCCTTGATCCACTTGAAAATAGCTACACACACGTATAAGAGAAACCACGTCCCCAAGAAGAAAGTACATCAGGATGCAGTGAGTATCACTGAATTTCTGATTATTGCCTACTGTGATACTCCAGCAGTGCATAAAGAGGTATAGCCCCATGTGCTTTGTCGTGAGAACAAAGGAGAAATTGTGTTGTCTTACATATCATTCACCCTCAAGGATCACCTATGCTGGGGTGCGAGCAAAGCAAACCAGTTTGACTTTCAGCTATTTGGGCCAAAAGAGAAGTGGATCCGTACAAAAAATCCTTCTTTGCCATCCTAATTTTGCAGGATTCCTGTTGCTGAACTCTGACAAGATGGAAGGGGGGGGACAATAAAGTGCTAGAAGTAGGACCAGGGTGTTGGATGCTCTTGGGCACCCACTGCTCTTGAGACCAAGCGCTGCGGACTAAATAGGCAACCCAGAGTCACGGTTTCAATGACCACGGGGGAAAAAATGGTGCCGCTAGTGACAACAGAGTAAGTTATGGGAATGTAAGGGAAAGAAAAAACTAAGAAAAGGGCTACGAGCTATGCTGGAGAACAGCTCTGTAACAGGAGTGATGCCTTCCCCACGGCACAGATCAGAAAACCCATGCAGAGCCCAGCTCCCCAGGCCCTCTCCGGGTCGCCCCGTGCCGGTTCCCGAAGCGGGGCTCAGCGCCCCCCGCTCCAACCGGGGCTCTCCCCTCCGGCAGCTCGCCCAGGACCCAAGCAGAGAGGCGCCCGGGAGCTCGGCCGGCCGGCTCCGCGTCCTTGCCGGCTGCGCTCCGCGGCTCTCCGCGGCGCTGCCCGGGCAGCAGCCCGCTCCCCGCTCCGCACACGGCCGGTGCCCCATCCGCGGGGCATCCCCGCCCGCCCCGCCCGGCCGCACAGGCCCAGGCCCAGGCCCCCGCACGGCCCCTTCCCGCAGATCGGGGCTCCCCTCAGGCCCAGACTCCCGCCCCCCTAGGCAGGCACCGCGCCCGGCCTCGGCCGCCGGCCCCGGGGCTCCGCGCCGCTCGGCCCCGCCGCCGCCCACCGGCCCATCGCCTCAGCCCCGCCGGTCCCCCCGCCGTCGCCACCCGGCTCGGAGCCATCCTCCCCCTCCTTCCCCTTCCTCAGGCCGCGGGTTCCGAGCCGCGGTCCCGCCACGCACCGCGCGGCCCGAGTCCCCCCCCCGCAAGCCCCGGGGGGAGCGGCGCCGGCCCCGCTCCCCGACACCCACCTCCTCACAACCAACTCTCTGGCGCCGGTCCGCCGCCGCTCGGACTACAACTCCCAAGAGCCCCCCTGCGATCCGCTTCCGGGCCGCCGCCGGTCTTCCGCCCCGTCCCCCGGATGTGAAACCATCCCCTGCGCGCGGGACGGGACCTGTCCCCATGGCGACGGTTGGCGCCAACGGGTGGCGCAGCCCGCGCGGCGGCCCCGCTCCCGGTCCCGGTCCCTCGGTGGGCCCCGGTCGCTGCCCTCGCCTCGCTGCGCTCCCCTACAAGCGCTTGTGCCGCCTTCTCCGCCTCAGCGCGGTGCTGGCCCCCGAGGGGAACGGCTGGGGCCTGGCTCTGGGCCGGGGGGCCCCGAGGGGAGCGGCTGGGGCCTGGCTCCGAGCCGGGGGCCTGTCCCCGCTGAGCTCCCCGGAGCTGGGGGCTTGGCGGGCAGACATGGGTGGCCGTGGGGCTGCCGAGAGAGAGTTTCACCCTCCCTTGCGAGAGACCCGCTGTGTGTCAGGTCACCCGATCGGGGGGAAAGCCATACGCGTCACTAATACATCACCGCATGAAGGAGCCACTGGTCTCAACTGTGTTAATGCTCAGCCAACCCGCTGTATGAGGGGTCTGGAGCACCAGTCCTGCGAGGGGCGGCTGAGGGCCCTGGGGGTGTTCAGCCTGGAGAAGAGGAGGCTGAGGGGAGACCTTCTCGCTCTCTACACCTCCCTGAAAGGAGGGGGTAGCGAGGGGGGGTCGGGCTCTTCTCCCAAGGAACAGGCAATGGGACAAGGGGAAACGGCCTCAAGTTGCACCAGGGGAGGTTTAGGATGGATATGAGGAAAAATTTCTCCATTAAAAGGGTTGTGAAGCACTGGCACAGGCTGCCCAGGGCAGTGGTGGAGTCACCATCCCTGGGGGTATTTAAAAGCTGTGTAGCAGTTGTGCTGAGGGACATGGGTTAGTGGTGGGCTTGGCAGCGCTGGGGTAATGGTTGGACTCGATGATCTTAAAAGTCCCTTCCAACCTAGACAACTCTACGATTCTGTGTATCTATAGGTAGAAACAACTCCTCATCTTAAATATTCACTTACTGGTTAGATGCACTGAGTATCCACCGCGCTGTCCCACTGTCCTTCTGGACCAAAACCGGAGCGGGCTAGTTCCTCCTCGGGCCCAGGATGCAGCTCCTCACTGGAGTAATCCTAACGTGAGCAAAGAGAAGTTGCGTTACCAAGGCCCTAGTTTGTAATAATCACCTAATTAAGCGCTTCTGTGCAGTTCCAGACGCTGCCCAAAGATACACTGGTAACATAGCACGGAATTCTGAGCATTCCCTCACTTTTCACTGCCGGAAGAAGCCCAAACAGGAGCGTGCAAGGACTTGGTATTCTCAGGTTTTGCAACACCCATCAGCCAAAATCTGTCTTTGCTTTCCACGAAACACTGAAGTTGCGTGGGTGCAATGGTGAGCTTCGTTAATGGTTAGCAGCAAATGTAGCTTGATTTATGAGGGGAAAATAGTTGTAGTCTGGGCATGCTGATTTGCCATCGTATCACTGATTCTCTGGCAACATGAACTTGTGCAGAAAGGCAAATGTGGGAAAGGTTTGCTTAAAAATACAGAAAATTTTAAGGCATTAAGGTCTGTGTGGTAATTTAACACTAAACTCAACGTGGTTTTGATACAGGTTTTAGCAATTACTACCTAACGGCTTATTTGCATGCAGTGATCTTTGCTTGTTTTTCTGACCTTTTCAACACACTATGATTTTTTTGTATCATAGAATCATAGAATGGTTTAGGTTGGAAAGGACCTTGAAGATCATCAAGTTCCAGCCCCCCTGCCATAGGCAGGGACAACTCCCACCAGACCAGGTTGCCCAAGGCCACGTCCAACCTGGCCTTGAACACCTCTAGGGATGGGGCCTCAACAACCTCTCTGGGCAACCTGTGCCAGTGCCTCACCACCCTCACAGTGAAAAACTTCTTCCTAACGTTTAATCTGAACCTGCCCTCTTCCAGTTTGAAGCCATTCCCCGTCGTCCTATCACTACATGTCCGTGTAAAAAGCCCTTCCCCAACTCTCCTGTAGGCCCCCTTTAGGGACTGGAAGGCCGCTCCCCGGAGCCTTCTCTTCTCCAGGCTGAACAGCCCCAACTCTCCAGCCTCTCCTCATAGGAGAGGTGCTCCAGCTCTCGGATCATCCTCGTGGCCCTCCTCTGGACACGCTCCAACAGGTCCATGTCCTTCTTATGTTGAGGACTCCAGAGCCAGATGCAGTACTCCAGGTGGGGTCTCACCAGAGCAGAGTAGAGGGGCACAATCCCCTCTCGCCCTGCTGGCCACACTTCTGATGCAGCCCAGGATACGGTTGGCCTTCTGGGCTGCGATCACATGTTGCCAGCTCATGTTGAGCTTCTCATCAGTCAGCACCCCCAGGGCCTTCTCCTCAGGGCTGCTCTCCAGCCATTCCCCGCCCAGCCTGGAGTTGTGCTTGGGATTGCCCAGACCCAGATGTAGGACCCTGCACTTGGCCTTGTTGAACTGCATGAGGTTGGCTTGGGCCCACCTCTGCAGCCTGTCCAGGTCCCTCTGGGATGGCATCCCTCCCCTCCAGCGTGTCTGCCTCACCAAAGAGCTTGGTATCATTGGCAAACTTGCTGAAGGTGCACTCGACCCCACTGTCCATGTCGCTGACAAAGATGTTGAACAGTACAGGCCCCAGTACCAACCCCTGAGGAATGCCACTCGTCACTGCTCTGTATCATCCATGTATTTATAAAATAAACCTTTCAGAGTAGTAATCCCAAGAAAAGCTTTGTTTCGGTGAGACAGAAATGACATCTGAAAACATTCTTACTACTTAAGAGCTTTCTTCCCTGCGAAGCGTTGAGATGCCTGGGATTATTTAAGCTTACTGAACATCTCAATTATTTACTGTGGTCTGCAGGGTCACAGTTATCTCCCTGTCACCACTACAAAGGACATGAGCCAGAACAGGATGGAAAAGGAATGATCTAAGGGTAAGACAGAATTTCCCTAAAATTTCCCTGCCTGCTTGGAGGTCCAAAAGTCTAAGTAAGACAGATTGAAGAACACATGTGGGATAGGAGGAAGTGGCAAAGAATATAGAAAATTTGCATCTGTAGCAGATGCTTTGGGGTCTCCAGCTACTGCACCTTTGTTCAGAAGATGGAGCACTGAGTCCAGTTATTTCTGTAGACTCTGAAGGCCGAAAGGTTAATGCATAATCTTCATCCCCCTGTAGCATTATAGATAAGAACAAGGACAATAAAAGAAAGTGTTAAGATAAGGGGAGTAACTTATGTCGTTATTACTGGCTTAGCTTAAAAAGCCTGCATAATCATTCAAAAGTCATCTGTTAAGCAACGAGTAAAGCAATTTGTTTCTGGGGGCTTAGAATGGAAAATTGCTTTAATACAATGACTTTGTAGAGAATATGTCAAGCCATCTAAAACATGATCATTTAATTATAGTTCTCTACTTGCTTCCTACTGATTACAGTATTTTACTAGTATTACTTTGTAGTCTCTTTTCCAAGTAACCTAAGAGATGCTGCAAAGGCTGTTTTTAGACAAGACCTAAATACAGTTTATCACTCCTTCTAACTGTAAAATCATAGAATCACATAATAGTTTGGGTGGGAAGGGACCTTTAAAGGCCATCTAGTCCAACCCCCTGCCATGCGAAGGGACATCTTCCACTAGACCAGATTGCTCAGACCCCCGTCCAACCTGGTCTGGAATGTTTCCAGGGATAGGGCAGCCACCACCTCTCTGGGCAACCTGGGCCACGGGCTCACCACCCTCACAGTCAAGAATTTCTTCATATCTAGTCTAAACCTCCCCTCTTTCAGTCTAAAACTGTTCCCCCTTGTCCTATCACAACAGGCCCTGCTAAAAAGTCTGTCCCCATCTTACTTATAAGCCACATTTAGGGACTGAAAGGCCACAATAAGGTCTCCATGGAGCCTTCTCTTCTCCAGGCTGAACCCCCCCAACTCTCCCAGCCTGTCCTCCCAGCAGAGGGGCTCCAGCCCTCACAGCAGCTCCATGGCCTCCTCCAGCCCCAGTCCAACAGGTCCATGTCTCTCCTGTGCTGAGGCCCCCGAGCTGAAGGCAGCACTGCAGGGGGTTCTCCCCAGAGCAGAGCACAGCAGAGGGGCACAATCCTCTCCCTCGCCCTGCTGGCCACACTGCTGGGGATGCAGCCCGGGATGCCGGGGGCTCGTTGGGCTGCCAGTGCACGTTGCCAGCTCATGGACAGCTTTGCACCCACCAGAACCCCCAAGTCCTTCTCAGCAGGGCTGCTTTCCATCCCTCCATCCCCAGCCTGGATGGACACCGGGGGTGCCCCCGACCCGGGTGCAGAGCTTTGCACTTGGCCTTGTTGAACCTCATGAACCTCATGAACCACCTCTCCAGCCTGTCCAGGTCCCTCTGGATGGCATCCTATCCGTCAGGCGCGTCAACTGCACCACACAGCTTAGTGTCATCCGCAAACTTGCTGAAGGTGCACTTGATCCCACTGTCCATGTCACTGATGAAGGTATTGAACAGTACTGGTCCCAATACAGACCCCTAAGGGACATTACTTGTCACTGACCTCCATATGGACATTGAACTGTTGACTGCCACCCTCTGGATGCAACCATCCACCAAACAGTCCACCCATCAAATCCATACCTCTCCAATTTAGAGAAGGATATTGTGGGGGACTGTCTTCAAAAATTAAGATAAAAACCACGGACAGTATTTTGATTTTTCTTTTTTCGCTCCCAAGCTTTGTTTACCTAATAATCTATTTCTGTTCCAAAAAAAACACCAACCCACCCTTAAAAATACCATGTCCCGCAGACCTAAGAGAAAACAGTCTCCTCTAATATCTTTAGATCTTCATCTAGACACCTAAAAATCCATGTATTTTCCCCAGCCATATGCCCTAAACTGCCCTTTCTCCGTTAACCTCTCTTCTGCCCACGTCCCCTCACCGTCAGCTGTACAACAGACAGCGAGCGCAGTTAAAAGCCACAAAAATCACTGTGTGACCATTGTGTCCAGACTGCTTGAGCCTACACCACCGCATGTAGGAAGTGGGCTGATTTCACTCTTCACTTCCACAGGAACTCAGTATCTCTGCATTTTTTAAATGCCTCCATTGAGTTTATTTGAAACTAGTTAGCAAGTTTAAAAGTTACCAGAAAAGGTGCCAAGGGGTCAGCACCATCTGAAGGACACTGTTGCTTTAGGAAAAAAAAGACATCCCCGTTGCCCATCCTTAAATGAGAACAGAGAAGTTGTTGAAGTTCCTAATAAATCCTAATAAATCACAATAATACTGTATTAAATAAACTACACACAAAAAAAGATTCTGGTTTTTGAGCCTGAAAACTGGTCAGTTTTCAATGAGTGCAAGCAATGAAATCTTCTTGTCATTCTGGTAGAACATCCTTTTTAATTGATTTTCATTTTCTGTCTTTTATTACAACCCAGACATTGTAGCTTTCATTCAATGAATTAAAGGAGTAGCTGGTATTCTTTGTAGGACCTTTTAAGATCTAGCACCTCTACAATTCAGTTACGTTAGACTGTCTTGCAGGCTTGCTCATACCGTTCTGTGTGTGGTCATACTTGGCTTTTTTATTTTCTGTGTTGCAGTCTTAAAGACAAAGGACCTAATACTACGTTAATGTAATTTTATAGAAGCTTACCGTCAGAAGAGCTCAGACTGATTGCTGCTCTTTCTGTCACAGTACCTGGAGGATATTGAAAAATATGGTAACATAGAGGAACGTATTTCCATTTTAGTTCAAGTTTTCTTAGGGTTTTTTCTATATTAAAAGGTTAATACAGCTTTTGGAAAAGATGTGAGGATTAATGTGAAAAGTTACTGTATTTGCTTAGAAGGTCAGTTGTTATTAATGCTCAGTTGTCATTAATGTGATTGTTGAGCTCATCACTGTTACTAGAAAGCCAGGAATCTTTCTTTTTTCCCCCATGGGATGCTACCAACACCTGCTGCAGTGATGTGGATCTTAGAGGCAAACTGCCGTAGCTTAGTAAAAATCAAATACAAAATCACTGAGTTTAGCTTAGGGATGACTTATAGAAACCAAATTGTTGAGAAAGTGAGCATAACTACCCAAAGAAGAGGCAAAGAAGCAGGTAAACCAATCTAGCTAAACAGCATGCCTCAAGAGGTCTTTTGAATCAAACTGAATTATTTCATAATTGGAAAGGTGAGATTCTACTGAAGCCAATGAACATAGGCTAACAAGCAACGTATAAGAAAAATTCAACTTCTGAGACGGAATTTGATGAACAAATCACGAAAGTTGTTAAAAACAACAAAAAAAGTATTTTAAAGACACTGGAAGGCAGCTTAAAAAAATTAAAAATCGCAAACCCCTAAAAGGAAGATCTATCTGGCCTCATACACTAGTTGTAATCAACAGAACAACTAAGAAAGATCATTTCCTGATCCCCTCTGTTGTGAAGGAGGATGTTGAAATTCCCTGCTGCACCTTTTAAAGCTGCTGGTAATCTGGATAACATATTAAACGTCAGAAAAGTAGATAATGGAGCAAACTGATAAATTGCTTTTTAAATTAAGTCCAAGAATTGTGAAAGAAAATTGTGTAGTCAAGCTGGTAAAAAAAATATAAAAAGTGGCTCTAGTGGAGGTTGTTAGACTGGATTGTCAGCAAATAATATATCACTTTTTTTTTTTATATGAAACTCCGTGCTTTCATTTCTAATATCTCTTTATGGCTTTCATGATGAGACATGACAGGATGTGGGCAATTCTGGGATAGATAAAAAGTTACATGGCCCAAGTTCTGCGCTGGTGAAGAAAAAAAAAACTAAGGATTTTCCCCCAGCCTCCCACATGAAATAGTTATCAAAGACACAGTGGTATCTCACTGTAGGAAATAACTTTATAATCTGTTCCCAATTAAACATTACTATTAGAAATAGAAAAATCTTAATTCCTTGGAATTGGACTGGCTCATTAAGGATCTTGGAAAACAACACCTCTTCTTCACATTCTTAAATGCTCTTCTTTTTCCATTTTTTGCCTTGTCTCAGGCCCCTTTTTGTGGTCTAATATTTGTTAAAATGGACACAATTTTCTTCTGAATTACATTGGCCTGAAAATATGACCAGCAATGACACTATCTCTTTAGCTGCAGCTGTACCGTAAAGTAAACCTTTAGGAAAAGGTTTTACATGGGCAAATGAGATAATTGTGAACATTAAATTCTTAAATGTCGCTTTTGGCTTTTTGCTTTGGCAAAAATATTTAATCAGGTATTAAATAATATTTGTAGAAACCATGCTCTCAAGCTGCTACGTCAATAAATCAAGCTGCCACAACCCCCTGATAGAACACTATAGGGTACGGCAGTTGATTCTGTGGCCTTTTTAAATAAAACTTCAAATCAAAGTATTACTCTGCCTTCTTTAAAATAAACCATCCCACCTTCTGCTGAGCACGTGTGGAAGCATCACTTCTTCAGTCTTAACCTTTCTTCTGCTGATTGGGTGCTTTGGGAGCTCTCTGCAACTTCTTTGTGTGGTTTTCAGGTGTTATTTTTTATAGAAGATTCCCCTCCCAGCACTGTAATGCTTAATTGCTTTTCTGCCTCGCGGTGTTATTCTACAGAAAACTATAGAAGGATAATTCAGGAAGATGTTGGCTAGAAGAGACTAGAGACAGCAGACCGCGCGATGTATTCCTGAGACATTGACTCTGATCGTGGCTGCTGTCTTCATTTCCCATGCAGCCTCAGGCTTTCCGTGACCTCAGCCAAGATCCACCGATATAAAGGGTTATAAAAATGCTTTAGCTTTTTTTGCTTAACTGAGCTTTTCTGTTGCACCCGTTATTCTGAATTCCTTATATTACGAATTCCGCTCTGGAGAGGTGATGGTTTGTTTGCGAGCTACCTGCTGTGGAGACCCGGGTCCTCCCCGCGTGGCCCTCAGAGCCGTGGGCAAGCTGCGAGCACCTCACGCCACCTCACGCCCATACAAGACGTAAAACCCTCAGGGCGCTGGCTGAACGTTGACTTTTCATTACTCGGGCTGGATTAATCACTAGCTGAGATGCTTTTATAATTGGATTAGTGAATAAAATGGGTCGAGGGTGGAGGATGGGCTCCACGGTGGAAACGGGCCTTGTACTGGAGCTATTCTTTGTTTCGCTCTACCGGGGGCTGCAGCTGGGCCGGAGACCGCGGGGATCGCTGATGGCGGTAGAGGGTCGGGCCAGGCGCGGCCCCTCCAGCGCCCGGAGCAGCGGCTCCCGCACCCCGACGGTACAAGATGGCCGCCAACGCCGCTACAAACCCGCTCGCGCGCGCCCCCCCCCCCCCCCCGCAGCTTTATATAGCCTCGGGGGGCGGGCTGACAGTTGTGATTGGCTCACCAGCCTGCCCTCCTCACCGCTCCTCCCCCTCCAGCACGTGCTGGCACTATTTATCCGTTCTGGTTGGTTCGGCAGCGAGCGCGTGCTCCAGCAGCCGGTGAGTGATCGGCGCGGGGAAGGGGGGAGGAAGAGGAAAATCTACGCATGCGCATTGATGAGACGCGGGCACTGCCCGGGGGGCGCTCGCGCTCTCCCTGAGGCACGGCGCCGCCTTCCCGCCCTCAGAGCCGGTTGTGGAGGCGGGCGGGCGCCTCTGCTGCCGGCTGCGGGCGCTGCAGGCCCGGCACCAGCTGCCCGGCTTGGCTAGGCACCTGAGGCGGGCGACCCACCCCCACCCCTGCTCCCCGCCCCCGGTGGCAGCCTGTGGCCCGACCTGCGGCTGCTGGCCGTCAGCGCTACCGCCCAGGTGGAGAGCCTGCGACTCCGACGCTATCGGCAGCGGCTCCGGTGAAGCAGAGGGCGACGGGCAGCGGCTCCCCGCCGCCACCTCCCCACGGTGAGTACAGGGCTGCCGCGTCCCTTCCTCCGGGAGGCGCCTCTTGGATATTTCCTGTGGCGTTTGTAGAGTTGTTTAAGGAGTCTGGCCATTCAAACCTGCATTTTTCGGGTTATTCAAGTCTAAAGCATCGCTTTAATAGTGCTGCTCCGGAATATTGGTGTGTGTTTTTTTTTTTTTTTGTGGTAATAGAGTGGGCAATTCTTTTTTTGCTGTCTGCGGGGCCCCGGGGGTGGGGGCAGTGGTGTGGGGAAGTGGCTGGAGCGCCGCGGGCAGCGGTGTTGTTGGTCCCAGGGCAGCAAAGGATGGGAGATCTCCGCTTGTATCCACCTCCTTATCTTCCTTGTGAGCTTTTATGTTTTTTTTTTTTCTTTTTTCTTGCAAACTTGGACACCAAGTGCTCTTTACTATATGTGCTTTTATGGTGCTTTCTCTTCTGTGTTGGGTTTGTGTATATTAGGTCAGAAATATTTGTGAGATGTCCACAGTTTCTGTGGAGTGCGTTGCTTGAACAACCCTTGCAGTGCGTGCCATTTCATAGCCTAACACTGTTGTATCTACCTTGGTGTAAGAATATGAGTGAGGTCAGGTTTATAGGAAGAAGTGATCTTCTGTTAGACAACCTGATGGAACTGGGGAGGAAAGGATAAAGTTTGGCCCCTGTTTGATAAACAAAGGTAGAATAGGGCTGTTTTGCGGTAATGTTAATAAAATGGAGCTAACCAAATTGATGTTGGGACAACCAATATGAAGATAAAGCTCTTTACTTTGATGAAGGTAAAGGCTTTTCTAAAGCCCAGTGTCTGCACTGACAATGGTCTTCTGTATTATTCCAAAACCTATTTAAAGTGCTTTTGCAATAGGAATGTTTTTGGAGTGCATAGAAAGCAATGCACATCAGCTTTGATGTGGCAGGGTTGCCAGTCTCAGTGGCGGGTGACGTGTCTGTGTTTCACAATAAACATGCAGGACTTTCAAACCAATCAGTTTTGTTTTCTGTGTGTGAAGCAGTCAGTAGTCTGAAAACTAGCTAGGCTGAGAACAGAGGTCTCCACTGCTTTTTTTTTTTTTTTTTTTCAACTTTATATCCCAAAGTAGTACTTGCATGGTGCATTGAAGCATGCAGCTTGATAAGAGAAGCCAGGTAACAGCCAGCTGCTGGTGGAAGGGATGGCCTGTGCTCTGCCCCTGTGTGAGCACAGCCATCTCTCTGGCTCCCAGGTGGAGCCGTTTGTGGTCTGAAACTGTCAGCTCTGTAGAAAAATGAGTTTTGTTCTGTCATTTTGCCTCCTGAAGCTAGTGTTTGTGGGTTTGGGTGTTTGCCAAGAGGAGCTCTTGGGGTGGAGTAGAGGGGGAGCAAGGCTACCCTCACTTGGCTACTGCTAGCTCTTGGGAAGACTTAATCACTTTTTAGGAAAGCCCCAAACCAGCAGTGTTTCTGTATGGTAATTTAAACTTGATTAGCACAGATTGTAAAGACAGGTGATGTTTTATTTCTGCCAGGTATATCTGCTGAGCAGCTCAGTGTATGCGTCGGATCCTCTAAATAATGTTTGTACCTTGTAGGGTTTCATCTGTGAAGTGGTCTGAGGCTTTTTGTTGTCTAAAGAGGGAAGAGAGCAGTTAGCTTTAGAGACCTATTAAGATTTTGTTGTGTTACAGAAATCCTGGGTTAGTCTTTTTCTGTTTTGTTGAAGTAACTATTCTCTCTGCTCTGAGATCACCTGTTCAGTGGAAACTGATAGCTGGAATGACTGTCTGGAGGGAAGGAAGGAGAGCAAGCTGTCTCTCAGGCTTACCTATTCTGCCATTTCTTGCTGTACCTTATTCTTTTTTTGTCTGTCCATGATTAATAAATATTTAGTACGTTAATTGTCCTCATTCCCTTTGAGAACCTGCAGGTTGTTCAGATGGCAATCTCTGTAATGCTGCATGTGCTTTCTTCCCAATAAACCCTCACATTCCTGTCTCCCCTGACCCTCGGAGCTTTCCTGAGCATCAGCAAACTGGAAGTGACCTGATTCTGCCTCCCTCGGCATTTGGAGAGCAACAGTGAAAAATGTAACAAAGTGGCAGCCTGTTAAAGAGTAATTCACTTAAGGATAGAGGAGTCCCAAAAAACTGCAAGGGAGTTTGTTAGAGGCTTTTGTCTGCCAGGAGGCCAAGAAGGTGGCAGAATAGAGGGCATCAGCCAGTGAGTTAAGCATTTGTATAGATGTTTTCCTGCTTCCCTCTGTTTACTTAAATAAATAAATAAGCCCTCATAACTGGTTACTTGACAGTCAAAAATGGATCAAAAAAAATTCTTGTGTATAAATCCAAGATGGCAACTTCATAAAATTACGCCTTTCCTGGCATGGCCCTGATCCTCTTAATCTTCCTCTGGCTTGTTTGTCCAGGTCTTTCACTGCATGCTTAGAAATATGTAGTATTTAAAGACACATTCTATATTTGTTCAGTTTTCTTCCTATTGATTTGCCATGTAGTTTCCCTTGAATGTAACTCAGTTTGGATTTTTATGGGAACTGAAGCTTTTCAGAGTGGTGTTGTACATTTATATTTATTGATAGCCTGCTGTATGTCAAGATGAATTTTTTTGTTTTCAAATATTTTTCCTGGTTTTTGGCTTAATTCTAGTCTTGCAAAACAGGAAAAAAAGAGTTGGTGCTGTTTTACCTCAAACCAGGACACTCGCAGAAGAATATTCTGAAAGATACTGATATTATTGGATGATTTCTCCAGAAAATACCAGGATTGTGCTACTGCACTTCTTGTGGTACGTGTTATGATAATTTTCATTTCTTCAGTTAAGTTTAGCTGAGCAAAATCTTATTTTAGCTGTTGCATGTTTTAAGTCACAGAAACAAATATAATTGGCTATAATTCTGAGTTTAGATTCTTGACCCATGGAAGGTATCCACAGAAAATCGAGCTGTGTAGAGGAGCAGTTCAAACTTCTGCTCTTAGTTGAAGGCAGGTGAGTGCTAGCAATGCTCAGACAAATGTATGGAAATCGGTGTTGGTTTGGTTTTGGCCTAATTAGTGCTGCTGGTGTGTTGTGCTGGGGAAGGGGCAGTGTTGGCAGAGGGAAGCTGGGATTGTGGAATGGGACAGACATGATAGCAGCTTGAAAATCAACTGCAGATTCTTGCTTTGTTTCATTGTCTCTCTAGTTCCAGATACTTTGTGTAATTATATTTCCTTTAATAAACATAAATGTTGATTTTCTTTGTTTGCTGCATTATTAGCTAAATTCTAAAAAAACAACTCAAGAATAAGATTTGAAGCAAGAAAAAAGGTGACTTACAGTAGATCTTTCTTGGTTAAGTGTTGAATATGCTCCTGTGGGTTGATTTGCTTTTTACTTTTTTTTTCTCACATCAGACTATCTGGCAAAATCAATGTTTTGAAATGGCAAATTTCTTCAACTGATCTGTGTAAATGCTTGTTTTCTCATTTTTTATTATTACTGTTAGTATTGTAGTAATTCTCCCAATATTGTGGAAAGCTAGATGTGGATTACTACACCTGGAAAATTCTTACCTTGTGGTAATGTATGTAAACTAATGGCAAAAGCATATGAAGTTTCTCTTTTTGGCCGGAAAGAACCACTGTAATCTTCTGATCTTGACCTCCCTACCACAAGCCAATACTCAAATAGATCTTCAGTCTGTGAATCAGTAAGAAGCAGATTCAAACCTGTTGAGAACTCATTGTAGACAGTGATTTAAAGTGAGGGTGGGAAATACATGTTTTCACTTCAGAAACACCTGAATCAGCCTTAGAAAATCTTCTTCATTGAAAGAAGAACATGTATGCTTATGCCTGATATAACTGTGGCCACAGGTGTAGTGATTTAAAATCTGGGCACACCTGATTTCATTGTATTTTTTTCTGTGAAGTTCCTGGGGTGATGTCTTTCTGCTTAGTCATTCCCATTGTGTCATGACTGAAGTTTGTTGTGCAGATGAGATTCCTCTGGCATGCTCAGAAGTATCTTCTGCTTATCTTCCCTGAGGTGAATGACGCCATTTGGCGTCATCAGGTTGTGAGGATTGTGCTATCCACAGTTGTAAGGACATTCAAAAACCTAGTGAAAAATGTCACAAAAGAAGGAGAAAAAAAAAAAAAAAAGTAGTTTCCTCTTTGAATGGTGGTCTACCAGGTTGATCACTCTTAAGCAAGGGTACAGAAAGCTCTATGTCCCAGTAACAAGAAGTTTGTCCCATAGACTTGCCTCACTTCTTTTAATACTGTTTTAGTAATGAATATAATAATACTGTTTTAGTAAAGAATATGGCCTGTTCAGGTTTTTATATAGCTATGCAAAACCTACCTTAAAAAAAGCCAAACACAGTTGCAGATGGAGATGAACAACTAGTTCTTCTGTAACCTGAGGCTTATGCAGTTCCTTCCATTTCATCTTGAAACCAGTATTTTTAATTCATTAGAATTAACTCATTGTCAGGAGGAAGAGAGAAAGCTTCCTGGAAAAGCAAGATAAACATCTCCTGAAAACAGAAGTCTGATATCCAGGCTCTAGAAGTCAGTTGTGATTATTACATCCTTGTGAACAGCCTTGTTCATCAAAACATCTACAGATGAGGTACTAACTTCTTTCAGATGTTGTTTTAGCTTGTCATTATTCAAAAGGTTACTTTCTGCAGATGTTTTCGTACCTTGGTGGTGGCAGCAGATCATTTGAGAAAGGAACTATCAGTAAGCACATAGTCTTTCTCTTTTCAGTGTTAAATAGCTGGGGAAGAACTGAAAGTAAGAGTCCCTGCAGATAAAAGGTTTCAGAAGGGAAGGACTGTTCTGGTTTTGTGCATTGCTGGAGAAACTGTTGGCTCTAATTCAGAACGTGGTAACCTCCTCTGCCTGGTCAGGTAAACATCAGTACCAAATGGTCTGTCTTGTGAAAGGCTTTAGAGGTATTTGTCTATAAACAAGACTTTCGTAAGCTTACTTAAAATAGAAGTTGGGTTTTCTGCATGTTCTGTGCATATGTGTTGGTGATCTTGGTTTTCTGCTCTAACCCTGAGTGGATACTTTCAGGGAGCACTGTCCATGGCCATAGATGGTGCTGAATTTCTGTCAGAGCTTTGGTTTAGTGGAGGCAAGCGTGTCCAAGGTGTTGCTGGTTAGATCCACCAACAGTGTCTCTAACAAACCCTATGCTGTTAGCAGCTACAATGTCCTGTGTTACATCATAAGCTCCATTGAACTATACATGCATAAAATGGGGAAACTTGCTACCTTAATTTAAAAGTACGGGATAACTGAGCCACTTTATTTATGTACTTGTTTGCATGTCTTTCTCCTCATGATACCCTAGAAATGTACTGCCTGTTAATCCACTGGAAAATAGATTCTCCTGTGTGCTGTTTAAATAGCAGTTCTGTACCATGTTGTGTACATCATGTGTCAGTTTGATTAAACTCTATTTCATAGAATGGTTTAGGTTGGAAGGGTCCTTGAAGATCATCCAGTTCCACCCCCCTGCCCTGGGCAGAGACACCTCCCACCAGCCCAGGTTGCTCCAAGCCCCATCCAACCTGGCCTTGAACACCTCCAGGGATCGGGCAGCCACAGCTTCTCTGGGCAACTTGAGCCAGTGCCTCACCACCCTCACAGTCAAGAATTTCTTCCTAATATCTAGTCTAAATCTCCCCTCTTTCAGTGTAAAACTGTTCCCCCTCATCCTATCACTCCACTTGCTGATAAAGACTCCCCATCTCTCCTGTAGGCCCCTTTAGGGACTGGAAGGCTAAAGGCTAAGATTTTCGTGTGACTTATTTCAATACCTGCCTGTTTGCTACTCTTTCTCTATGGAAAGAAAGAAAAAAATCTTTGACAGTTATCCAAGCTTTAATTGATTTGGTACTAAAGTATAGCAATTATTATTGAGGCTGTGATATGTCAAAGATGTTAATGTGCTTGCGTGTGACAATTGTGTAATGGTAGTAGCAAATGTACTATAAATTTAGCTAATTATCCGTATGAATGCTCCCACAGATTGTCTTGCATTTTTTCAGAACACTTGGTATCTGATCTAATTTGTTTCATGACTTTTCCCAAGAGCAATTTGGTACTAATAATTTGCTATTGTTACAGATAGACTCCTTTTCATATTACAGGCATTTTCTGTACAACTAGAATCTAAACAGCACTAGTAGTGGAGAAACTTGGGGTTTAAAACTCTAATTGCATCATACGATTTTTGTTAGGGTATTCTGGGCATTTGCCCAGATTTGAGAGATTCAGTAAAGTGCATCTAAAGAATTTGGGTTTGTACTGAATTTGTTGCAGTTAACTCTTCTAGAGCAATTGGGAAAGATTAACCCATACCTTAAAGATATGAATGGAAAATGTGAGTCAGGCTAGTATGCTGTGCTCTCTAGGAAGAAAAATTAAGACTGCAAGCCAAGCACGCAACCTGGTGTGAGGTGCGCATTTGCCTGCCTTGTTTTTCTCTATGTTAAAGTGTAGTCAGCTGACAAGTGAAAGGTGAGACACTTTACTCAGCCCTAAATAAAGACTTACTTGGACATAGACTATTGCAATTGATTATTACAGGTTTTTATATTGCACTACGTACTGGTATACTTATGAACTCAGGCTAAAATAGCAATTCTGAGGAAGCCTTCAATTTGCCTTTCACTGTTCCATGGCTCTGTATTACCAACTGGTGCAGTGGTCTTCTCTCAGGCTGGATAACTTCCAGGACACTAACATCTTCCATTGGCCTTCCCTGTTATCTATAATTTTGTTTAATCGAAGTGGAGTTGGAAGGAGTTCTGGTAGTGCTCCAATTCCAAATGGAATTGTAGCCTGAAAGCTCTCTCCTGTCATTTCATATCTTTTTGGACATCTTTAGCTCAGAGTTACTTTTAAACTCTTATCAGCTGCTTTTAAACAGTGCTTGTTCTTTATCTATTAAAGTAGGACTGGTCACCTAAATTTCTGAGTGTTGTGTTGCCACATTTGAAGACCAAGAGAGAACAGATTAGATGCTCCAGTGTTTTCATGCACATGCAACATCATGTTCTCACTGTAGTATATTTGGAGGAAGGAGGAAAAAAACCCTGCCTGATCTTTGTAAGAGAAAGATAGCAGTATTCAAAAAAATGAATTAAATAAAAGGAAATGTCTGCAATAAAACGGATTTCAGGCTGGAAAGTAAACTGTACTTTGAAGGTACAGCATTTAGGTTGATGAGGTCTTTGCATCAGTAAAAGCTGGTCTGGTTTTAAGAATGCATATCAGCTAAAATTCCTGTAGGAAAACCTCATTACAAAGTGTTTGGTCAGCCAAACTGTGGCTTGGTTTCCCTTTGGCATGAACTTGTCAGTCAGAAGATTCATTCACTGATGTGCAAACTGGACTCTTTGAAGTTGCTTTGAAGCTGCTTTGTTAGCTTGGGGCCCCTTCGGAGTTTTATTTCTCTTATCACATATTGATTCCCAATTGTTTCTAGAAGCTTTAATTTAAAGAAAATCTGAAGTTTTTACTTTATCTTAGAGATCTGTTTTGTGTGTGTTTTTTTTTTTTTTTTATCTAGTCAGTGCTCTGTTCTTAAACTTGGTATATTGCTTTAAATAATTAATTGATGTGTTTCTTTATTAAAATTAGAGTTCTTAAACTGTAGCCACATCTCATCCTATACAGATACAGCAGACTCCTCAAATCAGTGAAAAGGAGCCTCTTAACACTTCCTCAAGTGGTTTTAGCTCTAACTGTTATCTGTTCTTTATTCCTTAGCCATCATACTGCTGATGTAAAGTAGTTCACGCACTTTCTGAAGAGAGGAAAAAAAAAAAAAAAACCACCATGGGGTTGGTGATAGAAGTTTGAGTTGAATTAAACCAGATTGTGAAGTGAGTGGTCTTGAGTTAAGAACAGAAAATTAAACTTGAAAATTATTTTTTATCCCTGTTCTTTTGCAGGCAGGTTCCTACACGAAAAGACTTTTTGAAGTTAGTGCAAACTCTTGGTGATAGCAAAAGTGCACACCAGAGCTTCCACAAACTTCCATCCGTGGAGTGGTGTTGGCGTTAGCCATTGTTTCCAGCTCTAAAGTGACTGATGTACCGTTGCATAGCTGTATTTTGCTTATATTACAAGCTGTGTTTTGCTTATATTTCATGTTTGTGAGCTACAAAATCTTTCCTGGACTAATTGCTTAGAAATAACAAAACTCAGAGTCTTTAAGTCACAAGGTCGTCTTAGCATTGTAAATTTATTTATGGGTGCAGGTATTGAAAGAGAAGAACACTTTCATTTCATAAGAACAACCTTGCTGTAGGATCCCACACGGCCTACAAAGGCATGTGTTGTCCTGTATTCTGTGGTCATGATGCCAGCTCTCTCATAGCAGTGCTACCACCGAGAATTGCCCAGAATCCTTTTACTTCTAAGGTAAACCTTCATTCAAACAGTAACTTTCAGTGAAGACAATTCTTACTTTAAGTATAAATAAAGTATTATCTGTGTGGGTGTTTTAATATCTGGTGTTCTACGTGGCACTGGTGTGATGGTCTTCTGTTACAGCAGCAAAGATTCAACCAATAGATTAAAAATCTTTAGCTGAGAGAGTGCAGCACTGGGGTACCATCCTGAAGGGCATATGGGATTTCTGGCAGTAGAGGGTTTTAAGGCCATGTTACACAAACAGCTGTGAGGAGTGTCACAAATACAGGTTAGTCCTGCTCTGTGGTCAGCAACATAAGCTAGGGCTCTGTTCCTTCAGGCAGTTCTTGTGATTTCCACTGTCCAAATTTGCAGAGGGGAAAAGTCCGATGCCTGTCTAGAAAGAGCTGGACTCCTGCATTGGTTTGTGATAGCTAAAATAATGATACCTGCTCCTTTTTAATATTTTTGTTTTTCTTGCACAGTTGAAGAATTGTATTGAGTACTCTACCTTGGGGATAGGAGTTGTAAATAAAGGCTAGATATTGGTAGACTTTGTGGGGTGAAAACTCATTTGTCCTATATCCCCCACAAACCCTTAATCATGTCTTAATAGTGAAATTGTTCTTGAATTTCTGTCAAATCAGTTTTTGTAGTGCTGATGCTGTTACTTAAATGATAAGCATGAGCAAACACTTGCTTTTCAGACATCGCCACACAGAGTGCCAGTGGGCGGTGGAGAGAGAAGCCATTATTTGCCATTGGATGTGGTTGCAGGCTCAAATCTCTGATTTGGAATGTCAAATATCTAAAAATGACTTCAGGTTGCCAAGATAAATTTAGTCTTCTGCTTTATGACCTGGGGAGGTTCTCTGGAAGCTATTAACTGGCTATTTCTTTAGTAGAATGGTATTTTCTCTGTAGAAATAAGGGTGAGGGAGATAAACTTTTGAGTTAGTCCCATACCAGAAAGAGGTGTTACCTTTATCTTTTGAGGGCCGTGATTGCTGTCTGCTTCACAAAGATTATAGTAAGAGCTTGCTGAGAGGGAAGGGGCTTAATTTCATCGTGTTCTCCAGGCAGAGCAGCTCATTAATGTAAAGGGGCTCCACGGTGGCATAAGCCACTGAGTTGGTCCTTGCAAATGTTGGTTTCTAAACTGGTGTAATGCCAGGCTACTATCAGAGGTGCTCGCAGGTACCACTTACACTTCCAGCCTTGATACGTGCTGGAAAGTGTTATCATTTAAAGCGCATTGATCTTTTAAACCTCAGAAAACTGTATAAAAATTTTATGCTTTTCTTCTAGGCCATGACCTTTAATGTTTCATTTCAACATCTGAGAAGCATTATGGTAGAAAAATAGATAGGATAAATACTTATTTCTTGACTACAGTGATATTTACTTCTATGTGACTAGAGTTCCTGGAGAAAAATTAAACAAAGCTTTTGATCTTCAAAACTTAAAATGTGTTTTGGGGTTTCCCCTTTTAAAAGCCTCTCAGTCCACTGCAAAAGTGTCTGGAAACAGACTTGAGTTAATCCTTTCAGTGTGCTTCTGAACTTTTGAAATAACTCTTAGGAACTTGTTTCAAATCAGTACACAGGATGGTTTGGGTGGGAAGGGACCTTAAAGACCATTGAGTTCCACTCCCCCCTGCCCTGGGCAGAGACACCTCCCACCAGCCCAGGTTGCTCCAAGCCCCATCCAACCTGGCCTTGAACACCTCCAGGGATGGAGCATCTCCCACCTCTGGGCAACCTGCGCCAGGGGCTCACCACCCTCACAGCCAAGAATTTCTTCCTCAGATCTCATCTAAATCTCCACTCTTTCAGTGTCAAACCCTCACCCCTTGTCCCATGGCTCCCCTCCCTGACCCAGAGTTGCTCTCCTGGAGCCCCTTTAGGCACTGGAAGGGGCTCTCAGGTCTCCCCGGAGCCTTCTCTTCTCCAGGCTGAACCCCCCCAACTCTCCCAGCCTGTCCTCCCAGCAGAGGGGCTCCAGTCTTCCCAGCGCCTCCGGGGCCTCCTCTGGCCCTGCTCTACCAGGTCCATATGTCTCTCCTGTGCTGAAGCCCCCGAGCTGGAGGCAGCACTGCAGGGGGGGGTCTCCCCAGAGCAGAGTGCAGCAGAGGGGCACAATCCCCCCCCTCACCCTGTTGGCCACGCTGCTGGGGATGCAGCCCGGGATGCCAGGGCTTGCTGGGCTGCCAGCCCACATGGCCCATTCATAGCCAGCTTAGCACCCCCAAGTCTGTATGGACACCAGGGATGGGTCTGACCTTGGTGCAGGACCGTGTACTTGGCCTTGTTGAACCTCGTGAGGTTGGCACAGGCCCCCTTTCCAGCCTGTCAAGCTCTCTCTGGATGGCATCCCATCCCTCCAGCATGTCAACTGCTCCACTCACCTTGGTGTTGTCAGCAAACTTGAGGAGGTTGCCCTTGATCCTGCTGTCCATGTCATTGACACAGACCAAACAGCACTGGTCCCAGCACCAACCCTTGAGGCATGCCACTCATCACCAGTCTCCACTTGGACATTGAGGCGTTGACCGCTGTTCTTTGAGTGTGACCATCCAGCCAATCCCTTATCCACTGAGAGGTCCATCTGTCAAATCCATACCTCCAATTTAGAGGTAAGGATGTCATGTGGGACAGTGTCAAATGCTTTGCACAAGTCCAGATAGATGATGTCAGTTGCTCAGGTTTGAACTCTTTGGCTTTCAGTGTAAACTGCAAAGCTTGTTTCCCTAGACTTCTGCAAAAAACCCAGAATGTGAGGATTTTTATGTGGCTTGAGTGTTTTCTTTCCTCCTGCCCTTTCTCTGGAAGGAAAACTGTTTTAATTATTGTCCTTATTGCATACGTGTTTGTTTTCTCTGGATAAATGCACTTTCCTTTTGCATTAGCTTTTATAAATCAAATATGCTGGATGACTTTTTTGATAAATTTAAAGCTTGTTATTCCACTGGGGTGTAATGAGTCTCTGACAAAGACTGAGCAGTGCCCATATAGCTTTACTCCTCGTATGCTTTTGTTGATGCTCCTGCAAGATCTGAGGTGAGGAAAGCCTTAATTTATTGGCATTCTTGGCTAGGCTTGCCAATGAGAGGGTCAGTCACTGACTAAGTGTAGGATTAGACTATATGACCTCCAGGTTTACTTTCTGATCTAAATTGCTCTTTGATTTTAATGTTATGGAAAATAAGGATTTCTAAGGGCCCAAGACTTTTGTAACATGCAGTACATGAAGGACAATACTAACTTTTCAGATGCTTTGTATATTTTCTAAGTAATTAGAATTTGTCTTAGCTGTAGTTTGGCATTTCTGTAACCAAATTAGCTTATGATTATCTTTAATTCACTGTAAAGCAGTTGCTGTTCTCAAGCAATTATGATGTTTATACAGATGTGAATGCAAATGCATGAAATAAGTTAATTGTTCTGCATATTTTCCTCCTTTCACAAGTATGTGCATAATTATACCACAGGTGCTTAAAGAGTAGACTATGAAGTGAATAACGTGAAATTTCCCCGTAAGGAATACTAACTTTCCAGCTCCTTTCTACTAATCTCTTTTACTGAAGAGACATGTTGCTAGTGGGAGTAACTATTAAGCTGCTGTTGAGCACAGAAGGCTGTCAAGAGAAATAGGTCAGTGTGTAGAGCATTGTGTGTGTGACACAAGGTGTACGCTGCAGAGGATGGGAAGGATATGTGTGACTGCAGAGTGGCCAGCTCTCCTCACCCATTATAAAAAATACAAAATGAAGTAATCTGAAGGGAGGATGGTGGTCTTAACCATGGCACTCATCATCTTTTGAGCAGTACTCTAATTACTGCCATGTTATTCTAAATAGCCAGCCTTCTCTGAATAGTCTAGTCTACAAGAGCAGTCACCAATGTCTGCTGGTCCGTGAGCAATGATACCAAGCAAGTTAACATCCTGCAGGCACTGTCACGCCTTGATTTCCTTTTTGTTTATCTCTGTTATACCTCCCTGTTGCTGTGAGCAGAGCTGGAGGGCCTGGAAAGCACTGTGTTAATTGTGAGCCATGGTCATGGACAGCTCTTCTGGGAAAAACAAACAGCATTGATGTTGGCCTCGTAATGTTTTCTCCTTAAGCTGCTTCCCCTAGGTTAGAATTTTGAATTAATGAAGTTGCCATAGGAATATAACTCCAAAGTTATTTCTTTCCCTTTTAGAGTATACTTAAGAAATATTTGTTGTGCTTTGGCTTCTATGAGTGGAATTCAGTGTCACTTTTTATCCCCAGGGCCCAGTAGTCCTCGGTAGTGACTGGCAGCCTGGAAACCTAATGAAGAAGCAGGGCCAATTGAATTCTGTGTCACTGGTGGCCTCCAAAGAGTAAGTGGCTCTTGCATTCATCTTCTGTCCCAAGGTGCCCTGTAGGAGATGCTGTTCCCTCCTGTTTCATGTATAATATGCAGAAGCATGTCAGTAATCAAGAAACACATAATTTTGCAGTGATAGAAGTGAAGAAAGAAACTGTAATGAAGTCTTAAATCAACAGCAGTATGATTTGTGGAAGCAAGTTTATAAATAGTATCAAATAACTTGCTTTTGATATATTATTTTAATGTTTCTTTAACTCACTCTTGCTTTTTTTTCTGGTATAGTAATGCATCAGTTGATATCGGTTTACCAGTACTCTGCATTTGACACATAACTGAACTGGTGTCACCTTTTTGCTTTTAAAAAAACTTGTGTGCTTTTACGTATTCTTAGAGTCCTCCAAAATTAAACAGAAAGCAAAACAAAACCATAAAACAAACAAACAAAAAAAAAAAAACACAGAAACCTACTGTGAATCTTAACTTACTGCGCAAGGTCTGTGGAAGGTGATAGAATTTGCAGTCATAAAGAACACTGAAAAACAGCGTTTAGGAAAATGTTAACTTCTGATCATAGAATGGTTTAGGTTGGAGAAGACCTCGCAGATCATAGACTTCCAACCCCCCTGCCATAGGCAGGGACAGCTCCCACCAGACCAGGTTGCCCAAGGCCGCGTCCAGCCTGGCCTTGAACACCTCCAGGGATGGGGCCTCAACAACCACTCTGGGCAACCTGTTCCAGTGCCTCACCACACTCACAGTGAAAAACTTCTTCCTAATGTTCAATCTGAATCTGCCCTCTTCCAGTTTAAAGCTATTCCCCCTCATCCTATTGCTACATGCCCGTGTAAAAAGTCCTTCCCCAGCTCTCCTGTAGGCCCCCTTTAGGGACTGGAAGGCTGCAAGAAGATCTCCCCGGAGCCTTCTCTTCTCCAGGCTGAACAGCCCCAACTCTTTCAGCCTCTCCTCATAGGAGAGGCGCTCTAGCCCTCGGATCATCCTCGTGGCTCTCCTGTGGACACACTCCAACAGGTCCATGTCCTTCTTCTGTTGGGGACTCCAGAGCTGGAGGCAGTACTCCAGGTGGGGTCTCACCAGAGCAGAGTAGAGGGGCAGAATCCCCTCCCTCGCCCTGCTGGCCACGCTTCTGATGCAGCCCAGGATACGATTGGCCTTCTGGGCTGCGATCGCCCACTGCCGGCTCATGCTGAGCTTCTCATCAATCAGCACCCCCAGGGCCTTCTCCTCAGGGCTGCTCTCCAGCCATTCCCCGCCCAGCCTGGATTTGTGCTTGGGATTGCCCTGACCCAGATGTAGGACCCTGCACTTGGCCTTGTTGAACTGCATGAGGTTGGCTTGGGCCCACCTCTGCAGCCTGTCCAGGTCCCTCTGGGATGGCATCCCTCCCCTCCAGCGTGTCTGCCTCACCAAAGAGCTTGGTATCATTGGCAAACTTGCTGAGGGTGCACTCGACCCCACTGTCCATGTTGCTGACAAAGATGTTGAACAGTACAGGCCCCAGTACTGACCCCTGAGGAACACCACTTGTCACTGCTCTCCACTGGGACATCGAGCCATTGACTGCAACTCTTTGAGTGCGACCGTCCAGCCAGTTCTGTATCCACTGAGTGGTCCATTTGTCGAATCCATGTCTCTTCAATTTAGAGACCAGGATATTGTGTGGGACAGTGTCAAACGCTTTGCACAAGTCCAAGTAGGTGACATCCGTTGGTCTTCCCTTGCCCACTGCCACTGTAACCCCCTTGTCGAAGGCCACCAAATTTGTCAGGCATGACTTGCCCTTGCTGAAGCCATGCTGGCTGTCACCAATCACCTCCTTGTTTTCTATGTGCCTCAGCAGAGTTTCCAGGAGGATCTGCTCCATGATCTTGGCAGGCACAGAGGTGAGACTAAATAGCCTGTAGTTCCCTGGGTCTTCCTTGTTTCCCTTTTTGAAAATGGGGTTTATGTTTCTCCTTTTCCAGTCGGCAGGAACCTCACCAGACCGCTGCAACTTCTCAAATATGATGGCTAGTGGCTTAGCAACCTCATCTGCTAGCTCCCTCAGGACCCGCGGATCCATCTCATCAGGTCCCATGGACTTGTGCACCTTTGGATTCCTCAGGTGGTCTCGTACTTGATCTTCACCTATAGTGGGCGGTTCTCCATTTTCTCAATCCTCGCCTTTGCATTCTGCGTCAAGGGTAGTGTGGCTGCAGTCCTTGCCAGTGAAGACTGAGGCAAAAAAGTCATTGAGTACCTCAGCTCTGTCTCTGTCCCGGGTAACCAGTTCTTGCGTTTCCTTCTGGAGAGGGCCCACAGTTTCCCTAGTCTTTCTTTTCTCGCTGACATACTTAAAGAAGCATTTTTTGTTTGTCTTAATGTCCCTGGCCAGATTTAGTTCTATCTGTGCTTTAGCTTGTCTAACCTGATCCCTGGCTGCTTGAACTATTCCTCTGTATTCCTCCCAGGCTACCCTCCCCTGTTTCCACTCCCTATAGGCCTCCTTTTTTCCTTTTGGTCATGTCCAGGAGCTGCTTGTTCATCCATGCAGGCCTCCTGGCTTTTCTGCCTGCCTTCCTCTTTGTAGGGATGCATAGCTCTTGAGCTTGGAGGAGGTGGTCCTTGAATATTAACCAACTTTCTTGGACCCCCCTTCCCTTCAGTGCTTCATCCCATGGCACCATACCCAGCAGGCTCTTCAAGAGGCCAAAGTCAGCTCTTCCAAAGTCCAGGGTGGTCAGCCTGCTGTGCACCCTCCTCGCTGCCTTGAGGATCTCTAACTCGACCATTTCATGGTCACTACAGCCCAGGCTACCCTTGAGTTTGACACTGTTTACCAGCCCCTCCTTGTTGGAAAGGACAAGATCCAGCATAGATCCTCTCCTGATTGGCTCCTCAACCACTTGGAGAAGGAAGTTGTCCTCAATGCAATCCAAGAACCTCCTGGATTGCCTATGCCTGGCTGTGTTACCCTTCCAACAGATGTCGGGGTGGTTGAAGTGACCCATGAGAACCAGGGTCTGTGAACGTGATGCCGCCCCATCTGTCTATAGAGGGCTTCATCCACTCGGTCTTCTTGGTTGGGTGGCCTGTGGCAGACCCCCACTGTAATGTCCCCTGCTCCTGATTTCCCTTTAATCCTAACCCATAGGCTCTCAGTTGGCTTTTTATTCATCCCTAGCCTGAGGTCCATGCATTCCAGCTGCTCCTTCACATATAAGGCAACACCACCTCCTCGTTTCCCTTTCCTGTCTCTCCTGAAGAGCCTGTAGCCTTCCATGGCAACACTCCAGTCAGGATTCATCCCACCAAGTTTCTATGATGCCAATAAGATTGTAGCCTTGGAGGCATGCACACATCTCTAGCTCCTCCTGTTTGTTCCCCATGCTCTGTGCATTTGCAGAGGCACTTCAGCCTGATCTTAAGCTGTTGTTAGAGTCTTGGTGTTGATGGGACTTCTGACCCACACTGTTTGCATATAATGGTTTTAAAGACCTTTTTAAAGGCGTTGCATATCTAAGTAGGGTTCAGAATCAGGTGTTTCTGGGTGATGGCAGGTAGCTTCTGGTCACCACACCAAGTGACTTAACAGGTGCTTTTAGCTTTGCTGTGAAGGGCCAACTGTCACAAGCAGCAGATGTAGAGCAGGGAAAATAGAGATGGCACAGAAAAACAATTAAGACTCCTTTTCTTTAAAGCCAGCTTCAACTCCTTCAGTTGAAAACTCTGAGGGGAGATACTCTGATGTGTGTAAAAGTAAACTGCAAAATCTGAACATTGAGTAACAACTCTTGTGGGAACAAAGGTGAGAGATTGTGCTTGATAGCTTCAAGACAAGTATGGGATGATTAATTGTTTTTTCCATGGTATGATAGAAATATCTACTAAAACAAAGTATAGCCAATAATTGCATTCAGTTTGAAACATTCTATGGCAAAATTAAATTGTTCAAAAAAGGAATAAACAAGTTAATGGAAGGTCTACCAATAGAACACTGTGGTCCAGCTACAGCCAATGGCTCAAAGCCCTGTATTAATTGTTTCACAAGAAGATGCCTCCTTCAAAGGATGAAGCTGTGATGTTGATAGCACAGTATAAGGAAAACTATACTTCTGTTGCTTTTATCTTTGTGGGTGTTTGATGTTTAACTAATGCTAATGTAGAGATAGACACATGCAGTGAACTGCAGGTATGGGTGTTTAATGGTGTGGAAATCAAAAGTATTTTGGTTTTGACGCTTCAGAATTGTGTCCAATGAGTGTGTGAACCATCAAATATTCTTAAACAGTAGTATTTCATTAAAAATTCAGGAAGCTTCTATGACACTAGTACAACATTTAGTACAGCTTTCAGTACAGTATAAGCTTTTTATAAAGAAAAGGTAGAATAGCTTAAAAATGAGGCTGTCTTGCTCTGAAAATGGTCTCCAGCCTAAAGACAACTAAAAGCTCTGTTTTGTTACTTATTTTGTGATGTGTAAGAATGCACTTAAAACATGACCTTGGATTGATTTGGAGGTTGTTGCTTGAAATGCAATTGATTAAATTGCATGTGATTGATTATGTTGGGCCTACTTAAGTCCAATGTTACTTAGAATTGGAAAATGCTTCTTAGATTACTTTTTGTTGTTGTTGTTGTTTTCTGGGCTTTTCTCCTCTCTGCCCTCACCCTTCTTCAGATTCATTGTCACATTAATCTTTACTGAGTTTGAGATTTCATTTTCTCTTGCAGACCTGTCATCTTACACAGTCTTTAGGAAACCCTGTGTGTCAAAGTCCTTCTTGCACCCCCATCAGTGGGTCTCCAGCACCCCTCCGAGCCTGCACCACGTCAGCCTGCCAAGTCAACGGAGTGTTTAACTGGTTAGTTCTTCTCTTTTAGGTTGATCAAAATAATTTCACATTTAAGGCATTGGTGAGAGTGGCTAAGAAAGGGATCTTTGGCTAGAAGACTTCTGTATGTACAGTTCAGTTGTAAAAAAAATTTGAAATAAGTATGCATATCTGTTGGGAGGATTCCAGAGGGGAACTTCTTGCAAGAAGTAACTTAAAATTACCAGTTGTGATCTCTTGTGTAAAAGAGCCACAACTGAAACCCCAGAACTGCCAAATATATATATATATATGATGTTGCCTGCCTCATAGGCAGCCTGGTGGATGACTGAAGTACCTTGCCTGTCTCGGTCAAGGCTGGATGCTGTACAGCATCCTGGTGACATGATTTTTATTTTTTAACATGTGGATTTCTGAGCTTTTTTTGAGTTTCTTTCCTTGCACAGAATGTAGAATGTGGTTTTCTGCTTATTAACTGTCAATATATGAAGAAGTAAATCTTACCTGTCTTGCTGGTGATGAAGAGATGCCTAGAGTTTAGCCTTTAAACTCTTCATATTTCTATGTAGCCTTGAATCATAGAATCTGTAATAAAAGATGTTATTGATCAATTTTTTGTTAAAAGTGGGAGGAGCAGTAACTTTTAAAAAAGTTGGGAACGTTCCTTCTGTTGTTCAGTGTTTAACTAGTATTTTGCTAGTTTAATATCTGGGGACATGTCCTGTGCAAGGAGTCAGTGTGTTTCAAGATGCTTGGTAGTAAGAGGTGAACTTTAGCCTGAGGAATTGCTGAATAAGCTTTTCATCCCATGGCATACCTGATGTATCAGTGCAGAGAAGCTCCCTAGAAAATACACCCATGACATGCACTGATTATCCCAATGATTTACCACGCTGTTCTTCCAACTGATCCATCTGCATGTACAGCTTTGTGCTATCTCCTTGGGTTTTAGGCTGTTTTCTTTGAGAAGTTTTTGATCTCATTCCCTTCCCGTCTATTTTACTTTAAAGATTTCTCCAGCTATTGCCACCTTATTCTTGGGAGAGGGGAGAGCGAAGAATTAGTGCTGCTTCAAAAAAGAAAAAGCCAAAAACCTCACTTCACACTGTATCCGATCATGTCTAAATTGGATGAAGCCGTGATAGAGAGGGAGGGGCATAAACCCAATATGGACAACACAGTGAAACTTGCTCTGAAGTCTTATGGAGAAAATGTTCCTTTCCCTCACCAGATGCGTGCTGCTTTCTCTATTCTTTCTCATAAGCAGACAGCTGCAACTCAGCTGCCTTTCAAGCCTTCATCTCACAAGAAAGGGGCTCAAATGAATTTTTGCCTTCCCCTGTCAACTTTGTTTAATGTCTAGAGAAAAGACTTTCAGTTTCTGGTCCTGGAGGCCTGTAGACTTTAAGGGATCTGCAAAAAACAGATGAGCAAGTTCATTTTAAGGAGATGTAAATGCCCAAGAAGGCAGGTTGGCACTTGAATAGAAAAATTTCGAAAGTGAGAAAAGGTTGAGACCCACTGATTCAGACGACACATACTGTTGAGTACTCCTTTATACATTGTGTTTCCATTTTCAGTCAAGCTGTCTCAACCGAGGAATAGTACCCACTGGGTTGCAACTGGCATCACTTCAAACAAATATGTCATCAGGTTTGTGGCAAGTTGCTAATTAAATTGAGTAAAAGTTGGTGCACTTGCCACTTTTATTTCTTGTGGGGTTTCCCTTATGTTTTCTGTAAGGTAGTCATCATCATTCCATTTTCTGTGAAGCTACTGGAAAAGCAGGATGCAATCTGCGTTTTGCTGCATGGTAGACAAATTCATTGAAGGCTGCTAATTACACTGGGATTAGCAGAGCTATGTGTGGTTTGAGCTGAAGGTGCTGGGGGAGACTCTTGAGAGCACTGGGGTGTGTATCATGTGTGTTCCACCACAGCATACTGAGCAAGATGGACCTTTGGTCTGATCCAGCATGATTGTTCTTGCAAATCCTCAGCACCTTCTCCTGAGGTGCCTGATGCTCTTATAATCAATCAGTTGAGCTTTAGTCTTGGGGAGCTGCAGTTGGACTGATCACAACATACAGAGCCTTTGAGATGATATGTTGCCTCATGACATAAAACACTTTGTTTTTTCTTAGCGAAGAGCTGGTTTTCTTCCGTAGATGGCTCCAGTAAAGGTTGTTCTTGCTGTATTTAGTCAGGAAAACGAGCTTGTGTTTTAACAGTGGTAGTTTCGGCCTGGAATTGATTAGACTGCAGTCGAATGAGGGAACAGAAAGTATAGATAATTCAAAGCAGACACTTAGTTCTGTGTTTCTGCTAGTGATTGATAGGCTAACAAATTCTTAGCAGATTAGTCCTGAACTTCAAGCAGTAACATTGCTAATCTTCGGAAAGGAGATAGTTTAGTAGTTGCACTCTTATTCAGGGCTAATTCTGCAGATAATAAACCTCACTTTCTCTTGACTTACACTGTAGAAATGCAGAGGATTCTGAAAGTATTAGACCAAATTATAAAAGTCTAAATCTGTTTAAATGGCTATTTTAATCCAGTAACTTGCAGTCTGGAGTCTCTAATCCATACTCGAAGAGTTAAGAAATATATAGAGGTCTTAAACCCAGCTGACATACTACTTTCTGCTTCTGCATTCCATGAAATTTTATGGTTGCCCCCTTTGCAATTAATCTTCTTAAGTGCAAGGAAGGCATTGTATGTTTTATTATACATAAGCCAATTTTGATAAAACTGAATTGGCAGTGCATGTTTCCGCCTATGAAAAACAAAAAACCCCACAGAGTTAGGATGGCAGGATGGATACCAGGTAGTTGCTGTTCTTTATATAGTGTGAGCTCTGGTTGCCTGGCTCTGATTAACAGCTAATTCCATGAAAGGGCTGAAAAGGAAACAGTAGAGGAAGCTGTTCATGTTGTGCTATACAACATGTGCCTTGCTCTTTTGTTTGGGTTTGGTCCTGTTAATTCAAACTTGCTGCTGTGCATCACTGTAGCCTGTCTGTGCAAATACAGCATTACATCAAGTTCTCATTCATGTCTTAAGCACAGGCTCTTCAGGTTAACTCAAAGTTACAAGTTCTGTGACTTGAAGAGACCGTGTTTAAGATATGAATGAAATGGCTTAGTTGTTTTTTTGTGTGTGTGTTTGTTTTTGTGTTTTGTTTGTGGTGTTTTTTTTTTTTTTTTTCTGGTGCCTAAATGCTTTTTAGACTCTTTTTCAGTGCCCTTTACTCCTCTGTGGAATTGGCTGGGTGCTTGCACTGGGGGACTGTTTCCTAATAGGCAGACTCTGGAAAAATCATTGAGAGCTTTGGTTGTATCCAGCTCACATACCAAGATCAGCATGAAACTCTGAGTACCCAAACTGGAATTTGTGTCAGATAGTAGAAATTCATTTGCACCTTGTGGTTTTTTGAGCATAGAATCAAGGTTTTCATGTTGGAACTCATAAAAATAAGTTCCGGTGGATATTTCCTACGCAGTGTAGTATGGTCTGGCTTTGATCACTCCTAAATGAGATATATGTAACGTGACCCCAACACTTAAATATTTTGTCTCTTCAGATTTTTTTTTTTGTTAAATTATCTTCTGCTTATGTTGGAAACACGATCTGAAGTAGCTCGCTTGTCCTGTTTCTATTAATCTAGTAAAGGCTTTTGAAGCTTCTGTTGGAAGGAAAACTGTATCTTGTGTAGACTTGAAAGCATGGATTTTCAGAGGCTGTGCCAAGTTTCTTAACGCAGAGCTTTATTCAGCAGTGAGAAGGGAGTAAGAGCCCTGGAATTTCTCTGTGTATAACTTTTGACACAGTGAACCTCCTGATTAACACACAGGGTAATAGAAATTTCTCAAACTTTTTTGTTCACAAGAGCTCCTTGGAGCCTTTGAAAAATGATTAGAATGCGCTTAGACTGCGAGTTCTGGGACATCTTGAACACAAGTTTAGAAGTTAAGTTTTCAAAATGTCACTGAGACACTTATACCCCTGAGTTGTCTGTGATAAACTGAAAATATATCTTAGATTTTCTGAATCTGGTTATCCCTAGCTTTTGTAGGATCAGTGGGTATGCTCCTACCTAAAACTTCACTGTGGAAATCTATGGCTATTTTGTGAGAATAAGTAAACATATTGAGAAATTGTGAATAAAATTACTCATGTTTAACTTTTTACATGCTATTCAGGTGTGGAATGCTATACAATAAAAAAAATTAGCATTAGAAGTTAATTTTCTTTCGGTGACAAATAACAATAGGGCAGGTGCAAACACATGAGCGAGTACAGGTTTTCGATGGAGATAACCCAGTAACTGTGCTTCTAGCTAAAGATCTCCTTTTTCTCACTGTTCCACTTGCCTGGAGTGAGTGGCAGTGAGCTGTAGAGTGGTGGCCTGGCTTCAGAGGCCAAGACAAATCTTCCTGGCCATTACATCTTTTTAAATGGTCACTTTTCAGGGTTTTCACTGTTTGCATCACACAGGCAGTAAGTTCCTTCAGGTTTGGCAGTGATGTCTCATTACAGCAACCCTTTCTTTCTCATCCCGCTACCTGAGCTAGCTACTGTGGAGGTTACTGTGGTTTGGAATTGTGCAGGTCCAAAATTAATACACCAATTTTGCTGCAAACCTGTGTCTTCTGTACAGGGCAAAAGAAAATACTCTGTATTAACTTTAAAATAAATTCCCAGATACGTCAAAAAAAGTCACAAGGTCTCTATTTCACTGTGGTTTAGAAACTGATTCTAAATTTCTGTTCTTAAAAATTGGGCAGCTGTTTTCTGAGTAACAATGACCAGAGTGTACTTCAAACTTCAGCATGGGCAGCGACCTTCTGCCAATTACCTCTTGGAGTTGATTTCCCTGGACAATTGCAAGGTAAAATAAACCACCACCACTCCAAAAAAAACCCAACACAACCTACCAGCCGCCCAAAAATAAACATAATCTTAGTTACGACTTGGGAAGCTGGTGTGTGAGCAAGTGTAAGTGGGTTGGGGTTGTTTGAAGGCTGAGCTACTGAGCCTGATGAAATGCACACCTGGCTGGGAGTTACCTGATAATTAAAAGATGTTTAATATATTAATTCTGACAAACAAAGACCATGTGTGCTAATATACATCAGTTGACAAGTGGTGGTTTGTTATGCTGCTCATATCTTGTTTGCTTGTTTGTAGCTTTTTCCTCAAACATTGATTTACAAAGTAACAGGTATTTAACAAGCTGCAGATTTAAGACAAAAAAAAAAGTTATGTTACTCTTTCTGGTCTGATCTTTTGTTTCGCCAGAGCTCAAAGCCAGTATGATTTAATTCAGTCTGCTTAGGCTCTAGGTAAAAGCATTATTGATGCTCCCCCTTCTGGTTTGACTGCAGCTACGGAACCTGCTGTATTGATGGGGAAGGGGCACCGGGTGTGTCGTAGCGACAGGGTGCAGAAAAACAGTGGAACAAGGAGATGGGGGCTGTTGTGGTTGCAGCTCACGCTCCAAACAGGCAAGTGAGAAAAAGTGGAAAATGAGACAATATTGGTCAGAACGATAGGTGCTGCGGGTGGCAGATTACTCACCAAACAGGTTCTTATCAAGTTTTTTGGAAGTGTCAGAGCTACAAAAAGTCTTTAAGGAAGACGAGGAAGAATAGGATGGGAAAAGGCACAGAGGTGTTTGATGCTTTTAAAAGGAAGCGATGAAGTATTATGGCTTCACTGGAGTTGCAGAGGAGCAGCTCTGCTGGTTTGGAAATACTAGTAAAGAATCATCCCACAAAATGTGTCCCTTAACACTGCAGATTATTTTGGTAAGGCAGTTCATCCATGGTCAGAAGAAACAGCTTGTGGTATTATCCCTGCATGGTGTTTTAATGTTGACCCTGGCTCTTGACTTTAGTTTTCACCTGCAAATCTGCTGCTTGGTTATGGTTTTGGTTTGGGTTGGGCTTTTTTTTGTTTCGTTGGTTCCCGCCCCCCCCAATAGTTGTGCTGGGGGAAAGATTATGCCAGAGATGCTCTCCAGTTTTTCCAAATTTGCCTGGCTCTGCTTTTTTAGTGAGTGGAAAGTAGTGTGCCTGTAGAAAGCAGACTGGAGATACTGGATTTGAACTTCAGTTTTGCATCCTGCAAAGCCTCTGTGCAGACTGGAGCCTGAGAGTATGTCCCCAGCAGAGTGCAGGGGCCTCCTGCACTCTGGCTTCCGCGCCATTCTCTCTGTATCTCGTGGTGAGTGGATCACCATCCTGTCGGCTCTGTCTCCACACATGGGGCGAGAGAGCCTGCAGTCCACCACGCTTACATCAGTGAGCTGTGTCACTTTGTGGTTTTACCAAAGCACTGACAGACAGAAATTGTTAATGATGTGTGGGCAGCGCTGTGTATATGAAGACAGGGAAATCTTGGGCTTTCCAAAATAACTTGAGTTTTCTGCTTTCAGGCAACTCTCTCCACTTCCACTGTGAAACATTATTAAGAAAGGATGGATTGCGTAGACTACTGAGCCATGAACTCAAGAATGTCCCGTTTTGGGAAGAAACAAGATCCAACTAACGGTGCATTCCCAAAGCTACACTCTTTGCTCTGGCTTGCCTTCTGTAAGTTAAGTAAAATGGAGTTTGAGGTGAAGTTAAAAGAAGTTTTAGAACAAGAGGAAATGGCTTCAATTTGAGCCAAGGGAAGCTTAATTGGATATTAGGAGGAATTTCTTTCCTTAAAGGGTCATCATTTAATGATGTTTAATCAGTCTGAGTTGGGGTTTACTTAGCATTGAATGGGGATGGATGTTGTTTTCCAAGAGAAGTGTTCTGGAGATATCATCCTTCCAATAATCAGCTCAGGACGTAACAAAGGTAGAACAAACAGGCAGGCAGTGTTGAAAAATTTGTGAGGAACCTACTAGAAGATGCTTGAATAATACACCGGTATAGATTCCATCAACTGGTCAGCAGCTGTTTGGCTTTTAACTGATTTATCTTTCTATATGTCTTTCACTTTTTTTCCAAATACTTAGCCACAAGACTACACAAAACCCATTATTATTTATGGGCAGCGCATATGGGGTGTGTGCAGACATCTACTGTGAAGAGTATGTTCTAATGGATGATGAAGTAATGCAGGATGATTTTCATACATTCTGAACTCTCCAAGAGCCTCACAGCACTAGATCTTTAGGAAGGATTTGAATAGTGGAGTCATTTAGCAGAATAGGTTTGGGAGATAGCTCTATTTGTGGTATTCAGCATGGAATAAGCCAGTCACAGGCTTGTTGTGACCCCTGGGGCAGGGTCTCACCACCCTTCCAGTAGATAACTTCTTCCTAATATCTCATCTAAATATCTCCTCTTCCAGCTTGAAGCCATTACCCCTTGTCCTATCGCTCCATGCCCTTGTAAAAAGTCCCTCTCCAGCTTTCTTGCAGGTGCCCTGCAGATACTGGAAGGCTGCTACAGAAGTCCTCAAAGGAAAGCAGAATGTTCCTATGACATGGACTGCATCATGATCCCAATGTCAATGGCAGCCACCACTCGAGTGGAGAAGCCGCAGTACAAAGATCATAGTACCAAGGTATCCACAGGTCAGGCCTTATTGATTGTCTCCCCTGTGGGTGACGGGAGGAAATGGCTTTAGTTGGGGAGAATGAGAGCTGTTCCTCTTAGTGAAATGACATAATAAATTAAAAAAAGTATTTTTAAAAAGTGTTAGTATTGCTGGGATTTAAATGTTAGTACCAAATGTGTTTTTCCTCTAAGTGATCTCTAGCTTTTGTTGCCTCTTACAGCTGGAGGGAAGTAGAGCTTGAGGAACTGGAACTTTTCAATCAAGTGGACTCTGAGGAAAGAAAACAGTTTTGTCGATTTGTCTCAAAAGTCTGTAGCCATTGTGAGAATGTGCAAATGGCACGTTAGGAGCTCTAGAGTCCATCTTTACCAGTTATTAAATTCTGCCAGCCCAGTAAGCAAAGCCACTGTATGAAACGGTGTTCAATTCTGCCTGATGCAGTTGTATCTGAAGCCAGTGGAAAGCCCAAGCAGAGAGGAGGGTTGTGGTGGCGTGTCAGCTGTGGGTCACCACTGCTAGGTGCAGGCAGAACAAACCCCCTCATTGTGCGTGATTTAATGCCCCTGGCAGCTCTTTATATCGTGCGTACAACAGCCTGCATCTGCTACTGACAGGTCAGGCTGACAAATGAGTTCCCGATTCAGTACATAATGAAAAGCATGAATATGAGGGAGGGATACCAAGCGTGTGTGCGGGTTCCCAGACAGTTTGAATGGGTTGGATGTTGCTTACCTGGATTTTTATAACAGTGGGCTTGGCCTGCAGGCAAGACTTCATGCTCTAAATATTCAGACAAAACTTCCCTTCCTAGTTGGGAGGATACTTCTGATGAGATGTACTCCAGTCATCACTCCAAACATGAGGTCTTGAACGAGCCCACTGGGATTCCTGGGCAGCAGCTACTTCCCAGAAGCAAGAAAGCAGGTACTGCTCTTGCTAGCAGACATGCAATAAGGTGCCTTTTGTGTGTTCCTCATTTTAAATTGTACAGAGATCCCAATTCAAGAAGTTCCTTTTAAATGAAGGAATCATTTTGCTTGTATAATTAGTCTATTGCATAATAGAAGCAAAGCATTGATTAAAATAGGGCCTAATCAGCAGAATAGTAATACAGCATGTCACAGTCCTGTTAGAAATTAGCTACGTGTTAAGCTCAGGCTCTTGTGTCAAGAGCTTTGTGTTAACTGTAGTACTTTATACCTTTTCCAAACGTTTTTCCTCTGGCTTACTTAATGAATTTCACAGAACTTATTGCTACAGAGATTGCTTTCCCTTCATTTGTGATATCTCCTTACCTTCTTGCCTGGACGAAGAACAATCAGTTGTGTGTCCAGAAGTACACACATTAGGCTTGCACAGGTAACAGTTGAATTCTCTGCCTTTCCTTTGGCGGGGCACTAGTAGGTCTGTCTCTGCTCTCTTATTTTGAGAGTTTCACATTTCTGAGATCCCTGCCTTTACCAGAGCTGAAATTGTCTGATGCTCTCACAAGCTGTTGAGCCATAGACTGGGGAGGGGGACTGTCAGGTTGTATCCTTAGTAATCTATGTTTCTGGAAAAAGGCCGAAATAGTGTAGTCACACCGGGGAAGAATGTTGGCCTGCCTCCAGGTAGCTTCAGCTATGGCAGTTTTGTCTCTAGTAACCAGTGTAGTTTTTGTTTTTTCTCTTATTTCTTTCTGCAAGGTTTTATTCTCTCTTAATACTTAATTGTTCTCTTCATGATCAGGATGAGTGAAACAGTGACCGAGCTGACAGGACCAGAGCTGTGCTGTCTTGCACCAGATCGTCCCTGGAAATGCTCTATGATGCAATACAGGTGAGGTCATGCTGTATGAAATGTCAGCTGGCTTCAGCTTTTGTGTTCTTTCCAAAACCAATTTTACGGGTATATAAAGTAAACTTTCTGAAAGCCAAGTGAGCCTCACACTGCTCAAAAGATAGTTCAGCTTGTGTGTATGCGGAGACTGGGGCTGCCTAAAGGATTCAGTGGAATAAAATGTTCTTCTTTATGTCATGGTTTAAGTGATTGTAAAACAATATTGACCCAGAGTTTGAGATTGCTCCTAGTAGGTGGGACTGAGTCACCCACCTGCCAGTGAATAGTTTCAGGCAGTTGCACACATCATGGGATACTCTTTGGCACAAGGAGTTAACTGTTGTTAAGGATTAAAGTCTGAAATTGACAGAGGAACTGAACTTCCCCCTCCTCCTTAGGGATGGTCTTATGAAGTCTTACCAGCACAGTCTTACACTTTATACCAGATCTGTCCTTAGTTTGGGCCCAAGTGCACAGCATTTGCTTTGGAAGCCTTTTTGGAGGGAGACTATGAAAAACAAGGAATGTCACTGGAGATGGCAAGGTAGTGGTCTTGATACCAACGGAAAGCTGAACTGGTGATCCTGGAAACATGAATAGCGCACCATATTCACTGATCTTAAAACTTGGCTTTGCTGTGGCACACTGAAAAATGCGGAGCTGGCTTGCTAAACTGATTATGTTGGCCTTCCGGCAGACTGGAGGGGCAGGGAGGAGATGATATTGTAGAGTCCTTTGAGTACTTGATTCTAGGCTTTTAATTTCAGCAACTTCTCCCTTCTCTCCTTTTCACTCCAGAATGTACAGCCTTGGGAACCTCAAAGATTTCCACTCTCGGATTCTGCATGCCAAGGTCTTCTCCAGCACTCAGATGAAGCTGGCTACGACCAGGCTGACTTTCAACTCTGGTTCCCTAGCAATTAGCAGGGCATCAGGCCTACCTCTGTAGGTACCATCATACCCAGCTTCAGGGGATGCAATTTTCAGAGACGCACCTGCAAACAGACAGCAGTAAAAGCAAGGAGTTCATGGGCCAGCACTGCAACCCAGGAATGCTTGTCAGCAAGGGTAAACCCAAGCTGGAGGGTGTATGAAATGTTAGCTACTCATGCTGCAGTGTCAAAAGGCTGTCTGCTAGACTGGGGCAGTGGAGCACAAGCAGTGTGTGGCACTGCTGTGTGTCCGGTCTTGTTTTGGCAGCAGATGAGGAGATTCCCAGATGAAGCAGGGTTTAGGCACAGGATGGAGCTATGGTGCCAGGTCTCCGAGGGATAGTGCTCTTCAAAAAGACCAGTTTCAGGTCAGCGCTGCAAAACTGGGCTGAATTGCCTTGTCACAGGAAGGTTAGGTGCCACTTGAGACAGACGAAAGGAGGTTTGAGTAAAATTAATTCCAACAGCAGAAAGAAAACAGCATTGTTCAGTCTCAGTCTTTACAAAAGTGCCTACTAAGTGGCTATCAGGTCCTTGGTGGCTAGGAGCAGGTTTCCAGGTGGTGCTGACTCATTCCCAGATCAATTCCCAAATGCCCTAGAGGTATGAGGAAGCCTTGTTGTGACTCTGATGTGAACCAAAGACCTGATGAGGAAGAGGAAAGGGGAAAGCTGCGTGGTATGTATTCTAAAATGCAGCTTTGAAAACTTATTCTCGTAACTAGATAAAATCAGGTTCCCCTTGCCCTCCATAATTGAATTTTTGTGTCTGCTTCCTTCACAGAAACTGCAGGTCCATTCCATAACACACAGTTATCCTGCAGTATCCTTGCTGTAACAAAATCAATAGGTTACAATTCTCTGAGACTTTGTATCTTTCCTGAATTGCCCTCTCTCCTTGAAGTAAAGACATTGTCTCAGGGATTTTGGCAATGAGCCACTGAAAAGCCATACAACTGAGAAAAACATGCATTCTGTAAAAAGGACCTCGAGCTGACGGCTGTTTCAAGGTGAGCAGGGTGGTGAGACACTTTAAGGGAACAAGCTTCAAAGCTGATCAATCTGATAAATGTCACACCAGAATGTGTCAAAACTAATACTACTGTTAAGAAGAACTTAAAGCTGTATTAAGGTGACCAGGAACCATGTTCCAGTGTGACTAAAACTTGCTTATCTTCAGCAAAAGATGTTTCTTTTTTGCATTCTAGAGAAAAAATAAAGTTCTTATGACCAGTTCATTATGGAATATATTCGCTTTGCTGCCTTTCAAAATGGTCTAATAAGTTTAAAATTCTGGATGTTTGGTTGTATGTGTGTTTTTTTTTTTTATCATTCTCTATCTCCAGAAGTGTCCTCTCTTGCAAGTACTTCTTTCTGGGTTGGAGTGTTGAGGGGCAGGGGGAACACTTGCAGCCTACATTAAGGCCAGGGATGTTTTTATATGGATTATGATTTTGATGAAGAGCTCTTTTGGCTCTATATTTGATGTTTGATAAAGTGGCAATAAAATGCCCAAGCATTGCTTAGTTACATGCTGTAAAGTGCACTGCCTGCAGCCTGCGAACAGGTAACCGCAAACTGGCAGCTGGAGGTAATTCATCTAGTTTGTACCGAAACACGTACAGATGGAGCAAAATAATGGAGAGCTCAAAAAGAAAAGGCAAAGCTGCAGAGTTGAGTGGAGCACTACCACACCTGGGTGCAGGTTTGTTACTGGTTGTGTGGACCAAGGACGTTGCTGCTGCTTCAGTTTGGAAAAATATGAAAATTGGAGAAGCCCCCAGTTTCATCATTCTTTTCTGGAGTTGAGTATAGGAGCAAATAATGGAAAGGTACTCAATTTTCTTTACTAAAATGTATTTTGTAATTAGAGACAGATTTTTTTTTTTTAATTTTTGTATTTTGAATGGTTGGATTTGCAAATAAAACTACAGTAGAGACTCAGTCAAAACTAAATCTTTTAAAAAGAAGAAATTTGAGGAGAATTGCTTCACAATGACTCGTTCCATTAGACAAGATGTGATTATGAACAGAAAAATAAAACTTCTGACCATACCAAGCAGTGAAGGCTTGGTGCAGATTTGTTCATTGTATTTTAAACCACTTGATTTTTTGAAGCCATAATGAGCACTGCCGAAGTCTGTGTGGTTTCCTGTGAGCTGGCTCTACCTGTGCCTCTCCTCCTAGGCTGCCATCTGCAGCCTGCAGCACTGTCTGGTTCTGAACATCCTTGGTGATACAGAAGTACCACCAGCTCTGTTCAGTCACGCTCGGGGAACTGCCCCCTGCTTCATCTCTCTAAGGCTGCCTTAAGGTCACATATGAAACCCTCAGATGCTTCATCAAGGTATGCACTGTTCCTAACGCCACTGAAGAGAATCCAACTGTTCCACTGCTAAACTAAAACTACCCACAGGGTAATTATTAATGTCAGCACCCCATTTACTCCCTAATTGCATCTCTCCACTGAACTCAGTCTCCAGGCAAACCCTGATCTTCAGCTCACAAATCATCTGCTTGTATTCTGAGCTCTTCCTCTGCCTCCTCTGGTGCCTGTGCACTCAACCATCCCCTAAACCAAGCTTATCAAATCCCTGTCAGCCCTCAGCTAGTCTTGAAGTGCAGGTGCTCTTCCTCTTTCTTTGTGTGGCTCAAAGTTATGCCATTGCTGGCTTTAACAGTGTTTCCAGAATACCCCTGGTGCTGGACTAAGAAGGATGTGCTCCTGGAGCACAAACTACTTGCTCAGCTGTGCAGGGAATCACAGCACTTGTCAAACCTGACTGAAGGTGGCCAGCAGGTCCAAAATTTACAAGGTTTGGGAACACAGGGGGCGTGTGACCAAGTCTTGTTTCTTTAGGAAACTAGCGTAAAGCCAGATCTTCTTCTCTGAGACAGCCAAATCATCGAACTTGGAGGTGCAAGTTACCCCATAGCCTCAAAAGACACCCCAGGTTAGGATAGGAGGGGACTCCGAATGTGGAAGAGAGAGAAAGTGCAGATAATGTGAGGTGTCTTGGTGTTGGGCCAGAGTAGCACTCCCTTGTCCTTGAAATCTCATGGTTCTTGAATGGCATATGAAATGTCTCTTGGTTCCCATCAGGTGACATCTTTAATTTCATTTTTTCCCTTTAAAGGTCCAGATCAGTCCTATTCTACTCGAAGAGAGTTAGCCCTAGCACCAGAGAGCTATGGTTATGTGGCAGACCGACAAAAATCAACATCTTTGATGTAACTGAAATACAGGCATTTTCCTTAGTCCCTACAATCATGAAAATCAGCATCCATTTTAGTGTCTCCTGGGAGTTTTTACAAAACATCAGTGCGTGCAGCGTTCACTGAGGTCCAACCTCCTCCTTCATTGCCCTCCTACTCCTGCCTGACTTCTTCCTCTCTTTGATTCCTCTCCCTTTTTTTATGCTTCCTCACTGGCACTCTGAGGTGTGAGGGGCATAGCTGCAATTGTGACTTCTACAATTTCTGCTCCCAAAGGTTTTGTTCTTGTGTGGCAACTCAGACACCTGGAGCTGCACAAACGCACGTTCCTGCAGGCCATGTTAAGAACCTGTCCCACAACAAGCTGTAAATCAAGGGGCTCAGATGGATGCATTTCCCCCTAACATAGCTAAAGAATTGCTCCTGATTATGGTATTTTCACTTTTGTTTCAGATAAGTACAAGGTCAAGACGCTTTTTGGAAGAGCTGCCCTTTCTAGCAGAGGTGCAGTAGTGAATCACAGCTAGGCTACCTGTATGCTTAGCACTCTCCACCTTCTTTTCACATGACCTCTCCCATCGTTTTCAGTTCTTATCCTCGTGTAGTGATTACATTTGTCAAACTTTAAAAGTTGAGGCTCTGTTTCCCTGCCTTCCACTTTTGTTTCCAAAACATGACTTATTAGATATAATTCCTTCTCTTCTGGGTAAAGCTTTGGTCACCGTAGGAACAATGCGTGCAGCCACGCTGCTCGAGAATGGTTTCACTGGCACTGACACTAGCACTCCACTACATCCCATGGTGCCCGATGACAGAACAAACACGCCTGAGCTGGTGTCTGAAGCCTGTGAGGTGTTTGCTTATTTCATTTCTGCTGTGGAATGCAGGGATTGTCCGATAGCAAGGGGTCAACTGCTTTCAGAAACACAGAAAAGAAAAAAAAACATAAGTGTGGTGATACATCCTTGCAGCTGTACCTGAGAATGAGCTGTCCTATCGTCCTTCATGAAGGTCTGATGCTTCACTGCCTGCTGTCTGATCACTGTCTGATTCACTGCCTGATGGAGGAGCAAATATAAAAAGGTACACAGGTCTCCACTGTGCCTCTTTCCACAGCAGAGAAGTTATTTCCTGTATAAGAGGAAATCTAATGCCAAAAAGGTGGTATCACAAATTTCAGTCTGCCACCACCTAGTACAAGCAGAGTGCCAGGATGAATTGAACAGAAAAATTTGGGGTTCCACCCTACATACCCAACTCCTCTCCACCAGCGTGACACGTGTCAGATTAAAAAGGAGTTCTGGGTGAGATCAGATCGGCCTCCAGAAGAGCCCAGAGCTCCCAGGAGTAACCTACCCACCTCAACCCGGGCCTGTGTGAAGCAGGAACAAGCAGAGGTGACAAAAGCTGCACTAATACAAGAAAGCATGCATTTAAAAGCACCCCCAAATCATCACCACGCTGCTCGTGCAACAGTAAGGCAGAGGGATTTCAAGTCAGCACAAGGTAAGCTTGCTGCAGATGGACGGGGCTGCTGTGACAGGCCAAGGTGTGAGGAGAGAGGGCGAGATCTCTCAGGATGCTAGAGCATCCCACCTCAACGTACGTCAAGGGCACTGACAGCACTTTTTTGGGGTCTGAAGCACACCTGCAGCCCGCTTCTGCCGATACTAGGGGTACTCATGGTGTTTTTTCAGGAACGGAGCACACTGGCAGCCCACCTCAGGCAGTATTAAGGGCACTCACAGCAATTTTTCGGGCCAGGAGCTCACCACGCGCCCACCTCAGCTGGTATCAAGGCCCTCACGGTGTTTTTTTCGGGCCTGCAGCACACCATGAGCCCGCCTCAGCCGGTATCAAGGCACTCACGGTGTTTTTGCAGGGCCGAAGCACAGCACCAGCCCACCTTAGCCGCTATTAAGGGCACTCAGGCTGTTTTTTCGGGCCCGAAGCGCACCTTGCGCCCGCCTCGGCCCGCGTCCCTCGGCGAGAGCGCCTCAGGTGCTGCCTCGAGGCCGGCGGGCGCGAGGCGGGGTGCGGCAACGCGCGTGCGCGAAGGCTGGGCGGGGGGCCGCGAGGCGCGCGCCTGGGCGCATGCGCCAAGATGGCGGCGGGGCTGCGTGGGGGAGGGGCGGCGGGGCGCAGGCGCTGAGGGCGGCGGCGCGCGGACGGCGGCGGGAAGGGCGGGGGGCAGCACCGTGGGAGGGGGCGGGGAAGCGGGAGCACACCGGGCCGGCGCGCGCGCGGCGGCGGCGGGGCGGGACCGAGGCGGGGCGGGGAGGAGGGGGGAGGCAGTTCCCGAGCATGCCCGGGGGGGCGGAGCCGCTCGACGCATGCGCGGCGTGAGGCGGGTGGGAGGTGCAGGGCCGCGGTGGCGGCGCTCGGCGAGGGTAACAATGGCGGCGGCGGTGGCGGCGGCGGCGGGCGGTGGGACCGGGCCTGGCGCCGCCGGGGCAGCAGCGGCGGGGGCTGTGGCGGTGAGCGGAGGCGCGGGCTGCGCCGCTCTGTCGGTGTCGAGGCGGAAGGACGGCGGCCCGACGGGGAAGTTTTGGGAGAGCCCGGAGACGGTGTCCCAGCTCGACTCGGTCCGCGTCTGGCTGGGGAAGCACTACAAGAAGGTGCGGGCCCGGCGGGGGCGCGGCGACCGGGGACGGGGAACGGAGGAAGGCGGCGGGGCGGGAGTTTAACGGTCCCTCACGGTCCCTTCCCGCGGGGGCGGCCCGGTACCGCCGGCCTTTGTCAGCCGCGGCCTGCCCGCCGCGCCCGGGCCCTCCTGAGGGGACCCGGTGGGGGGGTGTGGGGGAGGCCTGGGCCAGCTCCCCTCAGAGCCGCCGGTGCCCCCCCGACCCCCTTTGCAGCCGGGCGAAGCCGCAGCGGGAAGTTCTCCTGTGCGGGCAAGTCCCGGCCTGGGCTTGGCAGGGTTTTATACGGGTTTTTACTTAAACCGCGCCCTGGGGGTGTCGGGGTGTTGGGGGGGAAAAAAAAAAAAGGAAAAAAAGGAAGCCGTTTGTGGTGCTTAAAACCGTGTTTAAGCGAATTGTTCCAGCTCCGTGCGCATTGCTTGTACTTGGGGCAAGTTCACTCTCGGGTAGCGCCGTTGCTTGCTGTGTGTTACCTTTGTCGTCCCCTTCCTCTTTCAGATGGCGTGTTCTCTGTCTCTTTGCTTTTCTCTTCGAGGGTTTTTTCCTACAACGATGACTTTGTAACTTTCTTTCAATACTTAAGCCTTGAAAAATCACCTGAGATGAACTTTCCAGAAGACAAATCCGTCTAGACAGCTTTGTAGCAATCCTCAGAAGAGCCTTAGCTGGCCAAGGGGAGATGCTGCCCAAGGTGCCTTAGTCTCTCTGTCGTCCTGAGATTTGCGTTCCGTCCCCCTGCTCTTGGGTAGGTCTGGTGTCTGTAACCCACAGCCAGGTTTGCCCGTGGCTCTGCAGGTGCCATACTGTGATTATTTTTGTGGTGGTGTAGTGAAATGGGCATCTGAACTGATCTGGGTTAAAAAGCAGAGCATGTTCAGAGGTGTGTTTTACCGGTCCTTCCACATAGCTTCTTCCAGCGCAGCCACATACGGTCGAATCGGCACGATGAGGGGGAGGCGGTAGTTTGAGCGAGCAGCTCCAGCTATTTATGTTGATAAGGGAATTGTAACGTCAAAGTATATATTTAGTTTTTCTTTGTTTTTATTGTGCTTCTCTGCTGTTTCTATGCTTCTGGGCTGGAGCGTTCTTTTGTTTCGTTTTCATAACCAAATATCCACAAGAACACAATAAACTTCTGAAATAATTTTGAACTAGTACCTGCCATTTTGCAGAAGAGCAAGTCCTGTTATTAAAAGCATTAACGGTTATTGTCCTGTGCTGTTGTGAGCCAAAACTATCTAGGCAAGCTGGTTCTCCCCGTACTAGCCTGGCAGGGCCTCTTATCTGTAGTTCAGGATGGGAGCTTTCATTTTATACGCCAAAGCAAAACTCCTTTATTATAATTGGTTTACACTTATCAGTATTACTGCTTATAAAGATTAGATGCTTCCATTTACTACTTAAACTCTCGAAGGTAGTTAAAATTGGGCTAAGAAGAAATCTTTACTGGGCAAGTGAATTTCAGAAGACTGCTGTGCAAAGTGCTTTTAAAAAAATTATAAGTTTTGCTTTGGGAAACAAAGAAGCTGATACTTACTACTGGCATTTAAAGATGTATCCTTAATACTCTAAATGGAAGTGCTCATTCCTTTTTAATGTGTGGTAAATGGACTCTGGTTCATCTTGCGTTATTTCTTTATACAGTGGATACTTCATTCTTAATTTTGCTTCCTGTAATTCATGTGGGAGCTTTGCTGTAGGTACGTGACTTCTTTCAGAAAAGGCCATGGTGATTATAGCTGACTTCTGTCCAGTTTGTGCTCCTAAAAATGGATGTGTGTACAGCTCGGCAGTGATGAAGCCGTCAGCTGTAGTAGGTGTTGTGTCCCTCCCTCTGGGAGCTCCGGGGATGTTGGGGAGCAGCCAGAGAGAATCCCGAGAGTAGGAGTGAGCTTGGTCAAGGATCTAAAAGTCACGATGGACAAGGAGAGAGTTAGAGAATTGCAATTATAAATCTTGTCGTCCTTGTCTCTAGATTAGACAAGTCTTCAAATATTGGAGAGTTGTCCATGTCTCTAGAGTGTAACTATAAAAAGGTAGGAGGTTTTAATAGCTTTTGGAAAACTCGTGCTGGATATTGGAAAACTCTCATTAACAGGGGGAGTGTGCTGCCTAGACAGCGTGGTCTATCTCTGTCAGATCTTTTGATGATAAAATCTGTTGGGTAGCGATGGGGGTTTTGTAACCCTGCGTTGCTGTGCTGTACTGTTTTCCTGAGACAAACCTTCTGATCCTGTTTCTTGGCTAAAGTGCTGGCGGTGAGGAAGGGCCCTTCCCTGGCCGTGCAGAAGGGCGGTGTGCGCTGGGAGCTGGCGTCGGGGAGGCTCCGTTGGTTGGGTGGAGGCACCCTATAAAGATGGAAGGAACAGTGAGGGGGCCGTTAGTGACAACAAACATCACGACAGAAAACAAAATTGTTGCTTCCAAACTTCCTCCCGCTCCCTATTTTTGTGTGTGTGAGATGTCGGGAAGTCACCTTGCGCTCTTTCTCTGCACTGAGAGTTGCAGGAGGTCCCCCGCTTCGTCCCAGGTCTTGGAGCGCAGTGCGGATGTTTGAGCCTTTCTTCCCCGTGAGTTGGAAACGGGTTTGTGCTGCGGTTTTTAAGGCCTGGGGGATCTGACAGGCGTTCATAGCATTTGAGTGGACTAATGCTGGTGACATCAAGGCGTCCACTGTAAGTAGAAATGTATAGTTCAGAAGTAAACTGGGCAACTTACTTTTTACTATATTAATTCTCAGTGATCTCTAATACTGTGTTATTTAGGTAGTTTCTTTGACATTAAGCAACAAATTGCTCGTGTTAAAATGGCTTTATTGGAGTTATTTCTTGTATTTAAAATATCTTCCTGAGATAGTTTGGGGTGGGTTTTTTTTGCATGCGTGTTCTGAAGGATGCGGAAACTAACCTTGGCCTTATAGCTGGAGTTCCTAAGGACCGTTCTCAGCGTGTTCATCGTGTCCCGTTCAATATATTGGCCTTTAGCAGCTTGAGCTACTCGGTGGCTCCGAAAGCTGTGCCCTGCCCCTCTGAGACAAAACGCTGGGAAACTGATTTTTGGGGGAAGCAGAGAAGGGAGGGGTTTGGTTTGGTTTTTAAAGGACAAGTGGAGTGTTGCCTTAAAGAGTGAGTTAGAGGAGAAAACGGCATGGGCTGTCCGTGTAGACGCTGAACGGCGCAGAGTATGAGGTATCATCACTTGGAAGTCTGGGTGGTTTGTCGAGTATCTGGGACTCGCTTGCATGAGAATCAAGTGTAGAATAATAAGTTTTCTTTGTGCGTTAATGGGGTGCGGTGCTGGACTGATGCCGGTGGAGCACGCCTGTTTTACCGCAGGATGGTGAGGACGGGCAGCAGCGTGGGATCCCTTTATGCCCTTCTATTAATAAGCCTCAGCCCGACAGCAAGGAGGGACGCGCCGCTTCTTGGCAGCTGTTGTGAAATGGCAGTTGTTGTGCCCGAAGATGTCTGTTTGGAGACCACCTGCTTGTTCACCGCCAGCCAGCAGCTGAATTTAGAGGATTTGTAGTTATCTTTCGGCTGGCTCTGACTTCTCGTGTCGGTGCTAACCTTATCAAGTATTTCTTCAGTGACTGACTTTGATTTAATCTGAGGGAGGATTTTTCTCTGTGTTTGCAGCTCTTTTGTGTTCTCGCCTTTAAAAAAAGGAACAAGGGTGTTAACCTAAATCAAAGTATTTTAATGTCGGTTTCCCTGTTATTTAGTGATCTCAGCTGAAATGTTCTTTGTTTTGGGGGAAGGAAAGGATTTTGTCCACCAGGGCTACAACACAGAGCCATGACGTGGTTATTTGAGGTCAGTAACCACATCAGAACTGGCAATATGAATCTTACGCCCATGACAAAGGCTTTCCAGTGCAGCTGCAATGGCAAATCTTGCTGGTGAAGAGATTTCCTCTGCTTGTGGTTACTCTCTATCCTTGAATGATTTGAGTTTTACTGAAAGACTTCTGACCGTACGTGTTTTCTGCTTAAGGATACGTGGGTGTTTTTGTATTTCTAATTGGCGTTGAAATGTGAGAACAATCTTTGCTGTGTCAATGGAGCTTTGGTATTTCAGCACTTGAACAAAATCCTCTTAGGCCAAAGCTGTGTGTCTAGGAACAGGGCATCATTTCTGTCTTCTGGAATTTGCTGTTTAAAAACCTTTATTTGCTGCAGAATCACTTTCTGCTTCTGTCTGCTGTGGGTACTAGTGGCAAACTTGCAGATATGTTGTGACTCCAGTCCTCTGTGGTCCCCTCAAACCCACTGCGTATCGATCAGGAGATCATCTTACTGATTTTGCTGATTTAAAGATCAATTTGTGTTCCTGGTTAGTGTGCATAAATGTATGAGAGGAGTCTTTTGTGTTTCCTTTTGAAGTTTTTTTTTTTTTCCCTTATTGTTTAGGGGGTATGCCAGGCAAAGAAGTGACTTCCCTGTATAAAAAAAATTGCAAGAAAAGTGGTAATGTAGAATAGAATCAGGGGTTCTTGATGTTATCTGCCTTTCTCATAGCTTCCAGCTGTCAGTGCCTCCTGCAAAAGGTAAAAATGGGATCTGCAAGTAAAGGAATAAGTGCTTGAAAAATTTCACGTCTAATGTGCTTTCCCAGGTATATATGCTGGAGCGTGTCCAGAGAAGGGCAACGGAGCTGGTGAGGGGTCAGGAGCACACGTCCTGCAAGGGGCGGCTGAGGGCCCTGGGGGTGTTCAGCCTGGAGAGGAGGAGGCTGAGGGAAGACCTTCTCGCTCTCTACACCTCCCTGAAAGGAGGGGGTAGTGAGGGGGCTGGTGGTCTCTTCTCCCAAGGGACAGGCGATGGGACAAGAGGAAACAACTCCAAGTTGCGCCAGGGGAGGTTTAGGTTGGATATGAGGAAAAACTTCTTCCTGGGAAGGGTTGTGAAGCACTGGCAGAGGCTGCCCAGGGCAGTGGTGGAGTCGCCATCCCTGGGGGCATTTAAAAGCCACGTAGCCGTGGTGCTGAGGGACGTGGGTTAGTGGTGGGCTTGGCAGTGCTGGACTCGAGGATTTTAAAGGTCCCTTCCAACCCAGATGATTCTGTGATTCTGTATTCTCATGTAAATGTTTTGGGTTTTTTTCCTGAAGGACAACATTTAAAAAAGATGCAGTAAGTCAACACAAGAACACCACCTCTTCTGTATTCATTTTTTTGCTGAGGTTGCAGCGCTGGGTGCTCCAGGTTATTGTGTATTTACATCTCGGCGACTCTTGTTTAGGAGTGCTGAAGAAACCCTACTAGAAAACCCTAAATTTTGCCTATTTCCTTTTTGATTTTAATTTTCTTTTTTTGTTGGCCTGTTTGTGAGAAGAATAAGTTCCTTCGCTGGGTATTTTTTTCATGAATTATCTTCCCACGGTTTATTTGATCCTCAAACTAGAAGTTGGGAGAATCTTAGCTCGAGGGTTATGCTGGAGGCAGTTTTGTTCTCGGTGCCCCAAAGAAGCTGTGAGTGTAAGTTGACTGTATGGGTTGAGAGGTGGATTAGCAAAAATACAAGTTTTTGGATCGGTGATTGTTTTTTGTTTTAAATGATGACTGTAAGTACGGAATTGCTTTATACTTCTATTTCACTGTTACTAGGAGCCATCAATACTTTGTCTTGTTGGATTTTATGCATTTTTTGGTGCTTTATTAATTTTAAATATTGTGCTAAACTTGGTGCAAAAAGCTTTAAGACTTTTAATCTGTACAAAAAAGCAAAATAGCAGTACAGAGGCTTTTTCCCATTAAATGAGTTCTAATGGTTATGAGGGTTTTCCTGTGGTCAGCGTTGCCAGAATGAAGACTGTGTAGCTTCAGAGAAGATACACAAAAGCTACTTTTGCATTTTATCATCTTCCTGGATTGTGCCTCCCATGCAAAACTAAAGGTGTACTACTACAACGTACAGTGCTTTACTGCGGAAAAAAATTGTAACTGTCGATCTAGGTATGTATTTAGACAAAGTGCTACAACTGGGTGGGCCGACAGTCTTGAGTAGCTGGGCTTAAACTGGAACCAGTGGCTTTGCTGTTTGAATGTGTTTAACATGTGTGGCATGTAAATGCGTTCAAGACCAAAGCTGTCTTGGTAATAGAAATGGGATTATTTAATATGAAGTCTGGCACTTGATCTGCTCTGCTTTTTTGTTTTCACGTTTGTGCAAATCCTAAATCTGTAGTTTAGCAGATACCTGTTTTGCCTGCAGAACAAAGTTGACATTTGTTTGCTTGCGTTATAGTGGGCATAGCTGAGCTAAAAGCTCGGAGTTTTATTCAGACTTTCATAAGGTGTTGGTGCAAAGGTGGAACATGCAAAATGATGGGAGCTTTAGTGCTATCAGCTGTGATACACCGCATCTGTGCACACCCCTGTGTGTGACTGATGGTCACTTATTTTTAAACTGTACAAAAAAAAATACAAGATAAATCTGCTATTAACAGCTATAAAAATACGCAACACTATATGCATTTTAGTAATCATCCTTCTTGGTTTAGCAGCCCGTAGGACACTGATAAAAAGGGTTCTGGGAAATTTAGCAATAGGGGTTTGAGTATTATTCTGTGCCTCCCTGCTGGAGATTTTCACCAGCCCTAACACAGGCAGGAGAAGGGCACGCTTCCCGCTGAGCTGCAGCACCTGGTCAGCTAATGCCGAGGCTGGGATGGGGTTTTCAGTGAAGATGCTGGATTAACTGGGGCATCTGAGTGAGTCATGTGCTCCCTTTTGCTGTCCTCTCCAAGATCAGTAATTCCAACAAAAGATTGCATTAAACTGCTCTGGTGAATTCAGCTGCAGCACCCAGAGCAGCTAGTCCAAAAATGACAAAGAAAATAGTTGCTAGCAGAGAGGAGCATGAGGGTGTAGAGGTTTTTAAAAAGCCTGAGAGCAAAAGTCTTCATCTTCAACTGGATTCTAACAGCAATAAAGACTGACTGTTACTGCTGCTTTGTGTCACTGTGGTAACTGATGTGAATTGATAGGAGTTATTAATTGGATAAAATTGTCACAGTTGCCTGCCTTTCATGGGGAGAGGGAGGAGGGCTAAAAAAATGCAGCTTTGGAAATTTAACCTTCTGTTTTTTTATAGGCTCATGTTTCTAGATTAGGTTTTATACACTGGGCAGGGCACTGGGGACTCTTACAGGTGTTTGTGTTGCTAAGCTTTAATTTCTGGGCTATGTTTATCTGCCTCTTAACAACTGCCAAAGGAACTTGTGTCTGGTGGTAGTCAGATACTATAAAACTATCATGGAAAAGTCAGTGTTGTGTCTTTTGCTATGTAGATGGTGCTTTGGAAAGCTCAGATTTGACTGCTGTTTAACACCATCACTTTAAACTTTTGAAGATTCTGGCTCTCAGTCTTTTTAAGGGGCTTTAGTAGAATCTGATTTGAGGGAAGAGCAAAGGCCTTGTGATTTGTAGTGTTGCCCAGGTAAATGACTGCAGGGTCGCTAGTGTAGAATATGGAGTATATAGAGTAACATGAAGAAGTAATGTTCTACTCCTAGAAGTCGTCTTCTGGCGCGGTGAGGAGATTACATCCAGTAAGTGAATACTGTAATATTAGGAGTAATGAATACTTGGCAGCTGTGGGACTTTTTTTATATTCCATGCTGTGATTTCTCCTTTTACATATATGCATTTTATTACAAGTATAACCTTGGGAAATGCTTAGATTGTCGCAAAGCATTGCAAATGTAGTTGTCCGGATCTGTTTTTCTGTTTGTACGTGACGTCCTATGTAGTAGCAAATGGATGCTCCTAGGATTAACGTGTAGTGGTTGGTTACAGAAGGAGCTTGTAAAGTTGCTGTAGAAAGCTTTGTGTATGTGTGGGCCAGAATTAGGCTGTTCCTTTATTAGGAACTACAAATCAGATTGAAGTAGTTAATCTCTATCTGTAGAACACCAGCAGCCGTGATGAACTGGTGATGATGCACAGATTTGTGCTGTATTTTAAGAGTAAATCTGGAAAAATGTTTGTGCCTGATGTTCCTTGTCTGCACACACCCCCCCAGCCACACGGTGATCCTTAAATCTTACACTGTACTCTACAACTGATAAAGTGGTCTGGGAATTAGTAAACCCATCTTCATGCTTTATTATCCTCTGTCCCAAGTAAGCGTGTGGTTTTTGTCTTTCAGTATGTTCAAGCAGATGCTCCTACCAATAAAACACTGGCTGGGCTGGTGGTGCAGCTGCTGCAATTCCAGGAAGATGCCTTTGGAAAACATGTCACCAATCCTGCCTTCACAAAGCTTCCTGTGAGTATTGGGGTTAACCCGCTGCTATTACAACAGCGTATTTTGTTCTTCCTCCAGTATCAGTGCTGCTGGCGCACTTCCAGGGGCTTGGGAGAGCTGTGCTTAGTCTGAGGCTTTTGTTGATGCATCCTCTGGAAAGGGTGAAATAGCACAGTCCTCCTTCACAGCACATTTCCAATGTAATACATCTGATTTTCTATACATTTGGAAGTGATTTCTTGAATACTGTGGAAAGGTTTTAATTTCTAGTAAAACTATAGGTAAACTTGTAAATCTTAAGTCAAATCTGTTTGGACGTATGCATCCTAAACTGACTGAATAACATGCACTTTTCAAAACAAACAAGTTTCTGGTGATTAAGCATCAAACACCAAACTTGTAATGCTGTCAGTGCTGAAAAATGGGTTTACCATGTTCATTAGTAGCACGCAGTTACCTAATTAGCGCAGGATGGTTTTCCAGTCACTCGGGATATTGGTATACAGAAACAATATCAGCATTTTAAGGGTTGCTTATTTAAAGTTCAAACTTGGCACATCTTTAGCAGTAGTACCCCAGTGATCATGTTCAGAGATCAGTCCCACTGTGCTTGGAACGCTTCCTACCACCAAGAGAACCTTGTCCGAGCACGCGTGAGGTCTAAATAGCTGATAGAGGGAAGAGGGATGCAGCAGACGGTAAGGACAGAGGAACAAAGGGATTTCAGCTGTGAAGGGCAAGGGCTGCAGCGTGGTATCTAGCACCCAGTTCGCCGATTTAGGGTAGGTTTTGTGGGACAAGGCAACTGTCATAAGCGTTGTGGACACGAGCAGGAAGGTCTGTGCGTGTCTTTGCTGCAGAATGCTTCTTGGGAACCTACGGTCATGTCATCTAGGGTTCTGTTTAGGTGTATGTACTGCGTTGGAAATATTTATAACCAATTGCAGTATCATAAACGGAAGTTGTTCAGAAAACTATTGAAAGTACTCCTATCTTCTTTGGTCCACCACTTACAGAATAGTATCTTTTATTATTTTATGGTGATTTTTTTTTTCCCCAGACATTTTGCTTATGTAACTTCTTTTGGTGAGGAGTGTGAATTTGTGTGTGTTTTCTCCAGAAGAGGGGTTTTCAGACTGACTTACTGGGTGAATCTCTTGGTGCTTAGGCATGCACACAGACACCCCACAAGATGTCATTAAGATGTAGCTCACCATCTCTTCCATTCTGATCACCTGATTCCTCACTGGTTATGGAAGGCTTGGGAGACAGAGGTGAACGTTGTGGTGCTTTATTTTGATATGGCATTGTAGACCATAAAACTGTACCTGTATTCAACAAGTTGATAAACCATTTGAATGCTCTCAAGGTTTAAATCAATTTGTCTTATCTTAAAAATAGGTAGTAAAGATTTAAGTGGCATTGTAAATATGTTGTTCCTGTTTTTAATTGTTCTTGCTGTTTCGAAGGTCTAAACTGATCAAATTTGCTCAGCTTAAGTTTACAGCAGTTTGATCTCTCTGCTCTCAATTACTTCCGACAGAAGACAACTCATCAGTACATCTTCCTTTATATTGTTTTTATGAGAAAATGCAATATGTACTCTGAAGAGGAGGTTAGCTGTCACTTTTTTGGACATGCAATTTAAGATACTAGTTTAGACTGCTAAGGAGGTTTTGTTATTCTACCACTCTGAAGACATGCAGAGTGGTTTGGTTTTACAGGACTCTGTCTGGCTTGGGAAGAGAGGTGGGGCGAAGGGATGTCTCCGGTGACATTGCCAATCTCCAAAAATGTATTGCAAAGGTACTGCAGACTTCCACAGAAAAGCAACTGAAGGAAGCTAAAAGAGGTTAAAAGTTTGTGGTTATCGTACTGACTGTTCAGTATCACCATGTTCCTGGCAAGGGAAGCTACAGAGGAGGAGGTCATGCTTGTGTGACAGAAACAACCCCTGAACCCTCAAAACTTTGAGTGCTGTGTACCTGCAGATGACTGCAGACATCCTCAGTTTGTGACTGCTGCTCACAACCGCCATCACTAAAGGCTGCTGTTAACAGTCCGTTCCTTGCGTGATGCTGTTCTCCATGAATATACACTGCAGTGTTGCCCTCATCAGTGCAGTTCACTGGAGATTGTGTTGGTCTTGAGAACTGCAGTGGTTGTAAAACACAGGGACTTGGCTCACCAGGAGCACTTGCTGATGAGAACATGTCAAACCGAGGTTGTCCTTCCAGTTCACATTAGAGCCTTTAGATTTATTTTCCAAGTACTAGGCAGTGTACCTCGCAGTCGTGCTCTGAAGCGCCTGCCCTTCAACGCCGGAATGGTCAGTGACAGAGGGAAGCTGGTCTCTTCCGTCACTATTGGAGGTAAACTGCTCTGACCTGAGCTGCATCTAAATCACTACAGACTACATCTGTTGAAATAAAGTTCAGACGTTTTATTTAGTGCTTTGAGTGGATGCGATAGACCTTGCGCATGAGAGAGGGTTGTTCATTCTGTGTTTAGTCTCCCCTTCTTGGCAAGGTTACTGTACAGTACAGGGTCTGTGAATAGATCTAGAGTAAATGAAGGACTGTTGCAGCTTGAGTTCTGTACATGCCTTCTGATTATTGCTTTTAAATGCGTAAGGTCTAACCCTACTGATGCTCAAAAAAAGAAAAAGCTCTTAAAGGCAGTTTTGCATTTTTCAAATAAAGGCTAATTGTGAGGCTGGTAGATCTTAATTGCCTTTTTATGATGGATTTTGTTGCGTAAAAATGTTGAAGGCAATCTGGTTTATTGACAACTGCATCTCTTCTGCGGAACAGGTTTTGGCTAATTGTTAAAAGCAATTTCCTTTTATGCTAGTAGCAACGACCACAGTTTAATAAGAGGGTCTCGCTAGAGTCTGCTGACACTTTAAAAATATGACTTATGTCTATGAAGATTTGTATACTGTTTTTCATGGTTAAGTATTGGCTGAGCTTCCTGTGTGTGGTAGTAAAATCCTAACTTGCCGGAGTCATAGAATCATCATGGAATCCTAGAATGGTTTAGGTTGGAACGGACCTTAAAGACCATCTAGTTCCCCACCACCACCACTATGGGCAGGGACACCTCCCACCAGCCCAGGTTGCTCCAAGCCCCGTCCAACCTGGCCTTGACCACCTCCAGGGATGGGGCAGCCACAGCTTCTCGGGGCAACCTGCGCCAGGGGCTCACCGCCTGCACAGCAAAGAATTTCTTCTTCGCATCTAAAGCGGCTGTGGTTGCTTCTGCTGCTGGGGACTCCGGGCTCGGTGAGCCCTGTGCCAGGCCACAGGACTGCCTTCCAGCATCGCCCTGCTAATGCAGAGAGGTCTGATCTTTTAATTGAGAGATTTAATGTGGGCTACTGACAGGCAGCTTGATGAAGGCAAAGCTGCAGCAGCAGCCCCCTAAACTTGAAGTAGTGACCGTTGAGTACAACAGTGGGATCAGCAGTTTCCCCAAGTGCAGGTGAGGCGGGCTTTGCTGCGGCGATTTCATTCAGTTGCCTCCTACGTCGGCATGTCAGCCAAAAGGGAAAGGTCCATTCTGGATGACCATGTGTATGGCAGCTGAAGATAAGTAACAGCAACTTGCATGCTGGTACTGCAAAAATATTCTTTACAATGGATCTTCTGGCTTCGTGTTGACATCTACTTTTCTTTTTCGAGCAGCTAGTGTTTGCTTGCATGTTTGTAAACCAACGCTTGTATTCTCAGAGCCAAGTCTTAGCAGTAAAATCATTCAGCGTGTTAAAACATTTTGTTTTAATTCAAGCTTCTGATCAGAGGCTGCACCATCCATAGAGGACTTTAGTTTGCCGAGACCAGTACTGAAATGCACATGGCTCATAAACTGGCAAGTACCCCTACAGCAGCTTTGAGCTCTCTTTGTTATCTCTCTGCACAGTAGGGCTCTACACAGATAGTAGACCAGGAGCAGTTCTGTTCTTGTTGAATGCTTACGAAGGATCTTTTTTATGTTGTTCTTGGACATTGGTGTATTTGATATCTCGCAGAACTGCTGTGCTTGCCATTAGCAGCTCTAGAGCCAAGGAAGGCCACGTTCCATTTAGATCCCGTGCTACCATTTCAGCTGCCTGGCTGCGGAGTGAATTTAAAATGCTTGTCAGTAATGCTAAGGCTGCCTGGAATTTGGTGTTTGTTCTGTGTTAGGAAATACTCCTGATGTATAACATAACGGACTTTAAATAAAATGACCTGTTCTGTTGTAAAAAGCAAGAGAGAAGGTAGATCAGAAATAGCCCTGATGTAAAAGAACCACTAGGAAGGCTGTTGTGTCTGTGTGGTGTCTCCAGCCCTGTGCTGTCTCTGGTTCCAGCAGAAGGCAGCTTGAAAGCTGCTGGTAACCGGAGCCCAGCCATTAAACAACTCCCCAAATTCTGCTTTGTGAATCATACTTTGACAGTAGCTTACTTTTCCTGAACACATACGAACATCCTGACCAGAGAGATTAGTAAAAGAGCAAAGATGATTCCAAACTAAAATTTATCAGAAAACTGTACCTTTCTGTGTAGGAAACAGTTCTGCGTTTTTAGTAACCTTTTAGAGAAGGGACCTGGTGGGACTCTGGAGTTTTTTGGTCTCCTCATGCTCCTGTTGGAATTTCAGTTCTTGAATTCAAAGTACTGGTTTACAAATATGTGACTCAGCTGTACTCTGCTAAAATGAGTAGTGAAGAAATGAGTTGGATTTAGGATTTTAGGGCAGATGTGCACAGTGACCTTTTCAGATCTTGACGAACAACCTTTTGCTGTGATGGAAGAGGGACATGAATGGAGAGCTTTAGGAGCCATAGTGAATATGGAGCCCGGGTTTTAGATGCTCATTTGTAATGATTTGGTTTAGTCTGCTTAATACAGCTGAAGAGCTGCTTAACTGGCAGCTATGATTTTAGGTTTAATTTACTGTGAAATGGATACTCAAAGAGCAGTTCTGATTTCTGTTTTACACCAATGCAAGGAATTTTCTGCAAGCTACTCACATAAGTAAGGACTCGGAGCTTTCAGATATATCAGGTTCTGCTTGCAAACATGAAGAGTTTTTCTTAAACCAAATGCATTTAATGTTCTCAGAACATCCTTAAAGGAGGACGTAGAACTCCAAAAGTGATCAATTAAACTATGCATTTGATAAGTTAGATGCCTAAAACTCAACTTACAAGTATGTATTCATTTAAAATAATTACATAAATGTCAATGTCATTGTGTTTTCACTTTTCTTTCTGGTTCTAGGCAAAGTGCTTCATGGATTTCAAAGCTGGAGGTACATTATGTCACATTCTTGGTGCTGCTTACAAATATAAGAATGAACAGGGCTGGTAAGTTTTTAATTCAATTTATACACCTTTTGCATGAAATTAAGCACATGAAATGCCTATGCAAACTTAAAGTTTAATACTTTCTGGAGAATTAGGTAGGCAAGGGAGTTGGAGATGGGAAGAGGAATTTTTTTTCCTGTTTTGCTGATGGTAGCTTTTTTAAGACACACCCCACACTTCTAAATGTAAAGATGAATTGTCCAACTTTAAGGTCCTGAGCCTGTAGGTTGGGAGTTAATTACAAGCTTGAGGCTTTTTTTTTTTTGCCATTTATTTGCTGTGTGACTGAGCAAAGTAACAAGTATCTTAGAATCATCGTTTCCTATCTGTAAGATGTAAATCTTTGTTACTGTATTGAGTATAGGGTTTAGTTATAATTGGGAGAACGTGCGGCATTGCGTAGATGCTAATAAATGCTCAGTTTTCCTTTGCTTATCAACCTCCTTACATGGGGAGTAGTGTGAGTAGTTAGAAGCACTGCCCATGGAGCTGTTGGCGCTAGTATTAAAACTATTCGTGTGACATCCCAGTAGTGTTTTGACCTGTTTCTAAGTTACAGTCCTCTTTCCAAGACAGCAGTAGCAAGAATTACTATGTTTGACAACATTGGGAAAAACCTGAGGATGAAAAATGGGTAGGTAAAAGTAAGTGGAGATTGTTCCTGTACATGAATTTAAATAGTTTCTGGTCTGATGTAGTGCAGACCTGTAACAGCGTTCCTGGGATTGATCATGTTTCTGTTACCCACCAGAGCAAACTAAAAGGCAAAAATAAAGTTGTTTTAGTGTGGTTGGTTGTTTTTAGGAGTTGTTTATGCTCATATCAGCTAAATGGGTATCTGAGGTGGATATATCGGAAAGCTGGTATGAGTAAGCTGCTGTCAAGTTTTTTCCTACTCCAGCATTGCCAACACCCGGGACACGATACGCAGAATCATAGAATCATACATGTTTGTGTGGTGGTTCTTTCAGGAGTGTCTTGCTACCTCTTTGCCTTGAGATAAAGGAGTTAAATGGCTCCTACTTCATGGATACTTAAACATTCAATTTTTTTCCAAACAAATTTCATTTTCAGTCATTGAAATTTGTCAACAAAACTCAGATATGCGATTGCCTCCTCTCTTCTCACTCTCTTGCTGATTCCTCAAAACTAGTGGGTAGTGTCTTGTGTTTGTGCATGTGGGATGTAGAGGGAAGTAATACTTGGATTTAACTCTGAGGATCAGACTTAGAGCTTGGAATGTACCCTTCACTGACTCAACCAAATAATATGTGGTGTTTTGCCTGAAATATGATATTTTTTTATTTTTAATGGTATGCATTGTCGCTCTTGCTTAACCTGTTTGTGAATGATCTGTCTTATAGGAGAAGTACCTTTCCTCGTCATAATAGGTATGTCTGAAAAATGCACTTATCCAGTGCAGCTGGACATACCTTGTCTATCACTGCAATCCAAGTAGTTGTTTGCTAAAACCTGTCAGAGGGTATCAGTTACACGAAGGACAGGAAGAATTAATACCACTATTTTATTGAAATGGGCAACTAAAAAAAAAAGTGCTGTTTCTTAACATATTGACATGCTTCTCTTAAGGTATGGGTTTCAAAAGCAGGCAAAAATTTGGGGCCGTGGATAGCATTCATTGAATAAGTAATGCAGATTTGAGGCAACCAAATGTAAAAATTTTAGTCAGACTCAAATGCCTTAAGTATCTTTGTTTCATAGGTACTGCAGACTTTAGGTGTCTAGGAAACTGGGTTAGTTTATTTGGCATTTGTCATCTTTTGCTTCCTTGAAGCTACTATATTGGAGAAGCAGATATTTTGAATACCGACTGTGAAGCTGTCAGTGGGTAAATACTGGAGAAGTGGCTTGATCTTGGCTCTTAAAATCCTGTGTATTATGGGTGTAAAATACTTTATCATTATGCAGTGAACTGAGACTTGTTGATGACTGGCCCTACTTCTAGAAGTCAGCGTAAACCTTTCAATATGCATAACGCTATTTAAAGAGGTCATACTTTCCAATTGAAAGATGATTCTAATAAATATACCAGGTTATTATCTTTAAATTGTTTGCCAGGTCCTTAGTGTGAGCGGAGGAGTCCATAATGCTGCTTTAGGATAGAAACTCACTCCCTGATAGCAAATGTTTCTAGTCCTGCTCAGCACTACAGCGTATTTAGGCAGTACCATGGGCACGGGCAACTTCTTTCTGAAGATGCTAGAGAGCCTCAAGTGGAGAAAACCACTGAAGTGTCTTTGTTTAATTTAGTAGTGTAATATTGATGTGATGCCATGGTTGTGTGGTAATGGGTTTTGTGACTGAAAATCAATCTTGCTTTGGTTTACCTTCATTGTATATTTATAAACTTTAAAAATTGATTTGTTGTGTTACTGGAAACAAGGATGTGTTTAAAAGAAACTGTCATTAGTTATGGGCGCTGGAATAAATTACTGTATTTTAAGTCGGGGTGTTAACTTAAAGCATATCAGTCACTGCATGGTAGTTATACGCACCGCTTTCTCACTGTGTTAAATGTACAGGGTACTATTTATTTTACACAGTGAAATCCCTTCTGCCGGTATTGCCACTCCTGAACACCAGCTCAGCCCCCAGTTAAGAGCATTTTCAGACTCCAGCAACAGCTTTTTTCAAAACTTGGGCTGTGCAGAATTGCCCCAGGCAGTGTTGTACATCTGAGCGTCAACAACCTGATTATCTAAACGTGCTATCGTGCTTTGGAAAAGGCTGAATTGTTACGGGTCAGACCCAAATCTGTTCTGGAGGCTCCTACAGCACTGTTTGCCCAGGCTGGTGGTGCGGAGCCTGTGCGGCAGTGCTGGCGCTGAACTTGTTCTTGGGGATCGCCGTTAACGTTCTTCATTTCTGTTGATTCATCAATGACTTCTGATACGTGTACAGTTCAGGTGGATGCGGCAGAATGCCTTTGGGGGCTGTTGTGGTTCTTCCCAGTAGAAGGTCTCAGATTTTGTGTTATCCCCTCCTATTTCTGATAGACCCTTAAACCTGCATTGTTATTTCAAGAATTTTGATTACTTTGTCAGTGAAGTAGCAAACTTTAAAGTCCTAGAGTCCAATAGAGTTGATCATAAAATCCTTACGTGGATTACAAACTACCTATATGCTGTCTGGGGGGTGGCTTGTTCTCAAATACATAAGTAGTTTAGAAAATCTTAGGCAAACGAATTGCTGTGTTTTTCCTGGATTAGAATCTGGGACTGGTGGATGGTGCAACTAGAAGTAAGAGAAACATGAGAGTTTGTTCATAAATTTTCTCATCTAGTTGTTGAAAACCATCATGAGCGTTTCATTATGTTTCTGTTTAATTATCCTTTGTGACTGTAGTGGAATGCACGGCCCTGCTACAGGGTTTTGTTAGACAATGTCAACCTTCATTATTTCTAAACATTTCACAAATCAGTTGCATTTTATTGATTTTGGTTCGTTGTGATTTTTCTTGCTTGTGAGGGCTGCCAAGTGAAGCAAAAATATTTGTGATTGTGCTTTAAGTGTTCTTAAGTAGTTACCATGATATACTGTTTCTTTGATGTGGAATGTGAAAGATTCTTAACTATCGAATGATGTAGAGTTGAGTTTAATATTTTTGAATAATTTTCCTTGACAGGCGGAGGTTTGACCTGCAGAATCCATCCCGAATGGATCGAAACGTGGAGATGTTCATGAACATTGAGAAAACACTAGTGCAGGCAAGAAACTCATATACAAAACTGTATGTGTTCACACGCTCAAGGGAAGGGGTTCACTGGCTTTTTACGTACCTCAGTTGTGACCCACTGAAGAGTTTCATCCCGGACTTCTGTAGGAATATCATACTCCTCCCTCCCTCTCCCACCCGTTTTAGTCACAATTCCGTGTTACTAATCAAAAACTTCAGAATGTTTTCACTGATATTCTCCGGATATGCATAGGGCGAGAAAGGCATGTTTGTACAGTAGGAGGAAGCATCCCAAGTGTCTCCGTCTTCCTTTGAAAGAAGTGCCCTTAGGATTGAGTAACTAGTTCTGTACGTGTCCATTCAGTTGCTGACTTCCCCGAGACTTTCAGCTTAATATAAATCTGACTTTTTTCAGGGTTAGGGTACGTTTTAGACTCTCTCACTTGCCTTTTCAAACAAGTTACTACCAGAAGAGAGCAGCTTTATGGAATCTAATTTGAAGCTAATTTTTTTTAACTGCTGTGTGTGAATAACAGAATATTTTTTTTCCAACTCTAAAACCAAACTCAGTGTATAATATAGCCCAGACGTAACTTTCAGGTGCTTGTCAAAAATGGAAAGAGGAGGGACAGCAAAAAGAAACAATACTCCTATTATAAAAACTATTGCCATTATATGGTGATTTCAGTACATAATAAAATCCAAAATAAAACAAATATCATAGGAATACATGAATGTACTTGTGTGACAGGACAAATTCAGATTCGGAAGCTGACACACTGGGAACTTAAATTCCCTTTCAAGCAAAGTATTCCAGAGCCTGTCAAAAACTCTTGGAAATCAAAGCCATGGTTTCCATTAGAGATGTTGTTGTGCAAGCAGGAATGTGAGAACAGCTACATTGTCCCTTTATCCATGATAACCTCTCCGACAGATAACCGCAGGTCTGCAGAGACCAGAAAGAAACTCAGGGTAGACTTCGGCGGGGAGGTGTGCAAAGGAAATACTGCTGTCGCAGGGGTTTCTGAAGCTAGAGCGAGCATGCCGTGTTCCTTTTGAGCTTTTTCAGGCATTGGTGATCTTAATAGGAATTCTTTGATTTATGTCACAGGCGGCCTACTAATTTCTTATTTAACTTCTTATTCTCTCCACCAGAACAATTGTCTGAGCAGACCGACCATCTACCTCATTCCAGATATAGAATTGAAGTTGGCGAATAAATTGAAGGATATTGTCAAACGTCACCAGGTATCTGTTAAATAGCATATCTTAAAACGAGTGTTTTGTCAGTTGTAAGGTATTTGTCTGACTTTAACGTATCAGTTACATCTGGATTGTATCTGACAACACAAGGCGGCAGCAGCAGCAAGTCACTTAAGACGAGAAGTTCACCATTTGTAAAACGCCATTAGTAGTTATCCTCACCTGGATGACTACTCTGAATCATAACTCTGTTCTAACAGTAAATCTGAAATTACTGTTGAAGTGAAAAGTACTTATGGTGTCTCGGTGAGTTGGCCGCAGGCCCTAGCTGATTGCGTGTTGAATACCTGCTTATATAAATCAGAAGTTCACCGTTTGTCCAAATCTGAGACTAAAGAAGGTAGTGCGTAATACAGCTATTCTAGATATATGGGGGCAGTATAAGGAAGCTTTAATCCTGAAATAATCGTGACCTTCTCTTGCTTTATTTTACTTGCTTTTTTCTTGCTTGTGTTGAACAGAGCACAAACAACAAGTCTCTTGCTTTCTAAGTAGCCAGCGTGTTTCTGAGAGAGTCAACATCTTGCCATTGTAATTTAATATACTAAATGGTGAATTAAACAAGATTAATAGCTTCATCTCTTAAAAATGTAAACAGTCTTTTCATTTGTCTTGAGAGAAATATTCTGGAAGTGAACTCTATATGGTCTGTTGGCCTTTCGCGTTATGATAATTCATGGCTGTAGCCAGAGTAAACTGCTTCTTTTCCAGATACTGAACCATCATCTCAATTTCAGTTGTGTAATTTTTCACAAGTTGCTCTTAATTACTCAGCTGATTCAGGATGCTTGCTATTGCTTAAATAAGAGTTAATGATTCAATTTGCCTTTCATAAAGGAATTCTATAGTGAAGTCAAAGCATGAACGATTTAAGAGACTTTTAAAGCAGGCAACTTTGTCTCAAAAGGGATGTGGAGAACTGAAAGCAGAAGTTGTCCCTAATTCTGCTTTTTGGGCTTTCTTCCTTTGCCCTACCTCTGAATTCTCATCTTGTATTTGTGTTTTTACCTGTGCTTGCTCACTATTATGATTGGTTTTATTATTTTTTTCAACCTGTTGATGTCATCTTCTCTCTACCCCATCCCTAGTACCTGGAACTCCCTCTCTTCTGGCATGTCCAACTCCTCGCTGCTGTGACTGCAGCCCATGCAGAGGAGTTGCACACCTCTTGCCCCCGCACAGTGCTACCGTGATCTCTGGGTGTACAAAAAGAAGTGTCCATAGGGTGTTTATTCTCTCTGCTGATGAAGGTGCTGTTAACTGTTTCGGGTAGTCACACTTTTTCTGCTTTTCTTTATAAATGGCGAGGGTTCTTCCGAAAAGAGCCAGAATAATAATTTAGGAACTCAAAAGCAGGTAATGAGTGAGATTTAGCATTTATATCTGTCTGCTTCAAGAAGAGTGTTTTGTTGGTAGAGAACTCTTATGTCTTTAGCTTCCAGTCACATTCCGTTTAGCAGAGGCAGGGAATAAGCCTTACAATCTGCTTACATCTCTCAGAAAGCTATTTTACTGTTAAGTTATCCATCCCTTTGTTTTCAGTCAAGATGGCATCTAAGAGAGACTGCCTGTTCATCTATTGTCTGTTGGGTTTTTTAAAGCTCCATAGGAAATAAATGAAACATACTGATGTGATTCACAAAGCTCAGATCGGGTGTCTAGAAGAGCATCTTTAGCTCATGGGAAGTGAGGGGAGAACTTCCATTAATGTTCCTTAAACACTTTGCAGCTTCTTCATTCATGCCAGGGCGCTTTCCTTTCCCTTTGAACCCTTTTAAATTTTTCTTAATTTCCAGCTTTCTTTTTTGGTGTTGCTCAGAGCACCTCCTCTCCCTTTATCCAGTTCTGTGAACTCTTGTTTGTGTAGGAACTCTTGCCTTTCAGCCCCTGATATCAGAGTAGCCTCCAGATATTGCTACCATAGTGCAGTGCATCTTCATGTCTTTTTAATTTTCCTCCTTTTGATGCTGTCTTCTAAATAAGTTGTTCCCATATTGTTGGCTGTAACCAATCCCATGTGCTCTGAAGTCCTTTAAATAAATCTGTCAAGTATTTATGGAATGTAAATTTTGAATAACATTTTCATACAAACTGTTCCAAAACATAAGTCCTCTGCAGAGGAGTCTGCGGACTGTGAGTTTCTGCTGTCCTTGGAAATGACTCTTCATATATGGAAACCGGAGGTGTCTCAGCAGCATGTGGGAGAATCCTTATGGTTCTGCATGTGAGGGAAGGAACGGTTTTCTGCACTGGCCACACTAAGCAGTGTTATGTATTTATTTATCATAGGATATCAGGTTGGAAGGGACCTTAAGGATCATCTGGTCCAGCCTTTCTCGGCAAAAGCACGGTCTAGACAAGATGGCCCCGCACCACGTCCAGCTGCATCTTAAAAGTGTCCAGTGTTGGGGAATCCACCACTTCCCTGGGGAGATTATTCGGGGGCTGATTGTTCTCTGTGAAACATTTTCCTCCTGTGTCCCATCAGAATCTCCCCAGGAGTAACTTGTACCCATCACTCCTCATTTTTTCCACGTGACTCCTTGTAAAAAGGGAGTCTTCATCTCCTTTGTACTCACCCTTTAAATACTGGAACATGATGATAAGGTCTCCCCCGAGTCTTCTTTTCTTAAGGCTGAACAAACCCAATTCTCTCAGCCTTTCCTCACGTGGAGCCTTCCCAGTCCTTTGATCATGTTGGTGGCCCTTTCCAGACCCTCTCCAGCCTGTCCACAGCCTTTTTGTATAGTAGGGACCAAAACTGAACCCAGTGTTCCAGGTGTGGCCAGACAAGCACCGAGTAGGATAATGACTTTGTTGTTTCTGCTGGCGATGCCCTCGTTGATGCGACCCAGCGTCCTGTTGGCTTGCTTTGCTGCAGCCGCACACTGTTCACTCACATCGAGCTTGTTGTCCCCCAGGACCCCTGGGTCCCTTTCCGCAGAGCTGCTCCCCAAGCCAGGTAGCTCCCAGCCTGTGCTGCACCCCTGGGTAATGGTCTCCCAGGTGTAAGACCCTACCCTTGTCCTCGTTAAACTTCTTAAGGTTCTTGATAGCCCACTCTTCCAGCCTGTCCAGGTCTTCCTGCAGGGTGGCTCTCCCTTCCAAAGTGTCCCCTTCCCCGCTCAGATTGGTGTCATCAGTACACTTCGTCAGGGTACTCTTGATCCCATCATCTGGATCGCTTATGAAAATATTAAAGAGCATTGGGCCCAGTATTGACCCCTGGGGCACCCCGCTTGTGACGTGTTGCTGGTTTAACAGAGTGACAGATATCTAATTACATCATAGAATTTTTTGCATGATGATGTAGGTCCAATAGGAGTATAATTATGGCCTGGAGCCATATGTAGAGAAATTGCTTTATGTGCCCCTGTTTGTGGCATGTACATAGGCATGAGAAGTACATCTGTTGCTTCTCATACGTCAAGAAAATATTTGTCTTAAACCAGCAAGAAGGAAAAGTATTCTTGTGTTTGAATATTTGACGAATAATGGTATCATGTTAGTGTGTTTCTGATTAATTCCCTTTGTTCTGTGATTTAGGAGGCTTTTTTGAAAGAATGGGTGTTTATTCTGTCTCTTGACATACAGCCTTTCTTAAATACGAAGGATGTTATATTCGAGGCAGCCATTTTCTCATAGACTTGTCGTATGTACATTGCCATATTTAGAAATTGGATCAAAATGCGTACTTAGTGGAAAAATGTAATAGATGCTTTCTTACAAAAAATTGACAATGAGAATTGGGGCAAAAGGAACTAGGAGCAGGAAGGGTTTGAGATGAAAGAGCAAAGATGACAAAGTAGTTTGGCAGCAGTCTCTTAAAATATTTGCCTTTTTCTGACGCATCTTAGGGGTGATAGGCTTTCTAGTAGCATTGAAGTTAGCCTTGAATATTTCTAGGTTGCACAGGATGTGGGTAAAAAGAAGCAGCTGAGAAGTGTGGGGTAATGTGTTGAAGGTTTCTCATGCAGTTTCTTCTTTTCTTTCACCTTTCCCGCAGGGAACAGTAACCGAAGAGAAATCAAAGGCTACCCACCATGTTTATCCAAGTCCTACCTCAATGGATGATGGTAAAGTTGCCTTGCGATTTTGAACTGGAAATAGTATTGTAACCAAATTCTGTCACCACTTATGGGAGCTTTCACACAGACACACGATCTCCCTGGCCTGCTCCTGAGAAGCAGGAAATACTGGGAAAATATTTCTAGGATTAACAGCTCCAAATAAAATCACTGTGTCCTGCTTCTAACTATTGAGCGTAACTCACATTTTTAATTGATGTGACCTTTTCAGGTTAAGGTGTATAACGCTAACTACAGTTCAGGGATTGCATTGGAAATTGCGATATTACTTATTGCCGAATGCAGATAGACATTTTGTTTGTCCCAAATAACTTGAGGGCTGAAGGAGAGCAAAGCTAAGAGTCTGGAAGAACTTAAGAAAGAAATTAGCTTGGATTAAAAATTAAAAGGAAGGATAGTGAAAGTAGGGGGCTTAAAACTAAGATTTCCATTATTTTTTTTTATTTTGTTGCTTCCTTGGTGTCCTGCAATGTATAGGTCAAAATGTTGAGTGAAACATTATTAGAAATCAACTAGGTGTAGAAGAGGTAGCATAGATGATAAAGCAAATGAGAATTGAAAAGCTTTTTGCCATGTTCTCGTCTTTCTGGGGGAGGGTTGGGAATGCTGATGCGTATTGCTGCGTGTGGTTTGGTGAGGTGGACGCAGCGACAAGTAGACCTGGAGATCGTTGGCTTTGTTACAACGGAGCCTGCCTCTACAGGAAGTACATAGGAGCCACAATAGCAATTCAACAGCTGTATCCTTCAGCAAACAGAAAAAAAAAAAAACCTCTTAATTTTATTACCTTAAATACATTTAATTGTCTGGTGGATCATTGTTGTCGAGAGTGAGCTTCATTCCATGGTAGTTTCTTCTGACACGCCCTGGCGTCTGATGGCCACTAGATGGGAGTGTTCACTCCTGTGCAGGAGCGGGCATGGCTCGCTCGTCCTCTGGTCCCTGCCTGTGTTCTGTACTGCTGGTAACACCATGCCTAGCCACAGGTTTGTATTTATTTCTAACAGCTTCAGGTTCTTGGAAAAGGGCTGAGCATCGTAGGTCCCATCTGTCTTGTAGTCGGCGCACGTGCAGGTGTGCGCGGTGTGTTAGCTAGCAGCTCTCAACCCCTGCTTACACTGAGATGAGAAAGCAGCGTAACTTCATCCAGGTTCACATCTTCAGGGTCTCCCTTTTAATCCCGCTCTGGGCCGTATTCTCAATATGTGGGTTGCAGGGGGGAGGTTGTTACGTCATGTCAGACGTGCAGTTTAAAAGGAAAGAATTCTTTAAGACTGAGGGTATGCCTTACTGCAAAATCAGCAAAGTGTTAGTGTTGCTCAGTAAGCCTGTATTATCTTGAAGTCCTTATTAGCACTGTTGCGAAAGAAGAAAGTTGAAATCCAAGCTTTGTTAGACTCTTGGAAGTTTTTTATTAAAATCTGTTTCACTGCCACCCCCTGCCCTGACTCTTCAAAACTCGATTGTTTTTTTTTAAGTACCCGTTGAGAGTAGAATCTACTACTGGGAAAGAGGGTCTTATGAAAGAAACATAAATCAGTATAAGAAGTAAATGAGGGGATTCAGATGTCTGACAAGGATACAGAAAGACAGAAGGGAAATATTTACCACTTGACAAGAAAGCATTTTGGAAGTTTAGTCTCTTATTTATACAGAGATTTAAAAAAAAAGGGACAGATTGGAGCATGTCTCTCCCTGCTATTTCTGCTGTCTTTACTGAATGACCTCGTGAAGGATTTGCTCTGCCCCCTTCTGACTTCCCGGCCCAACTGGCCGAGGAGGTGGGGAGACGAGACGGACAAGATGAGCCGGCAGAGGACAGCGCTTCCACCTATCAGGCAGAAATGCCTCCTGCTTCTGCGGAGAAACAGACGACTGTTTCAAGCCTCATTGGATCTTAATCTTGAGTGTGTTAGGGAATGAGTGGATGTGGTCAGGGAAGGAGATGTTATACTGGTAAAGTCATTTTAAATATTACATCCGTGTTATACGCAGGCAGAACACATGCACGTTTAGGTAACGCGGGCATGTGTATTACTGGGGCAGGCCAGGCCATGGGCATTTCGCTACAGCAGACCTTTCTCAGAGATGATTGCAATAATTTCACTGTGACTGACTATGCAAAAGAGTGTTTAAAGCGGTTTCCAGTCTGAATCTGATGCTAGATCTCTTTCCCCTTTGCAGATGAATGGTTGAGACCTGTGATGAAAAAAGACAAGCAGGTGCTAGTACACTGGGGCTATTTTCCAGACAGGTAAGAAAGGTGGGGGAAGAAGGCACGCCCCAAATCTTACTGAAGTTTGTTGAGGGAAAAGTGTCGATTAAAACGTGCAAATAGGAAAATCCACGTCCTCGAACAAGCTGCTCCTTTAGCTTACTGAGTCTTACCTCTCCTGATATCAGATCTCTGCGGTTATCAGTAGTGAACGTGCATGGGGAACGTCCCAGCTGTGTGGCCTACAGCTGTGCTCTTTTCTTGTTCTGCAGAAAACGACCGGCTCAGATTTATCTCACAAGGGTTGTTCTAAAAATTTAACCCAAATATACTGTACTCCATTCCTGTTGTCTTGACTCTGAATGATTGTACATCATTGTTCATACTATAAGACAAGCGGTGGTAGTCTTACGGAGTATAACCACGCAGTGATTAGTGTTGCTACCATTTGCATCAGTGTCCCCGAAAAGATTTAATCGGTGGTTTAATTTAAAATTGAAATATGCGTCCCATTTGTGGTACTGGCAAGTGGGTGAGGTTAGACAAGGAGAGTCAATTTTTTCGTCAGAGCCACTAGTAAGGTTGCAAATTGAACCAGACTTTCAAAGGGTGGAGTGAGCCATTCCGTAAAGTTGGTAAGACTTTAAAGCTACAAGGGAGAACTTCTGATCACATAGTTGACCTTTGTTCGACAAAGAGATTTCACTCCATGGGTTGCCTTTAGTCAAGTGGAAGTGACTGTTGAAAGCGTATATTTGAGAAAGCCGTCTTGTGTTATTAGAAGATGTTAAAAGACAGCGTATGTACTGTTAGGAACTTAAATGTATTTGTAGTAACTAGTTTCCGAGTCCAGGTTATGGAAAGGTCAGAAGATTGATAACCCACCGTTGGCTTCTATTTAAATAACTTTTAAAAACTACTCAGCTGTGCATGCACAGAATTCTCAGGAACCATATGCATATTTCAGTGGAAGAGAGCAAACAACAATCACACTTAAGTTTCTTTCTTAGTGCAGATGAAGAACCTTTAAATATTCTTACATTTATATCAGTAGTCAAGTTTGTGTTGACTCTGTGTTTCTATATGTATTTATAAACGTGAGGAATGGCTTTTCTTGCATATGACCTATCCCAGTTGCTCAGTACATGCCCAGTGTTGATTATACAAAGTATTTTGGTTTTTGCTGTTACTGCGTGTGGTTTCTTAGTATTTATAAATAGGCTTTTGAGGGAATAGCATGTGGAAAAGTGAATGTAAATAGTAGATGGATTCTACAGCAATAGGGATTGAAGGAGAGGATGCATACTCCTTTCTTCTAGGAATCCAGTGTCTCTTGCTTTAAACTTGTAAGAACAGAAACAAGGTAATTAACTTAATGCCAGGGTTTGAATAGGTGACTCAGAAACTGCATTAATACCCCTGAATCTAGAGAGTAGATTTGCAATTTGAAGTCGGAGCTGGCTTCACTCAGACGGCTTTTAAATTCAGAAAATTAAAAATGTGCATTAAGATGTCTCGGACTCCTCCCTTGTCAGTGTGGCCTTTTCCTGTAGCAGAAACCAGTCATTATTCCTTTAACTTTTCACTGCGTGGAGAATATTTTACTATTCTGTCCCAGCAATATGATTTGCATATGTCAGAATTGCTGAATAAATATTCCTGCTGGTGATCTTTCTGGATGAACAGCCCAGGGGGACCAATTTTGTTTTCTCTTGACTCCTCTCGTTAGCTATGACACTTGGGTTCATGCCAATGAAATAGATGCTGAAATTGAGGATCCTCCAATTCCTGAAAAGCCGTGGAAGGTAAGTCTGCTGTAAACCGTTTCCCAAACTTACTGTGTTGGTATAGCTCATGCTCAGGTGCTGCTAGATAAATGTTTTAATGTGCTGCTGAGCAACAATGGCTCTATTTCCATATGTATGGAAAAGCAGAGCGATATTTCTAGAGCTGTAATGAAAGTGTCTAAAACACTTCTTTTATCTGGGGAGGAATGCTGTTTGAAAAAAATACTTTTTGTGAGTGAAAAGGACAGACTTATGCGTCCCTGATAGTGCCCAAATTGCCATGTTTATTTTGGCCTGACTTGAGGTGTTTTGTGTTAAAGGTAAGTCCTTCCACTGCTGCTGAAGCACAGCCGTCTCTGGGATGAAACCTGACAACTCGTTAGAAAGCATAATGGCGTTATATGATGTTTAAGGAGAGAAAGTAGGGAAAATAACATATCTTCGTGATGTTTTTGCAAAAGTATTGTTAGAGAAAAGAAATATCAGGTTAGAAACGTGAGGTTTCCACACCTGTATTGTAGGGCTTAAAATGGGTTTTGTGTGCAGAAATTTCATCAGTTTCTCTAATGTAGAAATGGCCAGAAATACCGGGAGTTAGATAATACGGAGATTAAGAAACTTACTTAGGAGAACAAATGTGAATTTTTGAAGTCTGTGGTACCATTGAAATCTTGTCTGTTCTCTTTGAGTTGTTGTAATGACAACTTTATTTTTAGTAGTTTCAGGTATTGAGAGCAAAGTAGAGCTGTAGTCTGGTTAACGGACTGTGTGTAGCCATTGGCTCCCCCGTCCCCTGATTTCACACTGCTGCAGAAGCTCTTGAGTTTGTCTTTGCTCGGTACCACCGCAGATTCCAGCTTCTGCGTGCTCTTAGTACAAGGCACAGCTCAAGTTTCTTGATTCTACTAAGCTTTCCCAAAGCTTTGGCATTGCTAATGAATTGCAGTGAATGAACGTGAGTGTCCCTAGAGTTAGTGTCAAAGTCTCTGAGAGACCCAGTAGCTGTTTAAAGAATCCTTGAGGGTCATCTCTCACCTTTCTTTATGGAAAGGCTCCGTTTAATGGGAATTCTGCTCTTAACTGATGTCATAAGGATGCAAAAAGTTGGCGCTTCTCAGTTGTTGAACATCATATGATCATTCAAACCAACATCAGCAGCCTTATTTAGGTTCTCTACATAATTAGTTTTCTTTCTACAGGAATGATTTGTCTTTCTGATTTAGCTCATTGCATGTGAACAATATGGAGCAGTTGTAATCAGGCAGTAGGAAATACTACTTTATTGGATTTACTCTTTTATACGTAACGTGCAGTGTTCTGTGTGTTGATCTGAACAGCAGAGTTGGCACAGCTGAGGTGAGAAAATAACTTGATGTTTGGGCAAACACTACTTACTCCGAGTAGTTACCTGTACATAACTGGAACACGTGCTTTTTGCATATAAGGGATACTAGAGCTCAAGGATTTATTTTCAGCTATGCAAACTAGAACTTTATTTGAAGATGAATATTTTAAGTCAAGATAGTCAATCTTTTCTTTCCAAGATATGGCCAACTCTTCTTAATTTTTTTTTTAGTCTTTTGTGGCACATCTGCTAAGGTAATCTCTATATATTTAGAATATTCTGATGATAATTTCAGCATCTAAAGTATGCTTTTAATACAGAGCTGTGGTCTCAGCTGTGTGAATTGATGTCACACTTCAGAAGGATTAAAAGTGACTGAGGGACAGACGTGGCATTCAGTAGACTTATGGGATGTTCATCCTCTGTTGTATTGCCCCATGAAACTGTCATCTTTTATGTGTAAAACCATTATGAGATATTTGGACGTTCAGACCCTGATAAAAAAGCTGCAAGTGTTTCCTTCATCCGATGAGGTCTGTCATGGGGTTATTTTTTCAAAAAACATCAGCATGTCTGTATGTCATTCTGTTCTTTAGGTTCATGCCAAGTGGATTTTGGACACAGATATATTCAATGAATGGATGAATGAAGAGGATTACGAGGTAGATGAGAACAGGAAAACAGTGAGTTTTCGGCAGAGAATCTCCATGAAAAATGAAGAGGTAGGTGGTTCTCTGCTTAGTGAGTGACCTGGTGATACACTAATACACTTTATCTCTGCATAAGTCAAATTTTTTTACACTCAAAGTTGCTAAAATTAAGCCAATTAAGCAGTTTGAGATGCTTCTGATAACACAGTCTAGTTTAACTTTTTCCTGATGTATGTCCTTTACCCAGAAGTGTAAGTGTGCCCTTTGGTTTCTATTTTTCTCCCCTCCCTGAGGATGGTAAGAGATAGGACCCACTCTGCTTTCTCATAACTGAAGCCATGGGTGCGTTAAACAGCAGCAGTTAATATTTGATTTTTTTTAATTACCTGTACCAAAATACTTGTGAACTAATATTTGTGTGCGTCCCGATGCAGGAAGTTAGTTAGGATGCTGAAAACGCGTTCATTCAACCTTGAGGCCGGGCTGCTCGCTGGGAAGTCTCTCCTGATGGATAGGGTGTCGTGAACAAGTTGCACATCAGCCTTTGAATCTTGCTGTGTTTTAAAAGCACGGTTCTTAAATGCATAGCATCTGGGGGGGGTGGCTGTAGAAAAATTTAGGGGTTTTCCTGTTGGCAAATGGAAGTATTCTGGAGCTGAATGTGGTGCTTGTTTTGGTATTACTGCTTTAAGCTTCTCTGTTGTAGGATGTATTAAGGAAGAGTATAACCTACAGCATTTCAATAACTGTAGTATTTGGGATGAGCTAACTACTTCACTTCTCTAACAGCCTGTACGTAGTCCGGAGAGGAGAGACAGGAAAGCAGCAGCAAGTACAAGGAAGAGGAAGCATTCTCCTTCTCCGCCCCCCACTCCTGTGGAGTCGAGAAAAAAGACGGGGAAGAAAGGGTGAGTGTCAAAATCCTGGGACTTGAGGCGAATTATCTTGAAGAAATGCTTATGGGGAGATCTCTGTTGCCTTTCACTTGTCTCACTTGAGATTACAGTAGAGTAATTATTTCTACAGTACACTTGAATGATTTTGCTTGTGCAGTACATGTAATTTCTTTACTCCTCTGTAGAAATGTGGTGCCCGCAGGTGGAGGAGAACCTAGCGCAGGTTGTCGTGTTTTCTGTGTCAGTGACGGGGTTCGTTGCTGCATCAAGAGGAGAACTTATCAAATGAAAAGTTACTCAGCTGCTTCTAAAATAACTCCAGCTGGTTCTGTTAGTGCAATTGTGTAGTGCATGCACAATTTTTGAAGTATTACTGCACTTAATTGAGGAGGTTTTTTTTATCTACGTCGGCAGGTATTTTAAAGTCCGCTTCTCAAATGCAACTTTAACAGAGAAGCATTTGTGATTACAGGTGGACTACAGATTAGGGGGTTTTTCCAATGCTAGTTTGATCTGGTTTTTTTTGTTGGTTTTGTTTTTTTTAAAAAAGGCCAAATTTATATCGAAATAAAAGGTTATTTTGGGGGGTTTGTGTGTGGATATCCAGGGAAGCACTTTTGAACTCAAAATTCAGGTCTTGTTTAATAGACCTGTTGGGCTCTAATTAAACAAAACTGAAAATGTATCATCTGAGATGAGAAAGGATTTAGTTGATATCTCTTTGATTTTTGTTGTTGTTGTTCCAAATGTGAAGTCTGAGTTAGATTCTGTAAGTAGAGGTGTGGGTGATTCTGCCTTTGTTCCCAAAATGTCTTCCTTGGTACGCAGAATCAATCGTACAAGCCAGCCTTTTTCCTTAAATAAGGCAGCATGCCTTGAAAGGGTCTGTTGCCTCTTCTGCTCTGTGCAGCAGATGCCCTTATTGCAACTTGGAAAAGGACAAATGTAAATGAATCACTGCTCCCTTGAATCTCAGTAGAATACAAGTGCTGCTGCCAACATGATGGAGACAATTTTGGGTTGGAATCAAAATTTATTTACAGTGGTGGCCTCCAGTCTTCAAACAGTGGAAAAGACTTTTTGTTTTTTAACTTTTAGTAATATACAGAGGATATTTTTCATTAACTCCACCAGCACCACTTCCTACGTTCATGTTCTCATAAGTGTTTTAACCCAGTCCTTTAATCCTGGTGTCTGAAGAACAACGTCGAGATGAGAACATCTGACAGTTGCAGCTGGCAGAGAATTTGTGTATGATCTTGTTTTAGACAAGCAGCCTTATATGGGAAAAGGAGAGGGCAGAAAGAAGAAGATGAGCAAGAAGATCTTACAAAGGACATGGAGGATCCCACACCAGTACCTAATATAGAAGAAGTGGTACTTCCCAAAAATGGTAAAATATGCATACACTGCATTCTTTGAATGTTAAAACTGCGCTTTGAATGGCTTAAACTGCACTGAAAAAATATGTGTGTATTTTGTCAAATCTTTAAAATACTTTGTGGTGATGCGGCTGGGTGATTTGTGCCCGTGTAAATTTACCTAGTCAGGGATTTGAATGTGACAGCTGAGGAGGGCAGCAGGTTCACCTTCTTTTGGCTTTTTGAAATACATTTACAAAGATCCACTTAAAAATTTAGTTTCACCTATTTTAGGATTGTTCTCGCCCATTGTGCAGAGTTCATGTTTTGGGGTATGGAGTTTTCTGGAGGAATTGTATGCCAAGTAGCCAAGATAAGCACGTCAAATGAGTGGAAACTAGCAACACGCCAAATGCATTCAGTTCTTAATCCTTTTCAGAAAAATGTTGATCTGTGCAATGCCTGTTAAATAAAGATAAGTCGGAAAAAGAATTCCTTTTAAGTCCTTGACAGCAAACTGTTTTGGGTGTCACACCATTTGGTTTTTACCTGGTTTGAACTTGCATGTAAGAATTGTTACGTGTTGTACAGGTGGAAAAAGTACAGTCCTCTAGTCCACTGACCGCGTGAATAGAAGCTGCTTTGTGTTCAGATGTGAAATTACAGAGAAATCAAACAAATGGTCCGTTGTACTCAAACTGCACAGATGAACTCTTTTGAACTGCAAAGATGCGACCAACAAAACTGTGTATTGATAAGATAGTAAAAGCATGCTAGACTTTGATAATTGTATCTTGTCTGATGGTTATTCATCAGCGTTTCAATCTTCCTTACTTTTGTAGTGAACCCAAAGAAAGACAGTGAAAACACGCCTGTGAAAGGAGGAACAGTAGCCGACCTAGGTAAAGCAAACACACAACACCCTCCAGCACCCCCTTCCCTAAGTTCTGTAGTAAAGGCCAACAGTAAATATTTTTAAATCTCTCAATTTTAAATGGAATCTCTAATTCTGGTGTTTTATTGAATTAATTCTGTTTTCATATGTATTCAAGTTGAAATGTGTTGACTCTTTTTCACTTGTAAGGCTGTTCCCTTGTAGGCGTTATTTATACGAGCTCTTTCCTGGCAGATTTTTTCTTACTGGGAATCAGGGTGAATCACAGCTTCCCTGGGCTTTGCTAAGCCTTTGACATAAGAGATATAAACTAGTGTCCTGTAGCGTATTGTACAAGGCTGCATCTAGGGCACTGGGAAAGGCAGTAATTAGGTATGGATTCCTAAGTGTGGAAAAATTCTAATTATCCTTCCTCTGTATTCTTATCTGTTCCCTCGTGTGGGATAGTTGAGTGCCTGCGTAAGGATGAGATTGCCTTAATGATGTCTGGTCCACTTTGCTTTCCTCCTCACTTCCCTTGCAAAACAAATGAAATATTCTTTCCAATTAAGCAGTTGCATTGCTAGAAAGGCTTATGAGCAATCAGATGCTTTTTATTAGTGTAATTCTCAATGCTTTTACCTTTCAGATGAACAGGATGAGGAGACAGTGGCAACTGGAGGAAAGGTAACAGCAGCTGTTTCTTACTAAGTTTGGTAGAAACTGAGACCACAGACGGGTTTGGGTGGAAAGGGACCTTTAAAGATCCAACCCCCTGCTATGGGCAGGGACGTCTTCCACTAGACCAGGTTGCTCAGAGCCCCGTCCAACCTGGCCTGGAGTGTTTCCAAGGATGGGGCATCCACCACCTCTCTGGGAAACCTGCGCCAGGGTTTCGCCACCCTCAGCATAAAACATTTACTCCTTCTATCTAGTCTAAATCTTCCCTCTTTTAGTTTAAAACCATTACCCCATGTCCTATCAAGATCTTAATCTCATCTTCAGTAGCTTATGCTGTACATAATTTGAAAAACATTTCAAGATTAAATTAGTTACTGATAGGAATAGTGTTTTGCTATTATAAAACTTCTACAAACGCTGTGAGATTATTTTGTACAGGTGCAAAGTATTTTCAAAGCAGCATTTTTCAGATGCAAGGTTTTTTCAAAGGTTGTAGTATTTCTTCAGGTTTCAGGACTAAATCTAAACACGACATAGGCTTCCTGATCATATTAATAGAGTTGCTGGGGTAGTTTCTGTGTGGAATTGCATTGTTGGCATGCCAGGCACTATTTTTAACAGCTTGCCTGGTGTAAGATAGCTGCCTGATCATGCAGGTAAGAAAAGATCACGTCTGTGTAAGGTTCATACGGTTGCAGGCCTGCACAGACACAGGCGCTTGGATTTGTCCTTAGTTATATACGTAATTAAGAAAATCTGATTTTCCATACTGACCTAGTTCTGGTTTTACCGTATTTCAGTTCATACCTCCAATCTGTATATGTGTTTTCAGAAGTGCTCAAAAACACTTTATCATGTTTTAAGAAGGGGAGAGATGACAACTCTAGGTATGCAAACCATTGACTAGCTAGTCAGGAACCTTTCTTTTGGGTTTTAGGCTCAGGTATCGCTCCAAGGAGCAGTGGGTTTAACTATCTAGACGCAGCCGTGTGAACAGAGGTTGACAAAATCCGGTTCTTAGGCAAGCACTGTTTTCCAAGTTAGGGAAACCGACTTGGAAGGAACGAGACAGCAGGCTTTTCCAGTATGGGACATGCTCTTTTTTTTTTTTTCTGGTGTAACTTCTCCATCCCTGGGTGTAGGATGACCTGGAACCGTGGGACTCGTGCAGCAACCTTAGTATTTGTTCCATGTTAGATTGGAAGAGGTTTGCTTTTTATGTCCTGTGCTAACGGTGGTGTTTTTGATGGGCCGTGGTCTGTTTCTCTGTTTAGCGAATGCATTTTGAGGGGAGAAGGGTGTTGGAAGTTGAGAGGATGATGAGATGAAGGACTTCTTTTCTGAGTAGCTGTTGTTGGATCACTAAATATATTTAGAATGATATCTTGTTGTCTTTGGGGGAATTTAGTCCCGGAAAAAGATACATCATTGATACCAATGAATCTTTGAGATCTTCCTCTAGGGACTTTGTTATTTTTAACAGTCTCTTCTGTTTCTCTGAAATCTGTTTGGATTAGTAATTCAGGTAAAGAAAAACATTTAATGTTGAATTGCCTACAGGCTTTTCAAACAGCACCTGGGGGCTTCTCATACGGTTCATACCCGCTCCCGACCATCTTCTTACACTACATCCATGCCCTTCTCTTTATCATTTTGGCTCGGGAAGCGAACGTGTGCAGGAACTCAGGGTGCAGAATACCTAGAGTTCACGGGAGGCTTCTGTTGTGCAGCAGCAAAGTGACCTGAGACTTGTCCCTCTGCTTGGGAATCTTAAAACCTTCCTGACTGGTGTCTTACAGCGCTGCGTGAGCAAACTCACAGCTCTGTTCACGCTCTGGGTGGAAGCAAATGGAGGGACATGCACAGTTACAGGTTGAACTTAGTATCTCTTCTTCACAAGAAGCATCAAAGATGGGCTTTAAGATTGATCAAAGTGAGTTTATCCAAGCAAAAATCTAGGGTAATGAGGCACAGTTTTGCAGACATGAAAATCATTACTGGTGACAAGCGTATCCCTGTGAAACTAGAAGTAATGAATCTGATTTCTGTTAATGCTCCTCTGAGGAGTGAGAAGGTTAATAGGGGAAGAATGGCAAAAAATACAACCCGTCTTAGACAATATTAAAAGATTGGTGTGGTGTCAGTAACTGGAGATGGCAGCAAGAGCTAGGCTGAGAGAGTCACGCTGTCTTCATCACACGTGGTTGCAGTATACTGCAGAATTCAAATGCAGCGTTTGTTCCCATAGTTAGAGCACGCTTAATTTTATGAGCAGGAGGTGAAGTGTGATCTAACTGTACTGCCAGGTATGCCCTTGAGGTTTGGGAGCTGGTTCCGTAAAAACTTACTGGCCTTATGCTTTCTTTAATATTATTACAAACACTACAAACACAGATTACGCTTTCTCTGGTCCCTGAGATTTTCCACACTGACCACAGATTACATCAAGAAAAGTTTATTCTGCACAGGATTCGAAAGGACTTTTTTGGACTAGCTCTGTGCTGTCTGAGAGTAGTTAGGTAGGTCTCTTGCAACCTATTAACCGTTGTATTCCCTCCGTGATACAGGAAGATGAAGATCCTAACAAAGGCGATCAAAGCCGGTCAATTGATCCGGGTGAAGATAACGTCACAGAACAAACCAACCACATCATTATTCCAAGCTATGCATCTTGGTTTGACTACAACTGGTAAGAAAGTAATTGGGAACTGGGGGAAGACTTGAGTTTGGTTATTGTTTCTCATAAGTCAAGCTGAGAGCTGGAAGAAATTCTGCTTAGGTCTAGTTCCCAGGTATGGGTACATTTTTCCATTTAAAAATCTTTCTGAGCTGACTTCTGGCAGTTTTCAGGGATTGGGAACGAGGAAGAGAATTTCGAGCAGCATAGATCTTCAGTCTACCTTCGCAGCACATATTGCTTCACGTTGGTTTTTATTCTCTTCCCCACCCCCTCCCTCCATGGGAAAACAATTCCTTTCTCTTCCCTATTTCTTGAGTCCTTGTATGATCTTCCTATGTTTGTATCTACTTCTGAAAGCTGGTGACTTTTATTATGCTCCAGATCTTGAGTTTGAGGCTTAATTACACAGGAAGGATACTAGTTTCATTTTGGAATCCTCCTTGAGTCAGAGGTTTGTGATCTGCTTTGACCACATAACTCGCTATGGTAACCATAATGTTCTTTCTATGCTCAAACTTTGGTGTGGGGTGAGAAGCAAGTGATTGGGAATGAAAGTGCCTCCACAAGTTAAACTGTTATGTAGTACTCTTCTTTAAATAAAAACCTCTTTGGAAACAGAATAAGGACTGGTCAGTTGTCTGGAAGAGCTGTCATTGGAGCGTGTGTTTTGGCTTAGCTCTGGGAGTTGAGACGTTGTTTAGGCTGGAATCTAAAAAGAAGTGCTGCGATACTTTGAGTATCAGGATTTGTGGGCAACTTTCACAAGTGGATAACGTTTTATAGCAGTGAATTAAGATGGGATCAGAACTGTTGGTGTGTGGGTTGGTTCAATTTCCAGCTCAGGCAGACTTTGTTACCTTGGGTCAGTTGCTTAGCCGATGTCTGTGCTGGTGGCTTGAGTTGACCTAAATCCCCATAAATAGAAGCATCCATTTTCTCAGTCCCCTTGCTCTCCCACTCCAGCAGAAAAGCCAAGGACCACATAGTCTGAATTTATAGGGGCTTCAGTTGCTTTGTGAGTGGAAAAGCTTGAGGTGTAGTTCTGTTACGTGTGCCGAATGAAACGCCCCACTGATGGACTTTGTGAAGGGATAAAGAGCTGTGGATCTGCTGTAGATCAGGACCAGTGACTTTGCGTAGCTCGGGCTAAGGAAGGGTTCCTTTCAACCAAGGTAGGCGCGTCTGTAACCTCTGTGCTTCGATTCCTTGTTTGTAAGGGGAAGGTACAACAATACATCCCTACTGAGAAGATAATGACAATGATGACGTTTTGTCCTGACATCGCTCTTAATGGTATTGTACAAGTGCCTTTTGGGAGTGACTGGTTGATAACGGTTGGTTCAAAACTCTTGATCGGTGCATTTGTAGCAGCAGCAGTAGTTCTGATGGCGTTCTGAGTAGTTCTGATGACATTCAGTAGTTCTGAGAGCTAAATCGCCGTGACACGCGGCTAAGGCTAATGTGGCGTTTCTGAAGAAACAGAATAAACTTCTCACTGCATCAGGTGTACTTGTTCTGACCCTGTGAAAGGCAAACTTTAAATCATCTCTGACAGGAATGGTGGATGTTCACAAGGTAGCAGGATGATGTGAAAAGAAGCTTTGTTGGTTTGGGGTTTTTTGGGATTCTAGTGCTCCAGAAACAGCACATTAAGCTGATTTGGATTTAAGGCTGAAATAACAGCACAGCTGTGAGACTGACATTTTTCTGTCTCTGAGCACTTCTTTTTCATTCGGAGACCGGTGTTTGTATTCTGGAGAACCAGTGCTGTCCCACCTCAGGCTGCAGGTGATGCTGCTGCTGGGCCAGCGAATGCTGCTTGGGTTATGTCAATAGATAAACAAACCACTCTCTGCAGCCCTCCCAAATTGCACATGTGTCCGGTCGCAACTGATTTAAAGCAAATTGGAAGAATAATTCTAATCTACTTCTCTCAAAATATTTTATAAACTGCTGTTCTAGAATAGTCCTTGCTAAAATTAATTTTCTAGTAAAAACATAAATTTTATTTAATACTCAGTTCAGTTTCAGTGTAATCTCTCATGCGTTGGGTAACTTCATTGCAAGAGCAGGATAATTTGTTACTAAAATCTGAACAGTTTATTGGTTAATCTTCATCTTCAAGTTAGAGTATTTTCCTATGAATGACAAGTTGAGGGTAAGCAGTGTCAGCACAAAAGGACAACTGCACGGTAGGTTAAAAGCTAAACATACAGGAGGAAGGAAGATTTGTAAAGAATACATTTTTCTGTGTTTCCTTTAAAAGCAACAGTTCTTAAAGGACCATTGTAGTTCTCCAGATTTTAACTTGCATAGAGCATGTGCCATTCTACGAGTTTCTGTCATAAGTTACTCTAACAAGCGCAGCATTTCTGACACGTTTTTATACGATGGAAGGGGTTTTTAATCTTGACGCTATTTCCTCAGTAATAGGTGGGTTAAATCTTAGGTCCCTCAAAGAATTTGCATACTAAGGTCTCAGAAAGTGGACTAATCAAGTTCCATCTACTCTGGCTGTTATTGTTATAACTTGCGTTATGATTTTGCTTTGCAGTGAAAACCCTCTTGTATGTCACATTATGTGCTCTGGATAACACAAAAGGATCTTGTTCATCTGTTGCTGATAGAACTCCATAGGTGCAATCACCCTGCAGTTAAAACACTTCAGGACCAAGTTTCCTTATTTATGTTAAAATAAATTGTATCACTTCCTCTAGTCCTTTGTTTAGGAAGTATGAGAATGTGATTTCATAAGTTTGTGCGGTGCTGTTTACATTGTCAGGCTGGTAGAAGATTCTGCTAAAAGAACGTTTAAACTTAAATACTTCACCTGGAGCAGCTATGGAAGGGAAAAAAAAGTCTGTCAAATAACTGTAGCTGAATTTCCTGTCATCTTTACCTTAGTTTATTTTATATAATGCGTAGCGTCTTGTGTGTCATTAGTTCTGCTCTCCCATGTGCCCAGCAATGTGCAGTTGTTGCCCAAAAGGCCAATGGAATCCTGGGCTGCACAGGGAAGAGTGTGGCCAGTAGGTTGAAGGAGGTCATTCTCCCCCTCTACTCTGCACTGGTGAGGCCACAACTGGAATACTGTGTCCAGTTTTGGGCTCCCCAGTTCAAGAGGGACAGGGAACTGCTGGAGCGAGTCCAGCGAAGGGCAACTAAGATGATTAAGGGCTTGGAGCACCTCCCTTATGAGGAAAGGCTGAGGGCACTGGGACTCTTCAGCCTGGAGAAGAGAAGGCTGAGGGGAGACCTTATTATGGCGTACAAGTATCTAAAGGGTGGGTTGAAGGAGGATGGAGCCAGGCTCTTTTCAGTGGTTCCCAGTGACAGGACGAGGGGCAATGGGCACAAGGTAGAACACAGGAAGTTCCGTTCAAATACACGGAAACACTTCTTTACGGTTCGGGTGACAGAGCATCGTCACAGGCTGCCCAGGGAGGGGGGGAGTCCCCTTCTCTGGAGATGTTCAAGCCCCGCCTGGATGCAGTCCTGAGGGATGTGCTCTGGGCAATCCTGCTTTGGCAGGGGAGTGGGGCTGGGTGATCTCTAGAGGTCCCTTTCAACTCTGAAAACTCCGTGATTCCGTGTGTGCTGAGTTCTCGCTCCATATTTCTTCCTCGGAGTGCAAAGGGAAAGAATTATTTTTCAGACAGTGTTGAGTTGCTCCAAATATCTATACTTTGGATTTTCTTTTCCCAGTTGACCAGGGAGGTACTAGGTACATTCTTGAAGTCAGTCTCCTGCCTGATTGTGAGCACTAGTAATTGCTGTAGATCCAACTTTGGAGTTGGACTCAAAGCACCTGCGCTCCCATCTTTTAAGTATATACCATAAAAGCTGTTTTCTTTGAGGTGTTGGTACTTTACTGAGTGTTCGCACTTACTAGGTTGGAGAACAAAGATGCTTCTATCAGAAAACAGAACTCGTGAAGGTACGGTTGAAAACGGGCTGCTCAGCACTTCTCAGTTTGATTAGGGGCAGCGTTGGGTGTGTAGTTTTGCTTTTGATCAACAACTGGATTTTGTGATGCCTTTTTAATGCAGCTTTACTTACTTGATGAAAATGGTCATGGTAGAATACTAGGGTTGATTAAAAAAAAAAAAAAAAAACTAACAAAAAACGCTTGCTGTAAATGTTCTCCCTCAAAATAGTAATCTGAAGGTGTGCAGATCATTATATATATAACCAAGGTTATTTAGTATTTGGCATCTGAATAGTATATTTCTGTTACAGTATTCATGTGATTGAACGTCGTGCTCTTCCTGAATTCTTCAATGGAAAAAACAAGTCCAAGACTCCAGAAATGTAAGTAAAACATGTGAACATAGGTGTATGAGAGCAGCAAGATAAAGAAGCTTCTAGTTTCATGAATCCTGGCATGACTTCGGCTATGCATGTGTTAAGCGGATACTGTCCCCAGGGGCATGAAAGAAGGAAAGAGCACCTCTGCAATCACTTCGTGCAGTTTGATAGTGTCTGTGCAGTATTGTAGTAGAGGTAAAAGTTTAAATAATAAGTAATAGTTAGTAGTGGCTATCCAGGAAAAATAAAACTGGTTTCTCCCAAGCAATACTGGAACAAATTCTTGAATTTTCTTGTCTGGTACAAGATACAATCATCTTCCAAAGACATCTGAAAAATTTCATGATACTGTGGAAACTTAATAATCCTCCCTATTTTCCTCTCACTTCTCACGCCATGCTGTATTTTTGAGGCTCAGGGAGTTTCCTGTGTAAGCACTGATGACCGAGTTTGTTGTAGGATGCTGTGTCAGGCTGTGGAATGGATTTTGCACAGTTATCTGTGCTGATTTCACGGTTCCTGAGCAGCTGATGGGTAATTCTGAACGTGCAGGTGAGGGTTGGAAAATGAATGTTCTCAGGCCTGAGATGTTACTGTGTTTTCAAATATCCGGTAGTCTGATTTAAATCGGAGAGCTGGAGTTGTGCATTGCAAGAAGAAAAATATCTTTTATTTATATATATGTGTGTGTATATATATATATATCTATATATCTGTTCCAAACCCTCTAGTGACAGTTTAATTCTGGACATGCCTATTAAATCTAAGTGGAGTTCTCACGGTTGAATTTAGATCCAGTTTGTACCTGTCTCGTCTCCTTGTGCGATCTGGAGTCTACTGCCAAACTTAAGTTATACACATGCAGTTGTTTAAACAGCTTCCCTGAAGCTGCTTAAAATAAAATAAAAAAAAAAAAAGCCGATTATTGACTTGAGGTATTGCAGTTTTTATCATACATGATAACTTTTGATCTGACTTAGCAATGTAATGAGATAAGCTGCTGATTTTGCATCAAATGCTTACTTTGAGAATCTACTGCAAGGCTTGTTATGTGCATTAGTAAAAGTATACCGCACACCTCCCCTTCTCTGAGAATTTTTTGTTATAACAGTAAATTCAGTTATTCAGAGCAATCTTGAAAGGTGATTGATTAAAGGAAGGTGGTCAACATCAAGCTTTTGAACAGTGTGCTTGTTTATATTAAAATTATAGTCCTAAAACGTGAGCGTTCACAACAAAAATCATAAATTTGCAAACCACTGTATGCTTGTCGACCTGGACAGTGGAACTGGGCTCGCTGTGTTCACTTTATCGTGGTGTCAAATCTTGGTCTAGCTGCAAAGCAGCTTTGGGGGATTTTGAACCAGTTGTTTTTTTTTTTATTAACGTCTACATGAAGCATTTGAGGTGTCTTCTCAGTACATTGTCTTAACGTCAGCAAAGCTGTGCATTTTTCATACACAACAAGAAGAGCAGCCCTGCCGAGAAGGACTTGGGGCTACTGGGGGGTGCAAAGCTGTCCCTGAGCCGGCAATGTGCGCTGGCAGCCCAGCGAGCCCCCGGCATCCCGGGCTGCATCCCCCGCAGCGTGGCCAGCAGGGCGAGGGGGGGATTGTGCCCCTCTGCTGCGCTCTGCTCTGCTCTGGGGAGACCCCCCTGCAGTGCTGCCTCCAGCTCGGGAGCCTCAGCGCAGGAGAGACATGGAGCTGGTGGAGCGGGGCCAGAGGGGGCCCCGGAGCTGCTGGGAGGGCTGGAGCCCCTCTGCTGGGAGGACAGGCTGGGAGAGGTGGGGGTGTCAGCCTGGAGAGGAGAAGGCTCCGGGGAGACCTCCGAGCCCTTTCCAGTGCCTAAAGGGCCTCCAGGAGAGCGACTCTGGATGAGGGAGGGGAGCCATGGGACGAGGGGGAATGGCTTTACACTGGAAGAGGGGAGATTTAGGTGAGATCTGAGGAAGAAATTCTTGGCTCTGCGGGTGGTGAGCCCCTGGCGCATGTTGCCCCGAGAAGCTGTGGCTGCCCCATCCCTGGAGGTGTTCAAGGCCAGGTTGGACGGGGCTTGGAGCAACCTGGGCTGGTGGGAGGTGTCCCTGCCCAGGGCAGGGGGTTGGAATGAGATATCTTTAAGGTCCCTTCCAACCCAAACTATTCTATGAACATTTCAAAGAATCATAGAATGGTTTAGGTTGGAAAGGACCTTGAAGATCGAGTTCCAACCCCCCTGCCATAGGCAGAGACACCTCCCACCTGACCAGGTTGTCCAAGGCCACGTCCAACCTGGCCTTGACCACCTCCAGGGATGGGGCCTCAACAACCTCTCTGGGCAACCTGGGCCAGTGCCTCACCACCCTCAAAGTGAAAAACTTCTTCCTAATATTCAATCTGAACCTGCCCTCTTCCAGTTTAAAGCCATTCTCCCTCGTCCTATTGCTACATGCCCCAGTAAAAAGTCCTTCCCCAGCTCTCCTGTAGGCCCCCTTTAGGGACTGGAAGGCTGCAAGAAGATCTCCCCGGAGCCTTCTCTTCTCCAGGCTGAACAGCCCCAACTCTTTCAGCCTCTCCTCATAGGAGAGGTGCTCCAGCCCTCGGATCATCCTCGTGGCTCTCCTCTGGACACACTCCAACAGGTCCATGTCCTTCTTCTGTTGGGGACTCCAGAGCTGGAGGCAGTACTCCAGGTGGGGTCTCACCAGAGCAGAGTAGAAGGGCAGAATCCCCTCCCTCGCCCTGCTGGCCACGTTTCTGATGCAGCCCAGGATACGGTTGGCCTTCTGGGCTGCGATCGCCCACTGCCGGCTCATGCTGAGCTTCTCGTCAATCAGCACCCCCAGGGCCTTCTCCTCAGGGCTGCTCTCCAGCCATTCCCCGCCCAGCCTGGATTTGTGCTTGGGATTGCCCCGGCCCAGATGTAGGACCTTGCACTTGGCCTTGTTGAACTGCATGAGGTTGGCTTGGGCCCACCTCTGCAGCCTGTCCAGGTCCCTCTGGATGGCATCCCTCCCCTCCAGCATGTCTGCCTTGCTAAAGAGCTTGGTATCATTGGCAAACTTGCTGAGGGTGCACTCGACCCCACTGTCCATGTCGCCGACAAAGATGTTGAACACTTTGTCCAAATGATAGTGGTAACATCATCCCACATTGCTCTTCTGGCAGGTCAGCAAGGCAGACTTCCGGGAAAGCATTCTTGAGCTTGAATCTCCTCTGCTCAGGCATGAACGATATTTTGTGAGGCTTCTGATCTAGTACTGACGTAGAAATTAGAAACTAAGGTTTTTCAGTCTCGGGAAGAGAAGGATTGGGAGATCTTACAGCAGTTGCTCAATGCACAAGGCGGTTACTGAGAAGATGCTGCCAGGCCCATTCTTGAGGTGTGTGGTGGGAGAAAAATAAGTCAAACTGAAACACAGCAAGTTCTGTCTTGATATAAGGGACATTTTTAACTTGGAAAAAGATGAAGCACTGGGATGGGGCCCTGGGAAGTTGGAAATGTTCTTCCTTGGAGTCTTTCAGGCCTTGCTGGACAAAGCCCTATGCAACCTGGGCAAAATTCAGTGCTGACCATGGTTTGAGTGGGAGATTGACTTAGAGACCTCTTGAAGTCCCTGGCAGGTACCCTTGAATGATTTTCAATCTCTAGTCTTTACATGCGACTTCTCTATGTGTCTGAGTTGCAGAGGTAACTGTCGTTGCATTATAGTGATTCCAAAATGCGTTTGCTCCAAAATGGATTTGACACTATCTTTGCTCTGTAGGTTTTACTATTCAGCATATTTTTGTTTTGGAGTTTCTAGGACTTAGCGTCTAAGACCGCAAAGACTGAATTGGGAAAGGATGTTTCTGTTTCATATTTGCCATTGATGTGGTCATCACATGTAACCCCACGCTTCCTTTTTCACTTGACATCAAAACATCGGGTCTCCTGATACTCATCCGTGAGCTGCTTCTGGTTATTGCCCAGGAGTGGAGCAAATCAGGGACTCCTCCCAATCCTGATGTTATCCTAGAAATGCATTTCTGTTGCCATTTAGGGATTGTAGAAGTAGCACATGGTCTTGGCTTTGTGTTTTCTTTTTAAATAAAATGGAAACATCTTCCTGAATGGAGATGTCTTGCCTCCAGCTCAGTTTTCAGGCCAAACAAAATACGGTGTTTCAAAAGCTCACGCAGGTTCATTCTCGTGACAGTACTGCTTGGGGGGTGGTTTCTGTCTTCAGAGGGATTTTAACTAAATGTTAGTTGACTTATCTTTCTCGCAGTTGACAAGTTTTAGCTGATGAGTTGTGTCATTGTCGAAAACAGATTCCTTTTGGGATAAACTTTAGGGTTGATTCTGTCTTAGGCTTCTCTCTTCACCTAGTAACATGACCATAACTAATAAATATTAAAGTGATTTCTACAGCCAAGACTGCTTTAAAGTACCTATCCTTGAGCAGGTGGTAACCCAGTTCTCTCCGGGAGCATTCAGAAGTGTTTCTGAATATTCCTCTATGGAAGAAGCTCCCTTTTTGTTTCTTGCCTACCAAACGTTCATCATGGAGGTCCCCAACACCTAGTCCCGTAACTTTTTCTCAGCAAGTTTCATATATAATTTGGTCAGAGTGAAGATGGGGGGTTTTGGCAGGAACGTGTACTTGCAGCATCTGTCTGCTTATGTCTTGCCTGTGAAAGGCATTGCTGTTCCATCTCTCTATGATTTATATTTTTGGTTATTCGCTGCTTCTGCACACTGCATAGGAGACATCCTCATCTTGAATTTCCCAAAGGCAGAAATCTGCTTATAATACACTGTTCTGAACACGCCTTCGCCTAGGATACTCACTCGTATTTGGCAGATTGGTTTTGTTCCATCTAAAGAACAGGAGTGGCAATAATTTTATGGTAGTTTACTTTTTTCCGAACACCTTGTGTTAGAAAGCATTAGTACATTCCAGAAACTTACTGAAAATACTGGAAGAGACAGCGAAGCACTATCTATGGTGCAGCAAATGGGCTGAACCCCAAACCTGCGTACTTGGACTGTTGTGCGCTGAAATATGGGACTCTCACAGGGGTCGCTTCTGCGTTATCTGTTCCCAGCTCAGCGGGTGGGGAGCGCTGGGCTGGCTTCTGGGCTCTGGCCCTCTGCTTTTCGAAGATCTTGTCTTCTCCATTTTGCTGTTCTCTAACCTTTCCTTACTGTTCTTTTTATGCGTTAAGTCCACATGTAGAAACAGTAGCGTTCCATCCAGCGTGCTACTTCTGGTTTTCTGCACAGTTGTTTTCCTTCCGGGCTCACAGAGGGGATTGACAAAGATTATTTTGCCTGTTGCCATGAGAAGACCAGGAGCCATGAATTTTTTTTCAGCAGCTAGTAGTCTGTTGCACGAGAATTTGGTTGGTGACCAAGCTACAGCAGCTGCTTGCGTGATTTGCAATTTAAGTATGCTTCAGTGTACTGCTAATCCAAACACAGATAAAATCCAGACTGAAACAATCTGGAAGAGATGGGTTGTATTCGGTATATAAAAATAAATTCTACTTACCGATTCCTTTTGATTCTTAAATTTCAGCAATAAAAAATATCTGTTGGTCTTTGCTTGTCACTAATACAGGTGTCTGGAGAAGGTAAATCCTAAAATACATATTCTAAACTTTGTTAGACATCGGCGTACATGAACTACCTATCAATTGTCTTCCAGATACCTGGCTTACCGCAATTTCATGATTGACACCTATCGCTTAAACCCTCAAGAGTACTTGACCAGCACGGCCTGCAGGAGGAATCTGACTGGAGATGTGTGCGCCGTCATGAGGTAAGAGCTATGGGTCTTTCAGCCACCGCCTTCGCTTTAACAAAAGGAAATAGGAGCTGCATTAGAAATGGAAGTGCTGCAGCGTGACAGCGCAGGGTGGACAAAAGCCATCGCACTGTTCTTCAGCAGCGGTTTCCCTACTTCTTCAGTAACCAGACTACTTTATGCTATTCTTTAGTTATAATACTCTGTCTGCTTGCTGAACCATGCCTACAGAGTTTGGATCTTAATTTATGATTTTTTAGGTTCTACTCTTTAGTAAGTATGTGGAGTGTTTTCAGAAATTGCAGTTTTGCAGCTCAGTCATGTCAGTTTTATGGTTGTGCCACCCTCACAGTCCGTACATTGTCTGCAAATGGCTCCGTGTGTGCAGCCCTAGCTTTGCTTTGCCTTTGTCCTTAATTAAGTTACTTCCTGTTATCTATAACCAAAAATGTCGCATTTTGTTTTACACAACATGCTGAAGTGCAGTCAAGTCCGCACAAAGCTCGTGCGGTGTGATTTGTATTGCTGTTCATGATTTGTGAAGGGTAATAGAAGATTCTGCATCTTTGTTCGATCCAGAAACATAAACTTCTTTTGCTGTCTCCTTTCCGCAATCCCAAACATAAGCAAAGCTTTCGTTCTGAAGATTGTCATTTGTCACGTTGTTTCACAGAGTGCATGCTTTCCTGGAGCAGTGGGGTCTCATTAACTACCAAGTGGACCCAGAAAGCCGTCCCATGGCAATGGGCCCTCCTCCTACTCCTCACTTCAATGTCTTGGCTGATACGCCCTCTGGACTTATGCCTCTCCATATCCGCACTCCGCAGGTGAGCCCCACAGGTTGCACTAACGTGTCTTCGCCTGAGCTCCAGTCAGTGTCATTTAACAGCTCGGTAGAATAACTTGAGCACAATTTGATGAAATGTTCACTTTTTTTGCCCGTCTAGGTTGAGAGTTTCAGGTAGTTCGAATCTCTAGAACAGTTCTGCTAGCACTGAATGCAGGTGATGCTACGTAAAGTCATCTCTGTAGACTCATATTCAGCGTCTTTGCTCCATCCGTGTTCTGTTTAACGTTGGTCTGAAAACCTTGAATAACTTTCAATTCCTGCCTCTCTCACCGTTCTCTTGTAACGTTTGTTCACAGGTTCCAGCTGCTCAGCAGATGTTGAGTTTTCCTGAGAAAAACAAAGAGAAGCCTACTGATCTGCAGAACTTTGGACTTCGCACCGACATTTACTCAAAGAAGACTTTAGCAAAGGCAAGCATCTTGGCATTGTTTTCCCCTGCACCTTCTATTGAAGTTTCTTCTCAAGTGTCCTCCGCTAGATGACATTGAGATGACTTACGTTACTCTTACGTTACTATTTTAGATTTATTCTGTTGCAGTGTAGGACACTACAATACACAGTTGTGTTGGATATCTGAGTTTGTAGAAATAAAGACCTGTACCTGTTCCAAACCAGTCAATACCGTCAGTCTTCAGACACTGAACTCTTGTTATGTTATTGCATATTTCACCTGAATGGTTCAGAATCAACAGACTGTCCAGTAATTCAATACAGAAACTGAGGTCTTTCAGGAGGGTCTTTAACTATCCCATTTTCCAAGTCTGAGTGGGGTTTTCAAGACGGAGAGAACTAGAAAGTTACTTAATTACAAAAGGTGTCACAAAACCTTTGCAGGGGCTGTTTTGGCCCTGTTGTTGCAATGTGTTGTGTTGGATAGTGAAAGTTTTGAGATATCATTGCCGTGATGTCAGTAATTCCATAACCTGTTGCTTTTAACTCCTGCTGCCCGATAGCTGCGTGTGTACCTGATGGCACTTGGGACTACTGCAGAAGAATACCACGTTACTCCTTCAGCACAGCCTTCAGTCTGGAAGTCTGCAGTGTTCTGCTGATTAGTGCCTCTCTTGGGCTGATCTCAGCCCAACTCCATGTAATTGGTTTCTGAAGTAGTGTTTATTCTCTCAAGAGATCATAAGTATTTAAAAAAAAAAAACGAACAAACCCAAAACACAAGAGATGAGGATTTATTTATAGAGCCTCCTTCCATATCACGTTTCATGGAGTGACTTTTTCACTTAGTTTAGGGAGTTGTAAATATTTACCAAATTCATAAATCTTTTACTGGTTCTAGCCTCTGGTTCTGTTTACAAGCATCTATACCAATGAACTTGAGCAGATTTGTTTGCAGAAGTTGATTTTCCTTTTTGCTTTATGTGTGGCAGTTGCTTTTTTGGCTGTTCATACCAGCCTGTTTGAGAACTGATCAGCTGCTGGATGACTCACTTTGATTAATGCTCTCTCTGGGTTAATGATGTGTTTGAAATGCATCTTGAGATAGGACAGATTTATCTATCCTAAATACCCTTTTCCTTTTGGTCTGGTCTTGCACAGAGACCTCCAATCCAGATAAGGTTCTTCACTACTTCATAAGCGGGTGACAAGCTGCTTTTGCCTTTATTTGACATGTAATGGGTTAGGGCGTTTGTAATCATGGAAGGGGAAGTTTTCAGCAAAAGTTTTGTAACTTTTAGGAAACTTCAGGAGTTAACCACGAGGTATAGAATTGGGAGCAGCAACCCTTGGACCAAGCCATGGCTAAATATGCAGATTATCTTGCTGTAATTACTCTGTCTTTTCAGATAGCTCATCTCACTTGGAAAGACTTCTTATTTATTTACAGAGTTACTGATGAACTCTTAGCTAGATGAACTGGGTTTTTTTTGGACCAGCACGCACCTTACACAGTGCAGCCTGTCTGCCTTGGAAGCAGAGGTTTAATGGGGACTAAAGTTAGGTTGACGAAAGCCCCGTTCCCTCGAGAAAGGTGCCCTTTAAGCTGAGAGAATCCCAGGTTTGCCCGAATTGAGTGATACGGTCTCCTCAAGGACCAGCACCCTCCTTCGGCCGTACGGCAGCTGGTGAGGGGGTTAGAGATTCCCCCGTGCCTGTCGGCTGCTGCTGTCCTGTGGTGTGAGCTGTAGAACGCGTTGTGTAAACTGCCCTGTTCATGGCTTAATTTTACTGGCCAAAGTCAAGCTGACCAGAATGCCATCAGCACTCCTACGGGTCTTTATGATTCAGGAGAATCCTCTTTTCTGTTTGCTGGATGTGCAGGCACAGATAGCTGGAAGCCAGGAGAAAAAAAAAAAAGTACCAAGTGACTTTGCTTTAGCTTGGAATGAAAGAGGAGTTGCAGGTTCTCCGAGACGTGTTGGGGAGGTGGGATCTGTAACCCCCATCCTCCGCAGAGGCTGCGGGAATGTCACCTGTGTGCCTCAGCTACGTGAGTGAATCATGTGAACAGAACCACTGTAGGAGATGACCAGGGGTTGGTTAGCTGTAGTCGGAAGGTTGTGAAAGGTATGTGTTTGAGGAGACTAAATAACAGATTCTTCCCCTTTCTTTCTTAATGTTTTCTTCTAAAAAGTTCTGTGCAAAAAGACCCGTATTTCACTTTTTTTTTCCGCTGTCTTTTGTAGAGTAAAGGTGCAAGTGCTGGAAGAGAATGGACAGAACAGGAGACGCTGCTGCTATTAGAAGTAAGTTCATGGAGGGTGGGGGCTAGGAAACCAAAACATGCAGGATATTACCTGCTTTAAAAATCTACATATATGTTAAAATTTTTTTTGAAGTGGGGTTAGATGACAACTGCATGCTTTTACAGAAACTGGGATGGCAAAGCAGAGTTTATACTGGGAAGCAATCTCGAGACCCAACTGGTGTAGCTGGAGGAGAGGGGTGGTTGAGTATCTGTGTATAAACCGCTGCCTTTGTCTGTTGTGGTTATTGCTTTTGAACTGGTTAAAGGTTACAGCTCTCCCTCCAAAACGTATTTCTTTATTTCTCTTCTTATATATATTTCTTATTATGTCTTTTATCATGGCTACGAGAATGTTAGTACTAAAAAGAGATGGCAGTAACATCTGCGTACTGGAGGAGCTCCATGTACTTTAAGGTTCAATTCTATCCGACTTGTATCTGGGAACCAGAAATTAAGTGTTTAAGAACATTTGCATCAACTCAAGAACAGATCGTGCAGAGAGGTCATTTCATTACCAGAAATTACGAACAGTATGAAGTAAATGCCCTTCAAGTTATGGTTTACCTGCCACTAAGGTGAATATTTTGAAATTCTGATATATGTAAAGGTTCCTGGCTGTGCCGTAGCACGTTAAGGGGAGACCACTAGTTTTTGAAGTTAAAAATAGTTAACAAACAGATGAGTTATTTTCCTGTCTCCTGCCACTAAGAAGAGAGGCTCTTTATTTGGTGTCTCTTTAATCCCACACATCTACTCATTCCTTTTGCCACATAGCTGCGCTTGATGTACTCTTTTTCTGAAAGCCTACAAGAAATATATACGAGATGACTCAAATCACATCGGTACTGTAAAAATGAGGTCAAAGAACTGTTAGCACGCTAGAATCCGGTCTTTGTCCTCAGATTGCTTAGTCTGATGCTCTTGAGCCACGTGGTAATTGTCAGGTCTCTTGGAGTTCCAGTCCAGGGTGCAAACCATTGCATGGGCTGCGCTGCAGCAGTATGTTCCAGTCTTTCACGCTCCCATCAAGGCAGTGTTGTGTTTCGTAGTGCTTCGTCAGAAGGGGAATCTCAGCGGCCTGAAATAATTAACATGCTGCTGCTTTCTATAAAGAAATTCTCATCTACCTAGCTTTCCTATACAGGAACATTTTCTTGATGTAGAGGTTGGGTGGTTAATTTTTTTTTCCTTTTAGGTAATTCAGGGTTCAGTATAAGAATTCCGGTTTGGGGGGATGTGTGTGTTTGTTTTTACTTGCAGAGAGAGCTTAAACCAGACTGCCGTTGCGTGATTGTTCCGGCTTTTTTGTCTTTACATGTGTCAGTAAACCTATTGAGAAGTTAATTTCATAAGGAAAATCATGGACAATGGATCTTGACAGTGCTTGACGGTCCCGAACAATACTCAACTTCTGTGTGGCGTCTTTTCTGCGCTAGCCAAAGTGCCTACTCAGCAGCGTACTGTGGTTCACCCTTCACAGATACAGAAGTGTGTTCATCAAATAGGCAATAGAGATTTTTTTTTTTTTTAATGTTAGGTTGATATGCTCTGTTTAGCTGATATTTTTCTATTGGCATGTGGAAAAAATTTTGCTTATAGGGTGAAAACAGCTAAGATGGCTTTCATGGCATTCCTGTATGGAGAAACAATAATATTTTGATACACCGGCTTCTTCGCTTACTAGTGTTAATATTTAAAATTCATTCTTCTGTATGTTTGTATCTTATGGTCATACATAGTAAGTAGTAGCCTAATGAAATAATCCAGATGACACTTTCTTCTTTGTTTTAAAAAACAAACCAAAAACCCCCTAAGTCTTGAGATTACCATTTTATTTAATGTGAGTTTAAATTAATAATGTTTTTGTTCTTCATTCTTCGTGGATTTAACCTATGAATAAATCAGTAAAGAGTATATCAGTTCAAGCATAAGTAATTCAGCTATAACAAGCCAGCTCAGTCCAATTAAATCCTCAGGGTAGCTTTGGGCAAATATATATGCAGTGAAGTTCCAAAGAATAAATCTAATCTAAAATAATTATTGTCCTTCCGCCTGTTGACTGAATGAATTGAGGGGAGGAAATACCATTTCCCTCCCAGAATCATCTTCCCTGCCACGCTGCTGCTCTGCATCTCCATGGAGCACTATTCTTGCATAGTTAAGTGCATTTTCAACTATTTATAGTAAAGACAACTATTGTGAGAGATAGTTGGTCTAGCAGAAAAATAACAAGCAATGAAAGAGAATGAGCAAAAAAATAAAACCCTCCATGGCCACGAAGAGCAAAGCTGATCTAATATGCTGGCGTGATTAAAAATGGATAGACAGTGACACATAACTCAGAGCACTGAGATGGCATTAGGGAAAGGGAAATGAAGGTTGAATGTTGAATAAATATTTCCCCGTGAGTGTGACCTAGTGAACTAAGCAGTTTCTCGTTTCTTTAGACGCTTGGGCAAGATCAGACGGAGGTCAGGAGAACGGTTGGTAAGCAGTTAGGGACTGTTGATTCCTGCGGTGTGGACCAGGCTGTCCGATGGAGTCTGCCCTTTGTTCGTTCCCAAACCAACTTACTCTTTCCATTGAGCTTTCAAAACCCTTCACGTTGTCTCACTTCTGGTCTTCAACAGTTCCTGTATTGTTCTTCCCATCCAGCTAAGCTCTGCTGGAGCACAGCGTTCCCGTAGTCTGCCCAGCGAATCTTACACCCAGTGTTTTGAGGGAGGGTTCCCTCAGAAGACCCTGTTCTTCCCACCCAGTATATCTGGAGGTATACTGGGGTTTCTTCCCTGCTCCCCGCCCAATTGAGGGCAGTGAGAGGTAGCTTTGAGAGAGAGAAACTTAAAACTTCAGCTGGGTAAGGCTTAAATCGCTTTCAGATCAGGGGGCTAAAAAGCTCTACCCGTTGCAGCCAACTTGGTCTTTTTTCTCTTTTTTCTCTGTTTTTTTTTTTTTTTTTTTTTTTTTTTCAGTGCCTGTGGGATTTCGAACACTCCTGGCTTTAACTCCTCTGTCCTTTTCCTTAGTCTACTTCCACATCTTTGAAAGTGTTATTCAGCTTACATTTTTTCCCTGACTGACCTTCACCCTCCATGCTATGCCCAAGGGTCCCCTTCAGGTAGATTACTTAGTCTTGGAAGAATTCTCATAGTGTTTTTGCAGCGAAAACATAAGCTAAAACACTTTTCCTCCAGAACTGCTGTGAAGAAAACAGTATGTTCAGGAACTCCTGGATTTTTTAAAAAATGTTTTAGTGTTGATGAAGAAGACTGGTTTACATATAGTCCTGGAGGTGAATAAAGGGAAGACCGTTGAGCCCCTTCCAGTCCCTAAAGGGGCTCCAGGAGAGCTGGAGAGGGACTCTGGATCAGGGAGGGGAGCCATGGGACGAGGGGTGATGGTTTGACACTGGAAGAGGGGAGATTGAGACGAGATTTAAGGGAGAAATTCTTGGCTGTGCGGGCGGTGAGCCTCTGGCGCAGGTTGCCCCGAGAAGCTGTGGCTGCCACATCCCTGGAGGTGTTCAAGGCCAGGTTGGACGGGGCTGGGAGCAACCTGGGCTGGTGGGAGGTGTCCCTGCCCAGGGCAGGGGGGTGCAACGAGATGGTCTTTAAGGGTCCCTTCCAACCTAAACCATTCTAGGATTCTATGAATGTCTTCTGAATGCACAAATTTAATATATACATATATATATATATATATAAAAACTTGTTATGTGGAAGTGTCCCTTCCCAGGTTGAGGACCATGAGCTGTGAGCGATGCAGAAGCGAGTTACCTTTGTTTGTTGTAGGGTAAGCATAGTTTAAGTAAAAAAAAAAAAAAAAAAAGCTTTACTTCTTGGCTAAAAACATAATGAAAATGGGATCTGCAACTCAAACAGATAAATAGGAAGGTGTTTACCACCCTTGCTCAGACCTCTAGTATTACTGTTTTCAGAAGTACTTACCCTCAGTAAGTTCACAGATGACACTAAGCTAGGTGGGCATGTTGACCTGCTGGAGGGCAGGAAGGCTCTGCAGAGGGATCTGGACAGGCCGGACCGATGGGCCGAGGTACGAGGTTCAACCAGGCCAAGTGCCGGGCCCTGCCCTTGTGTCACACCAACCCCATGGGCGCTACAGGTGTGGGGCAGAGTGGCTGGAAAGCTGCCTGGTGGAAAAGGCCCTGGGGGGGTTGATGGACGGCCGGCTGAATATGAGCCAGCAGTGTGCTCAGGTGGCCAAGAAGGCCAACAGCATCCTGGCCTGTGTCAGCAACAGTGTGGTGAGCAGGACTGGGGCAGTGATCCTTCCCCTGTACTGGGCACTGGTGAGGCCCCACCTCGAGTGCTGTGCTCAGTTTTGGGCCCCTCACTACAAGAAGGACATTGAGGTGTTGGAGTGTGTCCAGAGAAGGGCTACAAAGCTGGTGAGGGGTCTGGAGCACAAATCTTATGCGGAACAACTGAGGGCCCTGGGGGTGTTCAGCCTGGAGAAGAGGAGGCTGAGGGGAGACCTTCTCGCCCTCTACAAGTACCTGAAAGGAGGGGGTGGAGAGGTGGGAGCCGACCTCTTCTCCCTGGTGACAGGTGATAGGACGAGAAGAAATGGGTTCAAGTTATGTCAGGTGAGGTTTGGATTGGATATTAGGAAATATTTCTTCACCAAAAGGGTTGTGAAGCACTGGAAGAGGCTGCCCAGGGAGGGGGTGGATTTGCCATCCCTGGAGGTGTTTAAAAAAAGGGCAGAGGTGGTACTTGGGGACATGGTTTAGAAGTGGTTTTGTCAGGGTAGGTTAATGGTTGGACTTGACGATCTTAAAGGTCGCTTCCAACCTCAGCAATTCTATTCTATGATTGTATCTTCTGATACGCCTTTCAGTTGTCGATCCCAGTTTCATTTTCAGCTTTAACATATTTGGCCAAGAAGTCACACTGCTTTCTCTTCTTCTAGGTGACTTGGACTGTTAGCGATGTCAGAAATGTGAAATTTGACAGTTCAGGATACTTCAGCTCTCATTGCTTGCTGTCCACATGCTCAAACAACTGAAATAAACAGTTTTCAGGAAAAAAAAAAAAAAGCTCGTTAAGGGATAATATTCTATTAGGCCACCACTTCGGGATTTTACAGTACTGATTTGTTCGTTTGTAAAATACCAGTGCAGACTGTTGGACTTGGTGATCATAAAGGTCTTTTCCAACCTAAATGATTCTGTGATTCTATTCTATGACTTCAGTAGCTCATTGTCATTAAATTATTTTCTTGAGACTTCTCTTAAGTAACTTTAAAACAACTGAAATTCTGAATTATAAAATCTTTGATTTAATCTGAATTTCCTACTTTTATCAGGTGGCTTATCTACATAATAATGACTTGTTAACCTGAATGCTTAACAAAAATCAGACTGGTTACCGGTTGCGGGAGAACTGATCTTTTCTGACTTCATGATAAGGAATATATTTTCCTTTTTGTTCCCCTGGTATATTGGTTTGATGCTGTTTCACTTTCGTAACATCTGTTGGATCTAAAAACTCACCGTCATAGGTGGTACATATGTGTGAAATAAAGACTGTTCCTGCCCCAAAGAGCGTCATGTGTTTAGCCATAAATGAGAGGACACAAGAGTGCCCTTGGGGGGAGTGGTTCTGGGAATGAAAAGAATTGGCGAGACTTGGTAGGATAAGTAAACTCACTTTGTAAAGCTTTTCATGTGAAAGCAAAATGGGGAAACTCTGACTATGCAAATATTATTAGTAAATCCCAAATCTTCTGACAATTCTTTTTTGATACAGTAACAGCACAAAACTCATGCGATGACCCCTGTGGTTTAAATTTAACCTGATGTCCCAGTGAGATGGTCGTATTCCTTCAGCAGAATAATTTTGCTACCAGAAAAAAATAGGATTTTAAATAGTTGCCTGTTCCTGATTTATTGTTCCATTGCCAAAATAACTACCATTGAAAATCTTTTTTGCATAAAGTAGGGGTATTTTTTTGCCCCGGAGTAGCCAATGTATACACAAAGCTTTTCATCTTTTGCAGGCTCTGGAGATGTACAAAGATGACTGGAACAAAGTCTCGGAGCACGTTGGGAGCCGTACCCAAGATGAGTGCATTCTTCATTTTCTCAGACTCCCGATTGAAGACCCCTATTTGGAGAACTCCGATGCGTCCCTGGGCCCACTGGCATACCAACCCGTACCTTTCAGCCAGTCGGGCAACCCAGTGATGAGTACCGTCGCTTTTCTGGCATCGGTGGTGGATCCCCGGGTGGCGTCTGCCGCAGCAAAGGCTGCCTTAGGTATGGGTTTGCCCCAGCGATGTTTCTCGCTTTGTCTTGACAACATTGCTCTCTTAGTCTGCTCTAAATATCGATTGTTTCTGGAGTTTAAGGATGGGTAGTAAGTTGTATAAACAAAATTACATCTATGTAGAAAACTAGTCTCCTGATACCCAGTTTTGTGTTCTGTTGTTACTGAAACTGCCAATTTACAGGCAAGTTGGAATACCTCTTAAAGGCTACTGAATGTCTGAAGATGGCTTATGTTCCCCTTCTGTGCTCACTGACTAGTGACAGTGTTGGCGAGCACTGCCTGGTGGTCGGTGTCACTGTGACCATTGTCATTGCAGCTCTGGAGCCCCCGTTGTAGGAAAGACATGGAGCTGGTGGAGCGGGGCCGGAGGAGGCCATGGAGGTGCTGGGAGGGCTGGAGCCCCTCTCACGGGAGGACAGGCTGGGAGTGGTGGGGGGGTTCAGCCTGGAGAGGAGAAGGCTCCAGGGAGACCTCTGAGCCCCTTCCAGTGCCTAAAGAGGCTGCAGGAGAGCTGGGGAGGGACTCTGGATCAGGGAGGGGAGCCGTGGGACGAGGGGTGAGGGTTTGACACTGAAAGAGGGGAGATTGAGATGAGATCTGAGGAAGAAATTCTTGGCTGTGAGGGTGGTGAGCCCCTGGCGCAGGTTGCCCAGAGAGGTGGGAGATGCCCCATCCCTGGAGGTGGTCAAGGCCAGGTTGGACGGGGCTTGGAGCAACCTGGGCTGGTGGGAGGTGTCTCTGCCCAGGGCAGGGGGGTGCAACGAGATGGTCTTTTTGGTCCCTTCCAACCTCGACCATTCTATGATTTCTATGATTAATTTAGCTATGGGTCAATGCACAATGCTAAACATCCAGTTTTCCTCTTTTACTTGTGTGAAATTACCTGCCAGAGTTAGGTATCCTATAAGAAACTTGGTGAAATAGTTCCTTTCACATTTTTCTGTATCTTTCCATGTAAAAGACAATTTTACATAATTGGGAAGAGACTCTTTCCTACCACGTTTGAGAGAGAAAATTAACTACCTGATATGAAAAGAAGGAACTTACGTATTTGAGAATTCATTTTGTCATGAGATTTACCTACGCGTTGACTGGAGAAAATCATGAGTTTTAATTTGCCATGAAAACCTCCCAACATAACTTTTTCTGTGTGATTTTTAACAGAGGAATTTTCTCGAGTCAGAGAAGAGGTACCGCTGGAGCTCGTTGAAGCTCATGTAAAGAAAGTACAGGAAGCGGCAAGAGCCTCTGGGAAGGTGGATCCAACGTACGGGCTGGAGAGCAGCTGCATTGCTGGAACAGGTCCAGATGAGCCGGAGAAAATCGGTAGGCTCTCCCTCAAAATGCAGAAATTTCTGCAGATGAGGGTTCTTAGGCATTTTCTTCTGACTCATAATAAGCTATAAGTTCGCCTCCAATACGAGATGGGAATCGCAGGTAAGGAGAGTGTGACAGGTCATTCCGTTTCTGCTTGCTGCAGGATTATTAACTCTTGACACTGAATTAATGACCTTAGGACTGGATTTAGTTTTAGCAATTTGTTTTCTTTCTCTGACTAAATGAAATTGCTGTTGCCTGGGATGTGTAGAGTTGAGTGGGCAGAAATACCAGAGCGGGACATTTCATACCAATTCTGTGGGTATCGGAGTGGTTAGAGGATGCTGCCTTTCTAGCATTATCCTTATGATAAAGCAAACTGAGTTTGTTTTATGAGCTCTTTGTGCTCTGGCTCAATCTATAATGTTATGTCACACCTTTTGGTAACCAGTTTTAATGTACGTCGTGTACTGGCAGCACGTTGCTAACTGCGGTGGTGGTGGATGAGGAACTTCCTACTAAATGGTGGAGAGGAACACAGTCCAGGCCACCGCTCGTGGCTCTGGTGGTCGTACGTTACACTGCCACGCTAACAAGCTCCTGTCTTAGAGTGCAGTTTAGTGAGCTATTTTCCGGAGTATTCAGCAGATAATGGTATGAAGTCCGTTATCTGAAGCTGACAGTTCCAAACTGTTTATTCATTACTATGGAAAATCAGTGTATCTTGTGGTAACTCCCTATAAAGTGAAATCACTTTGTGTAACCCCTTTCTGTTTAACTCTTAATTTGGCTCTCCTTCAACAGGAGAATGAGTAGACACACACATTTTGCTACGTACCTACTGAATTTCTCAGACTTTCACAGATCGACTAACTTGTCTGTAAATCGTCATTTGTCTCTCCAGTATTGTTGGCTGCTGTTTTTGTTCAGCTTATCACAAATCATTTTAGTGAATTTAGTGACTAGATACTTAAAGGCACGTACAGCTTTGGGTAAAACTGGGCAGAATGTAATCTGGATTGACTGGAAGGTTTGATTTGGGCTGTGCCTGTGCGTCTCGTAGTTGACCTGCTGTCACCCCGTTTAGAGACCGGAGCGAGGTGCCGGGTGGTGGGGTGGGAAGGGAGGGGAAGGGACCTGCGCATTCTAGTGCTGTTCAGTTGTCAGCTGCTGGTCATACCGGTGAAGATTCACGTCTGCTATTCATGGTGCTTAACGTCCATTGTAAAACTACACTTTTAAATTGGATTAAAAAGTACCGCTTAGCTCATTAAGATATTTTTTAAATAGAAAGAAGTGAGCAGACCGCTCGATCCTTTTGTTGCATTTTTTGGTTCTACGCTCAGTGGGACAGACTTGGTTTGAGGCAGCTCAGTGCTTTGGGAAGAAGTGGAGTATGTGCTGAAAAGGGAACACTCACGTCGGGAATATCTGCTGCTCCCTGTTCCGCAGTGCTCTGTAGCTCAAAACTGGCAGCAGGCATCAAAGCCCTGTTGAAAGGGCAAGGCTTTGGGGTTTATTTTCAAGTTTACTATAAAACAAATTGAGGTGTTACTCCATCTGGGACTAAGCTTAATTTGATAATTATTTTAAAATAAGCTCATTTTAAGTTTTTCTCACTACAGCTTTTTTTTTTTTCCTTTTTCCATATTCTCCAAGCTTTGCTGTAGTGTGTTAAGGACCTCTGTAACACTTATGCTGCTTTAAGTCTTAGTTCTTAATCCTGCGGCACGGCCGGGGAAGTTTACCGGCGCTACATCAGTGGTGGTATCGCTCGTCTGTAGGTTGGCCCTTTCTCTAGGAGAATTTGCCCACAAGTTGCAAAGAGAGATTTTTGAAGTGCTTGTCATTTAACATGAGGAATTGCAGAGCAGATGACCATAACACGATTATTTCTGAATGAGCTGTGTGGCGAGTTCTATAAGTAATACTGTCCTGTTACAGTTAATGCGATTTGTATTGGGCTGTGACTAATGGAATAAATTAGGACAACAGCAGATGGTTCTCCCTGGGGGAGCTGCTCGGCAAGAGTGAACTGGGTCACTCAACAATCTGTGGTGCCTTCCACCTCCAAAACAGCGTTCACTGGAGGGCACGGGGGACTCCATCGCTCGCGCTTGCAGAGGTGCGCCGAGTACGCTGAAGCAGTGTGTTGTGGGGTGCAACTGCTGAAGCGGAGCTGTGTTTTTGCACGGCTACACCTGAACTTTTTATATCTAAATGTCACTATGGAGAACTAAAAGTATCTACCTAGGGTTCCATACTACAATTAAAGTTCACCAGTTGTTATGTTTCAGAAATAAAATTATATCATAGCTCCATAATAACTTAAAAACTCTTAATATTCGTGAATTATAGGCTGTGCGGAATGCGAAAGGGGAAAATATGGCTGGAACAGATTGCAGGAGCTTATATTAATATCCAAGAATCTCCTCTTTTAAGTCTTCGTTGTTAGTTTTTCTAAAAGCTGATGATGGTTCCTTTTAAATCGCTATAATAAGGCTTTGGTAGAGTTAAGAGGGGACTGGAGTGGTTCAAGCGCTGTGCTTAGCACGGTAGACACTGTCTTCTGCTTTCCAGGGTGGTGCTCTGCCGTAGGTTACGGAATAGGAAAGATGAAGATGCTCTGCATCTGTTTTAGTAAAAATGAATTGAGGAGAGGAAACCAGGGGTCCCAGCTCGTTGGGCTGGTGATTAAGTTCCAGAGAAGGGAGATACTTAGTGCGCTTGGGGTACTTAGTACTTTCAATTAAGTCTTCACTGGGTACGTGTGTGCTTTCTTAATGGCTTTCCAAAGGTGATTAACTACACTGACTGCGTCGGTGTGCGCTGAATGAGGCAGGAGGCAGTCTCTGAAGTGCCTGTGTTGGAGGCGGTTACTCGTGCGTTTTAGGTCTTATTCTAACAAGTATTTCACTGAAAGTGTTTCCACTGACACGAGTGTGTGGATGCTTTAAGCTGTAGCTCATCTGTGACAGTCAGCGCTGAGGGGACAATGGTCTGATTTACTGTCTCCATTACAACTGTAAGCGATTTAAATGGATGATTAAATTTAACATTTTATGGATGATTTTGTATCATTCGCAAATACACTTACTAGAAAACTACACACAAGTACACATACACAGGAGAAGTTATTTTCCTTCAGTTTTGGCAGGATGATTTCTCTTGCGGTCTCCAGGGTGTGCTTGAACTCTGAAATAATGCAAGCGTTGCTAAAATGAGCGCACTGCGAGTACTCCGTTCACTTTGTGTGTATGCAGGTGCCTGCGAGCTAGTTCTGCACCGCTGGAGGATTGTGTCCATCAGTCCTCTCGTGATGGACTCGTGCAGCTCGCACGAAAGCTGCAGCGGCTTTCTGTGAACTCCCCAACCCTCTCCGTGGAAGCCCACCTGGTTATGGTGCCGCACGCCTACAAGCTGCCTGAAGCAGAAACAGAGGAAGCTGTGGTGGCTGTGGAGTCCTGACTTAGTGTGGAAAATGTAAATTATGGTTTAGATAATAGCGTAATTATCATATTCAGACCCAGGATTTTTCCATAGCTGTAGTATATTTCCTCTAAATTAAATATTAATATTCAAGCCTGACTTTTGACAGGTTGTGTGTGCTGCCTTGGTGAAAACAAAGGAGACTAGGATGTCTTGAGGGCATCTTTAAACTATTTGCTGAGCTGAAACTCACACTAGTGATTCTGTGCATTTTTATGTGGGGTTTTGCTTATTGTTCTTCAGATGACAACAGAGGTTATGAATCTGCGTATGCTGCAAGTGTCTGTTTGCCAGTAATGCAGTAAATTCTTACCGTGGAAATACTTTATAGTTTTACTTGGTGACCTAAAGTCAGTTTAACTTCTCTGTAGAGACACTGGGCTTCGTCAGAAGTCAGTTATAAGTTCTTCATGTATAAGAAAACGAGGCTCCATGTTCTTGGGGACAATATGCAAAACAGAACAAGCTTACACAGAGACAGAAAATATTTGTTGCTTCAGGTTTGAAGAGGGGCATGGAGAGCGGATGTTCCTGGTCTGCAAGTGGCTCCTCTCTCTTGAAAGATGTCTTGTGGTGTCTCACAACCATCTTCCTCTTGCTGACTTAAGAACTACGCTCATTTGATTCCCCGCAGCTTGCAAGGAATAATACCAACCTGCTGAAGAGGGTTGAAGAGCATCATCGGTGCCATGTAAAAGGGATTACAGTTAAGTCTTCCCCTTTTGTAACAGGGACGTGTGTCTCCAACTAATCAATTCCTGTTTGCATTGTCAGTTACATATTTTCATAGCACAAATTTCCAAGCAACATCTCCAGGCTGGGCAGAGAACGGCTGGAGAGCAGTCCTGAGGAGAAGAACCTGGGGGTGCTGAGTGATGAGAAGCTCAACAGGAGCCGGCAGTGGGCGATCGCAGCCCAGAAGGCCAACCGTATCCTGGGCTGCATCAGAAGCGTGGCCAGCAGGGCGAGGGAGGGGATTCTGCCCCTCTACTCTGCTCTGGTGAGACCCCACCTGGAGTACTGCCTCCAGCTCTGGAGTCCCCAACATAAGAAGAATATAGACCTGTTGTAGCGGGGCCAGGGGAAGCCCCGGAGCTGCTGGGAGGGCTGGAGCCCCTCTGCTGGGAGGACAGGCTGGGAGAGTTGGGGGGCGGTCAGCCTGGAGAAGAGAAGGCTCCGCGGAGACCTTATAGTGGCTCTCCAGTGCCTAAAGGGGCTGCAGGAGAGCTGGGGAGGGACTTTTTACAAGGGCATGTGGTGATAGGACGAGGGGGAATGGCTTCAAACTGGAAGAGGGGAGATTGAGATGAGATCTGAGGAAGAAATTTTTGGCTGTGTGGGCGGTGAGCCCCTGGCGCAGGTTGCCCCAAGAAGCTGTGGCTGCCCCATCCCTGGAGGTGTTCAAGGCCGGGTTGGACGGGGCTTGGAGCAACCTGGGCTGGGGGGAGGTGTCCCTGCCCGGGGCAGGGGGGTGGAACTGGATGATCTTCAAGGTCCCTTCCAACCCAAACCATTCTGTGATTCCATGATTAACCTTCTTAGATCATACAGGAGAATGAGTGCAGTTGTGTTTTTATCCAGCTGAAAGGCAAGAGTCTTTTTTGTCATTCTCATGCAGAGATTCAGAAATGTTTTGGGTTTATTTCTGATCCTTTCACATTTGAATTAGTGATTAATTTTGACAGAACTCTTAATTGTTTTGAAGTACTTTCAGTAGCCTGTAATTTAGAAACAAAAACCTGCTTCAACCCAGGTAAACTTACTTAACCCCCAAACTAATAATTGATAGTTTTCATTCTCTTTTCCTTATACATGTAGTGTTTCAGTGTGGTCCCCTCGATGTACACAAGCGCACAATGGCTTATGCCGGTGGGAACTGCAGAGGCATAGCGCTGTCACTGCAAATAAGGGCTTAGTAGCTAATATGAGAAAACAGTTTTCAAAACCCATTGACTACAACCTGCCTAAAGTTGTCATCCTAATTTTAAAATAACATTTATTATTACAGCCAGGACTAGAAAACCTAAGTTAAATCAGGATATTCACAGTAATTTTACTGTCGCACATACCTTCTGATTCTCTTTGTAGCTGAATGTGTCCCTATGTAATATAAAAGAACACTTTGTTTTGGAAAGTGTCCATCAAATGTACCATGACACAAGGGAGAGTCCAAGGACAGTTTTCCGTACTGTGAGATGCTCCGTGTGCTTTTTTCTTTGAGAAAATTTTATCTACAGGTTGGGTGGGAAGGAGTTGGTCTGTCTGGGGTGTCCTGTTTGCCCTGGATCTTCCCCCGCAGCACCAGTTGCTTCACAGCTCTTACCATGGTTTACAAATTTGCTCTGAGAAGCTGTGGCTGCCCCATCCCTGGAGGTGGTCAAGGCCAGGTTGGACGGGGCTTGGAGCAACCTGGGCTGGGGGGAGGTGTCCCTGCCCAGGGCAGGGGGGTGGAATGAGATGGTCTTTAAAGGTTCCTTCCAACCTAAATGCTTCTACGATTTTCTGAAATAAAAAAGGAACAGTTAATAAAACTTGCCCCGATACTGGCGGAGAATTAATAGCAAAGACTTGGAATCTATGAAAACGTTTGATATGTAGCACGTTGTAAACCTACACAAACTCATCCTGTGCTCGTGTCTTCAGCTGCCGCAGCGGCTCGCGCGTTGCGGGGTGCTGCTTCTCTGAAAAACTTTGCCTCAAGGTGGGAAACCTGGACAGGCGTTGTAATCAGAAAACAAAACCCACATTCAAAATTGAGTTCAGAGTGGAAAGGGAGTTCAGTCTTACCTAAAAGACACAAGAACAAACTGATTTGTGGGGTACAGGAGGAAAGTTTGTCTTATAGGACTTTATTTTATGGCATTCTTAGGAGCAGCTTACTCGATTATCGCCTTACGGCTTTCTCTCAAAGGTGAGTCTGGCAAGGAGTATTGTCACCTGTGAAGTTTGCACTCCTGAGCAAATCATGTGCAATTACAATTGTGTGGCAAGAACCTTCTAGGGAATTTCCCCTCCCCCTCCCTCGGAGTAGAAATGTGAAGCTGCAGGTTTCTGTGGGAGCCCTTTTGGAGTAGGAGCCGTCAGAGGTGAGATAGCAGCCTGATGGTCGAGGTGCTCGCTGCTGGTCTGGGTGCTGAGACTCCAGTCTCTGCTCAGCCTGGTTCCAGACTGGAGAACCTGAGCTCCAGGTTCTCATCTTCCAGTATATAGAACAAATTATCAAGTCGCTAGCTTTTGAGACAGAAGTCTTCCCATTTTGACTTAAAATTGTCCACAGACGAGAGCTTTTCTGACCTGTTTCACTCCGACTTGAAATTTTGTAGGAAGCAGAACTTCAGAATTGCTCCACTTCTCTCTGTGGTTAATTTTTGTGTTGTTTATACAAAACTATAAATTTTTCTTTCAATTATGCTGTATCCCAATACTAGGAATCCTGGAAGGTCTCAGTGTTTGGGTTATGTCACAGGATGAAAATTTGTGTATTCCTGTGCAGTGTTTTCCTATTTTGAGCTCATGATCTTCCATTTTACCAACCCAACCGCACTTGGAGTGTTCTGCACTTTGTCTTTCTGGTTGGTTGTTTTTTTGCTGAAGAGGAGAATAAAGCTTTCTTTGTAAAGCTTTTTCTTTCATTTACTGGGAGGGATGGCACTCTTAAGCCCAGTTTGGAGCTCTGCTTCTAGGCTTGAAATAGCTGTCTGACAAAATCTGATCTAGATTTCTCCCTGTGACATTATTAGGTCACTAAATCTTAACTCTGAGATAAAACTTCTGAGGAGGTATATCCCCAGTCTCCATAAATTGAATTATGGTGGCAGATACTTCAGATAAGTAGGTTTATCATCTTAAAATAAGATAAGAGAAAAACTGTTATCTTTCAGTCAGACATTTTAGTATGTTTTTCTTATATATGGAAGGGACTTTTGTAAAAACTTCTCTACAGAACTGTTGCTATTAAAGCAAAACACTTTGTGCCCCTGTTTTTCGTCAGTGTAGCACACAGGAATTACCAGTAAAATGAGGATTATGGAAAATGAATGCCCAACAGCAGCTAATGTCTTCAGAAGCTTAGAGATGGATCAGGGCTTTTCACCAGCGGTTTTATATTGGTACGGCAGCGTGTGGTGGAGTCCCTGAGCTAAATAAGCTCCTTCTTTAATGCCCCTGTACATGCAGTTGTAACTAGAGTCTCTGTTCTTGCAGAACAAAAACTAAGATCCTGGACAAGGAGTACAAGGTTGTGCTGACACCCCCTCTTGCCTGTCCTTGCAGAACAGACGGGTGCTGCAAATAAATCGGGATTTCTTGGACTTTTAAACAATCCATATGCCGAATATCAGGACGTCGTAGTACGTTATTCAGATGCTTTCATGGTATTCTCCATCAATAGGCTTGTTGTTATCCTCTTATCTCAGAGGCCTGCTGTCATTAGTCGGAACATTTTAAATAAGTGTTCTGTAAGGGAAGAACTTAACGAATGAGCCAAGGGTTGGCACCAAGAGATGAGTACTAAGCACACGAAGATGCTAACTGCTGTTAAAACCCTTCTCTCGAGGTGGGTGCATCCAGCACACGGTAACACACGGGTTCTAATATTTTTTTTTTTCCTTTCCTCATTTTGGTCTCACTTGTACACCAGTTAGGCTGTTACCTGATCTTCTGCTGTAGACGCCGAGGTCAGATGGGATGGCAGCTGGTCAGCTGCTACTCAGAAAGCAATGTGTAACGCAAGGGTGCCTGGCTCTGTTATGGCAGAATTCTTCAGATCTCTCTGTAACAGCCAGTGGAATGCCAAGCAGGCAGTAAAGAAGAGGTTCCAAGCTTGAAGAGTGCAGTGTAGTCAGCCAAAGAAACAAGCAAAACGGGCGACAGCAGGCAGCACGTAGTTGTGTATTGAAGCTAAGGGTTTTTCATGCCTGGTGGTAGGACCCTCTGAAGGTGCTTGTGGTCAAGGTCAGGTTTTTGTGGGTGCCTGGCAAACTAGTTCAGCATTCCAAATGTGAAGGCATGAGGCAGCGGGTGCGGATCCACACAACCATGGCAGTGAGAGAACCTGCCAAGTGTCCATATAGCTCCTATTATGTACTTGTAGCTTCTTGTGACTATTTCCCAAATGACTTGTGCTCTTCTGTTTTGACCTCATGAGGAGAGGAAGACTTCTTTGGTCAGACACTATGATGACCAGTTCAGAAACTGGAGGCTGCAGTGATGTAGGTGAGCTGCCTCAGCTCTCTGTAGAGGTCTCCTCTTGAGCATGTGCTTGGCACGCTTCTCTCTTTCCATAAGGAAGTACTTCATGACTCCAGTATGGGAGCCTGGGCTTGGAGCCAGTCTTGGCAGAGGCTGTCTGGTGTGCGTCCTCTGAAGATTCAGGGCATGGTGTAAGGCTGAAGCTCCACCTCCTGGAGAAGTCCAGGAAATCGTTATTGCCCAGAGAACCCAACTGGTGGTTTTATGGAGAGCCCTGCACACTTTACAGCAGCTGTCAGCAGTCCCCGAAGCCACTGGGGAGAAGTAAGAGCTCACCCAATGCTGTTGTCATCTTCAGCATTAGCACCGAAGGTGCAACTCAGCTCTGGTTTTTCAGCGCCTCTCGGGAAGCGTGCTTTTTAAAAAGCTGGGAGTGGAGCGGGCTGTCCCTTGGCAATGTTGTCAGGAGGTGTGTTCATTCAGCCTCTGCTCTGTTTCTTAGTTCTCTGGTTGGCTGTGTTTTGGATGCAGAGGAAACTCAGAACTTTCAGCTGGTAATTTATGTTCTTTTCTTGCTTTATATCTCACCAACAACCAGCTCTTGTGCTCAAACGTGATTCATACCTTGTTTAGCACCTAACGAGGCGGCTGCGGTTGCGCTCTTGAGCTGCAATACAGCTTCTTTCAGTGAGAAGGCGAAGAAAGTGTTAGGGCTTAACTTGGATCGTTTCATTGATCCACCCTTCGGTACAAACCCACGAGTATTGGTATCACTACAGCTGAGGAAGAAACGAGAGAATGAAGGATCAAGATCTGAGCGAGAGCGCTCTCCGGGAACACCTGCCATGCAGCACTACGCCTTGTGGGCCACTTTCTTTGGTTTCAGCTTCTTTGTTCAGTTCAGACTCAAACATGTGCTTCGAATGTATTTCTGAGGGCTTGGAGACAATTTCAGAGTGTTTTGGGGAGCGGAGTGTTTGGAGGAACAGCACGAAGAGCCGTACAGGACTGGAGAACCGCCTGGCCATCATGGTTATGCGGAGCGGCAGGTAGGGAGGGTGTGAAATGCGGTTTCACATCCAACCAGAGGATAACTGTTCACTGCCTTGAACTCCAGTGGCTTTGGGGCCAGAAATAACAAGAGGTCCTCCATGTTGAAGAACTGCGTTAGCGCTTTAAACAGATTCACCAGTGCTTAATGTTACTCTGGTGTTGAATAACTATTTTGAAGTCTGCTTTGGAGAACTTTGGTATTTGCGCCACCTGCAAAATGGAATTTCGATCTTTGGTTGACCTGCAACGCACGCCGGTGCCTCTGCAGAGACCTTTCGTCGAAAGCAGCTCAGGGGATCTTGTGCTAAGGAGGAGTTACAAGTCCGGCAGCACCGTAGCTGAGGTTAACCACGTAACTGACAACCATCTACAGAATCAAATTGGCTGTATTGGGGAAAAAACATTTTATAACGCTGCGACTTACCGAGGGGCATTACTGTGTGACTTGAATACTGCAGAACTGTGCATTGAACTGTCCTTTCCGTAGCTAAAATTGGTAGATTTGATGGTTTCTCTCTCCACGGGTAAACTGGGTGTTTCAGCAGAGTGAAGATAACTTAATGTTTTGTCCTGTTTGTTGGACTGAAAACAAAAACCAGTTAAATTTTAAATTTGCAAGTAAACTTGGTTTTTAAAGTAAGATTAATGTAATAAGCGTCTAGTCTTCCAGGAGTTTAGTGTTGTGGCTTTCTTTAAACCACTGTTGGTAGAGAACAGAAAACTTTAGTTAACCCTGAAATAAATATCGAGTATGATAAATGGGTGTTAACAGCAATTCTAAATACTTTATTTGTTTCTTCAGATGGAGCTGAGGAAGAAAAGATGGAAACCGAGACAGATGGGCAGCAGTCTGAGAAGGTAAGCTTGGCTGAGTACGCTACTTCTGAAAAGATAATTCTGATGCTTATGAACCTGAATTATTGCGTTCTAAAATGCCATGTAAGAAAGACAGTAGTGTGCTGGTCAGTGTGTCTGTCCACAGGGAACAGTTTTCAGTCTTCGTAATGCTTCATTTTCTTATGAGTCATTTATTCTCAAGCCATAGAATTGCTTAGGTTGGAAAAGACCCTTAAGATTGAGTCCAACCGTTACCCCAGCACTGCCAAGCCCACCACTAACCCATGTCCCTCAGCACCACGGCTACGCGGCTTTTAAATACCCCCAGGGATGGTGACTCCACCACTGCCCTGGGCAGCCTGTGCCCTTCCCGGGAAGAAATTATCTCCATCCTAAACCTCCCCTGATGCAACCTGAGGCCATTTCTCCTTGTCCCATTGCCTGTCCCTTGGGAGAAGAGCCCGACCCCCCCCTCACTACCCCCTCCTTTCAGGGAGGTGTAGAGAGCGAGAAGGTCTCCCCTCAGCCTCCTCCTCTCCAGGCTGAACACCCCCAGGGCCCTCAGCCGCCCCTCGCAGGACTTGTGCTCCAGACCCCTCACCAGCTTTGTTGCCCTTCTTTGGACATGCGTATAGAGACATCATATAGAGATGTTTCTTTTGCTGGGCAAAGAACAGGAATGGAATGTTGGTGTGTTGTTCTCTTGTCCTGAGAAAAATCAGTTGGGACTGGGTGCTACCAAATGAATTAGAGATTTAAGCTGCAGAAGGACATTGGCACGTTGTGGTTCATGACTTGTAGCGATCTAAAGCAAGCATCTCTTCAAAGTCTTGCTCCAGGAAAGTTTGTCTTGTGACAAATTGCCTTCCCAAAGTTGACTGCAGCTTTCAGTTCTGACAAGGTCAGAGAGATCAGGGCTTTCCAGGAAATGGGTGAGTTCTGTGGAGCTGAACAGAGAACCTGGAGGAAACCACTGCCCCAGCTGCATCGCAGCTCTTCAGCGACAGTGCGAGTTACGTATCTGTTTGCTCTGCACAATCCCACGCGGCTTGGTGGATGCGGAAGGATCAGATCTGGCTGACTAAAGGAAGGTGCCTGAGGCTGAGCTGGTCAATAAAACTTTTCTTTGCAACAAGTCTCAGCTAACTCTTGGTTAGAGGTGTGTATTGTACACTGTTGATGTTAGGTGTGATGCATCCTGCCCATAAAGATGAGATACTTAGAAATTAATTCCTTCAAGCTGTTGATAGTGCCTACAAGAATGCAGTTGTTTGGGGTTTTGGTTTTTTGTTTGTTTTTTTTTTTTATAACCCCATATCTCCAAACACGGTACCTCTTTTCAGATAGTCTACAATAATGGCACTGGCTGTGATTGTTTCAGACCTGAACTGGAATTAAACTAATATCCTGGAATTAGAACACCACCCTGCTAAATAAATGGTGGTGGGCGCTTACTGAGTCTGCAGCAACAGGTGATATCTCTGTGTTGCCTCCTTAGTCAAAAGAATGAAATCAAACTAAGCTAATGGCAGCCGAGTGTAGTCCTGATGTTACTTCTCGCTATTTTTCAGATAGATCTTTTGCTGCCTTTCAGGTAAATAGTCAGGTACACTTAGGTAGACGTAAGCGTCGAAGACTTGGTCAGAGCTTGAAAAGATGCGTTGTTCTGTAGAGTAGAATAAATGAAAAACGTTCACCTCAGTTTGGTGTATTTTCAAGGGGAAAACGATGCTTCCAGTCTTAAGCACAGAACCACTACTGATTTCATTAATACTAAGTTAAGGCACCTAGAGTTTAACAAGAGAGATTTTTATTTTACTTCCATTTTGCAAACATTGCTCTCTCCCACCACTGGTGGACAGAGGCACCCTCCTGTAACGTGTGATTCAGTTGGAGCATTTGTTGCCTCAGGACTCTGTTGTGACCACGAGTTCTGCAGAATTTGGAGCTGTGCGGATAGATGAATGCTGTATAAATTGTTAACGTGGGAGACACTAGGAAGGATATAATACTTGCGTGCAAACTACTGGAATAAATGGGGGCAGCACGGAGGGGCAGAACATGTTCTTATCATAGAATCATAGAATGGTTTGGGTTGGAAGGGACCCTAAAGATCATCTCGTTCCACCCCCCTGCCCTGGGCAGGGACACCTCCCCCCAGCCCAGGTTGCTCCAAGCCCCGTCCAACCTGGCCTTGAACACCTCCAGGGATGGGGCAGCCACAGCTTCTCGGGGCACCCTGCGCCAGGGGCTCACCACCCGCACAGCCAAAAATTTCTTCCTCAGATCTCATCTCAATCTCCCCTCTTCCAGTTTGAAGCCATTCCCACATGCCCTTGTAAAAAGTCCCTCCCCAGCTCTCCTGGAGCCCCTTTAGGCACTGGAGGGCCACTATAAGGTCTCCGCGGAGCCTTCTCTTCTCCAGGCTGACCCGCCCCCACCTCTCCCAGCCTGTCCTCCCAGCAGAGGGGCTCCAGCCCTCGCAGCAGCTCCGGGGCTTCCCCTGGCCCCGCTACAACAGGTCTATATCCTTCTTATGTTGGGGACTCCAGAGCTGGAGGCAGTACTCCAGGTGGGGTCTCACCAGAGCAGAGTAGAGGGGCACAATCCCCCCCCTCGCCCTGCTGGCCAAACTTACGATGCAGCCCAGGGTACGGTTGGCCTTCTGGGCTGCCATCGCCCACTGCCGCCTCCTGTTGAGCTTCTCATCAGTCAACACCCCCAGGTCCTTCTCTGTCATCTTAGCTCAGGATTTCTTGTATCTTCAGATGAACCCAGGTTGGCCCATGTTACAGAATCTGATGGACTTCTGTCCAGTATAGCAGTTATTTATTTATTGAGATTTCACTTACAATTGTCAAAATGGGCTTTAATAGCCGTCAACCTTTAAAATTGAATCTCTTCCTTTAAGATTGTGAATCAATTTGAAAGCTATAATCCAAGTTAACAGGGAAAGTCTGGTATAGCTCTCATTCTTCAAACAATCTTTCATCCCATTTAGGTTGAAAACAAAGCGGAGGGTGAAATTGAGGAAGGCGATAAAGTACAAGAAGGAGAAAATGAGAGAAATCCAGAAAAAGAGCAAGAGAGCGAAGTGACTGCGGACCCCAAGCCAGGTAATGGTTCCCAGCTGTTCCTCAAGCTGTGGTAGCTTTAATAGCCTTCCTCTGAAGTGGTTGGAATAGACTATAAACTCAACTGTGGCAGAAATATTTCCTCCTGCACATCAGGCTGCTTCATGGTTCAGTAGTAAATATTCTAGTTTAATTTCGCTGCAAAGCTCAGGCACTAAATTCTTTCTTGAACTCATTTTAGACCTCAGCTGAGCTTTCTGTCACTGTGTGTAGTGACTGGATGAAGAAATTGCAGCGAAGTGTGTGTAGGTCACATGAATTACTTTCTTTTCCCTGTATCGCACACCATTTGACCACTCCTGATGCAAAGAAATGGCGCTGCTCACTTCCACTCTCAGAAGTTAATATGTTAGCTCCGTTTCCCTGTGAAGTGAGGCAGAGCCTTTATTTTGACAGGCTGAGCAGTACTGGGGTTATTTTTTCTACATAAAACATTATTATTCTTGTCTATTTTTAATGTGTTCCCCTTGCACCACATGGATACATCGTTTTTTTCCTGGAATTTACATTCAGTATTTTAGCACCAGGTAGAACGAGAAGCATTTGGATTTGATGTAATAACGGGGTTGATTTGGAAACGCGGCTGAAATTGTTGTGGTGAGAGTAAGCTGATGGCAGATGATGAATTGACGGGATGGAAACTAAAAGCATTTAAAGTTGCCCTATTTGCTGGATCAGATCCTCTTAGACTAGAATTGTTCCCGTGTCAGCGTTTGGACGCGTACAGCGTAGGAATGTGACAGTGTGTGGATGCATTAATTTGTTTGACTACGAGCAGTGTGCGTTGTGCGATTCCTGTCCTGACACGATACTGCTAACAAGGGGAGAATGCGCGTAACAAGACTTGGCGGTAAATCTCTTTCAGAAGAAAAGGAGGCAGAAGAGAACAAGGAGAACGTTGATGCAAGCAAAGACAAAGAAAATGAGGCTGGGAAGAAGAAAGTGGAACATGAAATCTCGGAAGGAAACGTAGCTACAGCTGCAGCTGCTGCCCTTGCCTCAGCTGCCACCAAAGCAAAGGTTTGTTTTGTACGGATACCCATTGGCTTGGTTTCCAGTTCACATTAGAACTCGTCCTAAAATGGTCCTTTGTTCCAGATCTGTGCAAATTCGTGTTCCCATCTCTCATACCGTGAAAGAGCACAAGTGCCATCTTCAGTTTCTTCTACTTGAACTCCCGAGTGAAATAGTGTATCGTTTTAATTTAGGCAGCTGCTTTGATGGTTATGAAGTCGATGAACATCCCTAAGAAATAGCCCCAAAATGTGTTTGTCATTTTTGGAAAGACTTTTATCTACTCGACGGGTCTGGCTGTAGTGCTGATAGGTCAGAGTGGCAAAACCCACACGTTGCCTTTTTTGCTGTGCCACCGGCTGTTCTGTGGACTTCACACAACCCTTCCGTGCTCGGGCTCTCAGTCCGTAAAAGAATGCGATGTTCAATTTGAGCATTACAATTTTTTATAGACAATTGAATGATTTTTTTTTTTTTTTAAGAGATACTGTGTGTCTGTTAAAAGCCATTCTTGTCTTCCTATCACTAAACTTCTGTTTGTTTGTCTGTATTCTCTTAACGAGCTGTGGTTTGAATCAGTGTCCTATCTAATAGCTTTTCTTTACCCTATAATTACCTATTGCATGTTGCCTGTCATTTTCTTTTTGCGGGAACCAGATCGCCTTCGCTTCTTTCAGAATATCATTTTCAAAATCCGTTTTCTTTTCACGTATTTTGTTTTCTTTTGATTCAAGTTGTAGTTTGGGTTTCTTAATCGCTCTTGGATTCAGTCCCAGGTTGCGTGTCAGCTACTTCATAGATACTAAAAGCAAAGCATGGATGGTGTTTATCTCCCCATGGATTTCCAGGACATAGTAGTGGACATAACGAGGTGTTGCATGTATCATACAGACTTTTCCAGTCTGAGCTTTGACTCTTGACTTTTAGACTGGTTTTTTCCCCAGCTGCATCGTGTGTGTTGAGGACAGCGCGGTGTTGTCATGATGATACAGTCCCTCCTTTACAAACCCAGGAGATTTGAGGATATTTTTAGTTATTGCCTTTCAAGCCAGGCTCTGAAATCCCAAGCTGCGTGAATTCAGCGTTGCTTGGTGTCCGAGCTAGGCACCCTGCCTGTGTGGAATCCCACTTTGCAGGCAAACTTCAAGTTCATTATTTTGGTGACGTGCGGAGTCCTCGCTGGCTTTCTTGTGCATCGCTTTGCCTGTCGGCATCTGAACCTGTGATGCTCCTAGCACCAAGCTCTTACTGAGAGTAACGTACTTGCAGTTCATCAGTCTTACAGATATTTTCAGCCAAGTAGAAAAAAAGCCTGCTTATATATAAGGAGGCGTGAAATTTAATCTCTATTTTATGGAAGGCTACTTGCTCCAAATAAAGATGATCTGCTTTCCTTCCTGTGCTGATAACGAGTGCTAGGGGGAGAAGGGACTTGGCTAATGGCAGTTTTCATTACGGTAGTAATAATATTCTAGAAGAATTTTAGCTTTATATTACAGGAAATAATATATTATAATTAGGGGGTTCACACTTCAGAGTGGAATTGAAGTTCAACAGGGACTTCTCTTTCCACTTGCACTTAAAAACCCCGACAATATTAAGGCTTCCAGTGAGTTGTATCTTGTCTGAGAGAGTGATTCGGTTCTTCACAATAAACTCGAGACCTGGTCATGTGAAGAGCTGTTACAAAGTTGTTTTCCTTACGATTTTGTAGCAGAAGAATATTGCAGTTGACTTCTAAGGAGAGACAGGGGTTAAAGGCAGGCACTCAAAAGTGTGGGTTTTTTTCTTTTGGGGTAAGTGGCTTTACCAATAAGTTGTCCTATTTGAGAAATGGTATCCAGTGAACATGTACATTTAGGGGAGAGGCTCTATATTATTACATATAGAATAAAGCAACAATTGTAAATGTGTTTTTACAGGTTATGGCTTCTGTACTAGCAATATTAGAATTGAAGTCGCTTTCCTCATTTTCTTCTCAGATTCCTGAGTCACTGTAAGCTTTTTTCCCTTTCTGTGAGTAAGTGGCACCCGATAGAAAATGTCCCCTCTCCTGGGGATCGCTATAGCTTTTGTCCAGTTGTGATCGTGCTGCAGAGCTGCTGCTGTAGCTCTTGATCTGTCACTGGCACTGCCAAAAAAGACTGTCCTGGTCATAATTTGACCTCATGCATAACACTGATCCCATGATTTCTCTGGATTTCTGTTTTGAGGTAGTTGTGATTGAATACGTCTTTTCTAGAAGACACTGATATCAAAAACCGCCAGTGATGCAAAACCTCGTATAATTGTCTCTAAGTTCTTCCATGGGTGGTAAACTTTGCAGTTTGGCTTTATTCCTCATCTGATGTGCTTCTACCACGAACCGTTGTACCACAGCGGCACTTTCCTTTGCCTGCCGAATTAAAAAGCCTCTGGTTATCAACCGCTTTTTTCATGTTGTAGGTATTTAGAAATATAAAATTCAGGAATAGGAGGGACCCTGTTGCTAAAATCAGGTTTCTTCTTTTTGCAGGCAGCTACCTCCCATCTTCTCTTTATAGGCAAATCAAATTATGTTTTAATTGGTTCCTCTTTGCTGCTCTAGAAACTCACCGTAGGACCTTTTTCATCTCGTGCTTGAATGGATGCGTGGCAGGACTTAGTTTTTCCCATTGTGTGCCTTAGTGTAGATAGTTCTGTGTTATTTGCCACCTTTATTGCTTCCGTTTCATTCGTTCTTGCCCGCTCTTGGCCTCTCAAACAAAAGCTGGGTGAAGCATCTAGTCTCCGCTCACAAAATAGGAGGAGGGAAGGAAGGAGGAGTATTTTTCTCTGCCTGTTGCAGTGTCAGGTAACCTCTCGCCTGTGGATGGGGTCCCGGTGAGGGGGTGCTGGGATGCTAGCCGTTCTCCAGAGGTCTCTTGCAATCTAGCGTTACAGCTGTCTGTACCAGTTGTCACACTCGTGTTCTTGCTGTGATTAGTGAATTCCATAACTAAAGCTGGGTTTGAGAAGAGGAGGGATGGCCCAGGTTCCGTGAGGCTGCCGGCGTTGTGGGTGTGCTTGGTCAGTAGCTGGTCTTGTGATTCCTCCCAAATTTATCAGCGTTCACCCAGAAGGGATTGCTGAGCAGAGAAATCGGAGTCGGTATTGTGGCAACGGGCACAAGCGCAGGCACAGAGGCACTCATGGCCATACCGCTGTTTAGGATTCACGTGTTTAAATAGTAAATGAGAGTGTTGTGCCATATCCGCTCTCCGGCAGAGGCCGGGTCCGCCCTGCGTAGTGATGCTCAGGTCGTTCAGAATCGCTGTGTCCCGGGATAATGTCACGTACCATCGTCTTTTTCACTTATTTATGACCTAAGGTGGATGCAACGATGTGTTTATCAGGCAATTTAAATCACTATTAATTTTGTCTTGCTATGTGTTGTCAACTGCAGAGTCAGTAATGACTTGTTCTTTGTCCTTGTGAAAGCCCCGGGTAATGCCGGGCTCAGGAGCAGTCTCTTCGGGTCTCTTCAGGAAAAACTTCAATGATCATTTCCTTTCTAATGTGTATTTGAGACCTGTCTTTTACCTAACCGTTCGCCTTGCTGATTTTATGTTAATCTGGTTTCGTTATTGAAATTGCACACGTCGAGCAAGGCAAAGTGACTGTCAGAAGGCTCTGTGTGTCAACAAAGGTACTTCTGTCACTCTGACTTTTCGTACAAATGAGTTTGTTTTACTAAACACCATTAATTGACGTTGAATTTTCTAGTTCTGTCAGCCATGCAGTCACTTTATTTCAAATGCGCGCACCGCTGTTTGGTCAGTATTTAACTGAATAGCCTACTTGAACTTGGCAGTGGCGTGCTGTTAGGTGAACTTGGGGGATCACTCTGGTTCTCAAACTGTACCCGATTTAAAGTTAAACTCGGTGAGAGTCTTGAATGTATGTTATCTAGATTGGCTGAGGACTTGCTTTATTGCTGGTGCTGGTGGGTTACCGGAGGTGAAGGCTGTCAAATGACAGGACATAGTAGTGATGGAAACTATATCATACGTTTTTGAGAAATTCTGTTTGGGATTACCAGGGAGTTTTAGAATGCTGCTTTTCTCCAGCTCAGCATTTCTCCCAGTCCTGAGCCAAGTTTTGGGGCACAGCTTGCTAAATGTGAGTCTCTGTGTGCAGCTTGAGCTGGATGAGGTCCAGCTTTTTCTTCTTTCCTTCTTCCCCTCCGCCCTCACCTTTCCCTTCTCTAACGCCAGCCCTCCTTCCCCCTTAACCCTTGGATGTGTCAGCAGGGCTTTGCTTGGGTGCTGTTGTCGGGAAACATCCTTTGACTATTAATACGGAAACTTCTGAGCAGTGCATGTGACGGGTGTTTTATTTGGAGTGTGTTTTCCTTTGAACAGCAAGCTTTTAGCAAAAGCTGGTAGAAACCGTCATTAACACGCCTTTCGCACTTGGAGAATGTGAAATGCTTTTACAGGCTGTCTCGTGTATCGCATAGATATATGTACATGATACAGGATATGTATGCGTATAAGTGTGTATATCTAAATGGGGTAAAGCTAAAGCCTCGTAAAGAATCTGCCTTTTTCTGCAGTTCGCTTTTGCAGTTTAAATACGGCTTTGCCTTCAGCTTTCTTTTGCAGTAGGAATACTATGTAACCTGGTTATAAAAGGAAACGGGAGATTTATTATTTTTTTTTTAATAGTTTCTTCTAATATCTGTGTAGAGATTTCTCTGCAAGCTCTCCCTAGCCCGAGGTGGAACTGCTGCGCGGAGAAAGCGTATGGTTTAGTGGTGCGGTGCTGCATCTAATGGGAATGTCCTTAACTAGATACAGAGCTGCTCATTTACTTGAGGAAAAAAAATACTTCAACGGCAAAGGCACGCGAGAGTCATCTCGCTGGTTTTGGGGGTCGTTCCAGGTAAAAGCCTCCTGTGTGTGTTTTGGTGAAAGCTTTTTGGATGACCTACAGCTGACTCGGTGGAACGCACCCGTGCTCCCTCATTTGCATTTCCACTGAAAGCGCTCTCTGTTGCACAGCGCTCGGAAGGCTTCGAGGCAAAGCTGCATCGCTTACGAGTACTGAGCATCCACAATACCTCGTGCATTAAAACCTGCCACCTATTTATTTGATTAAAAGCTTAACAATCTTCCAAGGGCTTCTGGTTCCCAGTGTAAGACCGATAATGTGATGCCCTGTTTTGTGTCCAGAGGTGGAATAGGATGGCTAAGTCTAGGTGCAGGCGTAGTTGGTTTATTTGTTCCCTTAAAGCACTTTATTTTGTGAGATTTAGTAAAGCGGAAACCTGTGTTTTATCCTCAGCACCTCGCGGCAGTGGAAGAAAGAAAGATCAAGTCCCTGGTCGCCCTTCTGGTGGAAACACAGATGAAGAAGCTGGAGATAAAACTTCGCCATTTTGAGGAGCTGGAAACCATTATGGACAGAGAGAAAGAGGCAGTAAGTAGGAGGGTACTAATGTGAAATTCTGGATTAAATCCGTCACTGCCAAGAGCTGTGTATGCTGACAGCTGGGAAAGTAGCAGCTTCAGCTGTTTCTCACCTTTGTGCAGGTCTCTGCCTCAGCTGGAGTTCAGGATTATCCCCTACAGTAGCGTTTGAGCTCTCTCCTCTATCCAAATCTTCCCTTTACCATAAGCAGCAAACCGGTGGTATCCTGCATTTGCTTCCTGATCCTTACTCCTGTCATCAACACGTGAATGTGGAGTTGGTCCTGAGCCTCTGTGTAGGCCTTATCGCGTGAATGATGTCTGATGTACGAATGGCTTTTCCATGTAAAGAGTGAAATGGATGGAAACCTTACTTCCCAATGGGAAGCGAAACCAGCTCTGTCTGCCTTTCCTTCCTCACCCAGTTTAGACTGGAGATTTGGGTTTAAGCCTGTCATTCAGGTTTTTGGAGGGCATTTCCAGTATCTCTTGGGAAAGTCCTCAAAGTGAGATGCAGTGGCAGAAGGATACAGAACACTTGATACTTGACAGAACAAGAGGGAATGGCTTCAAGCTCCAACAGGGCAGGTTTAGACTGAACATTAGGAAAGAATTTTTCACAGAAAGAGTGGTCGGGCACTGGAATAGACTGCCCAGGGAGGTGGTTGAGTCACCATCCCTGGATGTGTTTGAGATGTTTAGATGTGTTGTTGGGGGATATGGTGTAGGGGAGAACTTTGTAGAGTAGGGTAGATGGTTGGGCTCGATGATCCCAAGGGTCTCTTCCAACCTAAACAATTCTATGATTCTATGATATGTGCTCGGGAGCAACAGCTTCTCGTCTTGTGATGGTGCAGGATTTGCCTGAGCTGGAGAGGGGAACAGCCGCTTCGAGGGAAGGGAAGGAGGCAGTGATGGCAGGAGTGGGGAAAGGCGGTTACTCAGAGGCACCAGAAAAGTGTCAAAATAGAACAAAGCTGAAGTGACAAATCTAAAGCGTGACTGAGGAGGAGGAGCTGGGGAAGCCAAGCAAGAGGTTGCTAGTTTCTGTGCTCGGTCTAGTGAGGCGGTAAGCCGGGGCACAGGGCCCGATTGAGGTCTAGCCAGCTGGAGAAGGTGGTGACGCTAAGGGACCGTATACGACGCATCCCAAGCAGGGTTGGATTTATATTGTCGCACTATTATTCGCACCTTACTGGAGACTTGTGTGTCCCTAAAATCAGGGTATAACGTGGAAGAGATGCTGTCTCTGCCGGTCAGTGGCTGCATTACGCATCAATTACTAAGTGTTCTTTGATATATAGTGCAGCCGGCTTTCAGAGAAGCGATTTCTCTCCAGATACTGTAAAGATCACCCGAAACTTCATTTTTATCAGAGAGCAGACAGGCTTTTTTTATTTTTCTGTTGTGTAGCTTGCTCATTTTTTGTCAATAGGCAATTACTCTAGATGTGTTGAGGATATTGATTCATAATTCTAGGGGGTTTCACATTTGCCCTACCATGTGAATTTAATGGAATTTACATCCTCACTTTGGCATTAATCACATTGATAGGGTTTGACAAACTGGGGTCTTTTGTTGTAGCAGAATGTCAGCAAGAATTTCTAGATTGCTCAGCATCCACAACCATTTCAGTGTGGTGTTTGCTTCTGACACTGATTGGCAGCTCAAGAAATGGACCTAACTATTTTGAAAAGGTTCTCTGTAGATTTCTTTCTTTGGGGGATATATTCTATTAGTGACAGTAGGGTTTTTTCCATTTTGAGGCATATGACATTTTCCTTTTTAAAAATGTGCATACAAATTTTTCCCTTGGCTTTCTGGTGGTTAAATTCGGTCTTTTCACCTGTCATTGTGGATATTTAGTGGAATAATTAAAGCAAAAAAAATTCCTTAGGTGCCATTGCACACTATGCATATGTCCTTATTTGCTGCACTGGCTTTTTCTTACAGTAAAGGGAAGGTGATTCTAAGTAGTGAAAGAAATCTGAGTTGCAGCTTGGAGGGTGTTAGATTTTAGGCAAAACACGTTTACTTCAGTGTTTAAGCTGAAGTGATTTCAGTAGTGCCAACTCTGCCTCTAAGCAGGGATCCTGTTGGTAGGAGCCTTGGTGACCCAGAATTTATAATAGCGGGTGAATCCTTTCTTTACCCATTTCTGCTTTGGGAGGAGGTACTTGCTGAAGATTAAATTGTAGTACAATGATGGTTATTGTATTGAGTATACATTAAGTGCTTGTAATGTCCTTTCTAATTGTGAATCACTTTGCGTAATGCCCAAACATGCTGTTGCAGATTTGAAGAGTGTAGTATTCGTGACTACGTACCTAAAAACGTGGCTGATTTCATGAATGGAGTTGTGCAGGGAGATTGTCTGGCACACTGATGCACGCTGATCTTCTCTAAAGTGCCGAGCCTCGCTCTTGCGTGACGTCCGCTGCCGGTATAACTGAGTTTTGGGAGTTGAAGAGTAAATGCAAACGACTGATAGACTGCCCAGCAGAAAATGTGTTACTACCAGTTGTCTTAATGCGAACGTGGGGCTACGACAGCAGGTTGTGTCCATAAACCCGCTTCTGAAACGGTTACAGCAAATGCAAGAACCCAGTACAGAACCAGGTGTTTTGGGCTCTGCGTCAGTTGTAAGACCAGCTTGGGTTATGACTTGTGTTTATTTGCCTTCTTCCTCTGTCCAACCGTCTCTTCTCATTCAGAGGGGAGAGAATGTATAGAAGAGAAGTTTTCACTGGTTTCCCTTAAGTACAAGGTGTGTTTTACAGACACTGGATGCTGTTTGGGGATGCTTGTGAAGACTTTTTTTTTTTTTTTTTTTTAAATGTGGCAGGATAGGGTACCGTGAAGAGAGCAAAGCAGGAATATAAAAGAGTATAGAAAGACTATAAAAAGCACGGTGTAGCCATACTTCTTGCCTAAGCCTTTGTTTCGGGTCATTTGCTGTAATTCTTCTCTGAACTGCCTGCCACCTACGGAATCTGTTTCCACACATGCACAATTACACCATTGGTGTACGTGTCTCTTCATTTCATCAAGTTCTTCCCGCTAACGTATCAGATTGGTCAAGGAAAAAGGAGTCACGGCAGCATGAATAATCCCATTGTAGTCCCTACATGCAGAAAACCAGCCCCCAACAAGGAGTATGTATTATTCATGAGGCTCTGTCTCCATCTGGTTCTGTTGGTGAATGTGTGCTCTGTAGTATTCTGGTTTCGTCCGTGCTTTGTCAGCAGTCAGACTGCTAACACAAAGTCCTGATGGGGCTTTGGGATTTTTGGAGAACTTCTGCTAGGTGGAAGTCTCCTTGGCAACCTGCTTTTCAGATAAATTATGGAGTATCTTAAAATCCTCGTTAAACATTTGTAAACTAGTCGCACAGATCCACATGTTGAATTGCTTAAGAGATGTAGAAACACGCTACGATTTCTTAAATAAGTCAAATGACATTCGCTTCCTTAACCAGGACCGTGACCACTCATATAAATAGTGAGAAATATTTTCTGTAGCTTCTCTTTTCATTTTGGGCTCGCTTACTCTCTACGTGGCTTCATAATTAAATAAAGGACCTATTTTATGTACATTTGCCTAAATTACAAGATTTTTTTTTTAAATAATACACTTCTTAATAGTGCAGATCATTGCTGTCTGGCTATCTCGATGTCCAGGTCCTACACTTAAAGGTAGAGAGTAGGATCCTGCCCATAGCCACTGAGCTTATGCTATCGCACACGTATTCTGCTTCGATCTTTCCCTGGAAAATCTCTTTAGTTTCCTGCTTCTCTCATTCCAACATGCAGAAGACTGAGAGAAAAATGTACAGTTTCTTCTAGAATTGTGTTAAGGCTGGATGTTCTGCACAGTAATCGCCGAGTAATGTGTTAGTTGTATTATGGACAGATTCTTTAGGACAAAACAAGGTGAGTTCGTCTTTCCAGCTGGAAAATGGCCTGGACCCTTTACCAAAACCTGCCGCAAATCAGGCAGATGTGTGTCAATAGGGCAGGAGTCTGATTTGCAGAAACAATGTTTTAAATGTGTAGTTCTTAACTTCGCTTTGCCTTTTTTTCCCCTCTATTTTTGACATAGTTAGAGCAGCAGAGGCAGCAGTTGCTGACAGAACGCCAGAATTTTCACATGGAACAGCTGAAATACGCTGAATTAAGGGCTCGTCAGCAAATGGAGCAGCAGCACAGTCAAAACCCACAGCAGTCTCACCAGCACTCCAGTGGGCCTGGGATGAACCCCCTGGGGGCACCAGCACATCCAGGCTTACTGCCACATCAGCAGCCCCCGCCGTACCCTATGATGCACCACCAAATGCCACCACCTCATCCACCGCAACCAGGTAAGAGTTGGAAGGAGAAAATCCCTTTACGTTCGTCACCGTTCATAATGCATTAAAATCCGAGGAAGAGGTACTGCTGGGTAAAATTGCAGGTGGTGCAATGGGTGGTCTGTTTACATAGCGTTTTATAACGAGGAGAAGGACTTGGGGGTGTTGGTTGACAAGAAGCTCACCATGAGCCGGCAATGATTGCAGCCCAGCGAGCCCCCGGCATCCCAGGCTGCATCCCCCGCAGCATGGCCAGCAGGGCCAGGGGGGGATTGTGCCCCTCTGCTGAGCTCTGCTCTGCTCTGGGGAGACCCCCCCGCAGTGCTGCCTCCAGCTCGGGGGCCTCAGCGCAGGAGAGACATGGAGCTGGTGGAGCGGGGCCAGAGGGGGCCCCGGAGATGCTGGGAGGGCTGGAGCCCCTCTGCTGGGAGGACAGGCTGGGAGAGTTGGGGGGGTTCAGCCTGGAGAGGAGAAGGCTCCAGGGAGACCTGAGAGCCCCTTCCAGTGCCTAAAGGGGCTCCAGGAGAGCTGGGGAGGGACTCTGGATGAGGGAGGGGAGCAATGGGACAAGGGGGAATGGTTTGACACTGGAAGAGGGGAGATTGAGATGAGATCTGAGGAAGATATGTTTCCCTGTGAGGGTGGTGAGCCCCTGGCGCAGGTTGCCCCGAGAAGCTGTGGCTGCCCCATCCCTGGAGGTGTTCAAGGCCAGGTTGGACGGGGCTTGGAGCAACCTGGGCTGGGGGTAGAACGAGATGATCTTTAGGGTCCCTTCCAACCTAAACCATTCTGTGATAATGTTGCTGCTTATAAAACAGAAACAGTTTGATGAGCTCTGCTTGTACTGCTGCTTCATTTTATAGCTTTCGCCCCTGTACCAGGTACGCAGGTGGAGTTTGGGGAGGAGGTACTGTACCAATGTGTATGAATACCTGAAAGGAGAGAATGAGAGTGACAGGCTTTTCTCAGTATCGCCTAGTGACAGGCCAAGAGGCAGTGGGCACAAATTAAAACATGTGACATTCTGTCCAAACACAGGAAAATACGTTTTTTTCCTGTGAGAGTCATCAAACCCTGGAGCAGATTGCCCAGCACAGCTGTGGAGTCTCTATCCCTGGAGATAGTCAAGCTCCAAAGTAAAAAAATAGAGCTGCTGCCCCTAAATATCACTTTTGGAATGTTTTTAGCTTGTTTATATTTCCTTAGACTTTTTTTACGCCCAGTGATCTGAGCAGAGATGCTCCTTCAAAAATAATCATTCCCTCAAATTCTCCAGTTCGAGACCAGCTGGATCCCACTGCACAGGACTTCTCTTGAGGTTGGGATATCCCCAAGGGTGGAGATGTTCCTGATACCAAAGGATGGAGAAACCAGGTGGTGGTGTGACTGTGCCTCATCTCAGGAGGAGGAACGGCCACTGGGCATAAAAAAATATTACTGCCATTTATTCAAAACGACTATTTGTGCTTAATGGCACAACTAACAGCTCTACTGTTAAGTAACGAAGTTGCTAACAGTATTTGCGCTCTCCCCTTTAAACAATTTTACTGTTGAAAGCGATTTGGACTACCAAATATTGTACTTCTGCTGTGAAGATGTTTATGGGAGTTAGAATTGATGGCTTTACTATACTTGCTAAATGTTGTTGAAATGATAATTTAAAATAGAATAGCACCGCCTGGCATGGAGTAACCCGATCCTCTGACGAGACTGCGGTGAAGCAGAATAGCTTTTTGTCAACTGTCAACTGCTTGACCAAAACCCGTGCTAAAAGAAGAGCTGATTGGTTATTAGCCAGAAGTATTTCAGAAGATCTTGTATAGGCTGCTGCTGAAGAAGCTGAAAATGTTTGGGGTATCATGATTGAAAATAGGAGGTGGCAAGAGAAAGCCTCCAGGACCTTGAGTTTTCATCTTGGGAAAAGACCTGTTACATGTATGGTTTGGAAAAGAGCAGAAGTGCGTAGAAACCAGTGGGATTTGCAGATGACAGAAAACGTGAGGCATCTAATCCAACCGCGTGAATCGCCACAGTAATAATACTTGATTTAATCAACAGATGTGGAGTAATGCTCATTGGAGAGGAAGGTAAGAGTTAGTTGTCTTGTGATCTAGAAGCTTAAGCTAACTGTCTTGTTAAGGGGTCAGTCAGTGAGTTCCTGGCTTCACTGTGCTCTTGCGGACAAAAGATGCTGACGTTGTTTTGGGAGCCGATTTGGTTTTTGCTGAAATTGAATTGGGAGTGTGATAAAATATGGGTGTGTTTTTTCAGATTGAGATGTGCTCAGTTTGGCTGTTCTATGCTGTATTGACAACTCGGGTCTATTGACTTAGCAGTAGAATGGAGAGACGTTCTGTGAAATGGAAAAATGGCAAATTGAAAACAGATTAAAGAGGGGAATCATTGCATGTCATTAGACTAGCTCTTACTTACACGCTGCGATTGAGACTGCAGACGTAACAAGATTAAATGCATTGTTGTATTCACAAGGGGACTAATAAAACTTGATTTCTAATATATTCACATCCGTGGTTCACATAATACCTTATTACTTCAGCCCCATCGTAATCATCCAGGCCCTCTGTATCCCCAGTGATCCCTTTCAGTGTGTATTGTGGGGACTGCGGTACTGTGTTAATTAGTCAGTACGTCTCTTTTTCAGATTTGATTAAAGTTAGTCAATAGATCGACTTTTCCACCACCGCCACCCCCTCCTGTTAGAGGGTGGCAAACTGATGGATGAGGCGCAGCGCTTCTGGCTCCCGCGACAGCGAAGCATCTGGTGCTGTCTCATGCTGTACAGATACAGGACTGGGATCTTGCCTTTTACCTCGTCTGACAGTTTGCTGGTTTGATATTTTTGTGAAGGTGAGAATTCAGAGGCCCTTTGAGAGTTTGAAGGCAAAGCCCTCTGCTTCTTCCACCATCTCCCAACCGGTCTTGCCTAGAAAGCAAAACAGTCTCTTTTCCTGAGGCTCTTCCGTGGAAGTTTGTTGGAAGTGCTTGGGGAGTCCACAAGTGCCAAAGCTCTTCAGCTTCGCAGTGGGGTTTTGTATTACTTGAGGGCGAGGAGGGAAAATGGAAGAGTTCGCTGTTTCCTCGAGTGAGTTCAACACTTAAACTCTGAGCCGGTTCGAGGGGGTGTGTAAGTAGTAACTTAGGGACCCTCCAGTCCCCAGGGATAGTGACTCACAAATTGACCTGATTTTCTGTGTAGGTAGTTTAAGATGCCCAGAGTTTGACTTCCCTTGACAAATCAATCCGTCATCGCAGGGTAAATCTCTGCTGGAAGTATCTCTCTTGCATGCAGCAGTCTCCAGAATCCCTGACGCGCTGAAGCGGGCAGCCGTTGCATTTTGTGTACACCCTCCCACGTAGCAGATACATTAAAAAACAATCCCTTATCCCATTACATTGGTCATGTTGAATCTGTGATAAATACTACAGAACTTCTATTGTATCCTACGTATTTTCCTTACTTTCACATTTTTAGAGCAATTACGGTGTATTTATCGGACTTGTAAGTCTTGGAGCGTTAGTAGTCCAATACTTTTGTGGCAGACCTGTATGTACATAAATCAGTAGAGTTCTTTGCTGCTCGGTTGCTAATTTGGAATCCTTTGAAACAAACTAGTGAACTTCACCTTTAGGACCCCACATCCGTAAGTTCCCTCTCTGTGTGCCTGCCCGTGCGGCTCCTGCAGTCTTGGTGGAGGTGCCAAAATTCGAAGGGTGCGGGTAGGTGAATGTCACCCTGCCAGAGCGGGCTGAGATACACTTTTAGGAGAAATCTGGAAGCTCTTCTTTGCTGCTCCTAGTCCTGTAGATGAACCTCTGGCTTCAGAGCTGTTGGTGTAGCACTTCCCAGTGCAGAGCTTTGATGTGCTTTTGTAAGAAGGAGGAGCAGTTTCCTTACCCGCGTTCTCAGCTGCTCTCCAATAACAACTGCTGTCCCTGAGGTGGCCGATTTCAAGAAACCTCAGTGATGAATACCACGGTGGCGTTCTTCATTCAGGTATAAAGATGTTATTGGAGACTTCGACAAGTCTCTGCCTGCTGCTCTGTCCGACAGCTCTGCGGGAAGAACTGACCCATTCAGTTTGCGTTAGAGAAAAATCCCAAAACAACTTAGCGGTAACTGAGAAGCGCCAGTGGGCAACCTTCCAACGCACAGCCCCGAGGGGAGGCTGGAGGTGGGAATACCCTGCACAATTTCCTGTTCAGCTGCGTGGTTTTCGCTCCAGACTTTACCTTGGTTCTCACCGATGTTTTCAAACAGGTTTCTGACCTTAATAGTGACTAAAAGTGTAACTGTTGGTTCAGTAGACCGTGAACAAAATGTGAAGTCAGATGTCTTTAAAGTGATGGACGAAAGCTGAAGAGATGGTAGGAAACAAAGTGATGAAAGGATCTGGAAAGGCGTTTATAAACGGAAGAAAAAAAAAAACCACTCCTGCCTATGGCTCTTCTGGATTAGAGGCAGCAGCAGTTAAGCCAGATCGCTTCACTAAAAGTTAAATGGTAAAGCTCTTTCCAGGAAAACGTTCTTTAGCTTAGATGTCAGTCTCTGGACGCGGCTGGTGAACGTCTCCGGGCGAGGGTCGGTCTGGACGCGGCTGGTGAACGTCTCCGGGCGAGGGTCGGTCTGGACGCGGCTGGTGAACGTCTCCGGGCGAGGGTCGGTCTGGACGCGGCTGGTGAACGTCTCCGGGCGAGGGTCGGTCTGGACGCGGCTGGTGAACGTCTCCGGGCGAGGGTCGGTCTGGACGCGGCTGGTGAACGTCTCCGGGCGAGGGTCGGTCTGGACGCGGCTGGTGAACGTCTCCGGGCGAGGGTCGGTCTTTGCAGTGAGCTGCTTTCCATCAGTGTGGCCACATCTGGTTCTGCAGGACCATAGAATTTGCTGGAATGTGCTGAAGAGCTGAAGCCGGTCCAAGGCCAGCGCGCATGGGGAGGTTCGGTGAGAGAGAAACCAAGACACGCCAGGAGAGCTCCTCCAGAGAGGAGAGCTGTTGGTGAACGCCACGTAAAGCAAAAATTGTACAGTGGACGGTGTAGAACGTGCAGCCAGAGAGGCTTCTTAGGGGCTTTTGCTGCTTCTCCTGAGGCTTTTCTTCCTGGGGTTAACTGTCTGCTCATCGTAGCAAGCAGCGTGGCTTGATGGTTAAAAAGCTTGGAGTTGAAAAAGTTGAAATAGAGCTCTGTTACCAGTTTACTGTCACGTACAGTTTAACTTGATGCCTGCTTCTCCTGTGCAAGCCTGTGGTTTGAGTTTGGCTGCCTTCAGTTGGTCCTTTGGGGCCTGGCTGGGACGAGATTTTGGTCAACTCAATGACCAGAAGTATGTTGCTGTTCTCAGGCACTGATTTCAGACGAGTCCCATGACTAGTTCCTTTCCCAGATTTTTTTTTTTTTTTACTCTAATTTCATTTTGACTGAGCTTATTTTGTTCTCACTTTTCCCCTGGAATGAAAACTTTTGTAATAGAAAAATGAAATTGCATTCCAGTTTCACTGTGAAAAGCTGTACCTTGTAGTTAGAACGGAAAATAAGATTCCCAATTTCTTCCTGTGTTACCAGCCTTGCTGCTGGCTGTATCATTTGAAGCACGTTATTGATTTCTTTGTGCACTATTCTGGTTATCTGTGAAATCCGAAATGCCCTGAACAAGTGATACTTGGGGTGTGTAATGCGAGAAACTTCTTGAAATTCTTGGAGGAAGAGAGATAGAGAGATAGATAGGTATTAATAGCTGTCATTGACTCTTCCCTTCAAGGGGGATTTTCAGCGGGTAAATAATTCCTGACCGAAAGCAGAAATGAAATAAGGAGCTGAGGATATGCTTTCCACTACAGCTGGATGAGTAACTTTAGTAACCTTTTCCCCCGATATATTTTGCATAATTTTCTGTCGATGGTTGAAATATTAAAAAGAAAAGCTGAGTAAGTACTTTTGGGCTTGTGGTTTTTCAAGTAAGTGTTGTACATTTCGTTATTTAAAACTTGTGGGTTTAAATTGACCTACTGGATGCTATTTATTTTCCTGTTGGACTGATGGCAATTCCAGGATTTCTTGGTACAAATAAGGAGTGCGAGTTCGCTTCCTTTTGGTAAATATTTTTTTTAAGACCTGTCAGCGCTTTCTTTTTACCCGCCGTATGTAATGAGCTTGCTGGCAGGGGACACGCGGGGAGCAGCCAGATAAAAGGAAAGCAAAGTCCTGCGGGTGGTAAATGGGTTTGCAGTGTTCGTCCCCGGTGCCGTAGTGCGTGCGTGGTTGTGGGTTTGCGCTGCGTTTCGGTGGTCGGTAATACAGAAGCATTAAAGCCGCGTTGAGAGCTCTCGGGTATGTTCTTGACTGGATGAAAACCTGGCTGGACAAGAAGCATTATGGGCTGGAATAGGAAATAAAGAGTCAACCACGGGTTTCCTCTGAGGATGCTGGATGGTGTTTTAGTGACTTGCACTGTACTCTTGTTTTAACATCTGCAGAGCTTCTCCAGTAAGTTTGAGCAGCTCCCGACTCCTTACAGGAATGTATTATTGAAGATGCATTAATATTTGAAGGTTACCGGCGCGGCTCTGCGGAGCGGTTGTCCTTGCTGGTGTGACACACTACGCAGCTTCTCGGCAAAGTGTCTTCCATCATACATGCCACGTTACGGAAACATCGTGGCGAGCCCTCAGCCAGGAGGTGGTGTGGCTGTCGGGGCCCCGCGAGCCCGGCAGGGCGCACCTCGGCATTCGGAGGCGTCTGACTTCAGCCCCCTGATGCCTCCGTCGTCAGCGCCGGGTGAATCACGCCAGAGGGGAGTGACAGAAATGCAATACACAAGTGAAGTGGAAATTCTGCCTCTCCCCCGAGAGGCGATGCTAAATGAGTTATTGTGGTTAATTATTCACAGTTCTTGGCTATGGGATTGTCTGCTGCAGTGCGCGCGGGGAGAGGACGTGCCGAAGGAAAGGATGTGTCTGGGAGGTTGAAGCACACGTTTCTGAGTCTCCTGAAAACCCTTCCCGGTGGGAAGGAGCGCATCTTGTGGTGCTGCAGAGCTGCTCTGCAGTGAAGCTATCGGGCATTCCCTGGAGCGATTCTCTGCCGCTTCCCGTATCAGGACTGCGAGACAATTCATTCCGTAGTAGGAGAGTGAGATTTCGGCAAGGCACGTACTCTGCAGAGACTGGAAGAGCGTCGGAGTGCAGCCTGCTTTTCCCCCCTCTCCGAAATCCTGGCCGCGGAAGGAGGGACTCCCTTCACGTAGCGCTGGCTGCGTTGGCAGATTTTCCTCTTTGCGTGGTAAATAGGGAGAGGTGTGCAGGAGGGTTTGAATCGCCTCCAAGCTTTGTGCATCACGCTCCGTCGGCCGCTACAGTGAAACAAAAATACTAAAACTGTTTACCACTCCAGTGCCCCTCAAGTAGCTGATTTAATAGAGGTAGAGGCTTATTTAATAGAGATAAATACCTTGGAGATCCTTTAAAAATTGTTCCTCGTCCGTTTCATTGTAATGTGAGTCTGCAGTTGGCGGTTCGCTAATAGGGGAATGCTTCAGAGCACGCATTAGAAAATGTCTACAATCTCTAACGTGTAAAAGGATTTTTTTTTTTTTTTTAGTCTGCTAAATCTCATTTTATTGAACCTTTTGGCTTTATCTCTTCCTGTGTCTGCTGTTTTTAAGCTCTCCCCCTTATGTAGGTCACACTTCCACATTTTATGCTTCAGCCGCTGTCTTGAAGCACTATCTCTTGTAAAATGGAAAAAAAAAAAAAAAAAAAAAATCTCTATAGAAATAGGACTTCGTTTTTGCTATAGTGGTGGTAGTAATTTCCCCTTGGTTAACCCCAGTTTGGTTGGGTATCGCTTGGTTACTGCTCCGCTCCGGTATTTTAGAGTTCTTGTATGTGATAAGATTGTTCCTCTGCAAGTACGCTAAGCTAATTTTAAGATAAAATTGTTGCATCCCACGTCAGGAAGGCAAAAAATGGGCAGCCCACCCTGGACTCAGACACAGAGGAGCTTCTCAGATTATGGGCGCCTTCAGAAAAACTGCAGTGCCGCTTAGTTTTAAATCTCCCGAGCTTTTAAGAGAGGAAAAAAAAAAAGCTCTACAGACTCCTTGGTCCGGGTAGGAGGACGCTTCCCAACGAGCTTTGGAGTCATGGCATACTTTGAATTTATGAAGAAACGCCTTTTATAAAAAAAAAAAAAAAAAAAAAAGTTGATTTAAGTTCTGTTTAGTGGTGATTTTGGCTTGACTGTGGTTGATTTGACTATAAAACGTGGTCCTCGAATCTTTGCCTTCCTGCAGGTTTGAGAGCCTGTCTCTCGCTGAGGAAATACTTGCCTGGTGTTAGAGCTTAAGACCTGGCGTGAAGCCACGCGGTGTGTAGTAAGTCTGATCCGGCTTCAGGTGTTTCAGAAGAGGTTTTTCAATATTAATCACTTCATTACTGCGGAGGGAATCTTGTAGGCACGTGGCGTGAGAAGGAAGATGGCCAAATTACGCCTGGAGAGGTTGAGGCTCCTGTCAAGCGGAAGCTCCTGGGCTGGGGAGTTCTCAGTTCCCGGCTTTCCCGCTCTTCCGAAACACAGCTGTGCTCTTCCAGTTTTTACATGTTTATTCCCTGATCAACCTTAATTTCGCAAGTGAATAGCATCCCCCGTAGCTGTGAATATCTTCTTTTGCTGCGAAGCCCTCTACGTCTTTGGGCCGTGTTTTATCTCCAGTTTCCCGTTTCGGCACGGTTCAGCCCCTGCTGCCCGTCTGCCCCCAGCAGTTGGAGTCGCCGTGTGTCTGCCTCTGCCGGTCTAACTTTGCTTCTGCGTGCTTGTAGCTGCAATTGCTTCATTTTTTGTGTGTGTGTTGAAAATACAGGAGTTCATTAAAAATAAAAGAGCTGCTTAAAGCCGGAGTTCTTAACAGCATAATAATGTTGTCTTGATGTACCGAGCGGCCGCTCCTCTTGTGCGGTGCAGTTTCAGAGTCCGACGCTGGAGTCGAAGCGTGGGAGGACCGCGAGGACGAGGCCGTGCGAGGAAGCAGCGCCCGTCTCACTCGTGTGAGCTAAGCTACATCCAGACGCGGTTTCCGATGTTAGAGCTCGGTCTGCCGGCTCCGTTGCTCTGTTCTCCAGCAAACTTGACTTTTCACCAGTGGGTTCTGCGTGTGTGCATACTGGGTCAGCCCAGAGGTTCGCGTCGCTGTCTTTGAGAGCAAATGCTTTGTGAAGACTGTAAGAAACGGGGTAAGTGCAGATGGAGCCTTCCACGGTCGTACTCCTGGAGCATTTTGGTGCTTAGGGGCTGCTTTGAGCCGGTGTGTTTGTACCCACCGATAGACCTACCCTCAGCAAATTTGTTAGTGAGTTCCACAGTGTAAGAGAGTTCTGTGAAAGCGGGTTTTTAAACCTGCAGCATAACAATTTCGATGGCCACCCTTAATTCTGTATTCAAAGAAATGAAGGCTGCTTATTTGCTTTTCTCTCTGATGATCTTAGACACGTAACAAGCTGTCATCCCTTCCGCCATCCAGACTTTCTCCCAACTACCCCGATGGGCATTACACTGTCTTTACACTGACTCCACTATTCAACATTATTTTGAGTCTACTGGAAGGCTTCAGACGGAGCAGGAATACGCAGCCTGTCAGCACAGCGAGGCAGATGCTCAAATTCCCTCCTTGCCTGTGAATCAAAACCAGCCTGCGGTGCTCTTCTGTTCTGGGCTCTAAGGAATACTGTATTTGCAAAAGCAGCCACTGAAGGTACGAGCTGCTCTTGGAGGACTTCTCGCACAGGTAAACGGAGCAGAAGAATAGACACTTTTCCTGGAAAGCAACTACTTTGAGTTGAAATCATCAGAACATTCCTTAAGTGAAGAGAAGAGGGTATCAGTTACCGAAGTGGCCCTTCTCTGCGTGGATAGAGATTGCTGGTGATACAGGATTTATTTTCATCTTTGTTTTTTTAGAAATATTTTACCCAGAACTTCCAGCAACCGCAATTCAAGCTGCTGTGACTGTAGTGCCACAGGTCATCGTGTAACGTTGGGCAGAACGTTGTAACGTTCCTCATGTAACGTTGTCAGAAGTTCCCGCATCTGTCTCCTGCAAATCGGGGAAAATCCTGATTCCTGGAGCTCGACCAGCTGCGTCCAACGACAGGCTGTGCTTCAGAGCCGATCTGTTTGCGCCAAGTTCATACATACCCCAGAGTGGTTTCTGCCTTGAAGGCTGGAGAGGAGCTGCTTTCTTCTTGTCTGCCTGCTGCGCTCGTGTTTGAAGCTCCAAGCTGATGTTTCCTAGAGCTCAGCGCTGGCACCGAACTTATCACAGAGAGTCTGCAAATGGTCTGGTTTGGGTCAGTTTGCAAACCCAACAGCATGTTGTCTCTCGACCCACTTCTAACATCAATGTCTTACCACGTCTTTAAGTCTCAGCCTGTGTGGGGCTGTTGCTTTCGGTGACAGTGTTCTCATGTTGCCTGCCATGCCCTTTCTGCCCGCTCCTCATCTCGGAGTGAGCTGGACCAAAACAGATGCACACAAGATGCCAGCGGCAGTAAAATTCATGCCGTGTCTGCTTAAATCTGCGGTTATCTGCATTTTATCCGTTGATGCGCTTGAGGGCAGGGCTGCCGTTCAGGAGGGCTGAGCCAGGCTGGAGGAACGGGCTGGCAGAAGCCTTGTGAAATTCCAACAAGGACAAATGCCAAGTCTACCTGGGAGGACTAACCCCGAGCGGCAGCTCTGCGGAAAAGACCCTGTGGGTCCTGGTGGGCAGCAAGTCAAGCGTGAGCCGGCAGAGCCCGACAGCATCCCGGGCTGTACCAACAGGAGCACAGAGAGCACATTGAGGGATGTGATTATCTGCTCAGCAGTTGTTAGGCCACGTCTGGAGGACTGGGTCCCCCAGTAAAAGAAAGACATGGATAAACTGGAGTGAGGCCACCAGAGATGGTCCAAGAGCCTGAGCGCTTTCCCCATGGAGAGGCTGAGGGAACTGAGCTGCTTCAGCCTGGAGAGAGCAAGGCTTTGGAGGCACCTACAGCAGCCCTACAACAGGGATAGGACAAGCGGTAATGGTTTTAAACTGAAAGAGGGGAGATTTAGACTAGGTATTAGGAAGGAGTTCTTGACATTTAGGGCGGTGAGCCCCTGGCGCAGGTTGCCCAGAGAAGCTATGGCTGCCCCATCCCTGGAGGTGGTCAAGGCCAGGTTGGACGGGGCTGGGAGCAACCTGGGCTGGGGGGAGGTGGCCCTGCCCAGGGCATGGGGGTGGAACTGGATGATCTTCAAGGTCCCTTTCAACCCAAACCATTCTGTGATTCTATGAGGAGGTCATCAGGAAGACAGGGACAGGCTTTTCAGTGATGCGTGGTGGGAGTAAGACAGACATAAGCTGGAGTATGGGAGGTTTTGACTGGGTATAAGGAGGTCAAGCACTGAAACAGGTTGCATAGAGAGGTGATGCTGTCTCCATTTCTGGTGCTTTCAGAGATCAGTCAGGTCTTGACAAAGCCCTGAAGAACCTGGTCTGACCTCAGAGCTGACCCTGCTTTGAGAGGAGGTTGGACCAGAGAGACCTCCTGAGGTCCCTTCCAACCCGAGTTATTCTGTGACAGAGACAACATTTCCATCCTTGTACGTCCCGCTTGCTGCTGAGGAGGGGAAGGCGAATGGGCCACACTGAGGAACGTCCAGCTCAACTTGCCTGCAAAAGGGCAACCAGACACTGGAGCTCTTGTTGCATATGGGGCTTGGTCACCTTGAGTTACCCGTGAAGGCGTGCCATATAATTTTAGGAATTGTCCCACCTTTTCTTTCTTCTTTAGACTGTTGACTGGAGGCGTAAGGATTCCAAGTGGCTTCTTCAAAACCACCTGTTCACCATCACCAAAGCAGAAAATATTTTGTTAATAGTGAGGCCAAAGGAGGGGATTAAATGCTCAAACGTACACAGCTTTTCTGGTTGGCTGCTGATGATGCTCTTTAATATATATGGTGATAGAAGTGCCACGATGTGCGCTGCAGGCCACTGATTGGTGATGGAGTGTATCGAGGCATATATTTTCAGAGTTCTTTCCTTTGTAAATGTTTGAGAAATCTGGTGGTTTCTGTAGAGCTTCGTATCTGCTGCTTGTAGGTATGCTAGTTTTGCTCCTGTCATCATAGAATCATCGGGTTGGAAGGGACCTCTGGAGAACATCTAGTCCAACCCCCCTGCCATAGCAGGGCCACCTTAGAGCAGGTTGCACAGGAACGTGTCCAGGCAGGTTTTGAATGTCTCCAGAGATGGAGACTCCACCACCTCCCAGGGCAGCCCGTTCCAGTGCTCTGCCACCCATCACGCAGGGTCAGGCTGGCACATGGACCTCTTGCTTGCATGACCAGGAGCTCCAGTATTAGGTTTTCATGGTTTGATCCTTCAGAGTCCCTGTGGATTTAAGGTGGCTCAGCACCTCTGCCACCCATCTCCAGGGCTGGATGAAGCCAGTGGGCTGTGGTGTGGTGGATTCTTCTGTGCTGGGACTGTTAGTGGCTCTGGTTTCAGAAGCAAGTACTCCCTTATGCTGGCAGCCTGCCTTGCCTTGTTGCAAGGACAGCCTGGCTGTCTCAAAGAGCAGATTATTGGTTTAAAGTACCGTGGAACTGCAGGCAGAGACCCCCAACCAAGGGCCAGAGAAACTACTAAGTGTTTTAGATATCCAAGATGAGCATCTTCTGGAGGGCCATGGCTGAGCAGGACAGACTTGGGTGGTTAGCGAAGGCACCAAACATCAGGGAAGTGGAGCAAGTTCATCTGTTCGTATTGTGGTTGGTTTTTGTTGGTTTTTTTTTTTTCTTTAACTATTGTTCAGTGGTGGTTCCTTCATGCTTGGAGTTCTCTTCTGTGGTCCCCGTAGCTTTCTGCAGAAGGGCAGTGACGGAGAAGGGTTTGGGATGGCTGGTGGACTTCACTTCTGTGAGAGCGTGGGACGTGGCCCTCAGGCAGAGGTGTCTACGGGCATTAAGTAGTGACGGTTCCCAAAGAGCAGGATTTGCTGTTGATCACGGGGTTGTTTTACGCTGCAGATCGTTATTCTTCTACATCATCCATTCCCAAGCATTCCGGCGTGTTTCCTCTTTGACTGAGCTCTCTCTGCGGCTGCTTTGTCTCCTGTCTGCTGTGGCTGTGCTGACTTGCTGGTGGCCCTGTACGGTCCTGCCTGTCGCCAGAGGATGCTCGCAAAGGGCTGTAACCCCCCGGTTTCAGGCAGTAGCTTGTGAGCCGGTGCAATTTCCTGACATCCGAGAAAATGGAAGTAACAGATATCAATAAAATATTATCCTTGTTCCGAAGCTGAGCTTTAAGTAAGAGTGAATACTGTTTGTGCCGAAGTATTGACTCGGTCCCAAATGCAGAGCTCCCACTTGCTTGGCTTTAACCGCCCGTGTGGCTGTGATGCTTTTTATGTATGTTCAGAGCCTTTTTTTGTGTTGGAGGGTTCTGTCATCACGCTTTATTTCACATAATTGCCTGGGGTTTGGGGTGGAACGAGCTCTTCTGAAGGAAGCCATTACAATCCATGCCTAATAGCTGCTTTTCGAACTAAAATACTGTACCTTCATGTAAGTCTGTAAAAGTAAATGTAATTGGATTATGCAAAATAATCTCCTCAAATGAGGTTTTAAAGCATCAATCAGCAAGTTGTGGATGTCCGAAGCTGGGCGATTCTAACGGTTCCTTTACGCAGCTGAAACATAAAGTTCTCCTACAGAGCTGATACACGAGGAAGACTTCTTGGAACCCTCCCTCGCGTCAGAATAGGGGGTTTTATAGTGGAAATTTCTTTACAGTCCAATTTTTAGCTGTATGATTTCAGTTCTCCCATTAAATTAATCGATTAGGCTTTGTGGCTGCTTTTTTCATCGAGTGCTCTTACTTTGATGCCTTGTTATTTTACAGCAATGTGTTCCCCGCGCCTTCATTTCCACTGCTATCAAATGCCTGGTTTTAGTTGGGGTTCACTTAAAATGTCGGGGTTTGACTGTGTGCGTTACCTTCCCCCTGCCTCTTGTGCTGATGGTTTTGAGAGATAAGTGCCCCGTGGTTCTTCCTGAAGGGAGTGTGTTGATATGGGAGGGATGAAAAGGCATTTCCTTTGGGGTTCGGAGCATGTGCGGCGTTGGCTCTCATGCACGAGACTCTCTTCTCACTGCTCGGAGAACAGTCAGGCTCCGTTTTCCTCTTCCCATGGCTTCCCTGTGTCACGCGAGTCTCACAATCGTGTCTCTTTGCTGCTCCTGCAGGTCAGATGCCGGGGCCCGGTTCGATGATACCTGGACAGCCCATGCCAGGCCGGATGATGCCAAGTGTGTCGGCCAACATCCATCCAGCCGGCGGTGGTCCCCCCCCGCCTGGCATGTCACCGATGTCAGGAAATCTCATTGGACCTCGTGTTCCTCTAGCAGCTCCAAACGGCATGTGTAAGTGGGTCTCCAGCAGAAAACGTTTTGAATACACCTGGTGCGGCTTTTCTCTCGCTTGCCTTGTCGCTGGAAAAGTCATTGTAGTGGAAACCCCTTTGTCTGCTGCAGGGATAATGGGATCTGTGCGTGTTGGCAGCCAAGGACTGGTGCCGGAGGTGTGCTTGAAGCTTTAAGAGCTTGTCTCCCCTCTAGGCTTCCAAACGTACTCCGTTGTCCTTTATTTTATTTATAGTGACACTAAGGCTCTGTGGTCATCATCAAAAACCTCTCTTGACTTAGTCTGGAAGAATTGCACAGTAGAGGTTCGGGAATTAACTTATAGCGATCTCCTTAAATGATGGAGGTCAGAATATAATTCAGTTCAACAGTACATTACTGGAAATTTAGCACGGTGAAATTAAAAAGAGGAAGTCCTAATTAAGAAGCAGCAAAAGGTATATTGGGAATGTTCCTTACGTGGTATATACACACCTCTGAAAATGAAGCTGATTTATGCCAGCCAAAAAAAAAAGCAGTTGAAGTCAGTAGCCACTGTGTGAGTGTTACTTGAAGGAGAGTGAGAACGTGGCCAAACCCAGACAGCAGCAGCGGAGCTGTCATGGCTGGTGCAGGATGCTCTGTCATGAATTCCTCAATAAATTGGTCCGTATTAGTTGCAGCCTGGGACAAGCTGCTGGTCTGCTTCAGCGCAGCGGTCTTAACCCCAAAAATGTTATTCAGCATAACTGTCATCACACAGGCAGGAGTTGTGATCGCTTGTAGGACCTCTCCCAAGAAATAATTGGGAGAAGCCATCCCATTTTGGCTTCAGCTGAAGGGAGTTGCTGAGGAGTACTGACTCATCGGTGTCATAAGCATGAAAAACTCCATTCCGATGCTATTTTTATTCAGACATTCGCTCCTTATTCTTCTGGTGCTCTCGCTTTCCTTAGTTTTCCTTCCCTTTTTTCTGAGCCTCCACCACTGGGAATATCTTATGTCAGGTTGTATTCCTGCTTGCTCTCTTCCCTTATCTTAATTTCTCTTTTTTTTTCCTCCCCTACTAAACAAGTCAGTCATGTTCCATTAACATCTCCTCCGTGTGCATGCAAGCCGGCCTTTTGTATCCTTCCTTTCGTTCCTCCTACTTGCTGCATCTGTGGATGCCTCTACTTTAACCTACATACGCTGCTCGGAGCTTAAGTGCAGGCTCTGTTTATATAAAGTGTATTGTTCCATCTATTTTAAATAGAAAAGAGCTGTAATCTAAAGGCTCGAGCACAGCGCTGGGAGATGAGAAATGCTAATTCCAGCTCTGAAAGTTGCTTGACGTGAACTTTGCCAGCTACTGAGCTGCATGCCTGTCATCTTTTCTGTAAAAACAGGGAATTTTTTTACTTTCACAGAGTCCACGCAGTGCTTAGTGGTTGAAAAGCACGATAAAACGTGCAGTGGAGCTTCACGTGAAGCTGAAGAGATGGAGAAGCCGCAGCCGTGGCCATTTCTGGCGCCAGTCCCTGCTGCTTTCCCCTCGGACAACCGCGTCTCCCATAGCACGTAGACATCTCGGTGTTTGCGTTGGGTTCCTTTTCCACGTTCAGCCCCTCCCGCTGTCCTGCTCACTGTTTCTCTGCTGGTTTTTTTGCAGATCCCCCTCCTGCACAGCCGCCTCCACCAGCGGAAGGGGTGACCCCACCTCCGGCAGGAGCCCCCCCGGCCTCAGCCGCTCCCTGAGCAGTCGAGGAAGAAGGAACTTCTACAGCAACATAGTGGTGACCAAAAATGAATTCCTCAGTTACCTTCTGTTCCCGTTCGTGTATGTGTGCGTATACATACACGTATACAAGCACACACACACAGCGTCTTCCCCCTTTCCCCGCCACTCGTAGCCTGGCAGTACTTGGCATTCCTTTGGGAAAGCTTTAAATCAAAGATGCCGGTAGTGCCTCCGTGTTGCTGGTGGGAAGTCCTTTACTCTTCGGTCTGCTTGGCCTTTCAGAGGGCGCTCGACTTCTGGTTTCTTTCATCTTGGTGTTTTGAGCTTTGGGTTCTCCTGGGAAAGGTAGAAAAAAAAAAAAAATCAAGCTTTTAAGGTGGAGGCATTAACTGAGCTTTAGGAGGTAGCACGTGCCCACCCCACCTGTGATTTAATGTTTCAGGTTCTCCAGGTAGATCAAAGCATCAAGATCAGATGCCAAACCAGTGTTGTGAGCCGAGAAGGAAAATGAGGGCGTGCTGTACCACGGGAGGTGCAGGAATGCCAGCCGTGGTCATTACAGATAGCTGATCATTAGGGACAGTAGCCGAGTCCTGGGGCTGCCTCGCTAACTTATTAAAGAAAATATTGATCCGGTGCGAACGAAGCCAGGAGCGAATCAATTGGAATAAAACCACTCAATGGTAGGAGTTTTCTTGCTCCGGTTTTTACCTTTCTTTTGCCTTTGAAGGTGGTAGTTGAACCTTCCCTCTGAGTAGATTGGTACAGTAGCCAACTGAGGAATAAAACCATGATTTTTAGTCCCTCTTTTTGGAGCATATACTTTTTACTTTTTAAAAAGAACAAAACAAACAAAAAAAAAAAGTAGATAGCGAAGAAGTGCTAGCGTACGGGATTGGGTTGGGGTGGCTGGGGTGCGAATGCCAGAACTACCTCCTGCGGACAGCCGAGGTGGGCAGAGTCAGCGACCGTGGTACGCGTCTTCGGAACAACTCACGCATCACCTTCCGCTCGCTGACCTTCCGTGCTCTGTGGGGATGCGGGTAAGGGAACGCCTTCAGGCGGCAAATCTAGGAGCGCTCGTTGAGTGAGACCCACCAGCGCAGTGCTGCTGATGCAGACCTCCAGACTGCCAAAACTGCTTGTCTGCTCTTCGTTAGTGACTGCAAAAAATCCTTTGCTGGCTGGGGTTTGGGTTCTCTGCCTTCTTCCCGGTGTAAGAGGGTTTGACGGGGTTTCCTTGCCAAAGGTCTGAAGACTGCTCGCTTATTTAAAGGGTGGCTTTCAGCGACCAAGCGCAAGGTGATGGTCTAAGGCTTGACTGGAGAGAGATCTCCCAAACAATCTGAAACCCACAGAACCACTTACACCATTTAAAGAAAAAAAAAAAAAATTTGCTTTGAAGAGCACTCAGGTGATTGACTCATCGATGTTAACGGTTGAACTTCCCGGGTCCTGAGAGCGCGTGAGTATGAAGTAACCATTTCTGGGCTGCTTGCACACCCGCTGCGTGCTCGGGCGATGCTCTGCAGCCTTGTTACTTCCAGCGCGTAGGAACGATGCTTTCCACCGTCGAGCTCTGAGAATCCACAGTGCCTAGCAGAGAACGGTCAGGGCCTGCCTGCCTCCCGCCTCCCACCAAGGAAATTCATCCCCACCGTTCCCTTTCCCTCCAGGGTCTTTGGGGTGAGCATGGGATTTTCTGGTTCAGACCGTAGTCCAGTTTAGAATAACCTCAGGTTGTTTTTAGCGTGATCAACTTCACATATAAAGGATCCAGGTGGAGACTATTTTTTACTGTACTAGTGATGATCCTACAGAGTACCTGAATTCTTGACACTGTTGTGTTTCTGTATAAATAAGACATGTGCTGACTTTTTCATCTGATCCAATGTATAGGGCCGGTTTTATTCCTGCAACGCAGCCACCCAATTTTGTGAAATAAAGGAAAAAAAAATGTGGTTTTTGTACAAAGCTTGTGCCACTTTGTCTGGAGTCTCCTTTCCTTCCTTGGGTGTCGTGGGTGAGCTGAGAATGGTTAATACGATATGGGTCTAACGGGCTGCGTCGTAACTACGATGGAGTTAATACAGAGCCTGAGCTCGTTACTCGGCAAGGTGGGAGACCCCAAAGGTAAACGCAGGTAAGCGAAGGCCCTTCACAATGCGCTCCGTGATCCGCCACTTTGGAAGATGGTATTTCAGATTTTAAAAGCTTAATGAATGTGAACGAAGTAAAACAGCGTTGGAGGCCTAATAGGATTATTTCTGTTTGATTCCTGCTTTCCCGCTGTCTCGCTGCGCGGACTTGGACGGTTGCTCCGGCTCGCGGCCCCGGTTGAATCGCACATTTGAAAGAAGTGCTCTGAAGTGGCAGGTTTTAATAGAGGAGGACTGGGCACGCCAGCCTAGCGGGGTCCCACTGTTCCTCTATTCCCGTACCAGCTTCGCTGTTAATTGTTTAATTCAGATGACTGTTGAGATCTTTTGTCCTCTCCCACAGGGCTCCAGGGCCCGCCGGGATAGTTTGCCTTTTTGATTAAACTGAAACCAGGAATCCAATCTGGATTATATTCTAAATAAGCTCCTTCTCCAAGACAGACCCTTTTCCTCTGAAGAAGTGTCCTAATGGCACTTCTTCCCCAGCACCCTACAAGTGTAATGCCCGCAGTCCCGAATTCCCGGAAGCTGAAGAAGGAAAAGCACAGGGGTGGAGATGTGCCCCTGGGTCCAGGACACCCTGTCCCCAATTGGGGATTCCTTCTTCGCTGGCGTGGGAGGTCCCTTGGGTTGGGGTCTCCTGCTGGATGCTCCCTTGGTGGGCTCCGTAGTGCTCCTGCAGCATCGGGCCAGGTAGGGAAGGTAAGGAGCTCTTCCTGCCTTTGCACTCTGGGTGTCTTCAGCGAGGCTCGTCCCTTGCGATTGCGCCCTTCTCATCCTGCGGCACAGTCAGTGATTGTCATTTTTCCTTGGGCAAAGGGTCTTCAAGACAAGAGGAGGAACGCAAAGAATGCGGTAGATCACAGTGTCAGTTCTTGAACAGCTGGGTTTTTTTATTATGAGCCTTCAAATCTTTGCAGTTGCAGAAGGTGATCTAATTGATGATCTGGTTCAACCTGATGTAGTTGAAGATGTCCCTCCTCAAGGTGGGGGGGTTGGACTAGGTGGCTTTTAAAGGTCCCTTCCAACCTGAACTGTTCTATGATTCTGTGATTCTAAGATGGCTGAGGCCGTTGTCGTGGCAGTAAATAAGAGTGCGGTTAAGTGGAGGTCTGGATGCAGTTTGGGACTGCGCTTTTGATGTATGGATCCCCCACAGCCAGCACTAGTGATGGGGTGGGAACCAGTGCCGAAGGGCCGGGGTCGCTCAGGCTGCTGGGGCACGGAGTGGTGTGTGCTTGGAGAGAGCAACTCCATCCCTCCTCTCAGCTGTGGGGTGGGAGAGCAGGAAGCTTGAAGGCAAGTGGAGGATGGGGCTCTCAACTGCTTCTCTTCTAAACTGGCTCAGTGTCCACTCCAAAACTGCAGTGGATTCTTTTGAGACTAAGATGGCATTCATAAATTATCACAGAACAGTTTAGGGTGGGAAGGGACCAAAAAGATCACCTTGTTCCACCCCCCTGCCCAGGTTGCTCCAAGCCCTGTCCAACCTGGCCTTGACCACCTCCAGGGATGGGGCAGCCACAGCTTCTCAGGGCACCCTGCGCCAGGGGCTCACCACCCTCACAACCAAGAATTTCCTCCTGATATCTCATCTCAATCTCCCCTCTTCCAGTCTAAAACCATTCCCCCTCGTCCCATGGCTCCCCTCCCTCATCCAGAGTCCCCCCCCAGCTCTCCCGGAGCCCCTTTACGCACTGGAAGGGGCTCCGAGGTCTCCCCGGAGCCTTCTCTTCTCCAGGCCGACCCCCCCCACCTCTCCCAGCCTGTCCTCCCAGCAGAGGGGCTCCAGCCCTCCCAGCAGCTCCGGGGCCTCCTCTGGCCCTGCTCCACCAGCTCCATGTCTCTCCTGCGCTGAGGCCCCCGAGCTGGAGGCAGCACTGCGGGGGGGTCTCCCCAGAGCAGAGCAGAGCGCAGCAGAGGGGCACAATCCCCCCTCGCCCTGCTGGCCACGCTGCGGGGGATGCAGCCCGGGATGCCGGGGGCTCGCTGGGCTGCCAGCACACGTTGCCGGCTCATGGTGAGCTGCTTCTCCACCAACACCCCCAAGTCCCTCTCGGCAGGGCTGCTCTCCATCCCTTCTCTGCCTGGGTGAGTGGAAGCTTACCCGCTCGGCGCTGAGCCCTTCTGCCTTGTCCAAAAAATGCGCCGTCCCCCCTGCTAATGCACGCTGCTGGGGGAGTTCCGTCTTTATCTGAGTAATTCCGTACTGCCGGCGGTAGGAGATCCGGTGTGCAGTTTCTTGGCACGGTGGCCTTGTTGGCGGGCGGCGCGATGGGGCGGTGGAACAGGAGCAGGCGTTTGCACCCCCTGCCTGCGCTTGTCTCCACTTCCTAATAATATCCTAAAACTCCCCGTTGCGGCTGTGTCCTGTCTGGCGATACCAGCTCCACCATGTGGTTCCTGAAAAGCTGCTGTTGTTTTTTGTTGTTTTGTTTTGTTTTTTTTTTTTCATTCTGGCTGACTTAAAGCCAAAACCACATGTTGGGTTACCTAAAAGAGTTTGGGGCGCTTAAATATGCGAGTGCGCTTTGTCCTCCGGCAGCGCTACTTCAATTCCCGCGCTTTTCTCACTTTAAAACGAAGGATTTGGCGAGGTGGGAAACTCCTTTTCAAATTCTGACGGTTTTCTAGCACCGAATACGATGCAGCTGGGAATAACCCCACCGGGCAGTCCCGGACACCAGCGCCCATCCCCTGGACTAATCCCCCCCAAAAAATCCCGGTAGGAAACGATGTGCCCCAGACAATGGGTGGCAGTGCGGATGTGGGTGACCTGCCAACGGCTTGGTTGCACCGGGGCCGGTCCCTTGCCCGGCTCTCTAGGAACAGTGTCGCTCTTTGTGCCGGCTCCCACCCGGCCGGCGCGGGAATTGCCCCTTTCATTGGGACCTTCTGCCGCTGCCGGGGGGTCACAGCGCAGGGACCCTTTTCTGCAGCCCCGGGAGCAGCGGGGTGTCACTCGGAGGCTACAATGGGAAAGCGAGGGCTGAGGATTGGGAAGGATTTTTTTTTTTTTCCCCCCCAAATTTCCCAAGCAGATCATCTTGAGTGCCATCATGGGGCACGCGCAGGTGGAGTCACCATCCTGGGGATATTTAAAAGCCATGTGGACACTGAGGGACATGGTTTAGTGGTGGACTCCAGTGCTGGATTAACGGTTGGACCTGATGATCTTAAAGGTCTCTTCCAACTTCAATGATTCTATGAAAATCCCTCATTTTCTGTCCTTCCAAGTTGAAGTGTGATTAAAAACAACCTGGTGTCCTTCAAAACCAGCAGCCCTTTCTAGCACGCTCCCACGTTTCTAGCACTGGCATGTTGGTGGTGCTCGTGGTCACCATGGCTCAGCGCTGAGGTTGCCCACCCAGCTCCGCGCTACTGAGCTGACCACGTGCCGTGGGGAGGAGCAGCGGCTGATCTGGTGGACAAAGATCTGGATCAGCCACTTCCACAACACAGGTTCAGCCCGGTCCTGGCTGGTGACCCTGAGGGACATCTCACCATGCTGTTGGAAGAGCCACCAGATCCCTGCAGGATCCGTTCCGTGGAAATCCTTTGTTTCCCCCCCCACCCCCAGCACTGGAGACCAGGATATCGCAGAAGACCCACTGGGATGGAGACGGGTTCTGCCCTTGGAGGATGCTCAAGGCCAGAGCTGATTTCTGGTTCTCTGCTGCTGTAATTTTGGCTTCTCTCTTCCAGCTGAAACCGAGCCCAAGTCCTGCAGGTCGTTAAATACCCATGACCTGTCCTGAGAGGGCTGAGGTGTGTGTTCACCACTCCGTGCACCACCGGGGTTCAGCTCTTCTGCCCTCCTGAGCTTTTTTTGCTCCATTTTCTGTTGGGTGAAGTGGTGTCTTCGCTCCTTGTCCTTAACCATGAAACAGCTGCTTTGATTCATCCTGGTTTCCAGCGCTAGTAAAAGCAAAACTTTGAAGATAAAAAGCATTTCTAAAGTGGGTTTAATGCCCTCTTTGCAAAATCACAAGTATTAGACCGGTTTCTTAAGCCGGGCAGGAGAGGTGGGGAAGGTGCTGTTGCTTGCAGCTGCCTTACCCCGCTCCGTGACGGTTTTGTTTTTCGCTCCTCTCAGGCTCTGTGAACATTCGCAAACACAAAAGGTGTTGAACGCAACGGGTGGGTGCTGCGCTCGGTCCTGGATGCTCAGTCCTCAATCCTGGATCCTCGGTCCCGGATGCTCTTCGGGACGTGACGCTTGGTCCTCGGGACGCAGCTCTCTGCCGGCTCTTCTCCCCAAAGCACCTCGGGTCCATTTTACTCGATTTTTTTTTTTTTTTTTTTTCCTGGTCTTTGCAGCTCAGAGCTGCGGTGTGTGAGTATTAAACCTCTCCCACTTTTTCCCTCTGCAGCCGCAGAGGACCGTGGCTCAAAAACGGCCGCTGCGGGGAGAGCGGCAGCCGGGGGCTGTGCCCCTCCGACGATGGGGCTCTGCCTCCTCCCCGAGCCCGGCTCTGCCTCTGCGACACCCGGTCCTGGAGCCAAACACACCAGGGAGCAGGCCAGGAGGGGTTTTTTTGGAAGATATCAGCTTGGTTGTCCCTCTGGCCGGAGGGAGGAGAGGGCCTGGAAGGCTGCAGCGCCCCGAGGACACGCAGAGGCTGCAGATCCCTCTTCACCCGGTGCTGCCGCCGTCCCTCCCCGAGCCGCTCGCGCGGTCCTAAACACGGCGCCTGTGCCGAGGAGGTTCAATTACAGCAATTTTCAGATCAACTCGGCGTCGGGAGCGGTTTGGCGGGTGACTGATAGGTGGTGGGTGAATTTGTTCCCCGCAGAGATGGTTTGGCTGTTTTGGAGGGGCGTTGGAGGCAGCGGGGCCGGGCAGAGCACGGAGGAGGCTGAAGGTTGGGTTTGGGTTTTTTTTTTTATTTTTAAATCTCACAGCTGAAGCAGGCGGCGGTGGCGGCTTCCTCCAGCTATCGGTGTCCCATCGGGGCTCGCCACCTCGGAGCCGTGCCCCGTGTGGTGCCACCCCCGATCAAGGGCAAACCTGTGCCCGGCAAAATCCTCACATGAGCTTCCCCTGGGCTCAGCCTCCCCCTCGGGGAGGATTTGGAGAGGGAAGAGCTCACGCGTCCAAGGCCAGCGGCGCCTGAGCCGGGGTGGAAAACACCCACCTCAAACCCTGTCTGCTCTATTCAGCGTTTTCTGAAGTCGTGACGTCTTTCCACCTTTCCAATAGCTGTTAATTAAGAAAATGGGAAAATGGGTGGTTTGAGCATCTCTGGCTGTCAAGCAGGTGGGGCAGGGAGAGAGGATAGGAGAAACAAAAGCGGGTGGAGAAGTGCTGGCCCCAGCCCGTCCTGCCCCACCATTGAACCCCCCCCATTGTCCCGGGGGTCCGGACGCAGCCTGGCATGGGTCACCGTCTGTGGGACATTGTCCTGCAAGCGCGGGGAGGGGGCGATTCCCCCCTGCTCAGATAATAGGAAGGATCCCGTGAAGATGAGGGTCGGGAGCCCGGTTCTGCGCATCCATCCAGCCTCTGTCTGTCCCCACGGGGTCCCGGATCCGAATCTGATCTGTCATCTGTGCCCAGGCGGGAGCCAGAGCAGACGGACCCCCGGCCATGCTCAGGGATGGGAGGAGGAAGGGGTTTTGGGGACCTCGGGGCTGGGAAAGACCTGTGAGCAAGCTCAGCTCCCAGCGCTGAACTGGGCTGAGAAGGGATGTGGGCTGAGATCCCTCCTCTGCCGCGTGTGACCCGCTCACAGGACAGACAGACGGACAGACCTTACGCTGATTTCTTCCAGAAATGCCCCAAACAGGGTGGGCTGCATTGCAGTCTTTCAATTCACCTTAAATATTGTAACTCCCCCAGGAAAACACAGCGGCGGCGGCCGGTTCTGCCCGAGAGGAGGGCGCTGCCCCTGGATTTCTCCTGCGAGACTGAAAAACCGACTGTCTCGGTCTGTCTGTCCGTCCTGCCGCCCCTCATCCACCCCTCTGCTGCTGCTTCTGCCTTGAACGAAGACCAACCTGAGGCAGGTTTGTGGGAAAGGTGGGGAAAGCAGACCGGCGAGACGGCTCCCACGCCTGCGGTGGGCTCTGCTGCCTTGTCTGGTCCTAAATTTAAGCGCGGTGATGGAGCCCCACGTGTTAAGGCTCCGCCACGCTTCGCCTGGGGGGTGTGGGAGGGGGGGAGGCTCCGAACTTCAGCCCCCGGCTGGATGTCCCTGCCTGGTGCACGGCATCGCCCACCGGCCCTCCCCTCCCCGAAGCAGGAGCTGAGCTTTGCCCACGGAGGGGGTGAGACCCTCGAGCCCCCCGTTGCCCACCCAGGTTGGGTGCTGGGGGGGCCTCATCCGGAGCCACCGGTGTGAGGATGGGGGCGGAGCCTGCACCGAGGGGGGGGCTCTTCCCCTGTGAAGGTGGTCCGCAGGGAAATGTGATGGTGACCATCCCCTGGGACTGGGGGAGCAGCCTCCAGCCGGGGTGGGGAGTGTTGATGCCCCCTCGTCCCCCATGGATCCTCTGGCATCTGGGGCAATGTCCCTCCTCCCCGCCTTGCTCGGCACCCCGGGGTGTCGTTACTTCGAGGGGACACCAGCGAGCAGCTGGTTGACCACGGCTGGTGGCCCAGGCATGGGAGGAGGGTGTCCCCTCGGTGGCAGAGCCAGGAGGGGGGGATGCCCCTGGCAGAGGTGACATGGGTCGGAGCCACACCACCCCACCAGAGAGGAGCAGCTGGTGCTCCAGGACGCCGGCATGGGCTGCCCTGAGAGCTGGTGGAATCTCCACCCGTGGAGATGTCCAAGACCCAACCAGACGTGGTCTTGGGCAACCTGCTCCAGGTGACCCTGGGGGAGCAGGAGGTTGGCCCAGGTGGTCTCCAGGGGTCCCTGCCAGTCCCATGAGCTTCCCGCGCCCCCCAGGAGTTACTGAGGGTGCCGGAAGCTCCCATGGGCTCAACGAGCACCAACCACCTGAGCGTGAACATCTTGAGCCATCGCTGCTACCTACCAGCACCCTGCCCCGGTGCTTTGGGTGCAGGATGGGTGCTGCTACCCTGCCTGGGCTCCGTCCCCCTGCCCCGCGTGGCACCCCCAGCACCGTCCCCAGCGCCGTCCCCAGGATCCCACCCGCCTTCCCTCAGCCTCTTGCTGCGACGGTGGGGACCCGGTGGAGGGATCCCCCCATCCCGGGCAACATGTGGGACCCCGACGCCTCTTCCCGACCCTTTTCCCGGGCTGTCACAGCCATGTCCCCCCATCCATCCCGGCGGCCCCTCGGCCGGTCCCCTTGGAAACGCATCCAGGGGCGGAAGCGTGGGGAATATTAAGCAGCTGCAGCCCCTTCAATCCCCCTTTGAGCGGGGACAGAGCGGGGCTTGTTCCCAGCACGGGGAGCCTGGCCAGGCGCGGCGGCCGCTGGGGGGGAGAGGGGACCCCCCGGCCCCACCGTGTCCCCTGCCGCTGGCCAGCACCCCCTGTCACACACCCCACGGCTGCCCCTCTGCGGGGGACGGGGTGGCGTGGGCGAGGGGCGCACGGGGGGGGGTGGCAGCTGAGCCCATGTGGGTCCCACGCAGGGGCTGGGGGGACCCTGAAATGGGCTCCCCCGGGAGCACCTGCTGCTCCCCGGGACCCCCAGCCCTGCCCCGGGCATCCTTTCCCGGTGAGGGATGTGGGAGCAGCCATGGCCGGCACGTTCCACAGCGGTGACCTTGGAAAGCCTTGGCCAGCCGGGAGCTCATGCCGGCCCCGGGAGGACGAGGTGGCCACGGGGCAAGCGGTGCAGGGGACAGCAAAGGCAAAGCTCCTCTCCCACCCAGGGTTCCAGGCTGAGCCCCCCCCGGTGCAACTCGGAGTGTCCCCACATATGTGCTTGTCCCCAACACTGCCACGCGTCCCCCTGCAGCGGTGGGATTTCGGGTGGCCACGGGCTGGGTGTCCCCTGGGTCTGGCGGTGGCACCGCACCGGTGCTGCTCCGGCTCTGTCCCCCCATCCCGGCGTGGCTTCAGGCAGCGCGAAGGCAGAGCCTGAGCCCGGGGGGGGCCCGAGGAGTCCCGGGGGTCCCTCTGTGCCTGTGCACACCCACGGCCACGCACACACCTGGATCCCTACTGCGTCCTTGTCCCCTCGTCTCTGCACGGTGGGTATGTCATGGGGCTCCTGCCTGCACCCTCCTGCCCACCCCCCTCTGCCCGCACCCCCAGCCCGAGAGCCCCGTTCATGGCACCCACATGGACGGACAGTGGATGACGGAGGCCGTGGTGGCACCTGGTGGCATCTGGACCAGTTTGGCACTGGGCAGCGGCGCTATGGCTGCGGGGTCCCCACTCAGGGGATGAGGAGGGTCTGACCTGGGCTTTCATCTGGGGGGGTCGGAGTGGCCGCAGCCCCCTGCCCTGGGGGGGGGGTGTCCTCGTGCAGGGCTGCCCCCCCAATATAGGAGGAGTTTGGGGGGGAGGGGGCGATCAGTGAGGGATTCTGGTGCAGGGGGTCGTCCCCCCCCCCCCCAGCAGCAGATTTGGGGGGATCAATGAGGAATCCTGGTGTTGGGGGGGGGGGGGGGGTTGCAGAGGCATCCTGGTGCAAGGATTCCCCCCCCGATGCAAGACCAGTTTGGGGGGTGTCAGCGAGGGATCCCGGTGCTGGGGCAGTGATGTCCGTTGTATGTGTCCCCCCCTCAGCAGCAGATTTGGGGGGGGTCAATGAGGAATCCTGGTGTTGGGGGGGGGGAGGGTTGCAGAGGCATCCTGGTGCAAGGATCCCCCCCACATGCAGGACCATTTTGGGGGGGGGGGTTCAGCGAGGGGTCCCGGTGCTGGGGCAGGGATACCCCCCCCCCAGCAGCAGATTTGGGGGGGTCAATGAGGAATCCTGGTGTTGGGGGGGGGGGGGGGGGGTTGCAGGTCCATCCTGGTGCAAGGATCCCCCCCCAATGCAGGACCAGTTTGGGGGGGGTCAGCGAGGGATCCCGGTGCCGGGGGGGGGAGGGGGGAACCACGGTGCAGGGATGAACCCCCCCAGTGCATGAACAGGTTTTGGGGGGGAGGATGCTGTGCTGGGTCCCCCAATGCTATTTTGGGGGGGGGGGGGTGTCCGAGACGTGTGTGGGTCGGGGGAAGGGGGGGGGGGTCGGTGTCCCGTTGCCGTGTCCCGGAGCCCCGGAGCGCCGTTCCCGGCGGTGTCCCCCCGAGTCCCGCGGGCGGAGCCGGTGGCCGCCGCCCGCCCCCAGCCCGGCCCGGCCCCCCCTCACTCCCCCCCCCACTCCCGCAGCGGAGGAGCGGAGCGGCGGCGGCGGCGGGCGGCGGGCGGCGGCGGGGGGCGCGGGCGGAGCCGCTGCCGGTGCCGGCCCCGCTGGCGGAGCCCCGGGTCCCTCCATGCCGCCATGGCCCCCGCGGCTGCCCGGCCCCGCGCCGCACTCGCCCTGGCCCTGCTGCTCGGTGCCCTCGGTACGGACCGGGGTTGGGGATTTGGGGGGATGGGGGGGGTGAGCCCCGGGATGGGGATGGAGCCCGCACCGGGGGAGGGGGGGGGGGATCGGGAGGGGGGGGGCGGGTCCCCGGGCGGGCAGCGGAGGAGCGGGGGGGGGTGGTCCGCGGTGCCCGGTCCGGGCTGCATTCCTCTGCAGGCACCGGGGGGGGGGGTCCCCTTGTAAGGGGGCTGGATCCCCCTGCCCCGGCTGGATTCCTTTGGGAGGGGGCTGGATCCATTGGGGAGGGGGTGGATCCCCTTGGGAGGGGGCTGGATCCTCTTGTAGGGGGGCTGGATCCATTGAGGGGGGGTTGGATCCCCCTGCCGGGGCTGGATCCCCTTGGGAGGGGGCTGGGTCCGTTGGGGAGGGGGCTGGATCCCCTTGGGAGGGGGCTGGATCCCCCTGCCGGGGCTGGGTCCCCTTATAAAGGGGCTGGATCCATTGGGGTGGGGGGTGGGGGCTGGATCCATTTGGGGAGGGCTGGATACCCTTGTAAGGGGTCTGGTTCCCTTTGAGGGGGGGGCTGGATGTCCTTGGGAGGGGGCTGAATCCCGTTGGAGGGAGCTGCATCCTCTTGCAGGGCGGGCTGGATTATTTTGGGGGGTGGGGGGGCTGGGATCCCTTTGGGAGGGGGCCGGATCCCTTGCCGGTGGCTGGATCCCCTTGCCGGGGGCTGAATCCCTTTGGGAGGGGGATGGATACCTTTGGGGGGGGGGGGGGGGGGGGGGGGGGGGGGGGGGATGGATCCCCCTTGCCGGGGGCTGGATCCCTTGGGGGGGGTGGATCCCTTGGCGGGGGCTGGATCCCCCTGCCGGGAGAGGCTTGATCCTGTTGCAGTGGGCTGAATCCCCCCGGAGGAGGGGCTGGATCCCCTTGTCATTATGGGGTGCACTTGCAGGAACCAGAGAGGGCTGGATCCCCTTGGGGGGGGGGGGGGGGGGGCTGGATGCCACTGCGGGGGGGGGCTGGATGCCCTTCTAAGGGGGCTGGATCCCCTTGCAGGGGGCTGGATCCTGTTGCAGAGGGCAGGATTCCATCACAGAGGGGGCTGGAACCATTTGGGGGGGCTGGATCCCCTTGCAGGGGGCTGGATACAGTTGGGGGTGGGGGGCTGGATCCCATTGTGTGTAGTGGGTGCATATGTAGGAACCAGAGGAGGGCTGGATCCCATTTGGGGGGGGGAGTGGGATCCTGTTATGTGTAATGGGGTGCACTTGCAGGAACCAGAGGAGGGCTGGATCTATTTGGGGGGGGTGGGGGGGTGGAGGTGGATCCTGTTGCAGGGAGCTGGATCCCCTTGTGTGTGGGGCATGCACTTACAAGAACCAGAAGAGGGCTGGATCCCTTTTTTTGGGGGGGGAGGAGGGGCAGGATCCTGCCACAAGGGCCTGGATCCCATTTGGGGGGGGGGGGGGCTGGATCCCAGTATGTGTAATGGGGTGCACTTGCAGGAATCAGAGGAGGGGCTGGCTGGATCCCATTGTGGGGGGCAGGGGGGGGCTGGATCCCTTTTGGGGGGGGTTGGATCCCTTTTAAGGGGGGCTGGATCCCCTTGCAGGGGCAGGAAAGGCCGGTTCCCTTCGCAGGGGGGACCCAGGGGCAGCCTGGCTTGGGGGGGGGGCTGTGTTGCGGTGCAGGGGGGGGGTCACAGAGTTGGGGGGTGATGACTGGGGCTGTCATAGGTGCGGGGGGACCCACAGAGCTGGGGGGCTGCTGTGGGGTTTGCCCCTTCAGTCCCCGGGAGAGGCTGTAAAAGACTCAGGGTGTAGCCCCCCCTCCCAAAATGGCTTGTCATGGTGGTGGTGGGTGTGAGGTCGAGCTGGTGGGGACCCACCTTGACCCCCCCAGGTCACCGCAGCCCCTCCGGGGTGCAGGGGGCACCTCTGACACGTCTTTCTCTCCTTGTCCCCCTCCAGCATCCGAGTGGCCCCCCCAAAATGCCAGCGAGGCCGAGGGGAGAGGCTGGGCGGGCTCCCTGGAGAGCAGCCCCCCACGGTGGGACACAGCGAGCAGAGACCCTCCGGGGGGGCCCAGCAACAGCACCGGCCCGGGGGGGGCCGCGGTGGGCGGTGAACCCCCGGCGGGACCCCAGCTAGAGCCCCCCGGGGGGGACACGGCAGTCACCACGGAGCCGGCGGCGATGCCGGAGGGGTGCGTGGGGTGCGCCGGGGAGGGCGATGCCAGCGCTCTGCCCCCCAAAGCCGGCTCGGCGGAGGAGGGCCAAGCGGCGGTGACCTGGCCCGGTGACGGGGGGACGGTGGCAGTGGCGCTCGGCAGCCCCGAGGAGCCGGGGAGCGGCGAGCGGCCCACGAGAGCCTCCCTGCCCGGCCCGGGGGTTTTGGGGGGGCTCACGGCCGCCCCGCCGAGCCCCCCTGGCCCACAGCTTGCCACCGACTCGGCTGAATCCGACCTGCTGCTGGTGGCCGGAGGCTCGGCCGTGCCGCGGACCCCCATGCCGGGTGACCCCAGCCCCATGCCGGGCGCTGCGGGGGACTCGGGGCATCCCCCGGAGCTCTGGGTGGCCGCATCCAGCCCGGCCCCAGCGCAGGGGGCTCGTGGTCGGACGGATCTGACCTGGTTGGAGGCGGAGGAGTCCATCACCGCTGCCACGGGCCCGGCTGAGCCGCCGGCCGACCGGACGGCCTCGGAGATCATCGACGTCGACTACTACGACCTGTTTGAGGGGGGTGAGGGGCTGGGGGGCTTCCCCGGGGGCGGCCAAGGGGCGGCCGGCTCGGCGCGGCGGCGGGAGCCGGAGGGGGCGGCCACGCCGTGGGCCCTCCACGAGCTCTACGACGACTTCACGCCCTTCGATGAAGCCGATTTCTACCCCACCACCTCCTTCTACGCTGACGGGGATGAGGAGGATGAGCTGGAGGAGGATGAGGACGAAGAAGAGGAGGAGGAAGATGGGGGGCTGGAGGACGAGAATGGCTACCGGCTGCCCGCCTCGGCCATGCCCGGTGCTCAGCCGGCACCGCGGGACCCCCGACCCACCGGCCGCCGTGATGTGGTCCTGCCGCAGCCCTCCAGCATCGCCGGGGGCAGCCCCACGGCGCGGCCGCGGCCAGGGGAGAGGGGCCAGCCGGAGAACGGCACCGAGTGCCGGAGCGGTTACGTGCGGCACAACAGCTCCTGCCGCTCCGTCTGCGACCTCGTCCCCAGCTACTGCCACAACGGCGGCCAGTGCTACCTGGTGGAGAGCCACGGGGCCTTCTGCCGGTAAGGGATGGGGACCCCGGGTCCGTGGGGTGATGGGGGGGTGTATGTGGGGGCTCTCCATCTCGTGCATCCCACCCCTGGGCTCTCCATCCCCCTGCACCCCATCTCTGGGTCTCCATCTCCATGAACCCCATCTCTGGGCTCTTCATCCCCTGTGCATCCCATCCCTGGGCTCTCCATCCCAAATACCCCATTCCCAGGCTCTCCATCCCCATGCACCCTGTCCCCAGGCTCTCCATCCTTGTGCACTCCATTCCTAGGTTCTCCACCCCCTGTGCGCCCCATTTCAGGGCTCTCCATCCCCCTGCACCCCATCTCTAGGTCTCCATCCCCATACACCCCATTCCCGGGCTCTCCATTCCTATACACCACATTCCCAGGCTCTCCATCCCCCTGCACCCCATCCCCAGGCTCTCCATCCTTGTGCACCCCATTCCCAGGTTCTCCAGCCCCTGTGCACCCCATCTCAAGGCTCTCCATCCCCATACATCCCATCTCTTGGCTCTCCATCCCCCTGCACCCCATTCCCAGCCTCTCCATCCCCTGTGCATCCCATTTCTGGGCTCTCCTCCCTATGAACCCCATCTCTGGGTCTCCTTCTCCATGCATCCCATTCCCGGGCTCTCCATCCCCCTGCACCCCATCCCCGGGCTCTCCATCCCCCTGCACCCCATCCCTGGGCTCTCCACCCCCCTCCACCCCATCTCTGGGTCTCCATCCACTGTGTATTCCATTCCCAGGCTCTCCACCCCCCTCCACCCCATCTCTGCATCTCCATCCCTTGTGCATCCCATCCCTGGGCTCTCCATCCCGATTCCCAGGTTCTCCATCCCAGTGCACCCCATTCCCAGGCTCTCCATTCTCCCATTCACCCCATTCCCAGGCTCTCCAGCCCCCTGCACCCCATCTCTGGGTTTCTATCCTTGTGCACCCCATTCCCAGGCTCTCCATCCCCTGCACCCCATCCGGATCCCTTTGCCCCCGCATCCCTGTCCCGCTGGGGCACAGAGGGGCTTTCCCTGCCCCCCGAGCGGCGGCTGGCCAGGAATTAGGTCAGGGCAGCGCAGCCGAAGCTCTGGGGCCGCCGCGCTAATCGGCCCCGGCAGATTGCGCCGGGGGAGAGCCGATGCCGGCTGTGCCGTACGGCTCGGCACGCGCTGTGTGGCTGGCATCGAGCCCGACTGCACGGAGGGGGGGGACACGAGCATCGCCCCGACCCCACTCCCGGCATCCCCCACTGTCCCCCATCTCACTTGGCCCCAGTGTCGGGGGGGTCCGCATTCCTCGGGGTCCTATTAATCTCATCCCCCACCAGATACTCATAATCTCCCTGATTACAGATGTGGTGTCCCCCAGGGATGCTCTGGGATGGGGACGTGTTTTTGGGGTGGGGGTCCCTAACCGCCTCCCCTTGCAGGTGCAACACGCAGGACTACACGTGGCACAAGGGCACGCGCTGCGAGGCCATCGTCACCGACTTCCAGGTGATGTGCGTGGCCGTGGGCTCGGCCGCCCTGGTGGTGCTGCTGCTCTTCATGCTCACCGTCTTCTTCGCCAAGAAGCTCTACCTGCTCAAGACGGAGAACAGCAAACTGCGCAAGACCAAGTGAGTGGCGTCGGGGCCAGGGCTGGCACCCCCAAAACTGTCCCCAACCGTTCCAAGGTGGCACCTTGATAGCCACAGAGGTTTGGGTGGTCTCAGCTCCCGGCGGTGGCACCGGGGTTGGATGCGGTCCTGTCCCCACCTGGTGTCATCGAGACCCCCGGAGCCGATGAGGACCAGGTGACAGTGGATGGGAAAGCTCCCGGAGGCGGGACGTGGCTTGTCGTTGCTGCTCCACGGTTAATCCTTTAAAGCTGCTCCTGACTGGCACCAGTTAATCTGCTGTACTGGAAGCTGGGGCCACCAGCTGGACTTGCCACCCTGCCCGAGGGCCACCGGAGACGGTCCCTACTCTGTCCCTGGGGACAGGGCTGGGGGGTGACAGGGGAAGGTTGGGGTCACCCACCCCAGCAATCACTGCCCACCTCCCTGGAGCCGAGGAGGAGGAGGAGGAGGAGGAGGAGGAGAAAGCCCTCCCAGCCTGGGTCCCTAATGAGCTGTTAATTAGTGTTTGGAAGTGCCAAGTGTAATTAGCAGCCAAGCTCCTCCGTGCCAGCCCATGGGTCTCCCTCTCCAGCCCTGCCCCGGGCTGCCCTCACCGCTCCCCTGCCTGCGCTTCCCCAGAACTGGGGGCATTTCGCCCCAAACCCCCTGACCTGGGAGCATTCAGCCCCCCAAAATGCCAGAGCTGGGGTCACGTAGCCCCCAAACCTCCATCCCTGGGGACATTCAGCTCCCAAGCCCCCGGATCTGGGGCATTTAGCCCCAAACCTCCAGCCCTGGTGACATTTAGCTCCCAAACCTCCAGGGCTGGGGGCATTTAGACCCCAAACCCCTAGACCTGGGGGAATTTACCCCAAAACCTCCAGATCTGGAGACGTTTAGCCCCTCAGATCCTCAGAGCTGGGGGCATGTAGCCCCAAACCCCCAGAGCTGGGGATATTTAGTCCTTACATCCTCAGATGTGGGGGCATTTAACTCCCAAACCTCCATCCCAGGGGACATTTAGCCCCCAAATCCCCATAGCTGGGGGCATTTAGCCCCCCCCCCCCAGATCTGGGCGCATTTAGCCCCCAGACCCCAAGATCTGGGGGTATTTAGCCCCAAACCTCCATCCCTGGGGACATTTAGCCCCCAGATCTCCAGCACTGGGGGCATTTACCCCCTCCCAACACTGGGTTCACCCCGAAATGCGGCCAGGAGCACGGAGGGGTGCTGGGCGGTGTCCCCGGTCTCACTGCCACGTTCTCCTCTCCCCCCCCCGCAGATACCGCACCCCGTCCGAGCTGCACAACGACAACTTCTCCCTCTCCACCATCGCCGAGGGCTCCCACCCAAACGTAAGGACCATGTCCCGTCTCCCCCCCCCCGCCCATCCCACTTGCTGTCCTACCCTTGTCCCTCTGTCTAGTAACATCTTGTCTGTCCCCCCCCTCCATGATCACCGCCTGGGTGATGGTGTCACCACCAGGTCCCTCTGCACCCTCCTGTCCCCATCCCACCACGGTCACCGCTCCATCCCCTCACACTCCATACCTGCCGTGCCGCATCCTGCCCTGACTCCCCAAACTGGACCGGGACCAGGCAGGGGGTTGGTGTCACCCTGCTGTCCCCCTTTGCCCCATCCCCTCCTGCCCTGCGTGGCACCTTGGGGAGCCACCATCCAGAGTCGTGTGGTGGCTTTGGCTCCACGCTTGGGTGGGATGGGGGACAGCCGGTGCGATGTGGCGCCGGCAGACGATGCTCGCCAGGGCAGGACCGGTGGACGATGGCCGGCAGTGGATGAAACGCTCTGGGACGCTGCTGGCGTGGTCAGGATGCGGCCGCCCACGTTCCCCCCGGGGCTCTCCTTCCAACCTCCTGTCTTTCGAATCAAAACAGAGAGAAGCAAAAGGCTTTGCCGAGCACGAGCCGGAGGAGGAGCGTAGGTCCCTCTAGCCTTTGCCTTACCCCACCACCGGTTTTCCCCATCTTTCGACCACCTATAGCAGCCGTAGCGTCTGCCGCCGCTGGGCCCGACCGCCCTGGCTGGAGGCTCCCGGAGCCGGCTCACTCCCCGCTGCGGAGAGGATGAAACTTGGGATGAATTCAGTGCCGTTCCTCGGCATCTTGCTGGGGTCCCCTTTGGGATGTGGAGGGCTCGGTGCTGGGATGGGAGCCCGGTGCCCGGGACGCAGCGTACTGAGGATGGTGGAGGGGCCAACACCCCCCCTGGGAAAGGGGTTTTTGGGGACATGCGGTGCAGCCCCTCCGCGGAGCTCGGAGCTCGGTGCCCATCCCGTGGGGTTTGCCGGGGAGCTGATGGCATCACCCCGGACCAGCTGGGCATCGCTCATAGGATCACTGCCCGGAAGATGGAAGTTTTCCATCCCCGCATGAGCCGGCCCTTGGGTGTCTCCATCCATCCGCCGCTCACCGCACGGCACCAGGAGCACCGTAATTGTTATGACGCCGGCAGGTGCCTCACCGCCACGGCCCATCTCGCCCTCGCAGCTCCCCCATGCCAGGGCTCATCCTGCCCCATGCCGGGGCTCATCCTGCCCCACCAGCACCGACGGCGATGCCAGGACCATCCGGGAACAGACGTTACCCATCAGAGCCGGAGCTCAGCCCCAGTGCCAGCGGCATGGCTCTCCCCATGGATGCGGGACAAACGCGGGGCGCAGCCCAAGTCCGGGAGGGGGGAAGATGCTCCCGGCAGCCATGGGGGGACATGGGGAAGAGGCATCCCTGGTTTTGCCGCCGGCGGATCCGGCCAGCGGCACGGCAGGGCCGGCTGTACGCTAACGAACCGCAATAAATCCAACCCCTCGGGCCTCCTGCCAAGCGCCGCTCGGGGAGTTGCTAATTGGCAGTGGGACGATGAGACGAGCCGGGCTGGAAACGGGAAGAGAAATGGGGTGGTGGTGGGACGACGGCGGGGGTGGCTAGAGGGGTGGCGGGTGGGACGGCTCCCGGTGCCGGCACGGCTCTCGGGTGCTGTTGGCGAGCGGCTTTGGGTGCTGGAGGCACCCCAAGGTGGGGGACCCATGGCAGGGAATGGCAGCGGGTCACCGCAGGCGGGTCGGACCCTGTCACCCGCCGGGTCCCCCCGTGCCGTGAGCTCTACGTTCCCCCCAGTGCTGAGATGTGCGCAGGGTGGGGGGACAAGGTGTCCCTGCCCAGGGCAGGGGGGTGGGAACTCAATGATCTTGAAGGTCCCTTCCAGCCTAAACCATTCTATGATTCCATGACAATTATATTCACCTGCGGGCAGCCCTGCCTGCAGGGAGGCAGAGACCCTGTCGGGATGCTCGTTTGCCAGTGGGGACATTGATGCCTTCACCCAGTCCTCGCTGCGGGTCACCCCCCACCCCATTGCAACGGTGTCCCCCACGGCACGGTCATCTCCTGACCCCCCCCATCTCTCTCCCGGCAGGATGACCCCGGCGCTCCCCACAAGCTGCAGGACTCCCTGAAATCCTGTCTGAAGGACGAGGAGCCATTTAACATCCACAACTCGACGTCGCCCAAGCACGACGGGGGCGGCAAAGGGGATCAGGACGGCAGCGAGCTCAACTGTCTGCAGAACAACCTGACGTGAGCAGGGGAGGAGAAGGCGGCGAGAGCGGGAGGCAGCTCTCCCATCCCCTTGCTGTACAAATCTCCCATCTCCTCCCCGTCTTGGTATCTCTCTCTTTTTTTTTTTTTTTTTTTTTTTTTTTCCCCGCTCCGTGGCATGCTTTGGTGTGTTTTGTACAGAGGAAAACAAAAATTTAATTAATAATAATACAAAGCCAAAGGCCGTAAATGGTCTTCGGCCGTGTCGTGTCGTGGGGGTGTTTGGTTTGTGCTCCGTGTCTATCGCTTGGGTTAGTTCAGCGCTGTGATTTCTAAGCCTTTGCTGTTCCGCAACTGACTTTTTTTGTACTTTTGCCCCACTTTTTTTGAAATACAAGTAAAAACAACAACAAAAAAAAGGGAAGATCTTGAAATAAAACTTTTTTTTTTTTAAAGTTAAGCCTCTTGCCGGTGCCTGCGATCTCCTGAGTTAAGCCTCTTGCCGGTGCCTGCGATCTCCCGACACAGACAGACCAAGCCCTTCATCCCCGCTCCCCCAGGGTCCGATCTGAGCATCACCCTGGGGGTGGGGTGGGTACCCGGTCCCTCCTCCTTGCCCTCCCCGGGCACGTCCCTGGCTCTGCTAGTCCAGGGGTGCACCGCATCCCACCGGAGTGGGGAGCCTGCGGGGTGCTGCCATCCCGGAGACGCTGGGGTGCAGCCGGGACACCCCGGGATGTTTGGCGGAGGTGCCTGGGCTGCACCCTGCTCCATCCCTGTTCCCCCTCTTTGGGGGTCCCCCCTCTTTGGGGGTGTAGCCGTCACCGCCAGCGTGTTCCCGGCCACCTCCTCCCCAAACAGCCTCCTTTCGATGGGATGTCAGGGGGTTTTTGGGGTCTGCAGCCGAAACGCCCCGGGGTTGTCGCCTCCCAGCTCCTCGTTTCCATCCGGCACAACCCCTGGCAGCTTTGGCGATGCTGTCCCGGCTTCTGCCGGTGTAAATCAGAAGCAGCACCCCCCCCGATTGCCATCGCCCTGTCCTGGGACCAACGTGGAAGTGGGGGTCTCTCCCTGTGGAACCCCAACACTCCCACCACCCTCCCCTCCGGCTGCGGCTCTGTCTCGCTTCCCGCAGGAGCCGATTTCATCTTCCGGAGATGGATTCACCCATGAGCCAAAATTCATGGCTCCTCGGGAGAGAGGAAACGAAGCAATTAATCAACATACAATATTAAGAGTGCCACGCATCAGGGATCTCCCCAGGGCAGGTAGGAGCTAAAGCCACAGCTCAGCGTGTTTTAGACGTTGCCGATGCTTTCCATGAGCTGCTGAGTAACTAATTCTCAGCTCACTCGGGGACATTAAAAAATGAGGGGTGGTGGTGGGAGCCGGCAGATGATCCTGGGGAGTCACGCAAAGCGGAGGGAGCAGTTGGCCGGCACGAGCGTGGCTTCGGTTTTTGCTGTTGCCCTTCCAGCACGGAGCTGTATGGATAAAGCATCGGGGCAGCACGGACACAGCAACAAAAGATGGCTGGGGTCAAGGCCGGGGAGAGAGCGATGCGTTGGGGGAGCAGGAGCCCGGCTGAGCGGAGAGGAGATGCTGATGCTCAAGAAAGTCTCATGGAAAGGCAGGCTGTCCCCAGCACGGGCAGATGCTGGGTGTGAGCTTCCCATGGGACCAGGCGGGAGGGAAAGGGAGCTGGAGCGGGATGAGCGTCGCCGTGACAGGAGGGAGAAGGACCCGTGCTTGTGTATGAGAAGAGAAGAAGAAATTGTTACGGGCACGCATAAGGAAGGGGATGTTGGGGGAGAGTGGGAATGACATGGGGTTGTGGGTGAAAAATGCCTGCGGGGCTGCGGGGAAGAGGAGGGAAGGGGCACTGTGGGGATGGGGGAGGCCACCCCCCGTCTCCAGCTGCCCCTGGAGGGAGTTGGCGGGGCTGGATGCAGGGAGAAGCAGGGTGGGATGGGACGGCGGAGGAGCGAGTCCAACTGGTGAACACACAGCTATATGGTGGGCTCTGGAAACTCTCCACTCCTCGCTAGGATCCTTCCCGATGGCGCCTGTGGATCCAGCTGGATGCTGCCTGAGGAGAGAAGAAAATTTCCTTTGCAGGGAAGAAGAAGCCGGCATAATGCTGGTCTCTTGACCAGACAGAGAAACATCATGCCTGTTTCGCTGGGCAGCAGCAGGCAGGTCACCCACCTGGAGGTGGGGCAGCCTTCAGCCTTTGGGTGATTTGGGGAAGCAGCCATCCCTGCCTTGGTCCTTCTGCTTGGAGGTTATGGTGGCATGGCACAGCCCCTCCATCACGGATGGTGCCCACCTTGGAGGTGACGGTGGCACGGCACAGCTCATCCATCACGGATGGTGCCCACCTTGGAGGTGAGGGTGGCACGGCACAGCCCCTCCATCATGGATGGTGCCCACCTTGGAGGTGAGGGTGGCACAGGACAGCCCATCCATCCCAGCACAGCCCATCCCTCACGGATCTGCCCTGGCTTGACATGGAGGTGCCCACCTTGGGAACCTCCCAGGTGGGCAAGGTGGCAACTGGGGTTACTTGTTCTTTGCCACCCATTTTTTGCCCTTTCGGAGGAGCCCAGCACGTGGCCAAGGTGGGCAGTGGGGGACCAGCCTCTCCACAAAGCCAGGGTGGTGACTTCTCAGTTACCCCCTCGTTTAAGAGCAGTGAGGGGAGGACCTGAGGAGGAGCCGCGGGGATGGGTGTCATCTGCAGCCCTGCATTCTCGGCTGCAGCTGCTCACCCACACGGGCTGTAGGGACTTATCGGGATTCAGGGCAAAATTGGGTCACAAGGATTTAAGCAGGTCTAAGGATGCTCCTGTTCATAATACACATGTTAGAGTGTGTGGGGGGTATTTTCCCTCCTGTCCCTCTGCTTTGGGATCTTGGTCTGACCCTCATAATTCCCCTCCTCGCTGTGCCCCCTGCTTCGCACCCCACTCACCTACCCGGCACGCTCCCGTTTCCCACACGAAGACACAACCTCCTTTCCCCATCTCGGTCCAGCCGGCCACGAGCTCCGGAGCCCCATCTTGCTGTGGGGTCAGCGTCCCTTGTCGTGCGCCGTGTGGTCCCCCCCGGGCGACGGCACGTCCCCAGCCCGCGGGCTCTCCTCCTGCTCTGGCTTTGCCGGAGCACCGAAGGAGGGAGGAGCACGGTTTGCATGCGTGGGTGCACCATCAGGATGGAGGGGCCAGGATGGAGGGGCCGGGCTCCTCGTCAGTGCCTCGTCTGACATGGGGAGAGCAGGGGGGGGACATGGCGAAGAGCATCCGCCGTGTGCTGTGCTGGTCACCGGGGCTGATTTCATGGGCCCTGCGGAGGAATTTGCCTCCCAGCCAGCAAAGTAACACATGGGCTTTAATCAAACGCCTAATCGCTTTGAAACGGCGAGGTAGCGGACAGCTATTAAATTTAAATGCTTGGTTAGTTTGCCGGGAGGGGAGGCGGCCTTTTGTGGCCGGGCAAGGGCTGGCACGGGACGCAGGGTGCAAAGGGAAGGGAATTGGCATCGGCACCGGGTCTGTCCTCCTCGCTCTGTCGTCCTCTTTTCTCTCGCAGACACATAACAGGATTAGAGCCGCGACCCCGAGACAAGGAGCCTTTCTTCCTTTTGACGAGCTCCGGCTGCCTGAAACAAAACAGCCGGAGTCCCGATTCACCGGCTGAGCCCTGGCCGGGAGAGCGAAGGAGGGGAGAAGGGATCAGAGCAGTGGTGGGCTCTGTGCACCCCGAGCCGTGCTCGACACCCTGGGTGCGGGATGCAGCTCCATTGGGACCTGGGGTTTGGCCATCCCTCCCCGAGCTGCCGTGAGCTTCCCCTGGGAATGGAGGTTGGGGATTTGTTTGATACCTGGAGCTGGTGGGGAGGGAGCTCTGTGCCCGTGTCCTCTTCAGCACCATCTCTTTGCTGGCTTGGGTTTACACACCCTGAGTGTGGCCGGCAGTGTGGGGTGCTGGCACCCACCACGCTGGCAGAGGCACCTGCTTTGCTCCATGTGCAGCCCTGGGTGCTCCCACCCCACCACAAACCCACGTCCTGCTGCCTCACCGGACCGAGCCAGTGTGGCAATGCTGTGTCTTCCCTCTGTGTGATATTTTAAACACCTCCGAGGCCATTTCACAGAATCATAAAATGGTTGAGGTTGGAAAGGACCTTAAAGATCATCTCGTTCCACCCCCCCTGCCCTGGGCAGGGACACCTCCCACCAGACCTGGTTGTTCCAAGCCCCGTCCAACCTGGCCTTGAACTCCTCCAGGGATGGGGCAGCCACAGCTTCTTGGGGCAACCTGCTCCAGGGGCTCACCGCCCTCACAGTGAAAAATTTCTTCCCAATATCTCATCTAAATCTCCCCTCTTCCAGTTTGAAGCCATTCCCCGTCATCCTATCACTCCATGCCCTTGTAAAAAGTCCCTCCCCAGCTCTCCTGGAGCCCCTTTAGGGACTAGAAAGGGCTCTCAGGTCTCCCCGGAGCCTTCTCTTCTCCAGGCTGAACAGCCCCAACTCTCCCAGCCTGTCCTCCCAGCAGAGGGGCTCCAACCCTCTGATCATCATTTCCTGCAGCTCTGGCATCTCCCCTTGCCTTTGAGGAACATTTGGAAGGTGAGGCTGGTCACCTCCCTTCCCCTTGGTCAGTGCTTAACTCATCCACAGCCTCCACCACGGTACGGTCTGCCTCCCTTTGACCATAGCTGCAGCCTACATGCTCTGGTTGTGCACACCTACATGTGGTCAGATGAATACCACCCTTGCTGTCCCACCTCCAGCCTCCCAGGACCAGGGGAAGGAGGGTCAGGCTTGAGGGACCATTCTCAAACCCTCCTGACCCACCTGGACCATCGTCGGGAGCTGCTCTGCCAACCCAACTTAAAGGGGGCTTATAAGAAAGATGGGGAGTGACTTTTTAGCAGGGCCTGTTGTGATAGGACAAGGGGAGATGGCTCTAAACTAAAAGAAGGAAGACTTAGATTAGATATTAGGAAGAAATTTTGTTATGCTGAGGGTGGTGAAACCCTGACCCAGGTTGCCCAGAGAACTGGTAGATGCCCCATCCCTGGAAACATTCCAGGCCAGGTTGGACAGGGCTCTGAGCAACCTGATCTGGTTGAAGATGTCCCTGCCCATGGCAGGAGGTGGACTAGAGGGCCTTTAAAGGTCCCTTCTAACCTAAACCATTCTGTGATTCTATGATTCTATAACTCCCAGCATAGGACCACTGCATGGGGAGCTCAGGATGCTTCCCAGTGACCCAAAGGTGGGCGGTGAGGCACATTTGGGAGGAGACACCTCCTGTAGGTCACTGTGAGGAGCTTGCAGGAGTCAACATCCCGGTCTCCTGCCATCACTGGGCTGCCTCCTGGCTTGTAGGAGCCCTTACCTGGTATGTGCATAGCCAGAAAGCATCGGGAACTCAGTATTTAGTGATGGGGAATACCAATTACTCCATTATTCTCAGTCTCATTGCAACAGGGAGCGAATCCAGTATTAAACTGACTCTGCGTTGGATTTAAAGAGAGGAGAAAAGCAAAATCCTCTTAGCTTCATAAACTGTAAAATGCTCAGTGTGGGGAAGAACAGCTGGGCTGGTGCTAGCGAAGCGCTGGGGATGGCTGTAACTGCAGCAGCCCCTGTTTGTCACTGCTGTGTGCCGTGCTGGCTGGCACACTGGGCTGGGTTAACTGGTCCTGCTGGGAGAGGGAGAGAGCAGGGTGCAGGCAGCGATGGCGATCAGCCACCGGAGACTGATTTGGAACTTAAAGGCAGGAGGCAAGTTGGCCGAGACTGAGCGTGGAGTGCCCAAGCTCAGAACCCTCCTGAAGGGATGCGGAAGAAAAGGGAAATAAAGACAAGGGACCCTGAGACAGTTGGAGAACTGGTAAGTAAGATCTCATGGGAAGCACGTTTAAAGGTGAAAGGAGTTAAGGAAACTGGCAGTTCTTCAAAGAAATGACGCAAAAAACACACATACAAGCCATCCCAATAGGAAACGTAGTAGGAACCAGCTTGGCTACGTCGCCAAGGGCTTCACTGACCTCAGGCTCAAGAAAAAAAAGTTTACAGAAAGTGGGAACTAGGTCAAATTACTAAGGACAGTTGTAAGAGTGGCATAAGCATGTGGGGAAACATCAGAAGGGCCAAGGCACAAATTGAGATGGAAACAGCAAGCATCATTGAGAGGAAGAAGAAAAGACTGCATCAGCAGGAGGAGAACGAGCAAGGGAGCGTTGGTCCAGACCCAGTGAAGAAGGAAGGCTGCTGACAAAGGAGGCTGAGAATTCAAGTTGTTTTTTTTAAAAAAACAGTCTTTAAAAATGACGACTGCAACCAGATCCCTACCACAACAAATAAGATATTGTGGTCTCCACCAAAAGAGTGTTAATTGCAATAAATCAGAATACTAAATAGCGTACATGGATTGGTTAGGTTTTCCCTGAACTTCATCCTATGGTACTTAGAAAAAACAGTTAAAGCCACCTGAGACCTATTAGAATTATAGAATCATAGAATTGCTGAGGTTAGAAGGGACCTTTAAGATCATCAAGTCCAACCATTAACCCAACCTGACAAAAACCACTTCTAAACCATGTTCCTAAGTACCACATTTACCCTTATTAGGTAGCATAAGGGTTGGATAAGGTTTTACAAGACTGGGTCCAGTTTGAGGCACGCCACGTCAGGAAAGATGTGGCCCATGGAAGACTCCCAGAATCCCAGACTGGTGGGGGTTGGAAGGGCCCTCTGGAGCTCCCCCAGTCCCACCCCCGGCCAGAGCAGGGGCACCTACAGCAGTGGCACAGGATAGCATCCAGGCGGGTTTGGAATGTCTCTAGTGTGGGAGACTCCCCCACCTCTCTGGGCAGCCTGTGCCAGTGCTCTGCCTGAAGGTTCAGGGGAAGCAAGAAGATGAGAGATCCAGAACCGACAGCCTCTGTGGGGTGGGGTGGGAAGGACGGAGAACTGAAGACCAAGGGGGACATGAGAACAGACTCCAAGGGTGTAAAGGGCGACTTCAAAAAGGCCAGGAATAACCAGGGTCTGTGGTGGCATGTCAGAAGAACCCAAAAATAAAAAAGGTGAACTTCAAATGATGAACTTCAGTTGCCCGAAGAGGCAGTTCAGAGAGACATCAGGCAGTATTTTCTAACTGTAAGGAGAAAGCACCACAAGGACAGACTGCCGGGAGAGGGTGTGCAGCTCTCCTTGTAGAGGTCATCAAGAGCAGGTTAGCTGCGTCTCTGTGTGACAAGAATTGCTGACTCTCCCCTACGGCGAGGCTGTGGGATTGCTGATCCCCCGAGTCCCTCTCAGCTCCGGTTTCTACGATTCTGTGTTTTCCAGCACATCACCTTCTTCACACGGGCAGAGGTGGGGCTGGAGTCTGAGCTAGTCCGGCTTCTCTGTCTGCTGGGCACCACACCCAACTTCTTGCTTCCGTCACTCCCCAATATTTCTTGATTCAGGAATATTGCACAGATCGATGTATAATATTTGCATTTATTAAATGAATCAGAAGTCATTCTGCAGAAGCACCTAGGAGTCTCGGACTTGCAGGAAGGTCTCCTTTTGCTCGGTGCTACAAAAACGCAGCGTGAAAATACAGCTCTTGCTTCAGAGAGCTCACAACTTAACTGCGAGGCAAGAGACAGCAGATGGAGACAATCTGTTGGGTAGAAGAGCACAAAGAAACAGTGAGACAATACTGGCTGGCACGGCAGACAGTGGGGTTTCGCACAAGGCAAGCCAAACTCGCTGGGGTTTTGTGCAGACGTTGGAAAAGCAAGAGGAGAACGAGCAAGGGAGCATTGGTTTCAGGAAGGATTTGGGAGAAGATGGGGAAATTCCTCTGCAGCTTTAGAGCTCTAGCTTCTGCGTGATGACCAAGGCCAGAGGTACAGATGTGGAGGGCAGAAGTGGATCTCTGAAGTTGTCTATTGTCCTCAGGCTGCTGAGAGCTTGTTGTACATGAGATTGGCAGAAAAAAAAAAAAAGAGAGGGCAGGAAAAAAGGAGCTGCAGGAGAGCTCCGTGAGCAAGAGTTGGGAGGACGAGATGGGAGTGCTGCAGAACGGGCGATCAGAGAGGCCAGAAGAAAAGCAGGTTGGGGCAAAATGAGGAGCAGAGTCAGAAGAGGATCAGAAGTGTGAAGGATGAGGGGATGATGGTGGCTGGGAAGGGCAGAGGATGTGGCAGAGCGTGCTGCCTTTAGAGACCCAAACACCTGCATCTTGGGAGAAGAGAAGGACCACGTTTTCTCTGCCTGCTTTGATCCCATTTCGCCCGCAGCCATCCTCAGGATCTCGGCGGTTCCCCGCTGAGATGACTTTGCTGCCGGATCCCCGCTGGTTTCAGCACGTTTCCCAGGGATTTTTCAGCCTCTGCTGGTAAAGGCCTGGAGACCCCTCGTGGAGAGCCAGCAGGCATTTTGCTTCCAAATGGCAAAGGGAATTTTAAAGGTGACTTGACAATTGAATCAAAACTTTCTTTTTTTTTCCTCCTTGCTTTATGAATGCAGTGAATTATTCTTCACAGCCACTGGCAATCAGCAGCAACAAACCACGGTTAAATGTAGCAAAGGATACTTATGTTCGACATTAGCAGCAAGTGTATAGAGTCGGGATAATGAGGCGCCGAAAAGAAATGCCGAGAGGGTGCAGAGTCATTGTCACTGGGGATTTCTAAGAACAGGTTGGACAAACATCTGTCAGGAAAGGTTTAAGTTGAGCTGATTTTGCCCGGTGGCAGGTGTTGCTCTATCTACACGACCTCTCTGGGTCCCTCCAGTCTTATGCTCAGTGATCCTGCAATGCTTCTGCTTTTTTCTCATCAGAAATGTCAGGCCTCTTCTTCCATCCCTCTGCCAGGGTCGTTGCCTCTGCAAAACAGGTTTATGAGTGTTATCTGCAGTGGGTGCTGACAGAATGGTAATTCTTAATCATTTTCTCCTCCATTTTAAATAGTTGCTACATACACAGAGGGATATATATGTAGATACGTATACAAATAGGCAAAAAATAAGATTTGAAAAAGGAAAGAATAAAAATCATTGCCCTTCCTATATGTTTTCTCTGTTTACCTTGTATTTCTTCTGTCCCAGTCATATCAGTTCCTCACAAAATCTTCCAGGGCAACGAAAACCCATACGTGAGACTAACCCACCCTGAAGCGTGTAACCGCTTTCCTGGCTTCATGCAAGCAGCGTAAGGAGAAGGCAAAAGAGGGAGACGTATGCAGTGATGCTCTTCTGTGTTTTTCTTTTGTAGGTGTAAAGGCAGCTCAGGTGTCCTGGCTGTTTTACCGCGTCCTCAGGCACCGAAATTCATATTTATTTTCCCCATCTCCTCCCTGGCGCTTTGTCCCTACAGCCCAACGATTCTATGATCCGCGGCCCTGGGGAATCATAGAGTAGAAGCTTTGTAAACACCTGCAGGACTCTGTTTCATCAGTAGTGATTTTCCCAACCACCGCCACGCTAAAGGAGACAGGAACATGGAAGCCAACACTCCTCGCTCCGCTCCCTGGGTGCTACTTGGCCATTTTACCCTGTTTTTCTGAGCCAGTCCCCAAGGAAGACAGCAAGGTCCTGTGCCGGTCAGTGTAATACCTAACCCCAAATTCCAGCATGCACAGGGGAGATCTGCTAGCTGCCAAAAGCGGGACGAGCCAGTCCAAACACACCCGCAGGCAGCGATGTTTCATACCAGGAGTTGTACACAACCAGATCTGGTGTTTGCTGCTCATTTGCAAAGTGTAGACAAGCTGGAAAAAAATAAGTCAGATGTCCGCATTGCTAGCATGATAAAAAGAAACCAGTTTTCCCCTAGTTTGCCTATAGAAAAAAGCTGCTGTTAATGGCAGAGGGGTGAGGACTGAGGTTACGGCAGGGTGACACGTCTGAGGAATGGTGACAATGGCAGGAACAGGCAGCAGCCGCCCCCGGAGAACAGCCCTGCCTCTCACACCGGGCTTCACGCTCCCTCTCTCCACTGGCTGTCATGGGCAGGGACCCGCTGGCTTAGAAATTCTTTTCAAAGTCTGGCTCTTGCATTTCTTCAGAGAAATTCGGCACCTGGTTCAGCTCATCCATTATTCCGTCCAGCTGCTTTTTGCCATGTCA